>NC_092872.1:379049700-379649700 GCF_028372415.1 Notamacropus eugenii
ATTAGCCATGACTCCCCATCCTTCCCTGTGAGAAATTGTGTTGGATGGAGCCCTGAGGCTTGGAGAGAATCCTTCTTGTCTTGGCTTTCCCTCTTCTCCCAATTTTGGGTTCATTCTATTTATTTATAGTCCTTGGTAAGAAAATGCTTCTTTTCTTTTGAAATCAGGAAATAAAAGAGCTATTGATTTCTCTGAGGGCTGTAATTGATGGGGGGAGGAGAGGATCGATGAAGGGTCAGTGTTTGCAGGGCAGACTCAGACTGAGCTGGGAAGCGCCCTTTAGTAACAAGCTTCAGTTGAATAGTCAGGTGAATACAAACAAGGATTAAATATTAGTGCCCAACAGGAAGTTTCCTTCAGAGCTTGGGAAAAACTTCAGGGTACCCTGCTGCCATCCGTGGGTCCATGGGGCACATGGGTGCCTGGACATCCTCCTTTCATAATATAAATTCTGATGATCTAATTCCACAAGCTCTGTACTCACCTCCCTTGGATTGTCTCTAATTTTGGTTATCTATCTCTCTTATGGGTATCCCTAACCCTACCTCCCTCAGACCTTAGTTGTGACTATGTGACCCCTAGACAAACCACCTGAACCATGACTCCCTTTTCCGCAAAAGCAGAACGATAACATTTGTACTATCTACCATAGAGGAATGCTGGGAAAAGAGTGTAATATAAAGGTGCTATGGAATCATCCATCATCGTTGTTACAGGATTTATTTACAATAACTTATTTACAGTAGTTATTTATAATGATGCATTTATTGCAACTATTAGTAAAGGATTTATTTACAATAATTATTTATAGTTACATCTTTATTAAAACTATTAGGAAAAGGTTTATTTACAATGATTATTTATAATAAAATCTCTATTATAACTGTTAGTAAAGGATTTACAATAATGCATTTATTACAACTATTAGAAAAGGATTTATTTTCAACAATTATTTACAATAATGCATGTATTACAACTATTAGGAAAAGATTTATTTACAACAGCTTATTTACAAAAACATTCATTATAATTATTAGGAAACGAGAAGTAGAAAGTTGTTTAGTGGTTGAAGGCAGGATGCAGCATATTACCAGTGATTACTTGCATACAAGAAAAGGTTCAAGAGACACTTCTAGGAACATGTATGACTAAAAAAAAAAGGAGGTTGGCTAGAACTTCCCCAAACATGGAGGGGAAAGGGAACGAGCATTTAAGTACCTACTATGTGGCAGGCACTATGCTTTCAGTTTACTTCATATAATTCTCACAGCAACTCTGTGAGGTAGGCACTATTATTACAATTGAGGAAGCTGAGGCAAACAAAGGCTAAGTGACTTGCCTTGGGTCACGTGTCAGAGTCTGAATTTGAACTCAGGTCTAACTGATTCCACTTCCAATGTTCAATCCACGGCACCATCTAGCTGCCCACATTCAGTTTCCTAAATGTGTCCCTTTTATAGGTGATACTCAGTGTTTATGATATATGTGTTCAATGCCACATCAAAGAATCCTGAGTTTCTCTGAGCACAGGTTAGGTAGGTTTTTCCCAACCCTCCCTTTCTCTTCTCTACCATGGTTGTTAGTCCTGGTTTCCTATTGAAATTACTTTGCATAACTTTGCATATACTTCATATTTATTCATAGATGTATATGTATCCCCCACCCCCACACCACCTAAGAGACTATAAGCCACTTGAAGGCCGGAACAGGGATTATTTTCTGTCTTTTCATCTCCCAATGCCTTGTGCTAGGTTGTTGTTCTGTCACTTTAGATCTGATTCTTCTTGACCTCATTTAAGATTTTCTTGGTAAAGATGTTGAATGGTTTGTCATTTCCTTCTCCAGCTCATTTTACAGATTGAGGAACTGAGGTAAACAGGGTTAAGTGA
Source organism: Notamacropus eugenii (assembly GCF_028372415.1). Taxonomy (NCBI): domain Eukaryota; kingdom Metazoa; phylum Chordata; class Mammalia; order Diprotodontia; family Macropodidae; genus Notamacropus; species Notamacropus eugenii. The sequence continues at coordinate 379,051,590 of NC_092872.1, forward strand.
TTTGCCCAGGGTCACACAGCTAATAAGTATCTGAGGCCAGATTTGAACTCAGGAAGATGAGTCTTCCTGACTCCAGGCCAGGCACTCTATCCACTGAGCCACCTAGCTGCCCTTGTGCTAGGTAGATACCTAATACATGTTGACTGAATTTAAATGAATGTGTTTCAAAGCAAAAATAACAGATAGACAGTCCTAGTGCTGTATTTGTAACCATAAGATAGCAAGAAAATGAAGGGAAGACCTACCGTATATTTGTTAGATTCTCAATGGAATGTTTATAGAAAATCATGTGTAACAGCCATATAAGATTAAAGGACATATATGACTTCCAGTCTATCATGATGGAGACCTATTGAAGTATCAAGGGATATGATTTATAAGGGAAGTGTAGTTTATAACACATATAAAGGCTTTCTAATCTAAACTCTTATCCCCCAAATTCCTGCCCAGGCTAAAGACCCCAGGCATCAAATATTTCCACAGATGTCTGGGGCCCAGCCCCCAGAAAGGTGTTCTTTCCCCACCAAAGTTTCCAGTAGAAATTCTCAATTCTCTCACTGTACCCTGTTTCCATAGAACCCTTGACTCTGCCCCTTACCCTGGGGAATAATCAAGGACACACCCCTCTTGAACACATCACCCTTGAGTCACCTTGCAGACAGCTTGGTGGGTTTTTGACTCTGAACCTTGCTAGACTGATCTACAAATGATATTCCAGGCCCGTGTTTGATACCTTTCCATCTTGGGAGAATCTTTTGTTCTGTTAATATGGCCATAAACAATCTAGGATCATATTTACACTATAGGGACGCATTGCGTAGAACTTAAGTTCCAGGGCTTGTATCTGGAGTTATACAATGCCTCCAGTCCACATGGCCTGGAATTATGACTCTTCTCTCAGAGCTCTTTTTACAGGAAATAGTCAGAGCTGGAAAGAACCTCAGCTCTGCATCTTACAGCTAAGAAAAATGAGGCCCAGAAAGATTTAAATGACTTGGCCATGGTTGTCTAGTGAGTGGCAAAGGTGAGAACCTCAATCTTCTTCCAAGTTCTGTGCTCTTTTGGGTCTGCTTCAGGGGTGGGGAGCCTAGGGTTTCGAGGCCATATGTGGTCCTCTAGGTCCTCAAGTGCAACCTGAATCTGCTTGATTCCAAGGGTCACACTTGAGGACTTAGAGGACCAGATGTAGCCTCAAGGCCGCAGGTTCCTCACCCCTGGTCATCTCCAATGAAAGAACTTCTAATGAAGACTCTGTGCCCCACAGAGGCAATACATGTTAATATATAAATACACTCAGTACATGATTGTTGAATGATTAATGAACACGGAGAATAGTATAAGAAAGCTGAAATCTGTCGATTTGTAATCTCCCATGACTTTCCATAACACGTCTGCTGCCTCAGGCAGGCGAATCTCCTTCCTATTCCAAAAACAAGCCTCCATTCGTTATTCTCTCCTTTTCCTCCTTTCTAATCCTTTCTGTCCTTTAAAGCCCAATTCAAGTCTTAACATCCCCCAAAATGACTTTCTACCATTCCAGCATTTTTACCTTCCACAGCACTGTATGTGAGGTGGCATTCTAGTCCCTGAGCCTAGCTGCCCAAATGAATGTTAGCTGTCATGGTCATCACCACCACCATCATTATCTTTATTATTTCTATAGGAAATAGGAAACCACTGAAGGTCTATGAGCAGGAGCATTTTTGTGGATCCTATGTTGGCTCAAGAATGGATTGTAAATGCTCGGATGTATATGAGGTGTATTTTGGGGGTGGAATGGGAGGTATCTCTAGTATGTTCTGTGATCCTTTGTTCTCTAATTGTAGCATATGTGAGTTTGATCTCCTTTTCCCCCCACACTGTGAAGTCCCAGAAGGCCCTTACATCTACTTGCTCCCTCTCTCCTCTGGATTATAGACCCCCTGAGGACAGGGTTCAGATCTCCTCCCCAAGTTTTTTCAAAACTGTACTATCTGAGGGCCTATTATTTCCCCTCTCCTTTTTCTCTTTCTATTTTCCTTCATTTTTCAGGTTAACTTGGAGTTCAGGTCTGGGGTCACTTGTAGAGGAGCTCCTTGTAGCAGAAGCCACATGAAGTTAGGCGCATACTGATTTTCCAAAAGGCTTCAGTCAAGTTTGTAATCAGTAGATAGTACTTTCTTTGACCTACAGAAATTTCAACAACATGCCATTCAGGACCTCTGGTCTGAGAGGGTTCTGACCTGAAAGATAAAGAGCTACACATTCATTTTAAACAAACATTTATTAAGTGCCTACTGTAAATAAGGTACTGTATTAGATGCTAGGCACATAAAGACAAAGCAGTAAAATGTCCCCTTCCTTCAAAGAACTTCACCCTCTAAGTCCAAACTATTATTTTCCAGATTTTTTTTCCACTTTACTCCCCTTTAAACACTCTGAACTAACTTATTTGATGTTGGGCGAATTCGATATTTCATCTCCCACCTCCGTGTCTTTTCCCAGCCTGTTCTCTATGCCTTGAACATACTTCCTTTTGGTGTCATGTGATGTCTTCTGATGGAAGTCATTCCTCATTCTCTGATTGTTAGTGTTTTCTCCTTCTCAGATTATCATTTACACCCTTAATTGTTTAAATGTTGCATTCCCCTAGGAAAATATAAATCCTTTAAGGATGGAGAATTTTTCTTAAAAAAAAAATCTTTGTTCCTAGTGTTTGGCATAGTTGATGCTTAATAAATGTTTGTTGAATTGAACTGAATTATATTGTACTAGAAAGGGGGAAAATAGCATCAGTTCAAAATTCTAGTTATTTGTATGTTCCATGAATGATATGTCTGAAGACAGAATATCTTATTGGCAGGGGAGGGATATTGATTTCACCAAATTCAAAAATCTTTTATTAAATGCAGAGCTTAGTGTTGGTATTGATGCTTGGGATGTCTCCAGATCCCTGTCTTCATGGAGTTTAAAATCTAGTAGGGAGATTCTGACATAGTCACAAATGGCAGAAATAGAAAATAATATAGGGCAAAGTCACAAGGTGGGTGGGTATTGACTGCATGCATCAGGAAAGACTTTTTCATATATCTGAGTGAAATTGTCCCACATGGCAAATAGAGATGTGAATCTCAAGTGAGAGCTCTGGAGGAAATATGTGGGAAAACAGCTGAGATCTCTACAACTTAGTATCTTTCTTGTTGTTTTCATTTTCTTATACTTTATTCTGCTCCACAAACTCAGTGATCCAGCAGCACTAACCTACTTCCTCTTCCTTAAACATGACTCCATCTTCTCTCTGTGCCTTTGCACTGGCTGTCCCCCGTTCCTTGATTGATGTGCCCCTTCACCTTCCTCTCTTAGCTTACCTGTCTTCTTTAAAGACTTGGCTCAAATATTAACTTCTGAAAGAGACCATACAGAGTCCTCTCCACTGCTAATGTCTTCCCCTCTCAGATTGCCATCCATCTACTCTGTATATATCTTGTATGTGGCCAGTTATTTTATTTATTTGTATCCCCATTGCTTAACTTAGTGCAAACATGCCCTAAGCTGTTAAATATCTGTTGTCTGACTGACTTTTGCAATCTCAGAGAATCACCCTGAAGTAGAAATGAGCCTCAGAGTTGTGTCAGGCACCACTGGGAGAAGATTACACAGAAGTGGGTAGAGATCATTCTTTTCTTATAAAATTCACTCACTTTTTTCCCTGAAAAAGCAGAGTTGGGATGAATAGAAGTGTGAAGCACTGTGTTGTAGTTGAAGGATCCAAGGGTTTAAAAGCAGAAGAGATCTGAGTGAGAATCCCTTCTCTGGTGCTAGGTCTCTGTGACCCTGGGCAAGTCACTTAAATTCTCTGAGTCTCAGTTTCTTCTCCTGTAACATGAGAATAATAATACATCTAAAACCTAGCTTCCAGGGTTCTTGTGCATGTGTGTGCATGCATACATACATATATACACATATATATACACATACACATACATATTTATACATGGAGAGAGAGAGATTTCTTCTCTCTATGTATGCGAAACCTAAAGCAGTAAAACATCATTTGCTTCCTACTGAAGCAAACATAAAATTCTTTTGACATTTGAAGTTCATTGCAACCTGGCCCTACCCTCACTTATTGCACATCTGTTGGTGTTATTCAGTCATGTCTGACTCTGTGACTCCGTTTATGGTTTTTCTGGCAAAGATCCTGGAGTGCCATTGCCTTCTCCAACTCATTTTACAGATGAGGAAACTGAGGCAAACAGGGTTAAGTGACTTGCCCAGGGTCACACAATTAGTAAGTGTCTGAGGTCAGATCTGAACTGAGGGCTCAGCACTCTATCCGCTGCACCACCTAACTACCCTTTTATTGAATATTACTCCCCTATACTCCCTCTGCAGTCTAAGTAGACTTGGCCTCACACATAACATTCAGACTACTGTCACAGCGCCTTTGTTTCTATCGCCTGTCCCATGTCCCTGGAATTCACTCTCTCCTCACCTCTGTCTCTCTAAATCCCTGTTTTCCTTCAGAGTTCAGATCAAGCACCACCTTGTTTACCTTCCTGATTCCCCCAGCTGCTAGTGATGTGCTCCTTAAACCACCTTGTATCTATTTTATATATACCTCTAAAAAGTTCTGAAGCTTATTTAGCTTACTTTATCATTTTACCTCCACCCAAGTAATTTACACAATGCTGTAGGCACTTATTGTTTCCTCAGCTAGATTCTAAGTTCTTTGAGGCTAAAGATCATTTTCACTTTTGCATCTCTAATGCCTATAAGGTGCCTAGCACCTAATAAATGCTTAAAATGCTGCTGATTTACATATAAATGCCAGTTGCTATTAAGTGAGAAGAAAGAATTTCCTTTGATCTCTTTCCTCCTTTCACAGTGACACCTCCTTCCTTTCTTCTCTCTCATCCCCCCAGTCAGGCTAGTGTTAGTATGGACCCTTCGCTTTGTCAGTCACTGGAACATTCACCGCACAGGGAAGGAGACTATTCTTTGCCTTCTCTGGCACCTTCTGTGGTGTTTTGAAACACCAGCCAAAGGATCTAGGGTTTGAAGTCAGATGCACTGCAGGGAATCTGATGAGCTCTAAAGAGATGTGTCTTGTATTCACAAATGCAGATGTATCTTTCCTCTAGTCTGTGCTGCTGGTGGTAATGAGCTATATCTCTCAGAAGGCTCTAAGTCCCAGGGGAAAGGATTCACTAGGATTTACAGGAAGTAATTTATGTTGCTTTTAAACAAATGGACAGGTGTGGTGCTTGGAGGCGGGGTGGAGGGGAGCTGTGTGTGTGTGTGTGTGTGTGTGTGTGTGTGTGTGTGTGTGTGTGTGTGTGTGTGTGTGTGCATTGGGAATGATCTTGTCACACACAGTCTCATGGAGTGACTTTCCAATTTCCTGACTGTCTACCCTTAAACCCTGCAGTTTCCCTTCCCTTTGTTCAGAGCTTTGGAAGGTAGGCTCATTGACTTTTCCTTCTGATACCTGTCTGAGTGGCCTTGTTATCTGGAAATACTTCCTCAGCTGCTGCTTAGCACCTGAGGATTGCTAATAAAATATGAAGGTTAGAGGTTGGAGCACTGTCTTCGTCATCACTGTGTTGCAATTAACCAAGAGCCCAGCTCCAGTTCCTAATGAGCAGAGTGATGGAACAGACCCTACATTAAATACTGCTCATAAGCTCTCTTATGAAGCTCTGACAAGCTTTGGACATCTGCATTATCTTAGAGACCATAGTGACTGCAGGCTCGACACTGGACCCAAAGACTGGAGTGAAACCCTTGTTTTCAAAGTGCTCCTCTAAGGAGATCTGGGAGCACATCACTGCTTTATTTAATATCATTCGTTTATTAGGAGTCTTGAGGTGGGGGGGAAGACTCAACAAAAAACATTATGGGACTCTGCAAGGTCATTCACAATCAGGAGACAGAGTATAATGAGATGCCATTTTTGTTGTGGTTGATCTTCACAGAGTTTACAGTTTATGCCCTGTCTCAGGCACCCTGGGTATCTATAGATCCTTAACCATCAAAGCATTTACAATCCATTCTTGAGCCAACATAGGAGCCACAAAAATGCTCCTGCTCACAGATCTTCAGTGGCTCCTTACTTCCTACAGAAATGATGATGATGATGATGATAAGAGCTGACATTTGTCTGGGCAGCTAGGTGATACAGTGAATAGGATGCCAGGCCTGGGGTCAGGAAGACTCCTCTTCCTGAGTTCAAATCTGACCTCAGACACTTGCTAGTTGTGTGACGCTGGGCAAATCACTTAACCTCAATGAGTTTGCCTCAGTTTCCTCATCTGTAAAACAAGCTGGAGAAGGAAATGACAAGCCACTCCAGTATCTACCAGGAAAGCCCCAAATGGTGTCATGAAAAGTCAGACATGACTGAAAACAACTGAACAGCAGGAGTGACAACATTTATTTATTGCACTGTGCTAAGTGCTTTACAAATATGTAATTAATCTAAATAATCTAATAATAACTTTGTGAGGTGGGTGCTATTATTATCCCCATTTTACAGATGAGGAAACTGAGGCAAACAGGGCTTAAGTGACTTGCCCAAGGTCACGATTTAGTAAGTGTCTGAGACTAGATTTGAACTGACATCTTCCTGACTCTAAGCTCAGTGCTCTATCCACTGCACTGCACTATCCTGCTGCCCCAAATATGAGCTCTCTTGGCATTCAATGATACCCTCCACTTCACCTTGCTTTTCCAGACTTTTCTCACACTGTTGCCCTTCCTTCATGCACCCCATGTTCCAGCCAGATTGCACAAGTTACCATTCCTTGGTGCTCTTTCCTTTTCCTCACTATGCATTTCTACAGATGATTTCTCCATGACTGAAGCAGACCATCCCACTCCAATTTTTACTTTTTCACTAAGTTTAGAGGTCTGCTGGCCCCTCCCACTACAAAGCTTTTCCTAATTAGCCTAATTGTAAGTGACCCCTCTTCAGGCTCTCAGGGTACTTCTCTCCTTATGCTTAGAAGAGTCTAGCTTACATGATTCTCTTTTGCCTTATTTCTCTAGTAGTGTGCATGCCTCAGGGTGGGTTGTTAGTCTTCTGCCTGTATCCAGCAGGTGTTTAATAAATGCTTGCTGAATAAGATTGGCTTGGATTGGAACTGAGCCATCAGCATGGCAATTGCTGAGCATTCTTTTACTAAGGAACCTGAGGGGAAGTTATCAGAGAATCGGAAGACTGTCCTAGAGCAAGCACACATCAGACAAGTAACAGAGCCATGGCAGATACTTCTCCACCAGAGAGTTTTCTCTTTTTCTACTTTCATGGGCAAGGGACAGGAACCCCTTAGGGAACAGGTGGAGGTCTGCAGTTCTGGGTTCAATGGGAACAGCCTTGGCTGTAAAGTCAGAGATGGGTTCAAATGGTGCTCTGATATGTGAGCATCATCTTTGGGTAAGTTACTCTATCTCTCTGAGATTTAATTTCTTCATTTGGAAAATGAGGGAGTTGAACTTGGTGGACTCTAAGGTCACTTCCAGATTTAGTTCCATGATCCATTGCATCCTGCTGACCATGATTTTCCAAGTAGTTCTTGGTTTCATTCTAGAATGCAGGGGACATTTTGGCAGCATCTAGAAGGATAGAGTCCCCTAGTTGTAGTTTCTGGGTAGCCTTCTTTCCAAGGTCTGTCCTCCCATTCCAGAGGACCTTTCTGTTAACCACCATCATACTTGAGGTCATATTATTGGAGAGTGAGAGTCTCTGCTGACAACAATACAGGAGTTAGGAGATAGACTAGAGATGGCTGTCCGGTCATGTGGCTGCTTAAAAAAATCACTCATTCTTTACAGTCTAAAAGTAGAGGGCATGACCTGCATCCCTGGTTAGATAGGACAGGCCTCAAGAGAAACAGAGGGCCTGCAGGTCTCACAAGCCAAGAAGCAGTGAAGTTCCTGATCTGCTTTGCTGGCATTTGGGGGCCACCCATCCCTGCTTTTGAAGGTAATTAGAATTTGGTCCTTGATTCTTGACTGGAAAATATTCGGCATTTATGCAAACTTGAAAAGAATAATGCCTATTTTTAAAAATACAAATGGATAATAAAAATATTAAGTAATAAGATAATAAAATATTACAGTATATGAAGGCTCCAGGCCTATCTGCCATCCCTTTATCCTGCTTTTCTCTATGGATGGTCACTGTTAGGGAGTGAGAGCTGACTCTGGGTGTGAGAATGGAATGTCTCAGGCCTTAGTTCCCCTGGAACCAAATCAATTCATTCAAGAAGAAGGATGAAACATATGTGACTTGCCCTAGAAAGGCCAACTAACAGGAAAGGATAAAAGTTGCAAGCAGGAAAATATAGGCTTGAGCTAAGCAATCATTTTCTAACCATTGGACCACTTCAAAGTTGAATGGACTGTATTGGGTTCCCCTCTCATCAGAGGTCTGTAAGCCAAGGCTTGCTGACCACTTGGGTTGTACATTTGACTAGATGGTTTCTGAGGTCTCTTTCAACTCAGATTACATGGTTAAGACGTTCATTTTACTTCAACACACATTTATCAAATGTCTGCTGTGCCAATCCCTGGGTTGGATTTGGGGTCATACACAAGTTTAGCTAAAATGTAGTCTCTGTTGGTGGAACTTACAGGTTCACAGGAGGGCAAGAAATAGGAACAACTGTAGAACACAATATTAAATGATTTGTACATCAGAAAGCTTGTGAAACAGTGCTCCGTGAGGTCCCAGGGGAAGGTTATTGGCAGTGGGGACCAATGGAGGTTTAATGGAAGACATTGCATTTAAATTTGTCTTTAAAAGGCAGATGGAAATTTCTCAAGCGAAGGGAGCACAGTAAATGCATGAATAAAGTTCCAGAGCGCGATCCTCATAGGGCAATTAAAGGGGAGAGTGGATTGTACAGTTTGGCTAAAGTATAGATTACACTTAGGGGAATAATGAGATGAGCCTGGAAAGCTTAGGTCATGTCAAATTTAGGAGGGATTTGAATGCTAGAATTTGAATGTGGAGACAAGGATTTGTGCAAAAGAGTGACATTGCCAGGTCTGTACATAAAGAATGAAGGAAACATTGGTATGAAGGATGAATTGGAGGGGGGAAAGTAACAGTAACTCACAAAGCACATTTCATGCATTATTTGGTCTTTGCAACAAGCCTGTGAGGCAGGTGTTATTTTAACTATTATCTTCATTTTACATGTGAGCAAACCGAGACTCAGGAGTTAAGTATCTCGGTCATGGTCATATAACCATTATCAGAGGCAATGTTTAACTCAAAGTTTCCTGATACCAGGATCATGGAGTAGATGTGATGGCAATGGGGGCCTATCCTGGGCCAGTTATTCAAATGCATAGAGAGGAAAGAGATAATTGCCATTGCCCCCAGTTGAAATTAATGCATTTGGCTGGAAGCTTGGCCAGAATTCTGTACTGAGGAAGAAATGATACAACGAGGGTTAACTGAGGCAGTTAGGTGGCACTGCAGTGTATAAAGTGCCAGGCCTGAAGTCAGGGAGGCTCTTCTTCCTAAATTCAAATCTGGCCTTAGATGTTTACTAGCTGTATGACCCTAGGCAAGTCACTTAAAACATTGTTTGCCTCAGTTTCCTCATCTGTAAAATGAGCTGGACAAGGTAATGGGAAACCACTCCAATATTAATAGGTTTATTATTACAATGAACACATGTTTTTACCAATATGATGATTTGGAAATAGAGGCCTTCTCTCTAATGTGCTCTTTAAATTGAAACCTTGTCTTTTTATTCAGAATTGCTCGATATGTATTTTTATTAATAGTAATAGTAACTGCGGTCTTTACTAAATAAAAGAAATACATTGCATAGCCTTTGTGTAGGTGTGTAGTTGTGGTTTTGAGGGTTTGGGGTTGGTTTGTTTTGGTTTTTTTTTTTTTTGGCTACCCAAAATATCGACAGTATTCTCACTTCAAAGGGTTGTTCAACATAGAGGAGTTTTTTGTTGTTTTTGGCATTGTTCATTTTCATTTCTTATATATCACCAATGCCCAATAAAAAGGGCTGGAATAAATGGAATATCTTTGCCGAGAAAACCCCAAATGGGGTCCTGAAAGTCTAACATGACTGAAATGACTGAAGAAGTAAAAGGACAATTAAAGAAACTTGTATAGGTAGTGGGAAGGCTGCTTGGCAAATCCAATTTAAAGGTATGGATGAATACTTGACAAAAAGTTCCTTTTTTCCTAATAATGCTTCCAACAGCAACACAGCAGCTGGCCTTCTTCTCATCTTCTGTCTTCCCAGTCACTGGCCATCAGCTCTGGGGAGCCTAAGAACTTGGCTGGGCCCTGGTGACAAGAAACCACACAGAAGTGTTTTCCATCAAGCTGGGGCTTCAGAGCCCTTCAGGAACAAATAAGCCATGGCCCTTCTATCTAGTGTGGCTGTAGAAAGGAAACTGAGCTCTCCTCTCAGCCTCTGATGAAGGCTTTCCTTGAGATGAGCTTCCTGGGTGAGGCCCACAGAGAGTTATCTGGCTCTGTTTTCTCTTGGGTAGTTCAGAGACACAGTAGAAAGAGGACTGAGCCCTGGGTTCAAGTTCAGCCTCAGACACTAGCTGTGTGATCCTAGACAAGTCATTTATGCTGTTTGCCTCTTTTTCTTCATCTGTAAATTGGGGATTATAATAACATCTACCCCCCAGGTTTGATGTGATAATCAAATGAGATAATAATTGCACAGTGCTTTAGCATAGTAACATAGTAGATGCTATATAAGTGTTAGCTATTACAATTATCATCCCTGATGTCCCTCTATCAATACTTCAGTCAATAAGGTTAGCCCTGTCTGCTCAGGCTCTCTACTTACCCTGTGTGTGTGCGGCACTGTTTGTAATTGCATCATCAATTTGGGGCTCTGGATCATTGGAGTCAAAAATTAAAGGGTAGTTTGCAAAATCCCTTTTCCCTTTCCTCACTGGTGCACAGCATGAAATTTTAGATGAGAATCATTTGTTTCAGTTAAAATGCAGCATAATAGCATAAAGCTACCACACATGACATTCATTTTGAACACAGAGGACCAGCTTCAAAAGCTATTAAATCACTCTGCAGCTAATGTACAGAGATCCACCTTAGCCAGCAGGCAGGCTGCAAAGCAAGAAATGAAAAAAAAAGAATTTAAAAATACCAAGTACTAGGGATTCAAACGCAAAAGCAAAAAGAGTCCCTGACCACAAGGAACTTACATTCCAATTGGGGGAGACAACCCAGATTATCAAGGAGCATTTTGGTCTGAAAAGGAAGGGTATAAGCATTTATTAAGTGCCTGCTTTGTGACAGACACTGCACTGGTGAGTGGGGCTAGGAGGCAGTATATTGACATATTCCTACCAGGACAATGCCAGAATTAATTTTAGAATAACAATATTTTATTTAAAATAACAACCAGAGTTGGTTATCTTCTTATGCTTTCTATATAGACCAAAGAGCAAAATCTATTTTTAAAGTGGATACAATCTTATTGTTAAAGTAATATTCTCAACATGATTTGGTATGGCTCCAGAACTAGAGGACGTTGAGGTGGGGAGGGAGAATGTAAGGTGGTGGCATCATTGAGGTAGCTTGTAAAGTTATCACAAAGATGACTTCAAAGTAGAGACTGAAGAAAAGTACACCTGGGGCTCTCATAAAATAGTGGGCCAGGTAAAATAGGTGCTAATCAAGACAGTGGGACTCTGGGCAGAAATTCCAGAAGTAAAAGAGTTAGAAACCTCTGGTTCAAGTTCTGGACTTGTTCATAGCTATGTGTGTGACCTTAGAGACATCCCTTAATCACTCTGAGCCTCTGAGTGTATGTATTGTATTTAATGTCATTGTAAATGTATTGCTTCAGAGATTTGGAAGGAAAATTCTATTATGTACCCTAAAATACCATATAAATGAGTTATTTGCTTAAGGAAATTCTTTATAACTCATTGACTTCATTCTCAAGTGCCTCCTATGTGCAAAGCACTGTGTTAGATCCTCAGGATACAAAGAGAAAAAAACCATGTCAGTCCTCAAATAATATAGGATACAGACTAAGAATAACTGACCATCACCATCAAGATTATTCTTCTTTTTGAATGTTTCTGGAAGGGATAATTTTCTTCTCCTTCTTTCTGTTATCCTCAGTCTTCCCTCCCGTTCACTAATAGCTCTCTTTTCTATAACAATTTAAGTTTACAGAATCTTTTCCTTAAAAAAAAGCCATGAAACTGATGAAACCATTTTAGTTCAGTTTTATAGATGAGGAAACTGAGGCCTAGGGAAATAAGCGATTGACTCAAGGACACTCAGTTGGTCAATGGTGCAGCTTGAACTTGACCTTTTCATTATGACCCCCAAGCCCAGTGATCTTTTCACTGTTTTGTATTCTTTTTCTGTGAGGTGTTTTTCCCAGACATAAAAGATTATTATTGATAGTTTGAGATGTGCTTCTAGAGGGAAAGAAGAAAGTCTTGTGAAAGAGAAATCAGGCAACAAGGAAAATTTTCCATCAGAAAACAGGCATTGATTGCTGTTCTAGCATCATGTCCAGCTTTCTAGTTCCTCCCCTCTTTTAAAAATAAATTCAAGGGAATCCTCCCTTCTGTTGAGCGAAGTAGTTGTCTGGGTTTTGTTCTAAAGTTCAAAGTAAATATTTTCATTAAAAATAAAAGAGCTGTTCATGTATCCACTCACTAATACCCACCATCTGGCCAGTATGTTTTGTGGAACTGCAGCAATGAAGACAACCACAGATTCCTAAGAAACTTCATCACATCCATTCTCATCTCTCATCTCCCGGAGTGATTCCCAGATTTTCAGAGCTGATGTGTCTAGTGAGAGAAAATCTGAGCAGGAGTCTATGAGAGTGGGGCTGGGGAAAGCTAGGTGAGGCCACCTGTTTTATGTGTGTTGTTTTTAAGGCCAAGGACAATATCTTCACAATTCAGTTCAACAAGCATTTATATGGTCTTGCTCAACTTGTTTCCATGGTGCAAGATTTTGCATATGAAACGACTTGGAAAAGGAAGGAAGGAGGGAAAGAAAGAGACAAGGAATGAAGGAAGGAAGGACAGTGAAGAAGGGAAAGAAGATAAGCATTTATTAAGTACCTAATGTGTACCAAATACTGAAAAAAATGCAGATAACTATAATATAAGGCAAGGTATGATAATGGCTTGTATCTGCAACACTTTATGGTTTTTTCACAATAATATTTTGAGGTAAGTAATGCAAGTATTGTTATTCTGTTTTGCAGCTGAGGAAACTGAGGTTCAGAGAGGGTAAGCTGTTACACAGATAGTATCTCTGAGTGAAGCTTAGACCTGATTCTAAGTCTGATTATTTGCTCACTACTTCCTCCACAGCCACTTTTCTGACAGAGTGCTGTGTAGGGTTCACAAGAGGAAGGTCTAGCTTAGGTATCAGGTCAAGATAGGCTCTTTCCCTCTTCTCTGGTGAATTTCTATGATTGGTGGTTTTTACCCATCTTTTTCTTACTGGAATCACTTTTTCCCAGGAAACATTTCCATTGACAGGCAGCCGGGTATGACTGCAGATGGCTGAGAGATGATTGAATGCTTGGATGAGAGGAATCAGGTGGGAAAAGAGGGCATAGAAGGAGGCGATCAAATGGAAGACCTACCATCTTGGTTTCTCTTGACTAGGACAATATTTCCCCATCCACTAGTCCATGGTCTGGGATAGACTTGAGCAAATTTTTACCAATCCATCAAACTTTTACTGCCAAAGGTCCTTCTTCTTAAAACCTACAAACTTAAAAATTGATTCTACCTTCCTCTTCTCCCTTTGGGCGGGTCCTCCCACTCCTGACTCTGTCCTTTCTCAAAGCTCTTGCTCCCTGCCCCTTGAGCTGCTCAAGACAAGTAGAATGCTCGGTGGTAGAGAATGCAATTATTTGACTGATCCATAGCATGGTTTGAGTTGGACAGTCTCTTTAAACTCTGTTCACCTATGATTCTCCTTCTTCTGGAGTAGGGAACCTGCAGCCTCCAGGCCACATGTAGCCCTCTAGGTACTCAAATACAGCGCTGTGACTGAATCCACAGTCAAGGCTGCTAGTTCCTCACCCCTGCATGAGACCATGACACCTCTTGACCAGTCTAAGCCTCTGGTAGAGAGAAGGCCTTATTCTAGCCCATGAGAAACTTGTTAGTGTAGACAGGAAAACAAACTCATTTGCAGATGATGAGGAGTGTCACAGTGGGCATTCTTGTTTAGGCATAAATTGGACTACAAGACTTTTAAGTCCCTTCCTGCTCTGAGATTCTGGTCTAAGGGACCTGGATGAAGACCTGTAGTCAGGGGGCTCTAAGGCTTCGCCTCCCATTTTTTAATAAACTGCAGATTCCCTGCATATGGCGGAGAGGAATAATCAGATTTAGGGTTCACATGGGTACTAAGAACAAATCATGGCTACTTTTGGGAAGCCTCACGTGCAACTTTGTCTCCCACTTTTAGAAGGGAGATACGGGAGAGGAGGCAAGAGAGTAGAATTCCCAAACTCCTCTGGAGAACAACTGATGCTGTCATCCATCCTTGGGAAGATGCCTTAGGAAGAAAAAAACAGCAGGTCTGAAACAAGCATCTCTGCTGCACAGGTCCTTTCATTGATAATTTGTGGGATTTCCATCTTATGAATTTTTCATTTATGTGTAGCAGTTATTTATACTGTCCTAGTGAGGGAGCATCTAGAAATCGGGCTATCCCATGAGACCATAATCCTGTTGATTCATTGTGCTCTAAGTCATAAAAATGATACCAAATTAGCAGGGTCTTGTTGAATTGCAAAAATTAATTAGTACACCAGCCATTACATTGATGTAATAAAGTTATAAACTGTTACAGCAAAATCATTGTAATGAGATTCTTTTAATAAAGAAAGTTACAGGAGTCAGAATTTATCATCACAAGCTACAGAAATGGAAATAAGGGATCATGTGTAATAATTATTAGACCATTTAGAAGTACATACCTGTTTCCTATACAAAGTTTCATTGGTGTTCTAGTTAAATTCTTTAAATGACTTTATATAAACATATTTTATCTTAATGACTTTCTCTGAAAGGAATTTGCAGAGGCTTGAGAATGTTTTCATCTAATAATTAACAAATGGAGCAAACAACCTTTAGAAGTTCATTTATTTCCATTTGTTACTTCAGCAAACAATTATTAAGCACCTATTGTATGTAAGGGCACTGAAGTCAGCTCTGGGAGAAAGACAGAAATAAGAAGATCCAATTTCCAATCCAATAAATAAGTAGATCCAAAGACCCTCAGGGATCTCACAATCTGGTAATAATAGCTCCCATTTATATAATACTTCAAGCCTTATTGTTATTATTAGTCATTATTAATAACAATAATAATGCCTAGAATTTATATTGTATTTTAAGGTGTGCAAAGTGCCTTGCAGATATTATCTCATTTGATTCTCGTAACAGTCCTGGAAGGTAGATGCTATTATCCCCATTTTACTGAAGAAACTGAGTCAGATAGATTAAATGACTTGACAAGAATCACACAGCTAGTAAGTGTCTGAGGCTGAATTTGAACTCAAGTCTTCCTAACTCCACATCCCATACTCTACTGTATCACAGAGCTGGTTACCAAGAGTTGTTTCTCACCATAATCCTGATAGTAGTGGAAGTGACTAAAAAGCTAATCTAGAGGAAAACCTAGAGTCATTGTAATGAACTGGGGTTCAAGTATTGCCTTTGACATATTCTGACAACCAGGACCTTGGACAAACCATTTAACTTTTGGGATCTCTGGGCAACTCTTTAAAACTATCAGTTGCAGAGAAGTTGCTGGCCTATAATGGCAGAGAGAGTTCTTCTTCCAAGAGTTTCCTATACCAATCACAGGTCTAGTCCCTATCCCTAACCTGTTCTACAGATAAAGAGACTTGGGGGTCATAGAGGTAAAATGACTTGTCAAATGTCTCACATCTGGTAAGTTTCAGAGCTGGAATTCAACTTAGATCTTCTGGCATAAGATTCATGGTTGTATCCCTACACTATGCTTTCTTTCTTAGTATGTTTGCATAAAAAATAGAGCATATCTGATAGGTTGGAAACATGGAACCAGTGCAGGGACAGCAGCAGATGACTTTGGTGACCATGCTGATTATTGAGTGTTTGGAGCTGACTCATGCTCCTAGGCTGACTCATCCTGTAGTAGTAGTAGTAACAGTCAGAAGTGGGAAGTTTGAGTAGAAAGGAATTTGTAGCTTAGAGATGAACACTTTTATCCTTTTTTCCCTTTTTTCTTCCTTCCTTCTTTATCTTGCTCTCTTTTTTTCTTTCTTTCTTTCTCTCCTTCCTTCCTTCCTTCCTTCCTTCCTTCCTTCCTTCCTTCCTTCCTTCCTCCCTTCCTCTCACCGTTTCTTGCTTTGGCAGTATCTTGTGGCCAGCCGCTCCACTTGTATTGATGAGATCAGTAGCCCCAAACTGGAGAGCCCTTTCATTAATCCTACATATTTTAGGCAATCCAGCCACATTCCCCTCTTGTTCATTCCGACTCCAGGAAAAATGAGGCATTTTATCATCATCACTAAGGGCAGTTAAAGCCATGATAGGAGATATTACAGTGACCACCAAGCACTTACCATGTTAGATATTACCTTTTCATGGAGCAGAACAATGTGAAAGGCACAAACTCCCATGGGGCACTGGTTCCTTCCTAAGCAGAGAAATGTGTCATATCCATGTCTGCCTTGCTTGTGTCACCTTCTCTGTGTCGGTCATCACCATTTAGTCTAATTCATGGAAAGCTGGAAGAGTTGAGAATGTGGGGTTTGTGAACATTCTCCCTTGGGAACATGAGATAGTGTGGTCTTGTGGGGGACAGGACATTGGACATAAAGAGCTCTATTGTGGTCTATACTTAGGGTTTGTCCATAAGATGGACAGTTTTGTGGAACTGAGAGCTCATCAATATGGACATTGAATCATGTCCCATCTGTGTCTCCTTCTTCTGTGTAGTTCTTGTCACTATGTCTTTCCACAAGTCTTCCACAGAGCCTCTGTCCAAAATTATGGGGGCGTTCTTCCGTGCCTTTTAATATGTTAACAACAAACAGCCAATAGAGCTGTTAGTCTCCTTCTTGCTACAGGATGGATCCCTGCCTTCTTTCACCATCATACATATCCTTGATAATGTCCTTTATGCCACCTCTTCTATGCAAGTCATCTTTGGCAATATGCTAAAGTCTAATTAAATTCACCATATGTCCCTCTATTCTCCTTCAGATAACTTGAAACTGTGATTCTTCCAAATCATGCAGCATGGAGTAGTAGATAGTTCTTAGAGTTAGGAAGACATGGGTTCAAATTCCCCTCTCTGATACTTTCTAGCTGTGTGATGCTGAGCAATCCACTTGACCAAACTGAGCCTCAGTTTCCCCATATGAAAAATGAACAGATTAGAGCAGATGGACTTTATACCCCCTTCCAGCTCTAAATCTATGATCCATGACTTTTCATTAGCTGTCTGTCCCATGTTTGCAATACTCTTCCCTACTCACCTCTACCTCTTGGCTTCCTGTATCAGAAATGTTACTAGCAGCTGCCATGAGGGTATAAGACCAATAACACCAGGACACAGGAGGGCTGCTAACACAGGTTCCTATTCTATTTTTCAGGTAGACCAATAATTTTTAAATTATCTCTCCTGGATCAATTTTCCAGGTCATTGTTTTTTCCAATGAGATATTTCATATTGTCTTCTATTTTTTCATTCTTTTGGTTTTATTTTATAATTTCTTGGTTTCTCATAAAGTCATTAGCTTCCATCTGCTCCATTCTAATTTTTAAAGACCTATTTTCTTCAGTGAGCTTTTGAACCTCCTGTTCCATTTGGCTAATTCTGCCTTTTAAAGCATTCTTCTTCTCACTGGCTTTTTGGACCTCTTTTGCCATTTGGGTTAGTCTATTTTTAAAGGTGTTATTTTCTTCAACATTTTCTGGGTCTCCTTTAGTAAGCTGTTGACTCACTTTTCATGATTTTCTTGCATCTCTCCCATTTCTCTTCCCAATTTTTCCTCCACTTCTCTTACTTGATTTTCAGAATTCTTTTTGAGCTCTTCCATGGCCTGAGACCATTACATATTTTTTTGGGATGTAGAAGCCTTGATTTTTATGTCTTCCTCTGATGGTATACTTTGTTCTTCCTTATCTGAAAGGTTGGAAGAAAATACTTTTTCACCAAGAAAGTAACCTTCTACAGTCTTATTTTTTTTTTCCCTTTTTTGGGCATTTTCCTAGTCAGTTAGTTGACTTTTGAGTCCTTTGTCAAGTGGAGGCTATGCTTTAGGAACCTGTAAGTCCTCAGTTCCTCCAAGGTGGCACAATCAAAGGAGAGGAGCTTACTCTTCTCCTGGCCTGCACTCTTGTCTGTAAGTAACCACAAGTACTCTTTTCTGCCCCGGATTTGAGAGCAGGATTCCCTCTCCACAGCCACAGCTAGCTTCACCATTCCATCACTCCTCCTTACCCCAGAATGACCCCTCAGAGCTGAGACCCAGATAAGCTGCTCAATTCCCCCAGAGTCTTTAGGCTGAGGGCTCCAAAAGTGGACGCTGCTGCTGCCCTGGGGCCAGGGCTGGGGCTAGACCACACTCCCCTCTCACCCAGGTGAAAGAGCTTTCTTACTGACCTTGGAAGCTGTCTTTGGCATTTTGGGGTTGAGAAATCTGGACACCAAAGCTGCTGCCCATGATTCCGCACCCTAAAGCCTGCTCCAGTCCTGTCCGTGCTGCATGGCCAAGGCTGGGCTGTGATCCACTCTGAGCCCGGTGTGGTAAACATTTCTTGTTGGCCTTCTGGGCTGTGTTGGGCTAAAAATCTTTTTCAGTCTATCGTTTTGTGGCTTCTTCTGCTCTAGAATTTGTTTAGAGTTATTTTTGCAAATATTTCATGGGCTTTGGGTAGAGAGCTAGAGCAGGTCCATCCTTCTACTCTACCATCTTCTCTCTGCCCCCCCCCATCTGCTTTTCTAAGAAAAGACAGCTTCAAAGGGGTTAGCAATCTTACTTTAATTAAACAATCAGAAAGATATATAAGTTGTTGTTGTTGTTGTCCTTTGTTCTCAAAGAGGACCATGACATCAAAATGATGACATGACTTGCACTTGACTTTGATTTGAGTGAGGGAGGGCTGTGCAAGGTTACCAACCTCACTTTCTCCTCCAGATCCATCTGGGTCTAGTGGCCTGATATTCATCAGGATGACTGGAGACAGCCCAGGATGCAATGCGGGATCTTGACCATTTTAGGCTAAGTTCTTATCAGACTCTCACTTTGAGTGAGATACACCCATTCAGTGAATAGGCCTCTTTAAGTAATTACCCAAGGGATGGTCCCTTTTAATAAAAGAAAAAAAAAACCAAAAAATCAAAGTGGGAGGGGAAGACTCTCAGGGTTCCTGGGTAAAAGAATCCAATTGGGCTCCAACTGTGTAAACAAAGTAATAGATACATAATCAACAGACCAGGGAGCACCAACATCTGGGTTCACAAAGGCAGGGGTGCCAGGGTTTGGGGTGGCCCTTAACAACAGCTACCCAGAGTCTTGTCTGGCCAAATCACAAAGAAACATTCTTCCCATGAGTGAGCCCCCAAAGTAAAACACCAACTTCCCGGTATATGTAGTTATCAATTAATAGGCTCAGAGCCAGAAGGTATCACAACCCACATGACTTCATACCTAAAGGTGTGAAAGTCTATGTGACTCAGCAGGGAATGTATTCTAGCTGTGAACTGGGCTAGAGTTCAGAGCAGCAAGATATCCGTGATAGAAATACCTGTGTACCTTTAGACCTGGAAACACAGCCCCCGTTCTAAGGAAAAAAAGGGAACACATATGGTCATATAGGTCTGTAAATGAACAGGGAAGATCTTATATTTCCTTAACCCTTCACTTCCCTAGCAGGTTTCAAGATTTAGGTCATAGCTTACCTTGCATATAAGACATTTCTGGGTCTCATCTCACCCCACTCACAACCTTATCCCCCAGATTATATTACATTTATAATGATATATATTGTCTTTACATAGCCATTTACATGTTGTCACCCCATTGGAATGTAAATTCCTTGAGAACAGGAACTATCCCCCTTCTTTGAATCCCCAGCATTTAACCCAGTGGGCACTCAATAAATGCTTGTTGATTGATTCCTATGGTGTTCCATGGCTCATAGATGTACAGCTTGCTGTGAATATCTTAACATTAAAAAAGATGTACTATAGCAGAAGGAAGTACTTTGGGGTGATTAAAAGAGCTAGAAAGTGTCTCTAATGCAATCCAGACCATTTTCCTTCTATCTAATGTTGGATCAAGGTCATTCGTTGTCCATCTGCAGTACCCCAAAATATGTATGCTGATGGACCAACTCAATGAACTACATATTGAGAGAAATGATTATTATTAACCAATGATTTGGAAAGATCCAGAGTTTCCCTTTTTTGCTATGTTTTTTTATTAATTCTCATATTCAAAATTTCTTAAAGTCAGGGATGTGCTAGAAATGTTTAACAGCCAATACTAAGAAAATAAATGTGCATGACATAACTTGTAAGTTTAATCTGCATTGTCAACTTTTTCTTTATCACTTTCTTTTTTAATTTATTTAATTTTTGTTTTCAACATTCACTTCCATAAGCTTTTGAGTTTTAATTTTTCTCTTCCTCCCTCCCCCCTCCCTGAGGTGGTGTGCAATCTGATAAAGACTCTACACATATATTCTTATTAAACATCTTTTCACATTAGTCATGTTGTAAAGAAGGATTGGAATGAATGGGAGAAACCACAAGAAAGAGAAAACGAAAAAGAACAGAAACAAAAGAGTTAGTAAATAGTGTGCTTTGATCTACATTTAGAACCCATAGTTCATTCTCTGGATATTGTTGGCATTTTCCATCATGAGTCTTTTGGAATCATCTCCAATCACCATATTGCTGAGAAGAACAAAGTCTATCATAGTTAATCATTGTACAATGCTGCTGTGTATAATGTTCTCCTGGTTCTGCTCACTTCATTCAACATCAGTTCATATAAGTCTTTCCAGGTTTTTTTGAGAGCATTCTGCTTTTCATTTCTTATAGCACAATAATATTCCATTACATTCATATACCACAGCTTGTTCAGCCATTCCCCAATTGATGGGAATCCCCTCAATTTCCAATTCTTGGCCACCACATAAAAAAAGAGCTACTATAAATATTTTTGTATATGTGGGTCCTTTCCCCATTTTTATGATCTCTTTGGGATACAGCCCTAGAAGCAGTATTGCTGAGTCAAAGGGCAAGCACATTTTTATAGCCTTTTGGGCATAGTTTTAAATTGCTCTCCAGAAAGGTTGGATCAGTTCACAACTTCACCAATAATGCATTAATGTTCCAATTTTCCCACATTTTCTCCAATATTTATAATTGTCCTGTTTTGTGATGTTAGCCAATCTGATAAGCGTGATGTGATACCCTAAGAGCTGTTTTGATTGCATTTCTCTAATCAATAGTGATTTGGAGCATTTTTTCATATGATTATAGATAGCTTTAATTTCTTCATCTGAAAACTGCCTGTTCATATCCTTTGACCATTTTATCAATTGGGAAATGATTTGTATTCTTATAAATTTGACTCAGTTCTTTCTATATTTTAGAAATGAAGCCAGTATCAGAGAAACTGGTTGTAAAAGTTCTTTCCCAATTTTCTGCTTCCCTCCTAATCTTGTTAGCATTGACTTCGTACAAAAACTGTTTAATTTAATGTGATCAAAATTATCCATTTTGCATTTCATAATGTTCTGTATCTCTTGCTTGGTCATAAATTCTTCCATTCTCCATAAATCTGACAGATAAACTATTTCTTGATCTCCCAGTTCACTTATAGTATCAGCCTTTATGTCTAAATCATATACCCATTTTGACTTTATTTTGGTATAGTGTATAAGATGTTGGTCTATACTTAGTTTCTGCCATATGAATTTCCAGTTTTCCCAGCAGTTTTTGTCAAATAGTGAGTTCTTATCCCAGAAGCTGGGGTCTTTGGGTTTATCAAATAATAGATTACTATAATTATTGACTACTGTGTCTTTTGTACCTAACCTATTCCAGTGTTCTACCAATGTTTTTCCTAGCCAGCACCAAGTGGTTTTGATGATTGCTGCTTTATAATACAATTTAAGACCTAGTATGACTTGGCCATCTTCCCTAGCATTTCTTTTTATTAATTCCCTTGATATTCTGGACCTTTTGTTCTTCCAGATGAATTTTGTTATTGTTTTTTCTAGCTCTATAAAATAATTTTTTGTCAGAATTTCTTCTTTTACTAAAATTCTCATTTCAAAAGTTCAGTCTCTAAAGGACACTATTGATAATGAGATTTAATCTCCTTTCTTACCAGCCTTGCTCAGATCCCACTCAGGTGGGGAAGCCCACTGTGCTGTACTCAGGTTTGGGTGGGAATAAATTCTTTGAATAGATTACCCAAGTCTGAGCCATTTACAAGTAAATTACATAATCAGAGTTCATTAGAATAGGGCCAACTCCTCATTGTAATATGCATTCTCTCATTAATAGTTAACCAGAGTTGATTGCCACCCTCAGGAACACCCCTCTTCCAAGGACTTATAAGCCACGGGCCCTCTGTTATGACTCTCTTTGGCATTTGAGAGTGCCGATGACCTCTTTTATTAAAATGTTAGCCTTATTAATAAAATGATTACGTTACCCAGAAACTATTTCTTTTAAACCTTTTAAATATCACAATATTCAACTGCATATGTGTTTTTCATCCATTGTTTTGGTTTGTTTTTCTGGGTGTTTAGAGAGACATTTCTTTTGAGTGGATATGTATCTCATTAGAAGACCCTGGGGGTTTAGTGCAGTCAGCACAACACTATCCACAGACAGGAGTATCTGAATGATCTTTCCATTGGTAGACAATTTCTTTTCAGATAGAATTATTTGATGATGCTGACAAATCTCTTTGTTGAGCATACATCTCCTTGTTTTGGTTTTAGCTTGATATTGATCATCAGAGGGTCAGAGACTTTAGCTTTTGTTTTGCTGTGCCCAATCTAAGGCTTTTTTTGTAATAAAAGTAATAAATATAGTGGTATATTATATTCTGTATACCACTTATTCAGATTTATAACTGAATATATAGTCAACTACGTCCATAAAATCATCTATGAAAACCTACCTATTCTATTTACATGTTTTCATCAAGGATTCCCTTGTTATGGTCATAAACCATTCTCATGGGGATTTTATACTACTTAGAAAATAGGCATATGGATCAATAGTGGCTGATGTCTTCTTGGTGGGGATGATAATTCTTTTTTTCTATTCACTTTAGAATTTTACCCTTTTTGAGATATTTTGAGACTCAGTCTCTGACTCCTTTGAAAATGTATTATCTTTAGCATGACCTACTTTGTGTATATTGGTCATATTGAGTCATTATTCTTCACTTCACTTTTCACATAGTGAAATAATATACTATGTGATTTTGAGGAGAAACAAACATAGTAGTTCTACTGTCATAAGAAAAGAGAGCTATAGAAATGCTGGTAACCTGTATCATTTTACATTTATTTGATGTTTTCTGTCAAGTTCCATTTATAAATGCTCTTGAGATGATCTGGTTTAATGGATTCTCAAGACGAGCTTTTTGCAGACTCTTTTTACTCTTCACCAGTTTTTGTTGTTTTGTGAAATGATCACTACTTATTATCTTCCAAAATTACTTTCTGTAGTAAATGAGTTTATACTCTAAACCAGTATTGCCTTTAGTAATCCATACCTTTCTTCTTGTCAAAGAAAGTGAATGTTGACTAAAATGGTTTCTAAATTCTTTTGGCCTCTTCAGTATGGCGATTCTTTGTTTGTTTGTTTAAATTTCCCCCAAAATGGCAATAGAGTCAATGTCTTTATTTTATTCATTTCACATATTTCAGAGACAACAGTTTATTTCGATGGGTCAATAGTTAGCTGCTATAATTGAGTCCTTTTTATCCTCTCATCTAAATTGCTTTTAATTTTGACCTTTGCTTAAAATAGTCTACAATCTCAATTGCATGGAGACATACATATCAAGTAACTAGTCATTTTCTGTTCATTAAAATATAATCAATTTTTAATTTCTATGATGTTCAATGCTTTCCACATTCAGTGCTTTCTAGGGTACTTCCTGAAGAAGATATCCATGGCATATAGATATAAAACTAACAAGTGATCTATAAGCCTTTGGCCTCTTTCATTTTAAAAATCTGAACCCCCTTGTGCCTCCTCAGGGGCACTGACTATCAAGTTCTATATTGACTTGGTTTAGACTTTAGGGGATCTGATTAAGTTCTTGATATGATACTTTTTTTAGCTTCTTTTTTTCAGGTCCAAATTCTCTCCCTCTCCCTCCTCCTTTCCCACCTAATGAAAAAGCATGAAAAATAAAAATTATTATGAGCATAGTCATACAAAACAAATTTCTGTATCAGCAATGTTCTGAAAATGAAAGAGAAAAAATGTGCTTCAATCCCTCAGTTCTCTTTCTAGCAGTTGATAGCGTATTTCATCATGAGTCCTTTGGAATTATGGTGGTTCATTGTGTTGATAAGAGTTACTAAGTCTTTCCAAGTTGATTATCTTTACAATATTACTGTTTGTAGAATGTTCTCGTTCTGCTTACTTCATTTTATCAGTTCATAGAAGTCTTCCTATATTTTTCTGAAATCATTTCCTTCTTGATATACTCTTTTAACTTTGCTCTTTTTTATTCCCAATAGATGTTTATGCCTATGCTGCAACTATTTTCATGTTCATTTCTTTGCCCTGGGTATTCATGAGTACTGAAAGGAGATATGATCATGAAATATACCATTTTTTCCTTTGAGCATGTGATGAAGCAATTCTCCCACTTTAATCTTTGTTTTTCCAAGGAGATCCTTTGAACTATCTTTCCATTTAACTGTAACTCTTTATGTCTCCTAGTTTCATTTATAGTGGGGATGCCAAAATGAATGTGGTTCAACTCCTCTAGTAACATGAACTTATACATCATTGGACAAGGATTTCACAATTAGATTACCAGTCACTAAATCAATGTTTATAGGCAGTCTAAAAAACTGTATTCTTAACCCATGACCCTCCTTTTACCAGTTCACCATCATCACTTCAGAAGCAGAAGATGGACATGCAGGGCTGAGAATCATTTTGTATATTTATCTACTTTATGACCAAAAAATTCACCTAAATGCCAACAATTTTCTACTCTCTTATCCTTTTCGACCTCAATTATACTCTCTACCCACCTTATCCTCATTTCTTCTATACATATTCCATTGTGTTCTAGAGAACCCCTATTCTTTCATTAACAAATTATCCATCATCCTAGGCCACTTTTTCTCATACTTTCCATTTTCTTGCGGTCCCAGTAGCTTGAGTCACTCCAAAAGATGCTGTTTCCCTGGCTAGCCTCCCTGATGTTGTCATTCTTCTCTCATACTCCTAATACATTGCAACTGGAGAAGGAATATGCATGGTACTTAATTTTTTTTGGAAATTAAACAACAGATAAAATGGGTATTTTGTGTGTATGTGTGTGTATATATATATACACATATATATATAATTAGAACAGAAAAATAGAATTATTCATGAAACTATAGATCTCTATTATGTAAAACTTGCTTTTCTTTTAACATATATGACAAGATCAATCTGTAGTTTCCAGTCTGTCCAGAGGTGCGTTTCTTATTCTTTGCTGGCACTTCCTGACCCTCCCTCTGGTAATGTTATTCATAAACCTCTCTTCTTTTGAGAGGTTTCCATCTCGTTATAATGCTTTATTCAGATGTGTGCCATTTATTAGTCTCCAGGTCATTCTCTATCTTTTTTTTAAAGAGTTCAGTATCAAAATCACAGTCTTATTCTCCATTAGAACCCTACCTTCCTATATAAAGTCTTGAATTTAAGTATAAAATTCAAATACTTTGGCTTCCTACTTCCTGAGCTTCCATTAGTAGTATTCTCATTCCATACACAGGGTAGTTATAATCTAGAATGTGATGGAGATAACTCATACTGGCCCTTGAAGGGCAATTGTTAGATTTTTTTTTACTGTGTGCATTTATGCCTTGGACATCAACAAACACTACAAACCAAGACTTGATTTATTGTTTTGTTGATTGTCTGGACTTAATAAAGCAATGGAGAAAATGTTAATAATGGTGACTAAACTTAAAACTAAGTCTCATGTACTTTTTTTCAGAGAGTAAGCTATTGAACATCTACTAGGACACTCCTGATCATAACTGAAATCTCACTATCACTTATAACTGTGCTGCCTTTATGATCTTTAATGCTGAAATTCCTCTCCACCTCTATCCTTTCATATTCCTCACCTCCCTCCTGCTAAACTTTTCCTTCATCTTCACCATGTATAGAATCATTCTACTCTTCCTTGCTCATCCAGGCTACCATTCCTACTTTGGCCTTATGAAGTGGCCCTTCATAATCTTGACCCTGTAATTAACATAGTTAATCACTTCATCTCTCCTTTGATCTCATGTTCCTTTGCCACTCATGCCTGGGCAAATCCCAACATGGGGTTTCCCCTATCATTTGTCCTTTGAGTGCCTACTTTTGTACTGTAGAATGCTCAGCCAATCCCTCCTCTCATATCACACCCTTAATGCCATTCTCTGTCATCTTTTCTGGGAACTTTGCCCCTTCAATCATTCTTGCACTGTATCTCCTATCTTCAGTCTCTTCTAATCTACTGACTCTATCTTTGACACCTACAAATTTGCTCTGGTCTCCTCCATTCTTAAAAAAATCTTCACTTGACTCTTACGTCCCCTCAAACGAATGTCCTTGCCTCTCTTTCATAGCCTCTCTTTCATTGACTCCTAGAAAAAGTCATCTGCTTCATTTCCAAATCACTTTTCAGTCCCTTGCAGTCTGACTTCTGACCTCACCACTTTATTGAGACTGTTTTTTCCAAGGTTATCAAGGATTTCTTCACTGCTTGATCTTTTTCACTGCTTGAGCTTTTTCTCCATTCTCATCCTCCTTGATGTCACTCTAGCCACCTTATGCAGTGATAACATTGCTTTCTCCCAATTCTTCCCTTTCCTATCTCCTAAGAATAGATTTCATTCTCCATCTCAGGCTTAGTTTTTGGTCTTCTTTTATTTTCTCTCTGCGCTTTTTCCCCATGGTGGTCTCACGTTCTCTACTAGGTTTACATGGCATCTTGACAAAGATAACTCCAAAATCTCTATATCTTGCCCTATTCTCTCCTCTCAGCTCCAGTCCCACATTGCCATTTGAGTGCTAGACATCTCCCCCTGTGTGTTCCCAATCTCATCTTGTCTAAAATGCACTAATTATTTTTTCCCTATAAACTACCCTTTCTCCAGATTTCTCTATTTCTTTTGGAGTCACCATCATCCTTCCTGTCACCGAAGTTCATAACTTTGAAATCATCCTTGATTCTTTTTGTCCCTCCCTCCAATTAATCAGTTTTCAGGTCTTATCATTTCTACCTATATAATCTCTTATATCTGTCCACTCATATGCCTTCTTGCTACCCAGTTCATGGTCTTGTAATTATTCATATGTGTTAAGTTCCCAAAAATCTCATGCCTGCATGAGATCTTTCTTCCGGGCACGAATGAATGAGGTGGGAGCAAGGATGGTATGAAATCCGTTTATTCTCAGCTAGATCAGAGTATATATAGGCATTCTACTTCCATTCAACTTCCATTCAATCAAGAAGTTTGTAAATATTGTCTGCTATGCTTACGTGGTTGGCTGTTGTTATTCTTGCTCAAGATAATCGTGAAGGTCGGTAATTGCGTAGGGGTGGCCCGTCACGTAAATCATGCAAGGACATGGCGTCTCAAAGAGATTTCTCCTGAGGGCATCATGACCCTGATAATCTGAGAGTTCCAGACCCCTTACACATATGGACTACTAAAATCACCTTCCATTTGATCTCCCTTCCTGCTTGTCATGTCTCTGTTCTCTCATCTCCACTGCCCATATCTGATAGAATATCTTTCTTTTTTAAAATAATAATTTTTCCCAGTTATATGTAATGACATTTTTAATGTTCATTTAAAAAAATTTTCTGAGTTCCAAATTTTGTCTCTCCTCACTCACCTTCCCTTTCCCTGAGACAGTAAGCAATTTGATATAAGTTATACATGTTCAATCATGTGAAACATATTGCCATATTAGTCATTTTGCGAAAAAAAAAATACAGACCCAGAGGGACAAAAACACAAAAAATACAGAAAGTGAAAAATAGTATGCTTTGATCTATATTCTGACTACATCAGTTTTTTCTCTGAATATGGATAACTTTTTTTTATCATGAGTCTTTTGGAATTGTCTTAGGTCCTTGTATTGCTGAGAAGATCTAAGTCTTTCACAGTTGATCATCCTACAGTATTGCTGTTACTATATACAGTGTTCTCCTGGTTCTACCCACTTCATTCTGATTCAGTTCAAGTCTTTCCAGGCTTTTCTGAAATCTGCTTGCTCATCATTTTTTATAGCACAGTAATATTCCATCACAATCCTAGACTACAACTTGTTCAGCTATTTTTCAATTGATGGGCATCCCCTTAATTTCCAATGCTTTGCCACTACAAAAAGAGCTGCTGTGAATAGTTATGTGCGTATGGGTCTTTTTTCTTTTTTAAATCTCTTTGGGATACAAACCTAGCAGTTAATCACTTCAGCTGTGTATTGTCCTTTCTGCTATGATCCCATGTCCCTTTGCCACTCATGCCTGGGCAAATCCCAACATGGGGTTACCCTTTTCATTTGTTCTTTGTGTTCCTACTGTGGTACTGTAGAATGCTCACCCAATCCCTCCACTCATGTCACACCCTTGATCTCATTTTCTCTCATCTCTTCTGGGAACTTTACCCCTTCAGTCATTCTTGCACTCTCTCTCATATCTTCAGTCTCTTCTAATTTACTGACCCTGTGTTTTCTGGGTCAAAGGGTATGCACAGTTTTGTAGCCTTTGGGGCATAGTTCCAAATTGCTGTCCAGAATAGTTGGTTCAGTTCACAACTCTACCAACAGTGCATCAGTGTCCTAATTTTCCTACATCTCCTCTAACATTTATTATTTTCCTTTCCTGTCATTATAAGCCAGTCTAATAGGTGTGAAGTGGTACTTCAGAGCTGTTTGCATTTTTTCCATATGACTATAGATAGTTTTGATTTCTTTACCTGAAAACTCCCTGTTCATAAACTTTGACTATTTATCAGTTGGGGAATGACTTGTATTCTTATATATTTGAATTAATTCTCCATATATTTGAAAAATGAGGCCTTTATCAGAGATACTTGCCATAAAAATTGTTGTGTGCAGGATTTCTTTCTTAAGATTCGCACAGATCTGACTATACCACACACTCAGAAATATTCAGTTGCTCCTTATTGCTTTTAAAATAAAATATTAATTCTTAATTCTGGTATTTAAAGACCTCAACTATCTGACTCCAGCCTTTTCTTATGTTGTCTCCTTAATACCCTCTCTGTTCCAGTCAAACTAGTCCATTAGAATTTCCTCAAATTTGACATTCTATCTACCATCTCCATAACTTTGCTTGCTATGCTTCCCATATATTTCCTTGTTACCTAGACCTCTTAGAATCCTTAATATCCTTCAAGCTTAGCTCTGGTGTCACCTTCTTGAAGCCTTTCCATACCCTTGCTCCCCCTGTCCAGTTATCAGTGTTCTATACTTTTTTGAATTATCTTGTATTTGATGATTCTGGTGCATTTTATATCCCCTGACAAAATTTAAGCTCTTTAAGGGTAGAGATATTTTCTTTTTTTCTCTTTGTGTAGCCCCAGTGCCTCATACAGAGTGCTAAGTAAATGTTTGTTGAATGACTAAACAAAATACCCAGTCTCATTCTTCTGTGGCATACAGTACAATGAACAAGACCCTCTTACTGACTTTTATGGGCAGATATTTGCCTGTTATGCTGACAGGAAAGGTAAAGCCAGTGCTCTATTTTTAAATGGCAGTTAGATGTTCTGAATGGACATGATCTGCTTGTGATCACACACAGTATATATTTGTCAGCACCATGGTTAGCACCACAGACACTGACAGTATTCCTCCCTCTCTATCCTTCTTTCACTCTACTTTCTTGCCCCTTTATTCCCTACTGAGGGTAGCTCGGACTAGTCTGGCAGCTGTATGTGAAATCTGTGATGTGTTGGAGGGCATAAGATATCTGTTCCTCAGACCTATCATCTTTCCAGATGACAAGGTAGAGACTAAAATGCTCAGAATTTTTGGCCACCCACCACAATTCATGCCTCAGATTCTACCTCATAAACACCAATGCTATAATGCTGTTTTGTAGGCTAGGGAACACATATTTAACACAATACATGTGGAACATGGAGTGAATCCTCTGAGTAGGTAGTTGTGTAATCTGGCATGTTTGTGTTTTTGTCATGAGGTAAGAGGAGCCATATTAATTATCTTTGTACAAGTAGCACATACTGTGGTGTTTTGCACAGTTTAATCACTGTAAGTAGTTTTTAAATAATTACGTGAATGTATGAATCAAATTAAGGGTGGTGTGAAATGGCAGGACCACATGAGATCAGCAGTAGCTTTGAATGGAAAGAGCACTGAATATGGATGCAAGAGACCCAGGTTCAAATCCCATCTTTGATATTTACCACCAATATAGCCAAAGTCAATTCCTGACTTTCTAGGCTTTGGTTTTCCTCCTTTGTAAAATGAGAATTTGGATTTTATGAGTTCTAAGCAATCTTCTAGCCCTAAACCTATGATCCTGTAAACTTAGGATATGGTCATTTGTAATGGGTTGGCAAGTGAAAATGGTAAGATAGAACCAAACCACTAGGTATCAATGAAGGCTGCTTCTCCTATCTAATAATTCTTCTGCTTTTACCAGTGTCTTTCCTACATTTCCTAGAACTCTTCTTCTAGAGTAGGAGTTCTTAACCTTTTTTGTGTCATGGTCCCTTTTGGCAAATTAGTGAAGTCTATGGGCCCCTTCTAAGAATAATGCTATTAGTTGGATAAAATATATAGAATTATTGAGAAAATCAATTATATTGAAATATAATTGACAAAATATTTTAAAAAAAATAAAATTGTGAAGCCAGAGTAAGACCTCTGCTCTAGGTATTTCTCCATTTGTTCCATGTTGGGGGTGTCAACTAAGCAAAGGTGGGGTATCCAAGCATGTGAAAGGTGTCAGAATGCTCAGTAGCTTACCATGAAATCCTTAGGATGTTTTGCAATTTCTCTCCAGTGGCCTTGGCATTAGATAGAGATGAATTTGTGATGGATATACAGTCAGTTCTGCTATAACTGACATATGCATTCCCCAGAAGCACCATACTGTACAAGACATGCAATAAAAAACATAGAGCTTATTGGGAAAATGAGGTTAGGGGCACAATGCTCAAAATTTTCATCAGTGACATATTATAAGAAGGATAGGAACCTAATTAAAAATGGTATCACAGTTTTATACATCTTAAATGGCTAAGATATACTAGCCTCAGGCTGCTTTTAGCATGATTTGCCGCTGCCCCCTCCCCCCCCCCCCAGACACTTCCCATCTCCCCATGAAGAAGTTGGGCTGACTGCAATTCTGGGCCTTAGAGGTCACAGAAGAAGGGTATGGAGATGGGAGTAGTATAGACCAGCACTTCCCTGACCATGGCTCCTAATACACTAGAAGACATTCAATAAATATGGCATTTACCTTGACAAAAACTTGAACTTTGCCTGTGGAAGTGCATGTCAGAAGGGTTGTAGCTTGTGAATTATTGTACAGTTTTCTGCATTCTCACCGTTTCTTGTGGAAGAAATTTTGAAATTTGTACTAAGCTCAAAAATATTCCCTAATATATCAATTGCATTTCTGAAACACAAGTTACAGCAGAACTGACAGTACCACCTTTTGTAGCTATACAATGGTGTGCTGGTAAATCATTTATTATGACTGAGCCATCTTATTCCACGACCTAGATTACCACTGTCCTTTGAATGCTCCAGCGTTTTTTATTTTTAAATAAGATGCCCCATAAAAGGGAGGACGATAAAATAAAATACTCAACTTGAGGCCATGGGACATAGGTTGAAATGTGGCTCCAACATTTTTTAACTGTGACCATGTAGATGAAAGACTAGGGGCAAGAGACCTGAGTTCCAATCCCAGTTCTGTCACTTAGTAACTGTATAACTTTGAAAAAATCATTTCCCCTCCCTGAGTCTCTTTTTTTCTTTCTCTGCAAAACAAGGGTGCTGGACTAGATGATTTCTTGGGTCCTTTCTAGATTTCCCATTTTATGATTGTAACTCTGAATTTCATTTATCTTACCTATAAAAATGGAAATAATGATAGCTGCCTTGCCTGGGTGACAAAGTGGTTGTAAGGAAAGTCCTTTGTAAGTTGTAAAGCATTAAAAATGTGAATTATTCCAATCTGGTTCTAGGCTACCTTTTCAGACTTATTACACGTGGCTTCCCTTCATGCATTCTGTTTGAAGATCTCATGTGAAAGCAGAACTCTCAGCCCTCTGGGGCAGCACCTTTCCTTGTTGGACAGTTCTAATTGTAAGGGACATCCTCCATATGCAGAGTTAAAATCTGTCTCCTTGCAAGTTCTATCTAGTGCTTCTCTGGCAAAGCAGAACCAGTTTAATCCCTCTTCCAAATGACAGCCCTTCAGATATTTGAGGACATTAGTCATGTCCCCTTTTTTTGTATTCTATCTAAACGTTCCCAAATACGTCTATGCAGTGGTTTCAGTCTGCCCTCCATTCCAGTTGTCCCCCACCAAATCATTTCCTGTTAGTAAATAGTCTTTCCAAATGGCCACTAAAATACTCTAGGTAAGGTCTAACAAGTATAAAGGACAACAGGTTTATTACCTCCCTTTCTATGGATGGTGGACTTACATTAAACCTAAGATTAAGTGGCAATATGGCATGAGAGGGAGAGAGAGAGAGAGGAAGAAAAAGAGGGAGTGTGGAAGGAGGAAAGAGAGAAAGAGAAAGGGAAGAGAGAAAGAGAGAGAGAAGAAAGAGAAATGAAGGGAGAGAGGGAGGGGGAAGAAGAGAGAGGGAGAAAATGAATATGATTGAAGTTGCTATCTGCTGGGGAAGATAGGAGGGGAAGTGATCCAGCACATATGTACAGGGATTGGCCTTGGGAAAATGAAGGATCATCTCTTTGTCATAGACTAAGGAAAATGGAGGAAGTTTTGCAATGAAAAGAAAAGGTAGAAGAGGGAGCTGATTCTGAATGGCCTAAATTTTCTCAATAAAACAGAAGGCAAGGTTCTCAGATGAGAAAGAAAGTGGGGAAAAGGAGATGTAGGAGTCTTGAGGGAATAGAAGGTATGGAATAGCTTCTATGAGGAATGAGATTGGGAATCTATTAGGGAGAAATAAAAGAACTGTCTTGCTGCAGTGAGAGTCTACCTATAGTTGGAGAACATAACTTTGCTTCATTTATGAAGCGAGGAGATTTGAATGAAGTCTATCAAGTTCCTCCCCATATCTATGGGTTTCATAAACTTCATAAACCTCAAATGCCTACAAATGCCATCTCTAAGACCTTGAATTTCTTCACCTCAGAAGAGAAATCAGTAGATGATATGAGATATGATATCATATGATGATATGAGAGAGATACTGATAATCTGAAGCCTTTCTAGAGGAGAGTGATCATTGTGGGTAGAGGACTCAAAACCATATGAAATTTAGGTGAAGGATCAGGACTTGGGGATGTTTAAGCCAAGAAAGAAGGAGACTTAGTGAATGTCTTTAAGTTTCAACCAAGAATAAGAGGGATCAGGCTTCTTCTTCAGCTTGGCCCTGCAAGGCAGACCTGGAGTCAGTGGGTGACAGTTACAGAGAATCAGATTTCACCTTAATATCAAAACTTTCCTAATAATTTGTTGTTGTTGTTCAGTTGTTTCAATCTTGCCCAACTCTTTGTGACCCTATTGGGGTTTTCGTGGCAAAGATACTAGAATGATTTGCCATGTCCTTCTCCAGCTCATTTGATAGATGAGTAAACTGAGGCAAACAGAGTATGTGACTTGCCTAGAGTCACACAGCTAGCAAGTGAGTGTCTGTGGCCAGATTTGAATGTAAGTCTTCCTGACTCCAGGCCCAGGACTCTATACATTGCTTCACCTAGCTCCCTGTCCTAATAATTAGAGCTATTTAAAATGACTTCAGAGGTATTGAGAGCATGGGAGACCAGAGTTCAATTCCCCAAAAAGAGGGTCATGATGGGGGATGTTGTGGAGAGTATTCCTGCTCTTGCTTGTAGGTTAATCCCTAACAAGTACAAGGGCAGCAGGTTTATTATCTCCCTTTTTATGGACACTGGATTTACAGTAAACGTAAGGTTGAGAGGCAGTATAGGATGAGAGGGAAAGAGGGAAGAGAAGAAAAAGGAGGAAGACTGAAAGAGAGAGAGACAGAGAAAGAGAGAGACAGAGACAGAGAGAGACAGAGACAGAGGGACACAGAGAGACAGAAAGGTCCCTTCCAGCTTCAAAAATCATAAAAATTTTTAAAAGACCCAGCTCCTTAGAAGCCAATGATTGTCTGGAGGTTCAAGTGTAATCTGAACAATAACAACCCAAACTAGGATCTAGATGATAGGATTTAAAACTCGAAGTGACATTACAAGCTCTAATTCACAGTTCTCTCATTTTACAGTTAATGGACCCAAAGCCTAGAAAAGTAAAATAGCATAAATATGACTTTGCCGAAAGTCATACAGGCAGAACTGGGATTTGAACCCAATTTCTTAAATTCCGAATCTAGCAAATTGGCTACTACACCACCATCTTCAGCTGCCATGTTGTTGTTCTCATCTGTTTTTATAATCTTCATCCTGACCTGGCCATCAGTGTGTGCTCAGACTTGGGGAAAACCTGGTTTTCTGTCTTTGGTGGAATTTCCCCCAGTGTTAACGGAATGAACAACACACCTAGAATGGCCTGGTACAAAACCTTGCATCTGCATCAGAGAGGACACTTAGTGATGCTGTATTCCACCAGGAGGTTTCCAGTTATGACGACCTTGTTATCAGATTGTCATTTCCAGCCAGCAGAGGAAGCCCAATGCTTCTCATTAAAAGTGTTGCATAATGTTAATGTCTCCTGTTTTAAATGCTCCTAATTGGCTGAGAGAGATTAAAGTGCATTGTAAAGCATCTTCCTCTCCTGGCTGGATATTGCCCTCGGGTTATTGGCTTATAGGCAAATCCACCTTTGTCTTAAACACTGGCTCACATTCCAGCTTCATTCCCATTTAAAACCATCTTGGAAAGGAAATTTATGGAAATGGATATGTTCTTGCTTTCCAAGGTTGTTATGAAGGTGAGCTGTCTGAGCTCTTTGGAGGAGCTGGTGGTGTAAATGCAAAAACTCCTGGTATAAAAATAGCTGAGCAATTCCTGACAATCCTTGTCAGACTGAAATCCCTGGCACCAATCTCTTCTTTTGGCTCTTGGGAAGATTGCCCCGAATCACTTTCTAAGTCATAACCTAACCCAAACTCATGTGGCCATAGTCATCTTGGAAAACTCAGTCTGTAAAGATAGCCCTTTGCCATCATCCCCCACCATACACATGACCAAAAGCCTCCTGATGGGGTGCATACCTCTCTCTACTCTTGTGCTCAATGCCCAGGAGGTAATGAGCTGGCCAAACATTCCCCTAAAGCATTCTGAAGTGGGATCAAGGTCTCATCTAAAGAGTAGGGAGTCTAAGCAATGTCTTGGCATTAACTCTCAGCTCCCATCTGTTCCAGCCTTTGTCTCCTTTTCACCTTTGCCTCCTTCTCACTTTCCCCAGCAGGTTGTCTACTAACTCAGTGAGTTAGAGTACAAGGCCTAATGAGACCAAGGTTATGGGTTTGAACCTTAACTAGACTGATCATTTTTGCTATGTTCTCTAGCCCAGGCCATAACTAGGGTCTTACTAGTTATCTCATCCATAATTTATATGATTTTGGGGTAGGGAAAAGGGTTGAGATATGAAGGGTGCAATAAATTCATTCCTTTCACTGGACTGGCACCAAGGGGGCCCTCTCCTATGATGCAGAAATGCTATGGACACTTGACCCTGTACCTCATCCCATCCCACACAGCTAGGTGGGGTTGAGCCTCTGGTCTGGGACTTTGCTTTTCCTAAAGCTCTTGGATAATACCTGCTGTGTCATACCTTTCCTGGAAGCTTTCCACAGCCTCATCATTTTTCAAAGGACACTCAGGCATATCCTGATAAATCATTCTTCAGTTATAAAGAAGGTAGAAGGGAAAGAATGTAGAATGTAGTAGATGTAAAATGAAAAAGTTGAACGATATAATCCCAAAGGTCCTCAAAAGCTTTAAAATTCCATGAATCTTTTCTCTTTGTCCACTTTTTCATTTTAAAACAATATATGCTCTCTGAGAAGGGAGGAGGAAAAGAAATAGGGAAATTCAATATAAAAACCATTTTTAAAATAACAAAGATTCTGTGAGCCTATGAAGCTATGAACTATGGGTAACAAAAACCCAAGGTCCAAGGTTCTGA
This sequence comes from Notamacropus eugenii, assembly GCF_028372415.1. Classification (NCBI taxonomy): domain Eukaryota; kingdom Metazoa; phylum Chordata; class Mammalia; order Diprotodontia; family Macropodidae; genus Notamacropus; species Notamacropus eugenii. Next base: position 379,088,231 of record NC_092872.1, read on the forward strand.
AGCTAGAGTCTCCCTGACGAAGGATAGATAGATTTCATAGTGTCTGTTAACTTGGAAAGAAAAAAAAAAAAAACATGTTTACACACACCTTTAGCTGAAATTTATCATTTCCTTCACTTATTTGAAAAATATTTAAAAGGGGTTCATGGGCTTCAGCAGATGCCAAAGAGATTCATGACACACAAAAAAAGCTTAAGAGCCCCCATCTGGTCCAACTCCTTCATTTTGAAGAAGAAGAGGCCTGGAGAGGAGTGAAGGTCATAGAAAGTGAGCATTGGAACTCAGGTTACCAGACTCCCAGACCAGACCTTGGTGTTGTAAGGATGCCATTCAGTACCCTCAGGGAAAATATTCCACATAAAATCGGCTAAATGACATCTCCCTCCTGTTGCAAATGCAAATTAGGATTGTGGCTTTGGCCAGGACAGCCGGGTAGGAGTGGAGGGGAGCTATTGCCTGGGAGAGCCAGTGACACAGCACAGTCAGCTGTCATGACTCAGGCTTTCTAGATTGCAAAAAAGATTTTTCTAGGCAGCCCCGCCAGTGGCAGGGGTCACAAGGCCAGCCATTAAATATGGTGATTTGCAGTAATTGAATCATGCCTCCCCTCATTCCAAATCAGGCACACAAGTGGCTCATTGGCAGAAATAATATGAAATTGTCTCCAAAAAAAAAAGTCTTTTGGAAGAGAGATGTGATTTTTCTGTCACTGCCTGATGGACTTCAAGGTGAATGAAGTTAATCAAGCGGGAGGAGGGGATGGGGGGAGGGGGCAGGTGGAGAGGGAGACACATGTTGTCTTTTTGTGTACTGAATGCTCATCACTGTTCTACAAGCTATAAACATAAGGAGGGCTGGATAGCAATGTAGTTTGAATTCACAACCGCCAATCCCTCCTCCTCCCCAAGGGTACAATTCTTCTTATAAGCAGCCTGTTTGGATCCGTGATGTCAGGTCTGACAGGAGAAATCCATCTCCACTGAGCTCTGGGTGTCTGTACTCTGAGTAATATATGAACTGTATTCTTTAATTATGGATTTGGCTGCAGATTAAAAGGAAAAAATTTAAAGCCTTTTATTACCCCTTTATAACTCTCAGCATAATTCATTTAAAACCCCCTAATTTGTACTTGTGCACACAGAGGGGCAGATGTGTTTATAATGCGGAAATATGCATGGGAGCCTGGGGGCTGAGAGCATCCTTCACTTGGCTACGGACTTGGGTGTGTTATTGCGGGGAGAGGCGGGGTAAGGGAGGGGATCAGACGTAAATGAACGAGACCATCTCTTAGGTAAAAGTTGAAAATAAAACATGACAGATGATCCAAGTGAGTGTGATCCAGTCTCTCTGCCTGCCGAGGCCAAAAGCCCAGTCTGTAAGTTCCAGGTTCACAGTTCCACTTAATCAAACTTATTAGAAGGTTGTCTGTAACTAGGCAATTTGGCCAAACTGAAGTCATTGCAACTTGTCTTATCTAGTTATGCAGTGATGTTGGTTTGACTGCACTCCAACCATAGATTCTCTAAGGTCAGGCTGGTTGGCAAAAGCAAAGTGCCCATTGAATTCTATTTTGTTCCGTCTTTCTGCCTTCTCACTGTCCCCCCTCCCTGGTTCTCTAGCCCTCCCCAGCCCTTCTCCCTTCGTTTCTCTCTCCGTGAGTACGTCTCTGTCTCTGTGTGTCTCACTGTCACTGTCGCTCTCTGTCACTGTCATTCCTTCTGCCTCTTTTCCACGTATCCCCTTAGGTTAAGCCACAGCTCACATAATCATGTGTTGACATTTGGCTACCTGTGATTCTTTGAGACTTCTGAGTTGTAGGTCCCCAGCCAGAGAGAGTGAAGCTGGAACCCCTCAGCAACCAAGGTCATATTACTGTCTCTCTGTTTAGGATCAGCCCATGACTGGCCATGTGTGAAGGAACCCAGAAGGGCCAAGTGAAAGCAATGAAGAGAAATAGAACTTGGTATTAATATTTTATATAGGTAACTGTCTTTCCCACTCCCTCTTCCAAATACCTACTAGGTCACAAGCAGCCCACTTGCCTAGCCTTATTGGCAATCACTGGCCACCCTAGGCTTTTGTGAAGAGCCGTCAGCAGGTATTTGGAGGGCTGTCACATGGAAAAACCCTCAGAAGTATTTTGTTTGGCTCCAGAGGGCACTACTAGGACCACTGAGGAGGGAGAGAAAGGAGTTCCAGTGAAGGAGAGTTTAGTTCTCATGTTTTATGCCTTAGTTGTACTGTTATTTCACTGATGTGGTTATTCTTTTGCTAAATAGATCACAATCTTTTGCCTTTTCCTCCTGTGTGATTCTTGTCCAGATCTTTCTGTAAATTCTCCATAGAATATCCACTTATTTCAATGGAATCTTTCTTCTGAATCTTTATTTTCTGTCCTCAAACAGAAAGCATTTTTAAAAATAAAACTCTTTCTTTTCTACAAGTCAGATAGATTATGTCCAAGATGCCTGATGGGGATCCAGGTACAGTCTGTGCTAGGCAACAGAACAGAATTGATGTGAGGCCTAACCCCATGACCTTGGCCTCATTGGGCTCATGTTCTAATTCACTGAGCTAACGTACATCCTGCTGGAAAAAAGAGAGAAGGAGGCAAAGATATGGGAAATCAAGTCCATGGAGAGCCAAGAGACCTCACCATTTCCGTGGGGTGATCTTCCCCTTGAACATGGATAACCCCCATGGCTTTTGATCAGTCAATCAGACATTTAAGCACTGTGTGCTGGGAACAGTACTAAGCATTGCTAATACGAAGAATTCAAAAATGGCATCTGATCTTGAGGACCTCGCATTCTAATAGAGAAGGTTATATGTAAAAAAAAAACATTGTACGTGTAATGATATATACATGTAAATAAAAGGTCATTTCAGTAGGAAGGCACTAGTAGTGAAGAGAATGGGAAGGATGACCTTCCAGTACTGTTGTCATCATTATCATCATCATTGCCATCGTCACCATCATGAGTGGCATTTATATGGCACTTTACAAAGCTGTCTTATTTGATCCTCACAATAATCCTGGGAGATAAATGCAATTACCCCTACTTTATAACTGAGGAACCTGAGTCAGACACGTTAAATGACTTGCCCCAAGTCACTCAGATTATGTCTGAAGTGGGATTTGAACACAGTTCTTTCTGAGTAAAGACCCAGAACTCTATCCATTGTGCCACTTAGGCTTTGCATTAACCCTATGCATCTCATTTTTCTTCCACTAGTGACTCTTCTCCCACTGTTCTGCTGCTGCCCCCTTTTCTTGGCAGGAGTTCTGGCTCCTTCTTCATCTGGTTCTTTTAATAGACACATCGGGAACCTAAAAAGTTTTGCTCCTCAGTTAAGACATTCCAAAGACTTTTTCTCAATCTTCATTCTTCTTCATCTTTTTGTAGACTTTGACACTGCCAGTCACCCTCCTCTTGATACTCTCTTCTCCTTTAGGTTTTCTGGACATTGCTTCCTCCTGGATTTCCTCTTCTCAGTCTTCTTTGTTGGATCCTTATGCAAGTCATATCTCCAACTGAGGGTGTCACACAGGGTTCTGTCCTGGGTCCTCTCTCTTTTCCTTTTATTACACTTCACTTGATGATCTCATCAGCTCCCATGGATTTAATTATCATCTCTATGCTAATGATTCTCATATCTACCAATCCTGCCCTAACCTCTCTGCTGACCTCTAGTCTCATATCTTCAACAGTCTTTCAGACATCTCAAACTGGATGTCCAATAGATATCTTAAACTCAATTTGTCTAAAACAATCAGTCTTTTTCTTCCTAAGCACCCCGCCCCTTCCCTTTTACTGTAGAGGAGAACACTATCCTCTTGGTTCCCCATGCTCCAGACCTAGGAGTTGGCCTCACCATCTCTCATTCCCATATCCAATCTCTTGCCATAGCCTGTTGATTTCAGCTTTGCAACATCTCTCAAATAATCCTTTTTCTTTCCTCCAAAACTGCCACCGTGTTTGTGCACATCCTTATCACCTCATGTTTGGACTAGTATAGCAAAAGCCTGCTGGTTGATCTGCCTGCCACAAGTATCTATCTACCCATTCATCCTCCATTCAGCAGCCAAAGTGACCTTCCTAACGGGTCTGACTGTGTCACCCCCTCTAATCAATAGACTCCAGAGCATCCCCATCACCTCCAGAATCAAAGACAAATCCTGTTTTGTGTTCAAAGCCCCTCATAATCTAGACCCCTTGCCCTCCCCTTTCCAGTCTTCTTACGTCTTACTCTCTGCCATACACTCTGATCCAGTGACATTGGCACCCTGACTGTCCCATGAATGAGACATTCCATCTCTCAGCTCCAGGCATTTTTTTCTGGCTCTCCCCCATGCCTAGAATGTTATCCCTCCTCATCTCTACCTTTCTTCCATGACTTCCAGCTAAAATCCCACCTTCTAAGGGAAGCCGTTCCCAATCCCTCTGAATCCTTGTGCCTTCCCCCAGTTAATTTCCTTTTGTTTGCTTTTGGCTCCCCCAATTAGATTGTAAACTCCTTGATGGTAGAGATTGCTTTTTGCCTTCCTTTGTATCCGCAGAGTTTAGCACAGAGACTGGTATATAGTAGATACTTAATAAATGCTAATTGACTGATAATACTCGTTTGTTCTCTTTTCAGTGCATCTCAAACAACTTTCTTTTTTACTTAAGGAATGTCTCACCCTCAGATTTAATTCCAGGCTGTTATTTTTCTTCTTCGGTGTGTCTTTCTTTTGCTGGCTCAAGGCCAGGAGGCTCCTAGGCATCCTCTTAGCTAGGTTTGTCCTCAGGGCTGATTTTATGGCCCTTTGCCAAACCTTCCTTCTAATCCTTGTCAAACCACTTTGAAACCCAGCATTTAGGATTCTATCACCTCCCCAAGGCCTTGCTTAAGGAAAGGATTCATTTAATTTCCCCACACCTGCAGATTCCTCCCTCTACTCCACAGAAACCATGGAATGTGCTGTTAGGCCTGAAGCCTCCCTGACTTCTGAAGCAAGTGGGACCCATCTACCTTTCATCCACTACTTCAGTCATCATTGTCTTCATCAGGCCATCCCAAAGATATAAGGGGATTGTTGAGTCCATCCTTCTAAGCTCTGCCTTTTGGGTTTCTCCCCATTCTTCCCCTAAGCTGGGCAGTGACTCTGGGAGAAAACTTGGAATAGGGAGGGAGTTAGATATGGAAGGAAAAAATGATTTGAGACTGATACATACCTGCCACTATGACATAAAGCTTAGTCATACTTTGATAGATGTATGATTTACTCAATGTGGTATTCCATCCAATGCTAAGAGATTACAGTCCCTTCTCACCTTGTAGCTCTTGTCCATGCCTTGCTATAAGGTAAATCCTTCACAGAGGATCTACCCTATGTCATGGGGGGCACTTGCAGATCTTAATATTAGGGGTAAAAGAGCACCATGTGGAACTCAAGGTAGCTGTCCCTCATTATTGCTACATCATCTTCTTCATCGATGTAACTGACTGAATTTTTTCTATAGAGCTTTAGTTTAAAAAGTTCTTTGAATAGGTTATCTTATAGGAGGATCTCAGGGACTTTCAGGGTAGACATTCCATTTGACAAAAAAGGAAATTAATTCTCAGAGAGATATATGACTTGCCCAGCCTCCCTTATAATTAAAAAAAAATATCTGAGTGGGTATCATGGAATAATACCACATTGATACATCTATTAAAGTGTATCTATGACATATGTGTGCTTGAGGTCTTTTTATGCACATGGGGCAGGCGTGTATCAGTCTTAGGTCATTTTTTTTCCTCTCATACCTATCTCTCTCCTTATTCCAGATTTTCTCCCATAGGTACTGCCCAGCTTAGGGGAGGAGGTGGAAGAAACCAGAAAGGCAGAGCTTAGAAAGATAGACTCAAAAATGCCCTGTATCTTTGGAATGGCTCTGATGAAGAGAATGGATTTGGGGGAACATTCTCTTGTTTCTCAGTCTCCTTTGTTAGACTATCATCCATATCCTGTCCCCTGACTATTTTGGGCTTTGTCCTGAGCTCTCTACCCTTCTCCTTTCTTAATAAGTCTTCATGATTCCCTTATTATCAAATTGGGTTCAATTATCATCTCTCTACAAGTGGTTTCCAAATTTATATATCCAACCCAGTTATCTTGACCTCTTGTCCGGAATCACCAGCTTCGTCTCGGATATTTCAAAATGAATGTCTCATGGGTATCTTAAGCTAAACACATCCAAAATGTAACTCGTTATTTTTTTTCCCTAAAACCCATCCCTCTTCTCATGTCCCACTTTCTGTCTTGGACACCACCAACCTTCAGTGGCCCAGTTATCAACATCAGAATCCTGTCATTCTCCTTCACAGACCACCTGCCAATTCATGTTGATTCTGCCTCCCCAACATTTCTTATGTCTCCCCACTTCTCTCTACTCACACGGTATCACCCTAGTTCAGGCTCTAATCACCTTTCACGTGAACTATTACAGAACCTCAGGTGTGACCATGTCACTCTTCTGCGTAACAGACTCCAGTGGCACTCTATTAGATTTCAGATCAAGTTCAAACTCTTCTGTTTTCCTTTTAAAGTCTTTTAACAATCAGGTTTTAGCTTGTATTTCCAGGCTTTTTACACATTTCTTCTATTCACCCCCTCTGAGGTCCAGTCAAATTGTTCTTCTTGTTTGATAAACTTCCTCACACATGAGACCCCATTTCCTCTTTCCATGTCTCTATATAGTCTTTGCCTAGAATATAATCCCTCCTCTTTCTGCATCTTCCTAACTTCTTTCAAAATTCAGCTCAACTGCCAACTCCTACAGGAGGCCGATCTTGGTCACTGCTATCCCACTCCTCCAATTTCCTTCTAGCTGCTAGTGCCTCCTTCCTGCAAATTACCTAGTATTTACGTATTTTGTAATCAAGTGATTTTCTGATCCCCATTATCTGAAGACTGGATATATTACATTTTATTCCTCCCCCAGGGTTCCTCAGGGGGAATCTCTCAGCTCTACTATTGGCTGAAGCCTCTAGTGACTGTGTTTCCCCAATTTAGGTGTCCAAGTACTCCAGTTCCATTTAACTTCTTAGCAGTCAGATTAGCTTGTACAAAGGAATATATAATTTAAAAGTGTAACAAGAACAAGCATACAGATATTTTCTCCAATACTTCAGGGGCATTATCCTTGCTGAAAACCATTTCAGTCTCTGGGGAAGGGAACAGAGTAGTAGGTTCATAACTTAGTTCAGTTCCTACACAGGAATCCCACCAACTTCCAAGTCCAAAGTCCCACCTGACCTAGCTTTCTGGGGCCCCAGCTTCTTAGGGCTTGCTTCTCTCCTGGGCTGGAATCTTCAGCTCCAGAGTCCCCATGGTTTGAACTCTCAAGTAGTAGATAGATTCTGCTTCCTGAACCTCGAATTGAATAGGAAAAATGAAACAAGACCAAAAATCTCAAACCCCTTTCTTTGGGTCTCAGGGCCTAAGAGGAGGGTTAAGTGGCTCTCAGACCTCTCCCTGGCCTATTTCATGATGTCCCTGCCATGAGTAAAGAGTCCTTTATCTTGGATGCTTCAGGAAGAGAGATTGTGTTGCAGGCAGGTAGATTTAAAGATGGAAACCTTTCTGGCTACAGAGCCATTGGAAAGAGGCTGCTCCCAAGCTGGCAGGCTGATTCTAAATCTAATATTCATGTCTGTAGCAGTCCTCTTGTCTTCAGAAGCAGGTCCCTAGCATTTCCCATGTGAGTTCCACCATCTTAGATAGTCTGGTCATGTGCCAAATACTGGTAATGTTTATTTATGTATACGTTTTATGTATGTAGATAATATTTCCTGTGACAAAATGTAAGCCTCTTGATGTCAGGGACTATTTCATTTTTGTCTGTATAACCCCAATATTTAGCACAATGCTTGTCATATCCTTGTTATTGTTCAGTTGTTTTAGTTGTATCTTGACTCTTTGTGACTCTGTTTGGGGTTTTCTTGGCAAAGATACTGGAGTGGTTTGCCATTTTCTTCTCCAGCTCATTTTATAGATGAGGAAACTGAGGCCAACAGAGTTAAATGACAGCAAGTGAGTGTCTGAGGCTGAATTTGAACTCAGGTCTTCCTATGCACTGTGCCATCTAACTGCTCCAGTCTGACATACAGTAGGCACTTAATAAATTCTTTTCGATAATAAACTTTATATACAGTATATGTTTCCAAGTATAAATGCATGGGTCAGAGGTGACATTTGTGCCCAAGTCTAGCCTCCAAATCTAGCACTCTATGTACTACATAGCACTGTTTCTAAATGAATCTTTTTGCTTTTCTACTCACATATGAACTTGATGTCTTTTATATCACTTTTCATAAACAAGTTACTATTGGCAATATACCTGCCTGTATCTACCACATGCCTTTCCCTTGCCTTTTGGAAGACTTATAATTTTTATTTTTCCAAGGGTATGAGCCTCAGTGATTAGCAGGACTGGGAGAAAACTGGAGCTATAAAGATGAGCAGTATTGATCAGTTGTAGATCACTGAAAGTGCTTTGTTTCCCAAATGAGACCCAAATTTACGTCTTTCTATTCAATCCTAGGATCAGCTCATTTGTCCATCTAAATGTGCTGGGCAAGATATAGACACTTGTGCCTTTATCAAGGTAGTTTTCACCATGTTTTGTCTTTGGTCTAAGAGAGAAAGCCAAATGACCATTCCTTTTATTAATAAAATGCAAGCATTATTAATAAAATGATTAACTACCCAGAAAAAAAAAAAGAAATGATGAACAGGAAGACTTCAGAGAGGCCTGGAAAGATTTACATGAACTGATGCTGAGTGAAAGGATCCGAACCAGGAAAACTTTGTACACAGCAGCAACTACAGTGTGCAAGGAATTTTTCTGGTAGACTTAGTACTTCATTGCAATGCAAGGACTTAAAAAATTCCCAATGGACTCTTGAGGCAAAATGCCTTCCACATCCAGAGAAAGAACTATGGAATTTGGTCACAGAATGAAGTAGATCATTTTCTTTTGTATTGTGTTTTGTTTTGTTTTATGATTTCTCCCATTCATTTTAATTCTTCTATGCAACATGACTAAGGTGAAAATGCATTTAATAGAAATGTAGGTGTAGAGCCTGTATAAAATTATATGCCGTCTCAGGGAGTGAATGGGGAAGGAAGGGGAGGGAGGGGAAAAACTCTAAGATATATGGAAGTGATTGTAGAACACTGAAAACAAATAAAATAATTTAATTAAAAAAATAAAAATTAAATAAAAAGAAAAAAATGAATCTTAGAGTGCCTCTAAAATTGTGTTACCTCTAACATGGATTTCATCTGTAAGAATATGGTCGGGTCCAGATATTCTTCCGAACTTTATTGTCTTATGTACCACTGTCATTTCCTCACAGATTATATGAGATCCAAATGTAGTGGTTTCATTATTATTACCGATTATCATTACTTAACACTAAACAATGTGTTCCGTTTCAAGTATATTTGTTGTCCTTCCAGTTTCATCCATGTGATCCATGTATCACCCTTATATTTATCTGAATACCCAGATCTCCAACCCTCCTCAGGGTCCACAGGGACTAGAGTCCAAGAACCTACAGTCTTTACTCAGAAATACAATTTTCCCTTTCCAGAGGAATTTTTTCTCTATCACTTGACCTTTCCTCACCCCTCTCCTCTAGAGAGCCTGTAGACGCAGTGCCTTTGGGTGATAGTTGAACAATCTATTCTTTCTCAATCTGTCTTAAGCTAGCTTCAGGCTAGCTCTTATTCCCCTTCATGGATTTTGTATTCTGGGCATATTCAATTGCTCACTGTTTCCCCTTTTCATACCACCTTCTTCTGCCTCTTTGCCTTTTACTTTTAGGGCCTGCTGCCCTCTGTGTCTGGCTTATACTCTTGCCTATTGACAACCTCTCCCCACAACTAAGCCATAGTTCGCATGCTGCCTCTTCCACGAAGGCTCTGAATTATTTTCTAATCTTTAAAAATACTATATCAAGGTGAAGAGTCTCTATTATTCTTCCACCCTCAGTCCCTTTCCAATAGAAATATTCCTTTCCTCCTTGAATCTCTCAGGCCACTATATTGGATATTTCTCAATAATTTCGTAATTTATATTATAGTTATTTTTATGTATCTTCTCCAGTGCCCTATCCTCCCCCCCCCCCACCCCTGCTCAACTACAACTAGGCAACTTAAGAATAGGGGTTTCCATTTTTCATCTTTGTGTTCCCAGTAGAATGTCTAATAATAGTCTTTATTGGTACAGATAAGCAGAATGGGTGCTTAATAAATATTTATTGAATTTCAATTGAATCTATGAATGTCCTCAGAATAATTTCACTGGATTTCAAACCAAGTTCTCTATTTATTTTCTCTGATTTTATTTTGTGAGGTGATGTTACTAATTATCTTCCCTCATCCTTCTCAATAATGTGTTTGCCATGCATGCCATTTATCTCTACTTGTCAAGGACAATAAATAGGCATGAAATTCAACACATCTTGGTGTTTCTGTTATCTCATTTTATAAATAGTTGTGAGCAGTGAATAAAACAATGAGCAGTCTCGTATAGCTGAGGCAGTTTATGGACTCCTTTTGCCTCCCTCTTACGGTGACTATTTTGCATCTGTTAAACTTTTCTAAGAAATAGTAATAGTTAGCGTCTCTACTTTTGTTTATTTCTTCCCTTTTGAGCCAACAATTTGCTTAAAAGATCAGTTCAGAGCTATTGGAATTGCCACAATGTCTTTTCATCTTTAGCCTTCCTTCTAACTTGGTTTTTACTTTGACCTTTATTCTGACTACTGAATGATTTATTGGTACATGAAGAGCTAATTTTGAAATAACTTTCATGTTGATAATCAGACATTTCCTGACTCCTAATTGCATTGTTTATGCTATTATTGGATGCCTTCCAACTCATTTCTCTAAAGTATTCATGATACGTGTCATCCATTTTCTAAGTTGTCTACAATTTTTGGTCTCTTTTATATCTTAATCCCAAACTATATTTTTCAACCTTTCTTTTTCTTTCTTCCTACCTTCCTTCTTTTCTTCCTTCCTTCCTTCCATCCTTCCTTCCTTCCTTCCAACTTCTCCATGCCCATTTACACATGAATTTACACATTTATACATGAAATTGCCTAACATTAAGGTATGTGTTGACTTCTTTTGGAAGTTCTTTTCACATTCTTCAGAGATTTTCTCCACTTGTTCATCCTTCACAAGAGGTGTTCATCATAAGATACAATTATCTTCATGGAACTGCATTTTTTTTACTCTTATCATAAGTACTGAAAAGGTGAAATTCTCAATTACTTGCATGAAAAGATATTTCTTGTTACCATTGTGCTGTATGATGAAACAAACACAATCAACTTTTTTTAAACCCCTTGGAGAACTTGCATATTGTCCTTCCACTTAGCTTGATTCCTTTGATTTTCATTTCTAAAAAAAATACCATTATGGATATGATTTGATTCTTTTAGTAGCATATTATTTTGATAGTCAGTGGGACAAAGATAAGATATTAAAAGAACCAACAGTTAATGTTGGTTGGCAGTGTAAGAATTTTGTTATTCTTTGAATCATTACTCCCCTTTCCACCACTCCACCATGTTCACAATGGGAGAATATTATCTATTTTTAACTATTTCTTGGTTTCATGAGCAGCAAATATTAACTAACAAATATTAACCACTTTTGACCACAGGCCTGGTGAGTACAGTTGGAATGAGGCAAGAACCTAAGTAGAGAATTTCAAAGCCAGCAAAGTTAGCTGTTTAAAAATCTCCATATGGGAGGATGCCCAAACCCACACCTGTTCTTAGTGTATATTTTTCAGATGTCCTTTGCATCACCAAGGAGTAGCTACTACTAGAAATTTTCTGAGTTTCTTGACTAGATAATTTTGGTTAACTACCCAATCAATCTCTACCTTGCCCCATATCATGGCCCCAGCTGATGATCTGTGTTTGTTTTTAACTCTAGGGGCAGACCTGAGTGGCCTGGATAACCTCAGCAGTATGCTTGGCCTTGTTGAAGACCGAATCAATGGCTCAAGGAGACGATCTCGAAGGCATGCCACTGATGATGACTACAACATTGAGGTCCTCCTGGGTGTCGATGACTCTGTGGTTCAGTTTCATGGGAAAGAACATGTCCAGAAGTACCTACTCACCCTAATGAACATTGTAAGTGACTTGAAGGATGAAAGCATGGATATGGGGACCTCTATTAGCTTTATGCCATCTCTGTATTAGCTGCCACCAGGACCTTCTCCAGATTTCCTGTGTCCTTAAACTTCTTTCCTGTTTCTTCCTCTGCCTTCTCATTTCTTCCTCCTCCTTTTCTTCTCTCTTCCCCTCCCTCTTCCTTTCTCACTCCTCTCCTTTTTCTTCTTTTCCTTAATTGTTATATACTATGCATAAGACCCTGTGCTTGGCACTAAGTGGGGGGAAATGCAGAAATGATACAGTTCCTACCCTGAAGGACATTATAATGTAATAATCTTACAATCAAATAAAAGTAAGGACAAGTACAGGCCTAACTGTGATGGAAAAAAAAAGGATTGAGAGCACAGGAAAGCTCCATGAAAAGTGTTATGAACAATTTGAGAAGAGATATCAGTTTCATATTAGGTGAAAAGAGGTATCAGGGAAGGTTTCATGGGGGAGGTACTATTTGAGTTGGCCTTCAAAGGAAGAAAGAAACTTCAGCATGCAGTTTATTATTTTGTAGTTTTGATTTTACTTTGTAATTGTATTTGCTTAAACAAAGTGATTGTTTGTCTTATAAAACACACATTGAACACGCTTTACTGCCGGTGGGATATGTGGTATCATATCCTTCAGAAAATTAAAAAGAAAATAAAGAGAAAAAAAGTGGGGGAAGGGGAAAATATCTATTCAAAGAGGCCCAGATACAGAAGAGGGCAGTATAACAAGAATGTACAGCAACTAGCCAAATGTGGTTACGGCATAGAATAAGTGAAGGGGAGAAATGTGAGATAAGGCTGGACAGATATTTTGGAGCCTGATTGTAAAAGGTCTTGAATGTCCAATATAAGTGTTTAAACTTTCTTCAGTAGATGAGGAAAGCTTTCAGAGCAGAGGTAAAGCATGATCACAGCAAGGCCTAAGAAGATTCTGGGGCAGTGGTATTAGCTTCTCACAGAGCTTGACATATGATAAGTACTTAATAAATACTTGTTGATTTGGCTTGTTGTATTGCCTGGGCAATATTCACAGCACCAAGGGCAACTATGAATATGCCGAAATAGTTTTGAATCACAAAGTATAACAGACTCTCCATATAGAAGGCAGAAGGAAAACATTTATTTAGACACCAGAAAGCCAAATCCCAAAACCAGAAAGCCAAATCCATCATAGTAGCCAAGAAGTCAATACACATTAGCACTGTAGGGAACAAAGTCATTCCCAAGCCAACCCCATACCCCCCACACTGGGCCTTCCCACAAACAAACAAACACCCATTAACCTACCTGTCTGCTTGCCTATATCGTCTCTCTCCCTCTGCCCTAACTGCTCTCAATAACTTCTTCCAGCTGTGCTCCAGCCTTCCTGTTCCACCCATTCAGCAAGATCCTCCTACCACATGTGGCTTACGCTTCCATGTGATTTAAGCAGGTCATGGGAAAGATCTTCCGATTTAAATTACCATTACATTTGTTGACTTGGTGTGAAGAATGAATGGGAGAGAGGAAAGTAGAAACAGGTAGACTATGTGCTTCATGCAACCAGATGCTCCAGGACTAAGCTGCGTCCTTTGCTAGTGGATTGTCCTATGGGGCACAGTGTAACATAATCTGCCTAAAACTGTCTACATTGTTTGCATTGCCTTTTTAAATTCAGAGATTATCCTACAGGTGCTAATACTTATCCCAAGAATGACCTTGGAAGAAGCTCCCATTATTTTGGCATCGGAGTACAAAACCTGTAAGATTTCTTTCAAAAGTTACAAAAGGTGAAAAAAAGCCAAGTGAACAAATCCTGTTGAACTTTTTACAGAGTTTCTTGAACAGGGATCCAGGAACTTTACACACACACACACACACACACACACACACACGTATATACATACATGCATATGCATATATATATATGCATGTATAGATTGTGATAATGGTTTTTCACTATAATTGGTTTCTTATATAATGCTATATATTTTATGCTGTGTATGTAATCCTATGTATTTTTTTTTAAATAAAGATTATTCTGAGGAGTCTATAGGATTCCCCACACTGCCAGAGGGACCTAGGACATCAAAAAGGTTAGGAAACCCTTGTTGTCTAGGCTGGCCAAGAGATTACATGTTATAATCTATTTCAAAGAAAGCTATTAACTCTTAACATGAAAGCAGAAAGAGTTACTATACATTTTATTTGATACAAGTGTTCCTGCTACTTAGGAAAAAGAATTCTCTTCAAATAGAGTTCTCATTGGGATAAAATGAGGTAATATTTGTAAAGCACCTTGCAAACCTTAAAGTGTTATATAAATATTAGCTATTGGAGAAGATATGGGAAAATTGGAACTCTAACACATTGTAGGTGGAGTTGTGAGTTAATCCAACCATTTTGGAGAGCAATTTGAAACTATGCCCAAAGGGCAATCAAACTGTACATACCTTTTGATCCAATAATACCATTACTAGGTCTGTGTCCCAAAGAAATCATAAAAAAGGAAAAAGACCCACATTACAAAAATATTTATAGCAACTCTTTTTGTGGTGGCAAAGAATTAGAAATTGAGGGGATACCCATCATTTGGGGAATGGCTAAATAAGTTGTGGTAAGTGAATGTAATGTAATACTATTTTATTGACAAGCAGGATGCTCTCAGAAAAACCTAGAAAGACTTATATGAACTGATGCTGAGTGAGAGCAGAGCCAGGAGAACATTATGCACAGCAACAACCACATTGCACAATGATTAACTATGACAGATTTTGCTCTTTTCACCAATACTGTGATCTCAGACAGTTCTAAAAGATTCATAATGGAAAATGCTAACCACATCCAGAGAAAGAACTATCAATTGGGAATGCAGATTGAAGCATATTATTTTCACTTTTTTATGTTTTTTGTTTTTTCTTTCTCCTGGTTTTTCGTTTTTGCTCTGATTCTTCTTCCACAACATGAGTGATGTGGAAATATGTTTAACATGATTGCACTTGAATAACCTCCCCCCAAAAAATACTAGCTATCATTGGCAGTTTCAGTATACATTAAGTAAGTAAATGGATCCATTCCCATTCAGGGATTTGGTTGTTCAGTTAACCTTTTCTTCTGAAGGCACAAATTTGTATATCATTAGTACTTCTAGTCATGAAGTGAGCCACAGCAGTTACATGAAGAATTGACCAATAAAAAAGCCAAATAAAATAAAGGGGATATGACAAGATTTGAGACCATTTCTTTGATGTGACCTCATGGATTTCTGGAAATCCTTGACGTAAATAAGGGAGTTGAACAGAACCTTTAGACAAACATCTGAGTCTCCTTACTTGGCAAAATAAAGAAAAAACATATCCTTTCCCTTATAATTAAGCAAGCCAGGTTATAGCCTAAGCTAAAAAGATTTCCAGCTTATCTAACAAATGTTTATTTGACCTTACTTGAAATTTTTGGCTTTTATCATCCCACCTAGAATTCTTTCAATTAACAATTCATTTGAATTAAGCCTACTCTACTTAAATTGTAAATGTAGCAAATAGATTAACATCTATCTGTCACTACTAACTCAGGGTTTATTAGTTCAGTTACATTGTTTTTCTCCTAATACTAAATGAGATCAGCTACACCAAGGCACTGTGAGTTTTGTCAAGAAGAAATCATAGGACTGACAACTTGAAGGAATCTTAAATGATATCTAGTACAATCCTTTAATTTTACAAATAGAAAAGTAGCATAGCTTAGGGTACTGGACTTGAAGTTAGGAAAACCTGTATTCAAATCTTCTCTCAGACACTTAACTAGCTATGAGGTTCTGGGTAAGTCACCTCTCTGTGAAATAAGGAGATTGGACTTTATGGCCTCTAAGGTCCTTTCCACATCTAAGTCTGTGCAGTTCCATGATCCTCTAGTTAAACAGACATTTGGTAGTTTAAATAAAGCCAGATGTCATACAAGTAGGAACCAACAGAGTCAAGACTTAAATCCAGGTCCTTTGACTTCAAAAAGAAGTGATCACAGTCTTACACATTCAGGTAAAGCTGGAAAAGTCTTCAGAGGCCATTAAATCCAACTTCTCTATTTTACAGATAAAGAAACTGAGTCTTGGAGAAATTAAGTGATTAACCCAAGAGGTAACACAAGGTCCCAGAAATCTACGAATAATGAGAGGGGACACACAAAATAAGAAGAATGAAGAAAGAGAGAGGCAAGTAGAACAGAAATAGAGAATAGGACAACAGAAGGGGGAGAGAAGCAGAGGGAAGAAAGAAAAGGGAAAGAGACTCATGCAAGGAGGGGGAGGGACAGAAAGAGATAAGAACAAGGATGCAGAAAAGGGATTTGGATCACAGAAAGTATGGAAAGAGGCACCAAATTGGAAGACACAGTGGGAGCTAGAGGAGTAAAGAGATGATGAAGAAACATAGAGAAAAGGGACACAAAAAATGAGATGGAGGCCGTAGAAAGTAGAAAGATGGATGTAGAAAATAAAGGAATCAAGTGCCAATGACAAGCTGGATGAACTGATTAGGTATCACCACAGCCTGTGCTGGGCCAGATGAAAAACCTGTTAGTGAAACTATAAGTAATTTTCTTTGGAAGAAATCAGAATCTCACATCTAAATAGTGGCCTCAGTAGGACCTGTAAAATTTGAAGACAGTTGTGCCAGTATAATTTGCTTGGCAGCCCTGAGTGCTTAGTCAACGAGTCTACGCATTAAGTGAACAGCTGTTTAACATCTGGAAAAGTGGGGGTGGGGAGATGTGGGCTAATGTGGTTGACAAGAGTACAAAGCTATTCCAGTGATGGAAAGGGTATGGGCTAAGTGGAGTAAGAGAGGTCGAGTTCCTGAACCAGAGGGCCCGTTAATCCTCATCTCTTTTAATTTGCCGGGGAAGCTAAGAGTCATTCCCCTAGTTATGTGCCAAGTCTTTAATTGACATACCTTTGGGCTGATGCTGGGTTTAAATCTTTAGCAATGACTGTTGCTGTAAAGAAGACATCTTTCCTTGGACCTAGGATGCCCCTGGTCAGGCCTTATGCCCTAAGAAAAAAGGTTCTGTTGAATCTGTGTGGTGTCTGAGTAGGAAGGTGACTCCCAACTCCTATTCTAATTCTAAGGAATGGTATAGTTCAGAGAACAGTTCTAGTCAGGTCACTTCAACTTAATCAGCCTCAGCTCCCACATGTATAAACAGAATAGTAAGGGATCACCTCTGTCACAGGATAGTTGAGAGAAAAATGCTTTGTAAGCCTTATTGGTCTATAAAAATATGAGCATTTGTCATCCCATGGTGACTAGATTAAGTCCATGTTAAGACAGGTTAAGTCTAAAACTAGGATACTGTGAGAGAAGACACATCTTTTCAGAACTGAGTTTGCCCTGCTTTTGCTCGTTGATTTTCATTACTTACCTTGGTGAATGTGCAGTCCTATTTGGATTTGGATTCCACTCAGGGAATCAACCCAGGAATGAGCTCAACTGTAGAAATTGAGAAAAGACCAGTGAGATAAGAATCAGGAGCCTTGGAGGACATGCGATCAGTCCAAGTTGTGTGACCCAAGACAAATCACTTGCTTCCCTGAGCTTCAGTTCTCTCACTTGTGAAGTTATAATGATAGGTAGCATATTTTCCCATCTATTATGTTATTAAGCTCTCCCAATAGGCTAGTGAAATCAACTGAACAGACTTCTTAACTTCATTTTAGAGATGAGGGAACTGAGAGTGAGAGAACAGAAAAATGGTTTGCTCATGCATGTAGCCAACAAACAGTAGAAACAGTACTAGAACCTGGAATTTCTGACTTCCTAGGACAGAGTTCTTTCCCTCACATAATACTGCCTCTTCCAAAAAGGGCTATGCCAATAGACTTCCTACCTACTTTCTGGGGACTTTGTGAGGACAAGTGAGATGATGCTTTCAGACTATTTTGAGCTTCCAGAAAGACCAACCCATGGCCATGTTGGAACCACTAGTCATGGCATGGAAACTTATGAAATCATAATGAGGTTCAATAACAAAAAGCTATAAATCTCAAAATGGCCACTATTTAGCCATTCCCCATGCTAGATAATAATAGCACCTATATAACACTTTTTATTTTCCATGTACTTTATAAATATTATTTTATTTGATCCTCACAACAACCCTGGGAGGTAGGTGCTATTATTGTCCTCATTTTACAATTGGGGAAATTGAAGCAAACTGAGGTTAAATGTCTCACCCAAGATCACACAGTTTGTAAGTGTCTGAAGTGGGATTTGAACTAAGGCCTTCCTATCTCCAGATCCAGCATTCTATTCATTCTGTCACGTGGCTGCCTAAATTGAAAGATAGACTCCTTAAGATTGGTTTGGAGGTTCAGATAAACCTCTTGGGATCAGAGGAGGAGTGACGATTAGGGAAAGGATGGTCTTCACACCACTTATTTCATTGTCAGTCCCAAACCAGAAATGAACTGTCTTTTTTTTTAGAGATTTCATCATGAGATCAGAGATTTAGATCAAGAAGGGAATTCAGAATGCAGCCTCTGCATTTTTCTGATGATGAAACTGTAGCCTAGGAAGGTGAAATAATGTTTCTTTTTTTCCCCAAGGACTTTCTTATATTTATTTTTTTTCACAATAACATGTAAAAACCATTTTTTAAATTTGTTTTTTAAGAAATTTTGAGTTCCAAATACTTTCCCTCCCTCCCTTCTCCCCTCATTGGGAAGGCAAGCAATTTGATATGGGTTATATATGTGCAGTCACACAAAACATTTTTCCATATCAGTCATATTGTGAAAGAAAACATTGACCAAAAAAAGAAAGTTTCAAAAGTATGTATTCAGACTTCATCAGTTCTTTCTCTGGAGATGGATAGCATTTTTCTTCATAAGTCCTTCTGAATTATCTTGGTTTATTGTATTGCTGACAATAGATAAGTCATTCATAGTTCATCATTGCATGGTGTTGCTTTAACTGTATACAGTGTTTTCCTGGTTCTGCTCATTTTACTTTGCATCAGTTAATACAAATCTTTTCAGGTTTTTCTGAGAGAATCCTGCTTGTCATTTCTTACAGCACAATACTGTTTCCCAATCATATGCCATAACTTTTTCGGCCATTCCCCAATTGATGGGCATCCCCTCAATTTCCAGTTCTTTGCCACCACAAAAAGAGATACTATAATTATTTTTGTACATATAGGTCCTTGTCTTTTTTGTTTTATATATTTTTGGAATACAGACCTAGTACTAGTATTGCTGTGGCAAAGGGTATACACAGTTTTATAGCCTTTTGAACATATGAACTGATTTTTCTTAAGGTCCCAGAGGAACTAAGTATTGGAATTGGAATTCAATCCCAAGTCCTCTGACTCCAAATCTAGGGCTCTTTCACTCCTACCATAACTATGTGATCTGGAGCATGTAATTTCCCCTCTTAGCCTTAGTTTTCCTCTCTTTAAATCAAGGGGGATGGACTAAATGGCCCTGGAGGTCCTTTTCATTTCTGACATTCTATGTTCTAAAGTTCCTTCCAGGTATGGCATTCTTGGTTTTATGTTCTAAAGCCCCTTCCAACTCTAAAATTCTACTCTCTCAGCTCCAAGGATTCTTATGGCACTGATATTTTGGGCTCCCACCTTCCTTTCCTCTTCAGCTCTCTGTATTCTGTGTTCCAAAGGCCATTGTAGATGCAACATCTTAGATCACTCTGAAGTCCTTTCTAGTTGATACTCTAAATTTTTTGCTTTCAAATTTCTTATGCCTCTAACTTTTGTGATTAATGTTCCCAGGTTCCTTTGGCATCAACATTTTGTGTTCTATATTGTGGTCTTCTAATTAATTCTATATTCTGTGACTGATGCCCATATGGTAGAATCATCTACACAGTTCTGGCTATGGATGGACAGAGAATTTATCTGTTTATTCATTCATTCACTCACTCTTTCATTCAGCAAATATTGGGAGTGCCCACCCATGCAAGGCCCTTTTCTCAGCTGCATTTTGTTTACGTACATAGACAGTCTGGCTGGCAGGCATGTTTGTCTCCTCATTTGCCCACTTGTGTATGGATTTTCCCTCTGGGTTCCTGACCCAGATGCTTTTCTCCACTGGGAAGTTAGCCTGACAGAAGTGTGGTGAACAGATGTGAAAACACACGTTATGAATCTATTTTGGAAAAAATGAGATTCAATTGCCAGGTAACTCTTAGTATCTCTACATTCAGAACAGGTTTATAGAACTCCCGGTTTACTACAGAGCACACGATAAACATTCCACGAGGGCCAATCAGCTTGGGAAATGCAAATGTCTTTATTCTCCTAGAGAAAAAGTCTTCAAATCTATTTTAAAGTACCCACTTTCTAGTCAGTACCCCCTCAGGGAACGATCATGTTACTGAGAGGCAGAATACCTATATTTGACTCTTGACACTGTGGCTGATTGCTCTTGGACAGTCAAGTTACCTCCACAATAGAAGGGGACTTAAAAGGTCTTCCCTTTTCCTCCTTTCCTCCCTCCCAGAGCTACTGAAGACACTCTTAAGAGATGTTGTACATTAGACATCCCAAAGCGGAATGAGGTGACTCAGGCATTTAAGTTCCCCAACATTGCAAGCCTTCAAGTGGTAACTAGATGAGGTGACTAGTAGAGGGAATTTCTGTTTAGTTACCAGTTAGACTCAGTGATCTCTGAGGCCCTTTCAACTTGAAGGTTCTCTAAGAGGTTATACCAGCTAATATGGCTTTGATGGGATGTTGCTGTTGAACTTAGGGCAGAAACCAGTCCGCTGTGAGTCCAACTCCTCTTCCCTGTGCTGGCTGTGAATCAGCAATGCTAAGCTATTAGTGGACTCTGTGAACCCAGAGACACTGAGGGGGATGGGAGGCTTCCTTCCTTCCCTTTCTGAAGGTCTGAGTATAGGTACATGAGAGTGTCACAGACAAGAGTGGGCTGAAGTAGAACACCCAACAATCTGCCATTTCAAGCAGTTCCACTGAATCTGATTTCTGAAAGCCAAAGAATTCAGTTCATTAGAGTTTGATGCTCTCTCCATCTAAACTAATCTCTGAAGGTTAATTAGATGCTGAACAGTATGGCAAAGTAGAAAGAGCATAGAACTTGAAGGCAAAAGAGTCAGTTTCAAATCCCAGCTCTGCTATTTATTTTTTCTGTGACCTTAGGCAAAGTACTCACCTTTCTAAGCCTCAGCTTTCTCATCTATAAAATAAAAGGGTTAGACTACATGATCTGTAAGACTTATTCTAACTCTAAACACAAAGTAGGTGAAGGGCCCACTGAAATCGAGTTGAATCAGTAAGGTATATTGCTTTTGAGACTAGTTTGACCTCCTCTGGCCATGTGCCTACAAGTCAGACAACTGCCATCAAAACTGGTAGTGCCTTGAGTGATAAAATAAAGATCATGTGACTGGGCTTTCCACTAGGTATAGATAACTTAGAGATAACCAACAAGATGCCATCTCTGGAAAAGTATAACTTTTCATTAAAATGGCATCATAAATGGCAAATAAATGCTAATTACCAGCATTTATACTATAAGGGAAAGTACCATTTGAAGCAAAAGAAAAAGAAATATAAAACCTGAGAATGAAATTGGCCCCTTCTGCTTACTACTTGTTTTTCTATTTAAATAAGCTTCTGTTTTCTTCCATCGTTAGTGCAATCTTACCCTGTCTCCCTTCCCGCAGAGTCAGAAGTCTTCATAAGCTGCTCTTATTCTAGGATTTCAAGATTCACATAGCCCCTGAAGCTGCTTATATCCTTTTAAATGTGAGGTGATATTATTATACCAACTTAACAATAAAAACAAGTCAATAAATATGACTGTGCTAAGTTCTGAGGGATATGATAATGAATAATATACAGTTCTTATTTTCTTTGACCTGACAAAATGACATACATACAGATGTCTGTAATACAAATTAGAATTTGCCAAGTACATAGGAAATGTACTTTTAAATTATAGTTTAAGTTGTAAAGGAGAATTAAAGTTGTACAATTAAATTTAAGGTACAATTAAAGTTGTAAAGAGAAATGATATAGTATAATACAAAGCATACTGGATTTGGCATCAGAAGACCAAAAATTTAAATCCTGATTCTGCAAACGATACGCTTAGATATCATGGCAAATACACTTAACCTCTGTGTACCTCAGTTTCTTAATCTGTAAAATGGAGATAATAATAACTTCTAACCCCATGATATTTTTATGGATCACAAAAGAGATAAGGCAACCAAACTTTGTAAACTATAAAGTACTAGATAGGTCCACTATTCTTTTATTTTCTTATTCTTTCTCATGTTTCTTTTTGATGGAGTTCAGAAAGAAATGGCCCTGGAGCAGTGCACCATTCTGCTCTTTCTTTCATGTTTAATGTTTGGCACAATGTTGTGAAGAAAGATTAAATGATTTGGTTTTTGTAATTGAATAAACACGTTTATCTAGCTAGCTATGTGTTTATTATTTAAAATCTCTCTATAACATACTTGATCCATGAGGATCTGACTAGGCTTACCCTTTTTGGGTTTACCTAAAGCATCTATCTCTGAGATAGACCAACAGCTGTCAGGACAGTAGAGGTTATATCTACTTCATGTTGCCATGTTTTGATTTCCCCACTAGATCTCTATATTTTGAGAGCCTTTTATTCCTATATAGTTTGGATGTTACTAGTATTTAATATGACAACATATATTAAAAATGTTCTTAAATTTTTGTAGATCAGTATTATGTTTGGATGATTTAGGGTGACAGTTTTGTCCACAATAATTCTTTGGTTCTACTATGGTTCATTTGTTGAATTCCCAAGGATATATGATGTTTGAAGTTTGAGGATTTGCCATGTATTTGTGAAAAATGAGAAAAAAATGAAGAGAGAGGGAGGGAGGAAAGAATCAAAATGTGGGCATTGGGAGAAGATATCATCTCTCTGTCTTGTCTGCTGTTATCTCCGTCTCAAAGATGTTTTGAGTGAATCGAAAGAAAGGAAGGAAACATTTATATAGCATCTACTATGCGTGGTGCTAAGCACTTTACAGCTATCTCATTTGATTTTCACAACAATCCTGGGAGGTAGGTTTTATTATAATACTCACTTTACAGATGAAGAAACTAAGGCAAACAGAGGTTAAATGACTTGCCAAGGGTCACACAGCTAGCTAGTAACTGAAGTCAGATTTGAAATCATGTCTCCCTGACTCCAGGCCCAGCACTCTGCCCACTGTGTCACCTAGGATCTAGGACAGTCTTAATCATATTTAATATGTTCTTACTGAATAAATGTGAAAAAAACTCAGATTTTTAAAAAAATCTAGAAATCAGTCTGGACTAGCTTGAGAGTTTACAAGCAATCTGAATAAACCTTGTTCCTATTTCTAGGAAGAAGAAAGCCTCCAGGAATATTAGAGGGGCAGCATAAGGTTGTGGAAATAACATTGGATTTGGCTTGTGTCTCTGCTCTGCTTTTCATTAGTTGTGTGACTTTGGACATTTCATTTCTTTAAACTTCACTTTCCTCATTTATAAAGTCAACACCAGTAACAAGCATTATTAAGAATACACTATGTGCTAGTATTGTGCGAGATCCATGGATGTAAAGAATACCCTACCCCAACCCCTAAAAGATCCTGTGGCTCCAGAAGCTCATAGTCTAATTGGGAAGACAATGTATAAATAGCTGTGTACAAAAAACCAATATAGATAGGGTAAAGGAAGACTGAGAAGCAGGTGTGATACAGTGCCAGGAGGCCTGACCTTGGAAAATAAAAGCACAGATTCATATCCTGCCTCTGGCACATGCTAGCTGGGTCAAGTCAAGTGGCTTCTTGGTGCCTCAGGTTACTTTCTACAACCTAGTTACAGGTAGTTGGTCATGTGTTGGAGAGTTTATTCAAGCTCTCCATATATTGAGAGAGAGACAGAGACAGAGACAGAAAGACAGAGAAAGGTAGAGAGAGAGGGAGAGGAAGGAGGAGGAAAAGAAGAAGAGAAAGAAGGAAGAAAGGAAGAGAGAGCATGAGAAGGAAGGAAGGAAGGAAAAGAAAAATGTGCTAATAATGCTTTCACTACTTACCTGACAAGGCTTTTAAGAGGATCATATGTCATGAGGGCATAGCTTTTAGAGCTAAAAAGAACTTTAGAGTCTTAATTTTACGAAGGAAATTGCAGCCTAGAAAGTAATAAATGAGATCATCTTTGTAAAGAGCTTTGTAAACTGCTAATTAGTATATAAATGAGTTATTAATGGTAATTGTTAGTTATTAATAACAATTGTAATCATGATTATTGGCTCATTAGCATTAATAGTAACATTCAAGTTGTGTGGTACTTCATGCTGAGTTACCCTGGGAGACTTAGGCATCTTGGGAATTGGCCAGGGAGGAGTAGTTCCATCCCTGAAGAATGGATAAATACTACTTAAATTTCCAATATGGGAAAGCAGTTAGCTACACAAGCAAGAAACAAACAAATGATTAACTCAAAGGCTGAGGTTTTGAAAGTTTCTGGGTCCATGTGGACAATAGTGTCAGCCCACTCCTAAAACTCATCCTTGGGTCCAACACATGATCTGGGGGAAAATGAAAGCTGCGGTCCAGAGTGGAATTCATTAATTTCAGATTATTTTCTTAGGTCATAATGATGCCTTGAGCATGTGAAGATGAAGTTGTTTCAGTATTTCTTACTGTTAGGAGTCTTGAGTTTAATCCCTGGAATGTTCAATGAAGGTCAATTCAGTTCAATTCAATTCAACAAGCATTTGCTGTGGTCCAGTCACTATGGAGAGTCTGGGAATATGTTGGAGGTCCATGTCTGATGCCAGCATTCTCTTAATTCAGGTTCAATTTTGAAATGAAAGGAGGCATTTGTAAGCTCTTGAACAGTTAACAAAAAGAGGTTTCTTCTGCCCTAACACCTCAAGGATATACAACAGTGATATAGTAATACTTAATTTTTGGGGGGGTAGGGAGTGGAAGGGGGAAAACAGTCTGTTGTCTTCATATGAACATGCATCTGGTCAATAAGTCAGCAGGTCTTTGAAGCTCACTGTAGAAACCTTTGTAACAAATGCGTATAGTCAAAACAAATACAGAGAGCTTACGTTCTAATGAAATTAGATAACATGTAAAGGGGATCCAGAAAGTAGAAGGGGAGGCTAGTTGTGAAGAAGAGGTCTAGATCCAGGCAAGTTAAGACAAAAAACTCATCTATCAGAGCCTAGGCTGGTTCTAGGGGTGGAGTCCTAGGTTCCATTGTGGGGGTTGGTAGGATTTGGAGGGGAGAAGCAGGAATGATGGCCAGGATTTCAGAGATCAATTGTTGCATTAACTTGGTTATTTAGGTTCTACTCTCCCTGCTTCTGACAACCTAGGCAAGGTGTAAATAAACCCATAGCCACTCTCTACTCCCTCTCCCCAAAAAAGGTCACTTTACCAAGCAGAACAATGTTTACAGAAGTGAAAAGCAGAGGGCCCTCCCTGGCCCTTCTTCTCTTGGGACACATTAATTTTTTTTGAGTTGCGCATCACTTTGTCTTGAGATCTTCCTTCAACATTTTAGACTGGCTTTGCTACCCTCAGCTTTGAATGGATATCTCCATCTTCACTTTCCTGATGGTAGCATCCTTTTCTGGCATCCCTGTCTGCCCATAAATACATCTCTGGTCTCCTACCTGTAGCTCTATTTAGCCTTCCACTACTGTGAGTCAAGTTGAAGTTGTAGAAAGAATACAAGACTGTGTAGCCTTAGATAAATCACTTTAAATCTCTGAGTCATACATTTTCTCATCGGTAAAATAGAGATAATTATATTTGAATGGGTTTCTCCAAGAAAAGGAAGGGATATTTACTCTAGCTCAGAATTGCGTTGGAACCAGCTTGAACTGGCTTGCAGGCCAATTGTTAAATTCTCATTTATATCTTAGTCAGAAAATGTTACAAATCAGGGCTTGATTTACTGTTTTGTTGACTATTTAGGCTTAAGAAAGTAATAGATAAAATGTTAATAATGCAAATTAAGTCTAAAAATGTCAAGTGTACTTCCCCCCACCCCAGACAGCTGACTGTGAAATATTTACCATTTCAGCCCTGTTCTAGGTCCTAGGCTACTTCTGTGACAAGGGGCAGGTAAAATAGAACCTTACTAGAAAAGATAGGTAGAGCATTTATGAAGCACTTACTGTCTACCAGGAACCATACTGAAATCAAAGTCAACTGCAAGTCATCATCATCTTCATGTCATGGTCCTCTTTGATAACAAAGGACAAAGACAACAAGCTAGCAGGGTAGTAATTTCCCTCAAGAAGCTTCTATTCTCATGGTGGAGTATAACACATAAAGAGAGGCTAGAAAGGAGGTGGGGTGTGGACCCATAAGAGGGGTATGATGAAAACATAGCTAAGAAACAGCATGTAGGATTGGGGTCCAGAAAGAGGAAAAAAAAGTTGATATATCAGAGCTGGATGATCAAAGGGCAGAGTTCTGGTGAAGAGAGATGAAGATGAAGAGGATGCTGCCAGAGATATAATATCCCAGTGAGCATATAACTAGGAATGGAGGACTATGGGGAGGATCAAATGGGTTCATGCATGTAATATGCTATATACATGTCAGCTGTATGGAATAAGCTAGTTCCTGTCCTCATCCCACTGGATAGTCTGCCACCATTTGTAGGGTTCCATCCATTGCCATTGTACCATCTCACACTGCTTTTTTATCCATGATCCTCCCTAAGAGGAGAACAGGTTTTTACTTTTGTACTTTTGTTGTCTCTGAAAACATCATAGGATCATAGATTAAGGCTGGAACAGACTTTGGAGGCCATCTAGAGTCTAACCCTCTCATTTTACAGATGAGGAACCTAACGACCAGGAAGGACCCACTATGTGTTGACTTGCCAAAGGTCACATAGGTAGTAAGTGAGACAGAGTAAGGATCTGAACTCAAGTGTGGCAGCTAGGTGACACAGTGGATAGAGTGCTGGACCTGTAATCAGGAAGACTCATCTCCATGAGTTCAAATCTGACCTCAAACACTAGCTCTGTGACCCTGGGCAAGTCACTTAACCTTGTTTGCCTTAGTTTCCTCATCTGCAAAAATGAGCTGGAAAAGGAAACCACTCCAGCATGATTCCCAAGAAAACCCTAAATGGGATCACAAAGAGTTGGCCACCACTGATTCTATTGAACAATAACAACAAACTCTGACTATACTAGTGCCTTTCCCATGGCTGCCTCAATTGAACCAAACTGAACTGTAGCCTTGACATATTCTTGATTTGAGAACTTGTTTGTAGCCATCAGGGCAGAGGGCCAGTCCCTACAGGACAGAAGACTATCAGTTACACCAAAAGGAGCTTCATTCTGAACTGGAAAGAAACCAAATCCATGTTTGTTTAACTAGCCTTGATTTCATGGCCATTAAAAAGTATTTGAATTTCCTGAGTGTGTTTGGATATCACATGTTTTTGGAATTTCACTTCAAGGTACTGAAGAGCCCAGTTCAGTAAGATTCTCATATGTTGGTATCTCAAATCAAGAATGAAACTGTACACATTGAACTTCGGATTTTTCACAGAGGCAGCTCAGTGGTAGACTGGATAGATCCCTGGACCTGAAGTCATGAAGTCCTGAGTTCAGATCTAGCCTCAGATGCTTTCTAGCTGTGTGACCTTGGCCAAATCATGTAATCTCTGTCTTCCTCAGTTTTCTCCTCTGTCAAATGGGGATAATCATAACACCTACCTTCTAAGGTTATTGTGAAGATCAAATGAGATAATATTTGAAACCTTAAAGGTTTATATAAATGCCTAACTAGTAGTAAAACAGGATCACAGTCTACAAAGCTGCAAATTAATTTTTCTGCCACCTGATCTGGGGTGAGGTTTGGTCATAGAATCTCATGATGTTAACTCCCTCGTTTGATGCAGTGGGGAAACTGAGACTTAGAAAGGGGACATGACTTGCCCAAAGTCATGCCAGGAGAAAGGGCAGAACTGGGACTAGAACCTGGGCATCCTGATGCTTGGGGCTCTTTTCATTGCACCTCACTGTCTCACTCAGAGTTGCATTTCAATGCATTGTCTAGTGCTCATGATTCTTCCTCTCTGGGTACTATCAACATATTTGAAACAGAGAGAAGTAATAAATTATCTTAAGATTAAAAATGTAACTAGAGCCAAAACAGAGCGATCTGACTGCCAGCACACATGCATTTTCAGTCCCACGCGCCTTCCATTCCCAGGCTGGTTTCTATTCTGTCTTTTCCATCAGAGCCAGTGTGGCCAGAATGTTACTTATCTGTCACCGTTCACAAAGAGAGGCAAAGTTTTTAAGGATGGTAAGACACTAACAGAATCACTGAGATTTTGGAGAATCACAGCATCTTATCATGGTCTCCTTTATTACAACCATTTCTGTATGCTTCATGGGGAAACCATTGCTAAAGAACTCATCATCTAGTGACCAGTCTAAGCACCAAAGACATAGCCATGGAATATTAAAGACCTGGAGGAAGGCCTGAAGAGAGTTGAGCAGATCCTTCATAGAGGGTAGATGGGAAGATATGGACATGAACTTCACAGGATAAGAAGGTATGATGGGTTATAACTCTGTTGTGATAGGGAGCATCCTAATGGATGAAATTCATTGGATCTATTGACGTATTGTGCTTAATGAAGTATTTGTGCAACTTTCTTTTGTCCCCTGGTGGTTGTAATCTCCTTGAAGACAAGGGTAGTCTTATTTCATCTTTGAATCCCCAAAATGGAGCTCAACATCTTGTACCTGGTAGTTGTTTAGTATAAGTTGAATTGAATTAAATCTTAGAGTTGGAAGGAACTTTGGAAATTACCTAGTACAACCTCCCACCCAGTGCAGAGATTCCTTCCCCCCATGAGCATGGGGTTATCTATAATCCATTTGAATACCTCCAGTAAAAAAAGAGCTCACTACCTCACAAGACATCCTTTTTCTTTCTTGGACAACTCTAATAGTTGAGAAGTTCTTACCTATATTACATTAGAATCTTCCCTGTACCCTACCTCCCATGACATGTACCCATTGGTTCTTATTCTGTTCTTTGAGGCCAGGTTGAACTCAGTTTCCCATGACAATTCTATAGATATTGAAAGATAGTTAGTATGAACCACCATTTCTTCTTCAGTTATTGAAACTGAATTTTCCCAGTATCTTCAGCTGGTCCTTATATATCATATAACAACAGTTTACAATCCTCTCTCCATCTCTCTTCGACTCACTTTCTTCAACTGTAAAATGGGGATAATAATGATACATACTTCACATAGTTATTATAAGCATCAAATGAGAAAATATTTGTAAAGCACTTAGCACAGTTCCTGACATGTAGTAGATACTATATAAAAGCTTATTCCTCTTCCCTTCCAGTGCTCCTTGCCTGGGTCAATAAAGTAACAATTCAAACTGATGGGTCTTTCAGAGGATCAAAGATCACATCAATTTTATTAGATGCCACATCACCATCTTCATATCTATGAAGCGTTTAATCCCTAAAACTCCCAAGGTTTTGTCACAAGAGCTGTTATCTTGTCATGTCTCCTCTACCTTATTTTTGTATTTTTTTAACCAAAGTGTAGGATTTTGTATTTATTACTATTAGATCTCATTTTATTAGATTCAGCCCTTAATTCTTGAAGTCTTTTTTGATCCTATCTATGTCACCCAATCTGTAAATGATTCCTTTCAATTTCTTGTCATTTCCAAATGGACTAATCCACAGGAGAATCCAGGCCAGAGGTTTTGGAGAATGTCCACAGGACTCCTCCTCAGAATAATGTTCTCAAATCCATGAAATAAAATAAATAAGATTACAAAGAAAGCTAATTATGTCCAAATACAGTTGTCAAAATATTTTTTTTTAAAGTTCACAGAATCCAGATCAAGAACATCTTCTTTATAAGTATCTGAAGCAGATTTGAATTCAGGTATTCTTGACTCCATTCCAAATCTACTTTATGTTCTTTTTTAAAAGCTCATTCCTGTAGATTTGTGAGGGATGGCCAATGGCAGTATTTCTGAGATTGTTCAAGGGCAGAGCATGGTCTTCCCTCTTAACCTTCATTTCTATGACACAAGGTCTCTTTTAAGGACAAAAATCCAGTCACCAAATGGTCTTTCCAACACTGCCTCATTAATGAAACATAGTCTTACCTGATTTCCCTGAGTCATAAATAATCTTTCTATCCTCTGACTTTCCAGGGTGCTTTGTTTGTACCCCTGGCATGCATTTTTCATGTTGTTTTGTAGTATAGTGATTTGAGTTGCTGATTTGTTCCCTTTGCTGGACCATGAGAGCAGGGACTGTGTCTAATAATGGTAATAGTAATTATTTGTTATTATTATTATTGTCATTATAAAACAACTGATTTCTATTTTGAGAAAAGGTTCACCAGTGATAACCTGTGCCATAACCCTGCAGATTAGTTAGTTCATGTATTACTATCCTTGTTTTATAGATGATGAAATAAGCACAGAGAGGCCAAATGACTTGTCTAGAATCATACAGTTAGTAAATGTCAGGTCATAGATTAAAACTCAGTTCTCCTGACTCAGAATCTCCCTCTTATTGCTAGGCACAGGGATCCATACCCACTAGGTACATAAGAAGGGTATGTATAACATTTTAAAACTCACTTAATTCATAACAGTTGATGAGAGGCTGAAAAGTATAAGCCATTCCATCATCAGTTGACTTCTAGCTAAATGGATGAAAATTCTGGTTCTCTTGCTCAAGGCAAGGCCCTAAGCACTAGAGTTAGAAAGAAAAGCAAAATCCAGCCCTGCCCTCTAAAAGAATACAGTCTAATAGAGGACGTTTAGATGACTGGGTACATACAATATATCTGCAGAATAGATTTAAGTAATCTGAAAGAGGAAGGCATTAATAGCTGGGGGGGACCCAGTTTTGGCTTGGGAGGGAGGATCATGGAACAGGTGGCATTTGAGGAGGAAAGTCCTTCTACAGAAAGAGAAATTTCAGAATCATGAAGAAAGCCAGGGAAATTAGGAAGTAAAGATGAGGCGAAAGAGCATTCCAGACATGGGGCACATCAAGGGCAAAGACGTGGAGTTGGGAAATGAAGTATTGTGTTCAAGGAAGAACAATAATATAGACTATTGGGAGCTAAATGCATCCTGAAGGTGCAAAGCAGAGGCCCATGTGAAGTTTGAAGAGAGGAAAGTGTGTTGTAAAGGATATTGAGTTGATGGGCTGAAGATATGGGTACCACTCTCACCTCTGCTACTTCCTAACTGTGGTGAAGTTACTAGTTTCGACAAGTAGAGCCCAGTAAAATTATGATGGTGGATCAGATTACCTTTAATGTCTCTCCAGATTCTAAACCTGAAGATTCCCCTTTATGGACCAAAGTGACACTGAGGAAGACATTGGCTGTGTATAGACAGTGAGCTCTTTGAGAGCAGAGATTATCTTTTGTCTTTCTTTGCATCCCCAGAGTTTAGCACAGTCCCTGACACATCACAGGCATTTAATTGACTTGACTTTGTAGAGACAAGAAAAAAACCCTCATGGAGCTTTATGTCTAGGAAGGAAATGAAACATGGACACATCCATCTATGCTACAAGGCAGAATGTAATAAAAAGATCTGTATGATGGGTATGGAGCTTCAGAAGAAGGAGAAATTAATTTCAGCTGATCAGAGATAGCATTTGAGCTAGACCTTGAAAGATGATGAGGAATGGATAGGGAGTCAGCCGCTATCTGTCTATCTGGACAGATAGACATGCCAGGGAGATCATGCCAGGTATCAGAAAGAATACAAGCAAAGACTCAGAACAGGAGAGCACAAGACATCTTCTGGTACCAGAGAGTAGTCCAGTTTGTCTAGATACTAGGACATGAGGGGGGAAAGTATAAACTAAGACTGAAAATGTAGGTTGTTGCCAGTGCTGAGAGCACCTTAAATGCCAGGCTGCAGAGTCTGAATTTAATTCATTAGGCAACAGGGAACCACCTCAGATCACTGGACCAGCAAGTGACATGATCTAAGAATATTTAAAGGTTCTGTGGAGAACTCTCTGAACAATTAAATTCAATTATGCTTGTCTAGGGAATTGAGGGATCCCTTTACAGTGGTGAAAAGAGGAACAAAGTGAGTTTATCCTGTTGAATGGGGCCTGATGAGTCTGTTGCTCTGAGTTAGTTGCTTCCTCTAGCCCTCCTTTCTCCATCAGTATATATTCTGGGGGAGGAACATGGTCAGGACTGCTGACCATCTAGCATCAAGCTTGTGTTGTTTAATGACAACTCACATTTCTTATAATTAGAGGCAGTTAAGTAGAGTCAGGAAGACTTGAGTTCAAATCCAGCCTCAGACATTTACTAGTTGTGTGACCCAAGGCAGGTCATTTAACCTTTGTCTGCCTTAGTTTCCTCAACTTTAAAATGAGAATAATGATAACATCTATCTTCCAGGGTTATTGTTAGTATCAAAGGAGGACATATTTGTAGAGCCCTTAGCCTAATGTCTGGTACATAGTAGGTGCTTAATAAATATGTTTACTTCTTCACTTCCTTCCTTAAAATAACCCTGAGAGGTAGGCAGTGGAAGCAGTAGTTTCTCCATTCTATGAGAAAAGGGAGACTGAGAGATTAAGGACTTGCTTAAAGTTACCATTATGAAACATCAGAGCCAGGATTTGAACCTAGGTCTTTTGAATCCATCCAGAGGTTTTTTCACTCTATCACACTGTTTCTGAAGTGAGAAGTGTTCTTCAAGGGCAGACCTCAGTTGGCTCCTCTTGGAACGACCTCATTTGGCCTAGTTTGGAGGCTTTGGGTGGGTCCTCCTACTGAGCCCAAGGTAAATACTCAAGTTCTTCAAACCAAGGGAGGAAAGCAGAGTCTGACTCCTGTTTGTAGAGTCACCCCCTGGCATCCCAACCTAGAATGAGGTACAAGTGAAGAACTAAAGGTCTGAAATGTCCCAAGTATCCAAAGCTGCCCTGGGCTCCCACTGGTATTAAGCCATACAGTCATCCCTAGACTCGTGATGAATGGCTGCCAAGGCCAGAAATCTGGCTTAGTTTGACCAGAGAGCAATGAGTGGGCGGACCAGTTGTTGTACATCCCAAAGGGTCAGAGGAGGAGAACGGCTTCAGCTACATGCAGCCCAAAGGCCAAGCATTCCCTCATCACTAGATACTCCTTGGTGAGAAAACCTACCCAGCAGGGTTCCTTTGCTGACTTGCCTGGGATTTGTTAATGAAAAGTCAACTGATGCCTCCAAGTGGTGCCTGTTGGAAAAGGAGTCATGATTTAAAGTTAGGCTGCATTCCCAGGCCAGGTCTCAGAGACTCCAGATTTGTATTCCTTTATATTTCAGAGTGGGGCAGCTAGTTGGTGCAGTGGATAGAGTGCTGGACTTGAAGTCAAGAAGACTCATCTTCCCTGGTTTGAATCTGGCCTCAGACACTTGCTAGCTGTGTGACCCTGGGCAAATCCCTTAATCCCTGTTTGCCTCAGTTTCCTCATCTGCAAAATGAGCTGGAGAAGGAAATGGCAAAGGACTCCAATATCTTTGCCAAGAATACTCCCAATGGGGTCACAAAGAGTTGGACGTGACTGAAAAACAACAAATATATCAGAGAAAACCTCATGGTTATAGTAGAAAGAGCCCTGCATTTTGAGTCAGATCCCAATTCTTTATTTGCTGTGTGGCCTTAGAAAAGTCATTTCTCCTTTTATGAGTCTCAGTTTGACCATGTGTAAGATCAGAGAGTTGGACTAGCTGGTCCCTTTAAAATTCTAATTCCTGTGACTGATCCTATGATCTCCTAAAATGTTGCAGGAGGAGAAAACAGTTTTCCTGTTCTCTTACTCATTTTTCATGGGGTCAGGGGAGGAGGAAGGGATGGAATGTGAAAGTAATGAGGAGGTAGAAGCCTGTTCAATGTAGGTAGCCTGCCGCTAGGAGTACATTGTTCCCAGTATAACCAATGTGAGTATAAAACAGATTTGCTTCTTACTAGCTGCTTACTAAATCTTGAGTTGATCTCATACTCTCTAGGATTGGACTGAATGATCTCTAAAGTCCTTTCTGTCTCTAAATCCTATGATCAGATGTAAATAGGGGGCATTGCAATGCCTTTCTCATGCTCCAGGAACCTGGGCTCAGAATCCTCCATGCCAACAAGCACTGACCCTGTAAGGTACTGGAGATCGGAAAGACAAAATCAATTCAAGTTCCCAAACTCCACAGGAAACAGTGGAGATAAAAACAGTGCAAACTGCTCTCAGGTCGTGCCAGCTCCTGGTTTTTCTTATTTATGTCTCAGTACCTTTAAAATGTAAGATTTAAACTAATAGGGGAAAACCTGGTATATAATAAATACTTAGTATAATGGAAAGAGTCTTGGACTTGGGGTCAAGAGACTGTCCAAGGCCTTTCTGCCATTAACTGATGTTGGGCAAATCCCTTTCTCTCTCTAACCATCTGTAAGATGAAGAGATTGGATGAGATGACCTTTAAGAAGCTCTCTAGATCTGTCAGTCTGCGTTTTGTATTCTTATACTTCTTCCATGTTTTACGTTCTGTATTTCTCCCTTTTGAAGAAAACTCAGGTCAGCCTTAAGGGTATTTTTCCAGAATGAGGATAGCAACTCATCCTGCCTTGGATGCTGACTACTTTTGTGACCTTGGGCAAATTACTTAACCTCCCTGAGGTTTCCTTATCTGTCAGATTAGGGGGTTGGCTTAATTTAAACTACCTCTAAGGACCATTCCAATTTAAGATCTATGTTGTTAAGTAGCGTGAAAGAAGTAGATTATGTATGATTCAATCTACAAATATTTATTAATCACTGCTCTTTATTAGATACTGTGCCAACCTGGGGATACAAGGAAAACAATTGAAACCGTTCCTCCTTTCAAGGAAACTTTATTACAATGGGAGAAACAAGAAGTGTATGTATTATTATATATAGCATAAATATATAGTGAACAACTACAAATAAATACGAAATAATTAGATGCAAAGTAGTTTGAGAGGCAGAGAATTAGTAGTTGGAGGAGCAAAGGCTTCCTGTAGCAGGGAAGGAGGGCATTTGAGGCACGTGGGGATGACCAGCACAAAAGCACAGACTCAGGAACTGGACATTTGTGTATGAAGAATAGAGAGATGGTCATTTCATTACTCTAAATGATCAGGACATTGTTACTGAACAAGGACTTCCTTTGAACAAGAGTGCCCTCTGTGTTTTGCCTAAGGAGGATGCTGTGTTGGGTCAGGCTCTCTGGGGAAATCACTACTGAGTACATCTTCTTCACTGGCTTGTGGCACCGAGTCTGGGGACATGTGTGACACTTCTTAGAACCTAGGGCTGAAGATCAATCCACTGCAAAGACACTGAAAATCCCCCAAAGTTCTGCCCCACCAGTAGTCCAGTCCTGGTCTCACAGAGGAGTCACGCCAAATCACAGCAAACCTTTCTAAGGCTCACGTGTCTATGAGCGGGTTGGGGTGATCAATTCTCACTGTTGATTTGCCACCAATCCAATCTATTTGAACATACTCTTGACTTGGTAAGTGGGCATTAACCTTGAAAAACACTCCCATCTGGAAATTTCCCAGTTAGATACTGTGGTATTCAGGTCTTGTGCCAAAAGATGTGTATGCACCTCCATACGTGCCATTTTTATGTATGTTTCTCAGGCTTTAACTATCCTCAAATCATAATTTATATTGAGTCTAGTGCCTGTCCCAATTTTTCATATTTCATCTTCCCTTTGATCTTAATTTGTTTTCATCCTTTGTTTTTTTCTTTGTTGTACATATGGCCATAATTGTCATGCTTCCCAACCATCTACCTCTATTCTAATTCATTCTTTTTGCTGAACAGCTAAATTCCTATTAGATCACAGGTTCCATGCGAGCAAGGAATACATCTTAACTTTTAAAACTCTCTCCCAGCTCCCTGTCCAGTACTCTGGATGCAGTAGGGTCTTAGTAAATATGTTTTGAATGAGTTGATGAATATTTTCTTCAAGCTATGTAATAGAAAGCAATTTGGAGTTAGCATCAGAAGACTCTGATTTTAATCTTGGTTCTTTCTGTCACTGTCATCTTTCCTCTGTTAGCCTCAATTTCCTCTTCTGCAAAGTGAAAGGGGTGGACCAGGTGATCTCTGTGGTTATCTCTAATGTTCTGTGTTCTAAGCTTCCTTCAAGTTCTGAACATCGATTTTCCATGGTCTTTTCTAGATGTGACATCCTGTCTGCCTGGCATTCTATGTTTTAAGGTCTCTTATCTCCGAATTCTGGCTTTTTGTGTTTCCTGTTCTAAGGAGTTCCATTTCTAACATTCTATGACCTTTCAATGATCATCATGCTCAGAGATTTATATTCATTCTCTCTCTCTCTCTCTCTGCTTTCTTTCTCTCTTTCTCTTTTTTCTCTTTCATTTTCTGGCAAGGACCAGAGTTCTGTAAAAGGTCAGTTTTGAGAAGGAAAAGCTCATAAAACTTGGCTAGCTTGGGGTGCAAAATTATTTAGTGAGTATTGATTCTTTGAGCCACTCCCCTGTACACTGTGCAGACTCAGAAAATATTTGATAACACTGCTGAATCCATGAAAAAGCGTCAACAGTATGACAGAAAGCAGATTAACCCTGCTGTTGTTGAGAACCAATAGAGATTCAGGCTTACTGGCCAGAGACTCAGGCTAGGCTTCATGGACCCTCTGTACCCTGATAGGGTCACCCCAGGTTCAGGGTTTATCTTTAAGTTGACAAACTTAATAACTCAATTTTTACTGACTTGTTGAGGCAACAGGGGGCAGAGAGAGGAAGTGAAGGGGGAATCAGATGCTGGAGGACTGATTTATACTGACCAGATTCAGCAGAGACAATTTGATAAGCCAAATGCCAATTGATGCATTTACACCAAGAAACAGATCAGCCAAGTGGGCCAGAATCCACATGCTGGCTGACCAATCAGTCAGTGTGTTCTATCACTAGTTGGAATGTCTACTTGGAAAATGGAACAAAGAGCTAAAGGCAACTTGTCACAAAGAGAGAGTAAATAAAGTTGGTTGATGTTAAGAGAATTTTTTTTCAATGAACAAAAATCTATTTTCTCTCCCTCCCATTCCCCACTGGGGAAAAAAGAAAAAGAAAACTTGTAATAAATATGCCTAGTACAACAAAACAAATTTTTTCATTGGCCATGTCCAAAAAAATGTGTCTAATTCTACACCCTGGATCTATCACCCCTCTGTCAGAAGGTCAGTAGCGTGCTTCATCATCATTCCTCTGGAATTCTGTTTGCTCAGGATCTTAAGGTCAGGCTTGCAACTCTTTCAAAAGTGTCCATTTTTGCAGTGTTGTTAAAAATTACTCTTCTGGTTCTGTTTCCTTCACTGTGTGTCAGTTCTTACAAGTCTTTCCAGGTTTCTCTGAAACAGTTCACTTTGCCATTTCTCATAGCACAGGGGTATTTCATCACCATCATCTGCCATAATTTGTTCAGCTGTTCCCCAATTGGTAGGTAATGCCTTAGTTCCATTTATTTCCCACTACAAAAAGAGCTGCTACAAATATTTTTGCATATGTGAGCCCTACTTTTCTTTATTTGATCTCTTTTAGGGAATAGGCCTGGGGAATAGTGCTAGGTCAAATGTTACACACAATTTAATGACTTTCTGAGTATGGTTCCAAATTCAAGCTTGATGATTACTGAATAAGGTCATTAAGCCATGGTAGCCTGATGTTCTGTATTCTACAACAGGAACTGTATGACTTTGAGCAGGTCAGTTTTTCCCCTCTGGGACTCAGATTCCTTATTGGTAAAATGAAGGGGTTTAAGCTGAGATCTCTAAGATATTTTCAGGTCTAAATCAAGATGACTGGCCCTCCTTGAACCTGGACGGTACTAGAAATGTGTGAGTCCCTTTATATGCCCCAGGCGTCTTATTTTCTGGACAGATTACTTGTTCCTGTTTTAACTCATCATTAGTATTTTACCATTTCCAGTACAAGTTTTTCCAAAGAGCCTTCATATGAGTGACATTTTTATTGGTTTCTCTGTGGTGGGATTTAAAGAAACTCAGCCATTCGTATTCTAAACCAGTTTTTTGGGGAAGGGGTGGTTGCAGTTATTTCTGTACTGGGCCAGTCTCCATTCTATGTTGAATCTTCTTAGTTTCCCTCTCAAAGGGTGGAGTTTCCTGAGTTTGGCCCCCAAGTTCTCATTGTACCCCTTCTTTGGAGTCTGCAACCTACTGTGGACTGACCACTTCTCTCTGCCTTTATTGTCATTTCAATTCAACATATATTTATTGTGCACCTACTATGTGCAAAGTCTCATTCATGATGTTAGAGAAACAAAGATACAAAATGACCCAATGCCTGCCCTCAGGGAGTTTTTAATCTAATGGAGTCAGTCCAGAAGTCAATAAATACTTAAGTTCTTACTCTGTGTCAGGCACTCTACTAAGAGTGCAAAGAAAGACAAGAAAACAGTCTGCCCTAAAGGAGTATATATTCTAGTGGAGGAGACAACATGTAAGCAACTAAGTGTAAGATATATACAGAATAGATGGAAATAGAAATAGTAATTAGCACTTACTTAGCATTTTAAGATTTGCAAAGAGATAATATGTTCTTTCATTTGATTCTTACAACAGAGAAATGCTATTATTGTCTCAGTTTTATAGATGAGGAAAATAAGGTTAAGAGAGTTTAAATATCTTGCTTAGGAGTCACATAGCTGGTGAATGTCTGAGTTAGAATTGTAGCTCAAGTCTTCTTAACTCCAGGACCAGCGCTTAATGCACTATGCCACCTAGCTGCCTAATAATAGAAAGTAAAATGTGATTAGGGCAATAGGCAAGTCCAGGCTGAGTATTCTAGGTGAAAAATGAGTAAGGGAAATCACTTTCAGCTACAGAACCCCAGAAGAGCTTCACAGAGGAGGTGGCCACTGTGCCTGGGCCCCAGGACAAGAAGGAATGTCAACAGATAGAAATGAGGAAAGTACATGTCCCAGGCACAGGAGATAGGAGCAGGAGCAAAAGCTCAGGGAAGCTGGAGAAGACCAGACAAAATCATGAAGTAGCTACTAGATGACTTTGGATGGTACACAGGGTACTTGAAGAGGTGTAATGTCAAAAAAGGGGTGGAGGCCCATAAAAATGGCTAACTCAAGAGTTTGCATTTTACTGTATGGAACCACTTAGCAAGTAGCTAAGGGAGTTGTGTAAGCAAGGGAGAGACATGGTTAGACCTAGAAGGTTAGATACTTGGGTAGCTATGCAAATGATAGATTGTAGAGATTGGGGTGGTGAGCAAAGCCATCGGATTAGAATGATAGTGGATTTGATTATGGTTGTAGACTGGAAGAGGTAGGGGTGAGGGCACAGAGAGTACATTGAGGGTAGCATAGCTGTTGGCAGAATGGTCAAAGAATAAGACATTTGTCCTCATATCTAGCTCACCCCTTGTAGACAATCAACGAAACAATAAATCAAGAAGCTGGCAGCTACATTGCATAAGCAAGAACTGCTCAGGCCTAGTGGAAGCCAGAGTTGGTGCCTGGATGCTTTGAGGTCTCTAATGTACTCTGTCAATTGAGGAGATGAGAGGAATGCGAAATAAATGCTTGTCTTAGTCTTTGTCAGTGGTAAAACTTGCCAGAATATCTTCCTCACTAACTTGTAGATTAAAAGAAACCTTTTCCTTGATTTATGCTAGTGTGCAGACTCATTGTCCTTTGGCAGCTGTGAATGTTAAGAACTGATGTTCTTCCAACTGAGATCCCAGAGTCCCAGATGCTTAAGGAAAGGGTGGGATGTCCTCATTCTTTATAGACACTTTGATGGCACCCAGCAGCTGGTGCCTAATTCAGGCTTATGAAAGTGACAGATGAACACTTAGAAAGATCAGCACATCCTGTAGCTAAAACAAAACCCTGTTGACAGGGAAAGACATTTCACAGCTGGCAAGAGGTTTCCAGGAGTTGAAATATAATGGTTTTAAACCAAGTCAGTCATTACTGAGGCCAATCAGGTCTCCCAGTACATTGAAAGAACTTAACTGACATGATCAATGAACCACTGTGATTGATCTTGGAAGAATGATGGCTATGGCTTTGTAGATGGTTGTAAGTCACAGCCAAAGAATGCTGTTTAATGAAAAGATCCTTGTCAGTCTGAAGAGAGGTCTCAAGTGAGATACTGTAAGGATCTGTCCTTGGGGGCATTCTGTTTAGCGTTATTAGTTTCAATATGTCATAATTGAGATGGTGCAATCTAGTACAATTCTCTAAGACTCTGTAAGATTTTAGATTATACTGCTTTGGTCATCAGAGTCTTCTCATCAGCAGTTCCTTATAGCAATGAAGTCATAGGTCTGGTTAAATACCAATCTTTTTATCCACTTGAATAAAGGTGCAAATGGAATAATTATCAAATTCATGAATGGCACAAAGCTAGGAGGGATAGGTAAATCAATGAATCATACAGGTCTGAAAAAACTCAAGCAACTTTCAATTGACTTACTTAAATGTGTACCCTTTAGCAAAGCTCCAATTCTCCTCTTCCAGGCTATTTAAGGAGAGCAACTTCAAGATTATGTTGATGCCTATGCTAAACTCCTCTGGGCTCTTGACTTTAGAGTACCTATGATGAAAGCATTTTATATATTGCGAACCTTCAACCCACAGAGGTCAGATAACTCATACAGAGACACAAACAAAATCAGTGTCAGACCTTGGGGGGAACAAAGGTGTGATTTCCAGCTTGCTGTTTATATCCAGCGTGCTTTGCATAATAGGTGACTGATTGGGCCCAGGTGATAGAATTTGTCAATAAGCATTTGCTGAATGTCTAATAATGTGTGTTTGTGAAACTGGAAGTGGAAAGAACAATAAGATTGGAGTTAGAAGATCTTGGTTCAAAGACCAGCAACTTTACAGCTCCAGGAACAGTGTACTATTGTTCCTGTCTTCTCACAGTCCCTCCAGCATTGACTGTTTCCATCTTTTGTTCTTTGTGAATCATTATGAACGTACAAGGTGTGATGTGAGACCTGAACTGTTTTAATTTGCATTTCTCTTATTATTAGTGATTAGGAGAATGTTTTCTTTGTTAATTTGTAGTACTTCTTTAGAAAACTGTTCGTCTTCTTTGACCACTCAACTATTGGGGAATAGTTCTTGGTCTTTATGTTTATTAGTTTTCTGTCTTAGGTATCAGTGATATTTGACACAATTTTCCCCCCACTCTACAGTTTCTTATCTTATTCTGCCATCTATCTTATCATTAATTTTGTTCATACCAAACTTTTAAAATTTATGTGAATTTTCTTTTATGATGACTTCTCATTTCTGTTCAATTAAAAATTATCTCCCTAGCCATTTGCATTTTCACTTGCATTTTTTAAAAATGATATGCTCTTTTGTATAGCAGTCAGGTAGACATTTGGACCTTATTGTGGTATATGGTGTAAAATGCTCTTCTAAACATAATTTCTGCCAGATTGCTTCTAGTTTTCCCTAGTAGTTCTTGTCAAACTGGAAGTCCTCTCCCCAGTAATTTGCATTCCTGTGTCTATACAACACTGGGTTTTCTAATGCTTCTGGTAGAATATATTTACTTCAAAAGAGCCATGGGTGTGAGTACTACCTCCACTAAAATAGAATGAAGTGCAGGACAGTTTCATGAATTGCTGTGGCCAAACCTCTCCCTCGCAAATCTCACCTCCCCCCCAAAATAAACTTGGCCATCAACCTTCTAGTAATGATACACTCTGTTCATACTTAGTCTCATGTTCCAATGGTAGACATTCAAGTCATCACTGTCTTATCTAATATAGTATTAGACAAGACTTTCACTTAGGTAGTGACTCTCTAATATGGTAAGACCAACTTGTCAGTGCTTGGATATCAGGCACTCTTCTGCCTTGGCCTTCATGAACTTAGGGTCACATCTATGACAGCTACTCCATAGGAATCTCAGAAACCTTGTGGAGGAGATACTGCCTCTTCTTAGCTGCTCTGTGGGGAAAAATGGTGGAAAGTGACTATAATGTTTTTGCCTTCTTCAGGAATTTGAATTATCCAGTCATTCCTCACTTAGTAACCATTAATAAATTAAGATTATGCACCAGTGGCAGCCTTACTTAGAACACAGACCATCAGAACTGGGAAGGCTTTTAGAAGCCCATCCGGCCCAAACCCTTTAATGCACAAAAGAGGAAAGTGAAGTCTAAAGAGAAGGAAACTTCCTGCACACAAGTGAGGTGGTCACAGAATGGGGACTGGAATTAATTGACTGGATTTGGGGCTCACATTATACAGATGCATCTCCTCAACACATTTACTCTGACCCTAAAACCGCCTGGCACAGAATAGTTAAAAAGATTATTACTTTAAGACACTTCATTGGGAAGGAATGTGTAAGCTAGGGCATAACAAATAAAATTTTTGAGTATTTTTGGGGAAAAAAGCTCTTTCTTAAAAAGTTACTTTTAAGCCTTGGTGAGTCATAGAAGGTAGATTCTGGCAGAAGATAATTTGTGGATAGCACATGTTTGCACTTAAAATGCTGGAGTTTGCTGACTTCGAATAAACAGAGTGGGCAGCTAGGTGGCATAGTGGATAGAACCCTGGGCCTGGAGTCAGAATGTTCCTGAGTTCAAATCTGGTCTCAGATACTTAATAGCTGTGTTACCTTGGGCAAATCACTTAACCTTATTTGCTTCAGTTTCCTCATCTGTAAAATGAGCTGGAGAAGGAAATGGCAAACCACTTCAGTATCTCTGCCAAGCAAATCGCACATGAGATTATGAAGAGTCAGACATGGCTGAAATATGACTGAAAAACAACAACCAACAAAATAAGCAGAGGCAGATTAATCTGAGAAATCCTCATGGCGTAGGTAGGCTTAGACCCAAGTCTCCCATGCATGTTGTTCCTGTACTTTGTGAGTGAAGCCATGACCACTTCAATAGAAAACCTTAGCTCACATTCTTTAGGTAAACCCTCCTAGTTGTAGTTAATAGAAGCAACAAGTTAAAAAAAAACAACAAGGCAGGCCCCTTCACTCTACAATGTGAACCCATACATATAGCTTCAGAGGAAGATCTGATCAAAGAAACCATATTCAAGTGATAACGTTGTGAAGCCCCATTTATCATCAGAGACAGTCTGGAAAAAATGACTGAGGATAATGCATCTCAACCAACTTCTTCTCTGTCCTGATGTTGGTCTTGGGGTTGGTTTTCATTTAGAGCTTAAATAGTAACATCTTCTTCTTTACAATTTACACTCAGACTGAGTGAAAGGCAAAGGGACCTGAATAGTTAAGTTGTGAAAGTTTGACATCCAAGTGGCCTTTTGTTTTTTTAAAGCTTAACTTTGTATGTGGCGACACACTCTGTCTATAAGAACACATCAGTCTTGGGTCAACTGATGCAAGTCTAGCATGAGTGCTTAGAGGTCACACGCAGAGATAAGTTTTGCAGCTAATACTGAAGTGTAACCTTGACATTTTGAC
This sequence comes from Notamacropus eugenii, assembly GCF_028372415.1. Classification (NCBI taxonomy): domain Eukaryota; kingdom Metazoa; phylum Chordata; class Mammalia; order Diprotodontia; family Macropodidae; genus Notamacropus; species Notamacropus eugenii. The sequence goes on from NC_092872.1 coordinate 379,131,983, forward strand.
TCCATTATCTATAATCTCCTCATCTTCTTTTATCATAGACTGAAGGTCTATGAGAGGAAAGGAGGTCAGAGAGGACATGATGGAAAAAGAAAGGGCTAGGAAAGAATTCTGAGAGCTTTCATTGTTTAGGTAGATAATGAGTCTGTTCCTATCTCCCAAATGCTGAACAACTATACAATGCTCCTAAAGAAAGAATGAAATGGACTACTCAAGCTGGCCTGGACTTTGGAGGGAGAAGAATAAGACTCCTGAATGTTGTCTGTTGCTGGGACTTCACAGAGGCATTAGATGAATCAGTAATTATTTAGCATTTTAAGGAATACCCTAAAAAGGAAATTCATGTTCCTTTAATGGCGACGGAGAAGAGAGTTTAAGGCAGGACAACAAGGAAAGTATACTTGGCTGACCCAGTGACCCAGTGACTGCCTTTACTCTGGGACAGAGACAAACACCTTCAAATGGAAACTGGGAAAGGACAAGGATGGAATACAGTCAGAGATGTCTTCAGGGAGCCTTGGATACTATAGATTTCTGACCATAATAAGAAATGTCCATGATGGCCTAGCGCCCCATGCTTCAGGGTCAGAGCCTTTCTTGGATGAAAGCTGCTCAGATGTTTTATAGATAGGAGTGGGGACTGCACTCAGGAAGATTGTATTAGTTTTCATCTCCTCTGAAATATGTAAGTGTTCACAAAGAATGAAAACAGTCGTTAGAAAAGAAGAGGAGAGACAGGACTGGGAGAGCAACAGGAAGGAAAATAAGATTCTTGAGTGCCAATGTCTATTGCTGAGACTAGGCATTAAAAGCAAGGGAAACATCAGTCAATTAAGACTCTAGAAATGTCTCGTTTGGAATGTTCCACTTATAGAAGAGACCAAAGAAGGGGTTCATAGGAAGAGATTAGGCATGACAAAGTAGTGTATAGCTTGTTGGACAGAGAAAGATTAAGTCCAAAATACTAAGAGGTTTTCCTAGACTATTCAAGTTGGCCTGGAGACCTTGGACTTTGATCCCTCCAATTTCAGGATTCAGCTCTGGCTCTTGCCTATTTCTGACCAAAAATAGAGCAGTGGCAACTCTGCTGGGATTTACCCTATTCCTTAGACTCTTGGCATATCAGGTGTCAAAATACATGTCCACATGGACTCAGTATTTTATGTAGTCTACTATAGTGAAATTTTTAAAAAATCCACTGGATTTGAAGTCAGAGGACCTGGATTAAAATTCCAGTTCTGAGAACTTCTTATACTTGGGCTATTACAAAAACTTCCTAATAGTTCTTTCCGCCTCAGTCTTTTCCCCTTATAATTCACCTTGCACTCAGGATCTGAATCTATGACCTCTTACTCCAAATGCAGCAATCAGACTGCCATTCAATTTTGCCCTTCAGATTGTAGTGTTGGTTTGAATATAAGCCACATAAGTTTTTCACCTCCAAAGGAGAAAAATATACAAGTCTATACTGGAAAAAAAAAAGTCATACACATGCAAAAAAAAATCTGATTCTATGACATACCCAGCTGGCTCAATGTGTAAAGAAAGTCACTGCGGGAGCTTTTGGCATGGCAGCTTTAGTGTCTCTCCAGAAAGCCATCTAGCATCACACACAAGTGAAAAGTGCTTTAAAGGGTGCTGTGATAGCTCCCTTCTGAATCTATGAAGCACTGATCTGGGAGCCTGTGCATCTGGTACAGATTAAATGCCAAGCCCTTCCGTACCCTGAGGTTGGGAATCATGGTGATGAGGGTGGCATAAAGTTAGGCAGCCTGATTTCCAAAGTTATGGTTCCCATAGTAACAACTGGTATTTTACCAACCTATAATTTAGGACAAACTAAGTTCGGGGTGGAATGATACCTTCTCAAAGTGGGTATTGAACTCAATTGGAGCAGCCAGGTGGTGCAGTGAATAGATTGCTGGGCCTAGAGTCAGGAAGACTCATCTTCCTGAGTTCAAATCTGGCCTCGGACTTGTCCTATCTATATGACTCTGAACAAATTACTTAACTTTGTTTGCCTCAGTTTCCTCATCTGTCAAATGAGGTGGAGAAGGACATGGCAAACTACTCCAGTAACTTTGCCGAGAAAAGCCCAAATAGGATAACAAATAGTCAGACATGACTGAAAATGACTGAACATCTACAATATTAAACTCAATGTCATTAGGATAATGTTCATATTTTTCCATCTCTATTGTTGCAGTGACCATCTATTCATTGATTCATTCAACAAAAAAGTATTAAATATGTGTCTTGACCTTATAATACAATGTTAAGTATATATTTTGACCTTACAATATGATATTAAGTATATATCTTAAACAACCTTAACCTTGCAAAAAGGTCAAGACAGAAACACAAATAATCCCAGCCCAAGGCAGACTGTGAGAAAGGAGAGAGTGATCTCACCAGGCTGAGGTATCAAATGAGGATCATGAAGAATGTGAAAGCTAGACTGGATTTTGAACTACAGTTAGGATTTCACCAGCTGAAGAGAGCATGGGAGGCCATTCTAGATGTAGGAAACGATGGGAGAGCCATGACATAGATGACGAAAAGCATGGACATATGCAGCACACAGGGAATGGTCCAGCCCAGCTGAAGCAAAAGATGTATAGAGGAGCAACGAGAGTTCTTATGAAGACTTGTCCTCATATTCTCATCAGGCTGGACCTCCATATCACAGCAAAGTCCCTTTATCTCATTCACTCTGCCCCATTGACTTTGCCTGGATTTGTGGCTACTCATTTTGAGGTTGGGTTCATTGGTGGTGCTGTTGACTAAGAGAGAATATAGGCCCCAGATTGGAAATAGGTTATTCCCCCAGTGCCCAAGTCAAGGAAGAAAAGGCAGGCTTCTAGCTACATCTTGGGAGCAGAACATCCCTGGAAGGTGTGCCTTTTGTTGCCCAGAAACTACAAAAATATTCTATTTATTTGGCTGAAACTCTTTTTCCATTTGATTAAATTTAAATGAGGAAGTCATTGATTATTCATAACTTTTGTGCGTACATCTACCATGTACAGTCTGACAGGGTGAATACAGAAATGATGCATAGTAGAATGGATGGAGTATTGGACTCTGCATCAGGAAGACTTGGATTCAAATCTTGCCTTTGACATTTAGGAGCTGTGTGACCAAGGGCAAATAACTTAACCTCTGTTTGCCTCAGTTTTCTCATTTGGAAAATGGGGACAATACTAGCACCTACCTCTCAGAGTTGTTGTGAGGACCAAATAAGTTTTATTTGTAAAATGCTCAGTACAGTGCCTGGCACTTGGTGGGCACTATATAAATAGTAGTAGTAGTAGTAGTAGTAGTAGTAGTAGTAGTAGTAGTAGTAGTAGTAGGTAATGGCAGTTGTAGTAGTAATAGAAGAAGAAGAAGAAGTAGTAGTGGTGGTGGTGGTGGTAGAAGTAGTGGTAGTAGCTGTTGTTCTATGTCATTTGGCCTCTCTCTAAGACTGCAAGTTAGGCATAAGCCAGTAAAATCTTAGGTCCTTAGATCAATGACAGGGCAGAATGAGATATGAACCTATAAGAATGGGGAAAGTGTTATGGGAGTTCAGAGAAGGGGGAGCTCTCATCAAACTGTGTGATTGGGCTAGAACAGAAAATGTTCTCTAACTGCGTGGTCTAGAGGAACAAGGTCTTGATTTCATGTTAGGGTCCCCAGTTTAGGTCCTGGCTCCATGAATAAGTTATTTCACTTTCCCTAAGCCTCACTTTCTCCTCTTTAAAATGAGGAGGCTAGAAGGAGACCTACAAACTCTAAGGTCCCTTCCAACTTTAAATCTATGATTGCCCCCATTGAAACCTTTCTCTGTATTTGAGGCCTGGCTGAGTTGGGATCCTTTCCTGATTCCCTGCCCCTACAGTCACACACACATTCCCATTCCACACTCCAGCTCTAAGAGATCTGTCCATACTTGAACTTCCCACACCAGTTTGCTTATACCTCTTCTCCAAATTTACCTTGGGATTCTAGATTCAGAGATGGAAGGGACCTTAGAGGTCAGGCCAAATCTGTTCATTTTGGAAGATGAGGAAACTAAGACCCCCAATTTCCCCAGGGTCATGCAAAGAGTAAGTGGAAGATCTCAGGTCCTCTGACTGTGAATCTAACACTCTTTCTACTACATTATATTGTTGTCTGTGTGTGTTTCCTTTCTCTTCCCCTCCAGAATATAAGGTTCTTAGCAGAAAGGGAGAACATGTTATAAATCTTAAAGTACTATAGGATTATGAGTTATTATTTTTATTTCATCTCTAGCACCCAGCATAGTGCTGGAGTAGTTTCATAAATGTTCATTGAATTTAATTAATTTGAATTAATTAAATAGGACTATGAAATTCAGAGTTGGAAGAGACCTGAAAAATCCAGTCCTTTCATTTTATAAATGAGGAAACTGAGGCTTGAAAAGATGGAGTGACTTGCCCTAAGTCACAGAGGTAATTAACAGCAGAGTTAAACCATGGCTTTAAATTGAATTGAAGCCATCACTCTTCTCCTCCTTAAGTCCCTAGCGTTTTCCAAGAGTCCTTTTAAATATTGAATCCTTCCCATCACTGGTTTCTTATCCTATTATAAAAAAAAAATCAGACAGAGGAATGAGAGATGCACCAAGGGATGGATGAGCTCAGTGTGCAGCAGGGCATTTTGTGTAAGAAGTTTCAAAACTGTTTAATTAGGAAACCCTCAGAATGTTATTTCTTGTTTCAGGAAGACAGTTGAAATAGATTTCTGTCTCTTTCCAATTGCCAAGTGGAGCGTAAACTCTGTTCAAAATATTAGCCAACAGCTTTAAAAAAAAAAAAGTTTGTGCCTTTGTGTTCACAGGGGGAATGTTTATTAATCTGTCAGTGATGTGCACATTCACGGTCCGCTCTGATGCTTTTTTGTCAGCACATGGGTATCAAGTTCAAATTTGGCATGAATAGCAAAAAAGAACCTGCATTATTCTGCTGCTGTTGAAATGAGTGGGTTTGCTCATGGAAAGTGCTGAAAAGCCCTGGGAACCAAGGTCCAGTCTGTTTGTATCTCACATCTCATTAAACACTCAGCTCTGTGTGTACTTACAAGCTTTATATTTCATGAGATCGCAGAGTCTCAGAGCTAGAAAATTCATAACTTCTAATGATGAGGAGGTCACTCCCAAACTGGTTAGCCCATTGTCCTTTAGTTGTTACAACACTAGAGCTGAAATCTACCTCACCATGATTTCCAACCATTTCTTCTAGTATTTCCCACTTGGGTCAAGCAGAATAATTTGGATTCCTCTTTCACACGACAGCCCTTTGCATAGTGGAAGATAATTTATATCCCTCAGTTTCCACCCTGAAAGCTTCAGACTAAGCATTCTTCATTTCTTCAGCAGGTCGTCATGTGGCTTTATTCTTATCCTCCTTCTCTAGATCACTTAGTCCATTCCAGTTCGTTATTGCACATTAATTAATGATTAACATCAATCTACGTCAGCACCTTTTGGGATTGGCCCTTTGGTTGTCTCTGAATCTGTCTGAACATATTATCATCCAGCCTACCCATTTCCATCTGGTCCACAAGAATATCATGATAGACTCTATCAAATGCCTTTATTAAATCCAAGTTTGCTATTTCTATATTCATTCTATATTCTTCTAGTCTCATAAACCTGTCAAGAAAAAAAAGCAAATAATTTGGTCTGGCATGACTTCATAGCAAAGCTAATGCTGACTTTTAGTGATATCTGTTTATCTTTGTAAGTGTTTGTAAACTATTCATTTAATAATCTTTTCTAAATTTTTCCCAGAATGAACATTGATTTCACTGACCTATCATTTATAGGACTGACCTTCCCCTTTTGAAAATCAGGAAACAATTCACTAATTTCCAGCTTTTTGTCCTCTCTCCCATTCTCTACAGTTCCTCAGAGATCATAGAGAATGATTTAACAATCATATCCATAAATTTTTTGTAGAAGGGGGGGAGAATTTGAGGTGTAATGTCCGTGGGCCAGGAACGCTTGAACTCATTTGGAGCAGCTAGATGTGCTCACTCAGCTTAGGTGCCCTCACCAACTTTTTATTCCAGCTCCTTCCTTTTTCCACCCTTTCTAATCTGAAACTATCTTCTTTGACAGAGAGGGAAGCCAAGCAACTATCTGTCATCTCTCTAGATGGCCAGGCAGCAGGTTTATCACTTCTTTGTTTCCCCTCTTTGCCACTCACATAGCTTCAAAATCTTTTTTGTTTACCTTCACATTTTTACAAGACTCCACCCACCCCACTTCATCTCCATCATTGGTCTCCATGTTGCCTGTAGGCCAGCTTTGTGATCTGCCACAAGGATTGGTCAGAAGCAGGTCCAGAGATCAGATCCACAGTAGCGTTCTTGTTGTTCAGTCTTATCCAACTCTTCATGACTCCATTGGGGGTTTTCTTGACAAAGATATTGGAGTGATTTGCTATTTCCTTCTCCAGTTCATTTGAGAGATGAGAAAACTGAGGCAAACAGGGTTAAATAATTTACTCAGGGTCACATAGGTACTAAGTGTCTGAGGCCAGATTTGAACTCAGGAAGATGAGTCTTCTTGACTCCAGGCCCAGTACTCTACCCATTGAGCCACCTAGCTGCCAACCCTTCTTTTTGCATCTTTTTAGAAAGTTAAAACTTTCAGTAAGGCAGCAGGTGTTCTGTTAATCAAAATACCCATGATCTGTATTGGGACTTCATTTCCTCAATCTGGCAGAGCAGTAGGAGAGTCCTCCAGTAGTACTCTGTTTTTTCTGTCTTTTATCCTCATGGTCTTCAGGGTGCTTCATTCAACTGATCATAAACCATAGTTCCCATTCTGATTTGAATGCCCCAGGATTTACGTAACTAGTTCCTACAACACTGAAAAGAATCCTTACACACACTACTCTGGGTAAACGAACTCATTGCCCAATAAGCATCAGTGAATATACCACTGAATATTGAAAAAAAAAAAGACTAATCTCCTTCCAAAGCCAATCAAAGCCCTCCACAATCAGGATTTGGAGGGTACTAGGAGGGTACCCAGAGGTCATCCAATCCAGCTCTTTCAGTTTGCACATGAGGAACCTAAGGCTCAGAGAACTGAAAAGATCTGCACAGTAACATGGGTAATATGTGGCAGAACCATAAACTGAACCCAGGACCTTTTACTCCAGATCTAATACTCTTTCCACTGCTCTGCTCTAGCTAGTTCCAGTGTTGTTGTTGTTCAGTCATTTTCAGATGTGTCTGACTCTTCATGACCCCATTTGGAATTTTCTTAGCAAAGATACTGGAGTGGTTTGCCATGTTCTTCTCCAGCTCATTTGACAGATAAGGAAACTGAGGCAAATGGGGTTAAATGACTTGCCCAGGATCACACAGCTAGTAAATGCCTGTGGCCAGATTTGAATTCATGAAGATGAGTCTTCCTGCCTCCAAGCCCTCCATCCACTGTGCCCAACGAGTACTAATTGTCCCCTGTATACACATCTCATGGTTTCTTGCCTCTCTGTCTTTGCTGATACTTTTCCATACCCCTGAACTGCCCTCTCCTCATTTCCACCTTTGTAAGAAAAAGGATCATTTGTGGCTTTGAGGGTGACATATCAGTTGAATTACTTTGATTCTTTTATAACCTAATCCCTTTCTACCTTTCCAAGCCTCTTATATACCTTACTATCCTGTATTTAGTCTACAATGATCCAGCTACACTAGCATGCCTGTAATTTCTCAAGCATGGTACTCCATCTCCCACCTCCATATTTTTGTACTGGCTGTTCCCAGTGCTTGTGATTCTCTGTTCCCTTTACCTCCACCTCTTAGTTTCCCAAGACTCAGCTCAAATTTCATCTTTTAGAGGAGATTTTCCCTGGTCCTCCCTTCTCCTCCCAACCCCCTCACTACCACATTGCTAGTGCCTTCTCTCAAATATTACCTTCCACTTATACAGTTTCTATCTTGTACGTCCATAGTTACTTGGTATGTTGTCTCCTCTATTAGGATATAAGCTCTCTGAGGGCAGGAATTGTTCTTTGCCTTCCTTTGTATCCCTAGCATTAACCACAGTGCCTGGCACAAAGTAAGTGCTTAATAAATATTTACTGAATTGATTGGCTGATTATTGAATTGAAGAGGAGTAGTCTTATTAAGCCCTTTATATTTCCTTGTAAACTAACTTTGGAACAGGTCTGTAACTTAATTGATTCATAGAATTTCTACTGAAGAAACTCCCTTGCCTGTCACACTGTATATAAATATATATGTATGTATATGTGTGTGTGTGTGTGTGTATCAAAAAAAGAACTTGAACTTTTCTCTCTCTGACATCAAGGCCTAATTGTCTCTCTACCAATCCAAAATGCCTCTCCTAGCTAGGTTGTTGTTGTGTTTGTCTTCATTCTCTAAGAGGACCATGACATCAAGATGATGACATGACTTGCAGTTGACTTTGACTTGAGTGAGGGAGGGCTGCACAAGGTCACCAGCCTCACTTTCGTCTCCTGAGCCATCTGGGTCTAGTGGTCTGATATTCATTGGGACGACTGGAGACGGCTCAGGATGCAATGTGAGATCCTAGCCCTTTCAGGCTAAGGTCTTATCACATTCTTACTTTGAATGAGATATACCCATTCAATGAATAGGCTTCTTTAAGTTTTTTGGTTGTTGTCCTTCGAGGACGACCAAAATGACATCACCATGATAAAGTGAAGTTTCAGTGTGTACAACTGTGGCTGATCAGATCAATATGAGTTCTGAATGCTCTACCACAGTTTGGGCACAGATAGTTTGTGTGAACATTTGGGGTGGTTACTCCAGATCTGTGTATCGTGTTATGCTGTTTCAATTCTGCTTTGCTTATAGAGCACAGCACCTTTTCTAGAGGCAGTTAGGTGGTACAGTAGATAGAGGACTGGCCTTGGAGTCAGGAGGATCTGATCTCAGACATTTACTAGCTGTGTAACCCTGGGCAAGTCACTTAACTTCAATTGTCTTTAAAAAAGGAGAGACTACAAATTTCAGCAAAAGTGCGGAATTCATAGAGGGAATTTCCTTATCTGGGAGTTCCCTGTATCAAAGAAATCCTAATTCCCATTAAATGGAATGATTAAGGTGATTAGGTGATTAAGTAGTGAAATATGGGCAGAACATTTAACAAACTTACCATTCCATCAGGAGGGTGGATAAGTCTGGCTTTGGCCAAATATGCAGAGGAAGCCTTCTTCCACAGACCCAGTTTGTCAAAGCCCTAAGTCGGCAGAGTAAAAGAGAGGAGAGAAGTGAGGATTCTGGGAGGGAAGATTCACTTCTTCTCTTGGACCAGGCTGTATGTGGCTACACCAGCCTAGACAGATTTACTAGGTGCCAGGAGAAATCTAAGGGACTCTAGCTAAGGCTTAGGTTAGAAAGAGTGGGCACAGCTCTGTCTGAAACTGGGTAGATGTCTTACATCCATATTTCTAATTACTGTACCCTGGCATGTTATTGCCAAATTTGTATATTCCCTTTTCCCTTGTAAATAAGTCCTAAGAATATGTTCTTGTGCTCAGAAATATGTAGAAAACAGGACTAGAAAGGGAAAGGACAGGTAGGTACTAGAAATGGACATCAAGACAAAATTGCAGGAGCTAGAATAGGGTACAAATAATAGGATTTGCATGCAAGTTTAGAAACTGGCAGAAGTAAAAAAGGTCATACAAATAGAGCAGTTTTGTTACTCCCTTATTAAATCACACATATAATACATGTATGCATGAATGCATGCACATGTTTATGCACACATAATGGAGGGACTAGACAATGAGAACTCAGTTCTCATGCAAGCTCTGACAGCTCCAATTGTTACACCTAAGAGGGATCTTCTGACCTTTTGGGGCTCATGAGTCATAACCTGGTCTATTTTACCTCTGATTCTCTTTTACCTAAAATAGGGAAAGGATGAACACACAGGGAAAGAAGTAGTGGCCACTTTGTGACCAGGTGGGAGAGAGGGCCAGGGCCTTTCTTTCATCTAGGGTGCCGCAGTAGCTTGGGTCTCAAATGTCACCTGGTGAAAAATGTTTCATCTCTTTGAACCTCTTATATGCAGAATGGAAAGCCTTCTCATCATCATCTAAGCAAACCCAGGAAATAGTCGGAGAATACATGCATGTGCTCATGTAAGGAAAGGAAAAAGTCTCCTCTCTGTTGTTTTCTGGAAAGAAGCTTACCATGCCACCCCTTGGATTTTGCAGGAGTACTTATAGTGCATGCCTGAAGTACTGGGCTCTCATTGTCCACTACCCCCATTAGATACGTATGTGACCTTAGACAAGTTATGTAACCTCTCTTGGCTTCAGATTCCTCATCCGTAGAATAAAGAGGTTAGATGAAGTGACATCTAAATTGTCTTTCAGTTCTAGATTGGTGATCATAACATTATAGTGGGAATGAACCTTGGAGATCATGTTTCAACTTCATTTGCAGATAAGGAATCTAAAGATCAGAGGTATTGAGTCACTTTCCCAAGCTTATATAATCAGTGGCAGAACTGGGATTTGAACCTGAATCTCCAGACTCCAAGGGCATTGATCTTTCCATCACAGCATGCAATTCAGTGGATAGAGCACTGGGCCCAGAATCAGGAAGACCTGAGTTCAAGTGTGACCTCAGATACTTGCTATCTGTATGACCCTGTATAACTTAATGTCTATTTGTCTTAATTTCCTCACGTAAAAAAATGAGGACAGCCCCTACCTCCCCTGGTTGTGAGGAACAAATGACATAATATCTGTAAAGTGCTTAGCACAGTGCTTGGCACCCTTAATAAATGCTTGCTCCATCTTCTCTTCCACTATATAATACAAGCCTTCATCAACTCTTACCTGAATTCCTGGCCTCCTAAGGGGTCTCCCTTCCTCCTTGCTCCCTGCTTCATTGAATCTTTTAAGAATCTTCCTTCAACAGAGGTCTGATCTTGCCCTTCCCCTGTTTTAAAGCCTTCATGGCACTCCCACTGGCCTGGAGGATAAAGTTTGTGCTTCTTAACTCAGCATTGAAAGCTTTCCATGTCTAACTCACCCAGCCTTTCCCCTCCAGTACTGCCCTTGAATGCACTCTGCTCCACAGCCTAACTGAACTTCCTCTTCCATGAACATGCCTTGCGGTTTCTTACCTTTATGACATAACCCACGCTGTGTCCTTTGCTTTCAATTCTCCTTTCTGAAATGATTTCTGCTGAAGTCGTATCCATCCTTCAAAGCCCAACACAAATACTACTTTCTCCAGGAAGTCTTTACTCATTCTCCAAGTCATATGTTATTTCTCCTCTTACTGAACTTCTCACTACATTTGCTTTGTCTCTTTTTATTTACTTAACATATTCTGTCTGATAGTATAGAGTTATTGATGGACATCTCTTATCTCCACCATTAGACTAAACGCTCTGACGGCAGGGACCATTTCGTACTCATCTTTTATTCATATATAAGTGATTGTTGAGTGGATGAATAAATGAAAAGAATGTGAAGGGCTAAAGATGTGGCATATACAGTAGGGAAGAATAAATACTAAATTTATTAATTAGCTTCCTATTTACGTCTGTTGTTACTTCTAGCTATTTGCACCAACAACCTCTATTTTGATTATTATATGGATGATTGCTGTCCAGTAGTGTCTAATTCTTCATGACCCTGAAGACCACAGTACCCCAATACTGTCCATGGGATTTTCTTGGCAAAGATACTGGAGTAATTTGCCATTTCCTTCTGTAGTTCATTTTACAGATGAGGAAACTGAGGCAAGCAAGATTAAGTAACTTGTCTAGGGTCACACAGCTAATAAGTGTCTGAGGCTGGATTTGAACTTGGGAAGATGAATCTTCCTGACTCCAGGCCCAGCACTCTAGCCACTGTGTCACCTAGCTGCCCATTCTTCAACAATCCCTACCTCATAGGGCTGTTGGAAGGGCAAAGGGTAATGATTAGGAAAGTGCTTTGTAAACCTCAAAGAAGTATACATCAATTGTTATTGTTCCACTTTGATCACTTTTTAACTATAATACACATGTATTTTCCCTGCATATCCTCCCCACAGAACACCATCTCTGGGTCAATTCTTAGAAAAGTCTGTGTATGATAGCAAAATTTCTTTGTTTTCTCTCTAAAAGTAGTTTTGTTTTTTTTTCTAGTTGCTCAGTCTGTCACATGGTTAGTCCTGCATGGTACTCTTTCCAAAGTCCCTTATAATCAAAATAAGGTACATCTCATCCAAGGAAATTGTCATCAGAAGGAAGCACTGTAGAGAACAACCACCAAACAGACCAGCTCATTACTTTTCAGTGTTTCCTGATATGATAAAAAAAGAATCACAAATCATGTTTTGAAGAGGTTCTCTTTTCTTTTACCATGAGAGGCAGCATGCTATAATAAATGCATGTAATAAATGAATATATGAGACAACATCTGGTTCCAAATACTTCCTCTGACAGATACTGCCTTGTGACCCTAGGCAAGTCACTTAACCTCTAAATGTTTTAGACTACTCTCTAAGACTATAATTTGTGTAAAAGGTGCCAACCTGCATCGATAGAGGGAATGTCCTCACTGGGAACTCCCTCTTTACATCAGTGAAACCACAGGTCCAGTTTTTATCCCTATTTACTTTTTTTCAAATGACCTTGACAAACACTAACAAATATGAATATTTCATCATGCGAAGGACAGAAAAGGCTGATTGCATATATGAAACTATGAACTATTACACAGTTTTTAAATTTTTATTTTTAAGTGCATTTATTATTATTTGTAAGTGTACATTAAATTTAACATGATAGTAACAATACTTCCCTACTTATCTGTCTTTTTCAGAACTTCCATCTGCTCCTTCATTAAATATTTCATTGATATCCTTTTCTTCTTCTGTATTGCTACCACCACCCACCAACTCTCATTCTTCACTCCTCCCCCACAGTTAGAAACCCTCACTTGTAACACATTAGTATAGTGAAGCAAACCAGATCATTTAATGACTGTGTATGAAAGTCTGTATTACCTATTCTACTCCACACTAGTTTGAATAAATGTTTTCTATAAGTCAGTCCCTTTTGTCATTCATTATGGTGCAATAATATTCTCTTACATGCATATACCATGATTTTTTCAGCTGTTCCCCAGTTGACAGACACCCAGTCCTTTGTTTTTTTAGTATTCTATTATGCTCTGTGTTCTTACTTCAGAGATTCTACCCAGCTTTTCAGAAAAGGATACTTGAAAATTCTCTATTTTATTAAAGATCCATTTTTTTTTTCTTTTAGTAGTATACTTAACTTTGCAGGGTTTTTCCTTTGGTTGTAAATATTTTCCTTCTGCCTTGTGGTGTGTCATATTCCAAGATTTTCTCTCTTTCAGAGTAGTTGCAGCAGAGTTTTGTGTGATCCTAACTGTTTCTTGCTATGTATTGTTTGTAGTTTGTTTATTTGCTCGTTTCCCTTACCTAAAAGCTCTTGATTTTGGCCATCATATCCCTGGATGTTTTCAATGTAAACTTTCTTTCAGGAGATGATTATTAGAATTTTTTCTATTTTCATTTTACCCTCTGATTTTACTAAGCAGTTTTTTACATTCTATATTTTATATTTATAAATTTAAATAGTCATAATTTATGTCTGAATTATACACATAATTTATATTTTATATTCTAGCAGGCAGTTTTATTTTATAACATCTTAAAATATGGTACCCACATTTTTTGTTTGGTCGTGGACTTCAGGGAGTCTGACGATTTTTAAGTTATTGTTCTGTGGGAGGAATATTGCCTGTTTTATGTAGGTTGGACTGATTTTCCTTCTCAGAGTCTACATGGTTTGACTTCCTTGCTGCCTGACACATAAAAGGCCCTACCTCTTCTTTTATGGGGAGTTTGTGTTGGAGGTTTTAGTGGAATTCCAGTTGCCTTTCAGAGACGCCTTTCTGATCTAGCATGGCTGTTGCTGTGAGGAGTGCGGAGGTGAAAGAACATAGCATTTTATCTGACTTGTATAGTTTTAAATCTTAAGTAAAGTTGCTTTTATCACATTTTATGGTATATGAGTATTTCATTGCATTCTAATTCTTAGCTTGAATTATTGGACTGGCCTGAGTTAGGCCTAGTCCACAATACTCTCTCTGACCTGTTTTCCAAGGGAACTGTTTTTGACTTCATATGTTCTTCTAATTTTTCAGTCTTTTAATTTTGTTCTAATATTTCTTATTTTGTGGAGTCTTTTAATTATGTTTGTTCTATTATGTTTTTCAGGAAGCCTACTACTCTATTCTGTAAACTTTCTACCTTCTGTTATGTGAAGGCAGCTTCACATAACATCCACTGGTATAGTAGATGAAGTGCAGGGCCTGGAATCAGGAAGTTCTGAGTTTAAATGTGGCCTCAGATACTTACTAGTTGTGTGACCCTGGGCAAGTCACTTTCTCTCTATTTACTTCCGTTTCCTCCTTCAAGTTGGGAATAATAATAGCACCTAATCCACAGGGTTGTTATGAGGATCAAGTAAGATAATATTTGTAAAGCACTTAGCACAGTCCCTAGCACATAGTAGTCACTATATGATTACTTATTCCTGTCCCTTTTTCCCTTCAGTTCTAAGCTATTTATTCTTCAATTTTTTTTCTTAAAGAGCTTAATTTCAATTTTTAAATTTCTTGTTTCATTTCTTCCATCAATTCTTGAAGTCCTCCCAGCCAAGTCATTCTTCTCCCTTCTCTCACAACCCCACTCTCCTCAACCTGTACTTGTATTTACCGTGGAGTGAATCTCTTCTCCTATATTTACCTCTTGGGTTTCTCTTAACCCATAGTAATTCTTCACCATTCTCAGAGTTTTCTTCTATTTACTTTTTCTTCTATTTACTCCTAGCACCAATTTTAGTTTCTAGACTGGGCCTTTGTTCTGAGCTCTACCATGCTCTTGGATGGAGTAGGCAGGACATACTTAGTCTTGTTCCTATTTAATCTGAACGCTGCAGCTGCTGTTTTTCTGTGGTTTTGGAGGGGGTGGTTGGTTCCTGGTACCCCTTCCTGCTCTCTTCTGTAGCCTTGGCCTGGGATAGGCCTAGGTCCTAGGTCCAAAACTGAACTCAGCCTCTGCTATCTGCTGTACTCACTGGCTTCTGCTTCCATTTTCTTATTGTGTCTTCCTCCCCATCTCTTTTCCCTCTACTTGTAAAATCCCATACTAGAAGCTAACTCTGTACTCTGCTATTTCCAACTATGAAACTCTCAGATTTGGGGCTATTTTAAGGATTTCTGAAGGGTCCCCCAGCGTGGGCTGCCTATGCATTACCCATCTCCAATTTCTTGGGCAGTGAACTGCCAAGGCTCCAGGGGTCTACTTCTAATTGTGTGCTTGCAACTTATCAAAGGAAAGGTCCCAGTTTGTCTTCCTTAGTTCCCTGTCCCAGGTGGCAAAAATAAGATGGTAAGGAGAAAAGTGAGGTAACCATATTACAAGTGACAAAAGAATTTCCCTGAGTTAACATAAAGGATTGAAGGGTTGGTTAGCACTTTAATCTCTGATGTAGGTTGAGTCATTGGACTTCACTCATACTCCTATGGATAAGTCATTTAACCCACCAGAGCCTCAGTTTCCTCATCTGTACAAAGGGGACAATAAAACTTGTATTAACTCCTTCCCAGGGTTAATGTGAAGATTAATGGAGGTAATATGTATAAAGCACTTTGTAAAACAAAGAGTAAGGGCATCTAGGTGGCATAGTGGATAGAGTGCTGGGCTTGGATTCAGGAAGACTCATCTTCCTGAGTTCAAATCTGACCACAGACATTTACTAGCTGTGTGACCCCAGGCAAGTTGCTTAACCCTGTTTGCCTCAGTTTCCTCAGATGCAAAATGAGCTGAAGAAGGACATGGCAAACCACTCCAGTATCTTTGTCAAAAAAAACCCCAAATGGGGTCACAGAGAGTCAGACATGACCACAAAACAAAGAACATTCTTGAAGTGTGAGCTGCTACCACTATAATTGCTGTTATTTGTTTTTAACTAAATTATTTAGAGAAGAACACTGATAAAGTGCCCTTCACAGGTTCCATACATGATCAGCACTTCTCCATTCCACTCGCGGCAGATAGGACATCCTTTCTTCCAATGTCAATCAAACCCTTGCCTGTGGGGATTAGGTCAGATGTGTAGCTGACTGGGTATATCCTAACTTAATCTACAGTTACTAAGAAAACACTCCTGTTGTGTACCCTGCCCACAAGAGTCAGGAGTTCATAACCAGGTATTCAGAATGTTTATTTTGGTTATAGAAAAAGCCACAAGTCTTTGGGAGGGACAAGCTTCTGTGTCCAGGGCTTTTAGCATCCCCCACAGGCTCTAACGTAGGGATCATCATTCTGTCAGTATGAACATGACCTCAATGGACTCAGCCTAAAATATTTCCATTCTTTTCCAGGTTAATGAAATCTATCATGATGAGTCATTGGGAGCCCACATCAATGTCGTTCTGGTGCGGATAATCCTGTTGAGTTATGGAAAGGTAAGCAATGGAGATTTTAAATCATTAATCAGAGGACCAGTAAAAGGGGCAAAGATGGATGTCTGTGATTTATGGTATTCATCAGGGATAGGAACATTAATGTGTCCCTGATTACCTCCTGTGGTCATTGTGAGAGATAAGGACCCTGTACCTCATAAGCACTTCATTGAGCTCAGAATCTAAACCAGTTTAGACAGTTTGCTGGGCAACTTCTCTAATTCTGTTTCCAACCTTATTCCTCTGCTAGATAGCATAGTATCCATCACTTCTACCTCCAAACTTAGCCTTCAGTTGAAGTAATATTATGCTCTTTTAGGAAAATGTCAATTACCTTGATCCTAAAGTTGGTAGAGTGACTTGAACAAGGCCATCGAAATATTCAAATGGATCTGTGGTCTCATCCATTTGGGTGTTCATTTAATGATGAAGATGGCAACCTATCCCCACCTAATCATCTTCTGTAACTCTTGTCCAATCCTCCCTATAGGGAGTCAACCCAATGTGCAGGGATATGCTGAGTATGGCTCTAGGAGCAGACTGAGTCAGCTTTCTGAGCATTAGCCTGACTAAGTATGGAGAAGCTTCTCCCCTACATAGATTATCCATTTGGTAATTCATTCTTTAACCAAACTCACCACGCCTGTAATAAATAACAGACTTTAAAAGCCAGATCCTGACTATAAATCTATTGGTTTTTTCACTATACTACACTGCCCCCAAGAAGTGCTCATTCAGAGCACTTGTGTTCAATGATGAGGACATGTCCTTACTTTTCAGTTTCTCCTAACAAGTTTCCCTTTGCTGAGGTGTGAAAACACAGCTTGAATATTCAAATTGTTTTAGACAATCTCTCTTTGAAGTGGTCAGAATAACACTTGCACTCTTTCATTATGTCCCACTCTCAGTAGAGCCCAGTCCCTGACAGGATAGGAAGACCTCCACCCCAGGCATCTATTATCAAAGACCAGGACAATTGCGTTCAGAGAAACTGTCACCAGATGCTTTGTCATCAGATGATAAAGGTTTGGGACCATAATAGCACACCCGAACTGCCTGCTAAAGTGGGCAGGGGTTATGATCTGAGCCCTGGGAACACTTGTAATGTGCAGAATGAAGTGAGTTAAGAGAACAGTTCATACAATAAACACATTTTTAGATCAATATCTTTGAAAGACTTAACTCTGATCAATGTAGTAACTAACCATGATTCCAGAGAGCCAATGATAATAAATGCTCCCTACCTCCTAACAGATGATGGACTCTAGATGCAAAATGAGGCATACAGTTTTTGACAAGGCCAACATGGGAATTTGTTTTGCGTGACTATTCATACTTGTTACAAGAGTTTTGTCTTTAATTTTTCATTGGGGGAAGGGGAAAGGGAAAAAATAAATATTCATCTATTTAAAAAAAAAACCCCAAAACTCCTACACCCATGAAACACAGGTCCTTGAAGTATTTGAGCTTGTCAAGCAAAACAGGAAAGTGAAGTTTTATATGAATTGACCTTTGGGGAAGAGTACATGAGAAGAGGCTCCATTAATGGATGATGAGTCAGCCTTGTTTTATGCATATTCATGTCGCTTTTAAGTACTTAATGAAGGTGACCAGTGATGACGGAGGGGGGGTGCGGGGGGGGGGGGGTGTTGCACCTTTCATATCACATATTTGGGATGTGCTCATAACAGTTCCTCAGACTATCCTGTTGGGATCTAAAAAGCCTCAGAAGTAACAGACAGATCTCTGAGAAGAGATGAACAAGGATTCCTCACTTAATTATTTGATATTGTTAGAAAATGGGTCTCCTGGAAAATTGAGGGTTTATGTTTTAAGGGGTTGGAATTTCAGGAGTTACTGGAGTCTAACCCTAGTGCACCCCTTAGGACACACACATACACACACGCACACACATACACACACACACACACACACACACACACACACACACACAAGCACTTTCTAGAAGCTTCCAAGATATGTAATGTCAAAGCTTGCCAGAGGCAAATGACTTTCATTTCCCCCACTTTGTAGAAGTCCTCTGCCTTCTGCCTCCTGTCTCTGGCTCGTTCCTTTCCCTGTTTCCATTCTCTCATGCTCTCAGTCCCTAGAGTAGCCTTTAGTCTGGGCTGCCTTCACGGCTTCTCTCCCCATTCTCGTCAATCCTTTTCTCTCTTCTTTCCTCTGATCTGCAGTTCTTTTGATTCATCCCTCTTCTTTTTCTTTCTTAGGCTTAGATTCTTTTCTGTCCTTCTTGTTGTTCTTAGTCCATTAATTTCTTTATCCTCTTTTCTCTCTTAATTTCCCCTTTCTGCCCCTTTTCTTTCCTTTCTCCTTAATCTCTTCTCTTCTGATGCTCTAATTCTGTCCTACTTTCCTAATCCCTTTATCTTCTCTCTTGATTTTTCTCCTTGTGTTCTTTTTTCTTCTTAAACTCCTGTTCTTTTGACCTCATCTTCTTTGTGTTAATCCTCCATTGCCTTCTACGGTAACTACTCTTCTCTCCCTAGGCAAGGAGGAGGTATAGTAAGATAGTGCTTTGGGGCCTGGAGTCAGAAAGACTTAAATTCCAATCCAGCTTCACACACTTTCTAGCTATGTGACCTTGGGCATAGGTGTATGACTTGAGGTGTCCCAGTTTATTCAAGTATAAGGTGGGGGGTAATAGCACCTACCTTTCGAAGTTGTTAGGAGGATCAAATGAGATGATATTTGTAAAGCACTTAGCACAGTGCCTGGCACATACTAGGTTGCTTAATGAATTCTTGGTCCCCACTCCCCTCCAACTCTTTTCTTTTAATTTTCACTGCATGGCATGACTTTAATAGCATTCTCAATGGTGTGAAGGCTGCCAAGCCCTTTTCAGGTTTGCTCTTCCACCTTTGGTGTCTACCTGGAGTTCAACTCTCACCTGTGGCTCTAAGGAGCTATAGCACAACCAGCAGCCGCAGCCTGATAAACTGTCTCCACAAATGAGCTAAACCGGGTTACAACCTGTGGGTGAGTTAGGGGGTGTCTACTCCAAGCATGTGAAGACCTCCCCCAGCAGAATGAGAAGATGAAAACAGTTTGTTCTGACAGCTGTGAAAGCAGTTGAAGCAGGTGCTGTGGAGCACTTAGAGTTTGGTCAAACATCAAAGATGCCAAGATCATCCACTGTATCCTCACCCATTACTGGTCATCTTGACTTTTGTCCTGCCACTGGACTTTGGTGGCTCTGGAAGAGAGAGTGAGGCTGATGACTTCGTATACTTTTGCCTCGTTTAAATCCAGTTCACTCAAGAGTCAAGACATCATCCCATGATGTCATTGGTCTTCTACAAAAACAAAGGACAAATAAGAACACTCCATATGGGAATAGTAGAGCTGTCAAGGGGAATAGGGAGAGTTGAGTCCTCTGCTTCTTCAGGACCTGATCTCCAGACTAAGCTTATCTCTGGGATGGGCCATGATGAGGCCTGATGAGGTCACACCATACTGGATTGAAATGGCACTGTTCTTCCAAGGACTCCAACACCACTGTCTGATACTGCTCTCACAATGACCTTTGAAATAAAGACAAGTCCTGGTATAAGCTGAGATGTGAAGATGGCAAAAGTTCATCACAGCCAGGGACAGTGACTTGTCCAAGGCCTTTTAGAGCCCAAGTCTCTTAACTCACAGCCAAGTTCATCTTGTTGACAACAGAGCAACAAAACAGTGGTCTTCAGCCTGTGGCACAGTGGACAGAGAGCCAGGCCTGCAGTCAGGACGACTCAACTTTATGAGTTCAAAATTGGCCTTAGACGCTGGCTGTGTGACCCTGGACAAGTCATTTAACTCTGTTGGCCTCAGTTTCCTCATCTGTAAAATAAGCTGGAGAAGGAAATGGCAAACCACTCCAGTAACTTTGCCAAGAAATCCCCAAATGGGTACACCAAGAGTCAGATAAAACTGAAATGACTGAACGACCACAACAACAAATTCATGGAGCTCCAGATTTTGGGGAACATAGGTCATAGATTTAGAACTGAAAAGGACCATAGAGGTTACTCAATCCAACCTCTTCATTTTAAAGATGAGGAAACTGAGTCTTAGAGAAGTAAAGTGACTTCTCGAGATTTCAAAGTCAATAAGACAGAGCCAGGATTTGATCTCTTGATCAGCACTCCTTCTACTGGAATAGCCAAGCTTAAGAGACTTCTTCAAATGAGGCACCTGAAGTGCAAAGAGTTCATGTGAAATAAGAGGATCTGGATTCAAATTCTATTAACTTATTATTTGCGTTCCATGGGGGTAAACCACTAAACAACTGTGGCCTTTATTTCCTCATCTAAAATAAAGGAATTGGATTAGGTAACTTCTAAAGTCTCTTCTAGCTCAGAGTCCTATGAACTATAAATTGAGAGGAAAGTAGTGTGATCATAGTGGCCTTATTAAATCCATAGTGACCCATTCTACACTGGGCCTGGGATTCTTGGTCATCAGATATAGCATTGAACTACCAAGAGTTGAAAACCAGATGACATGAGATTCCAAAGTTTAGGATTACTCCTAGCAAGTAACAGCAGCAAGGATATCACTAAAAGTAAATGAAAGAGAGGTGAGAATAAGGTGGATAGTATTACTTGTTGACACCCACAAAATGTTAGGGAATATCCTAGACATATGATCTGCACCCTGAGGGTGGAGGACTTAGGAGTACACAGACAAAGCTGCACAAGATGAGGAGGTGTGGGTGAGATGCAATGTGTACCATGGGAAGGAATACTCACACTAAGGAGATCAAGGATCCATTGAAGTTTCTACATAATAATGTCACGTTTCTCTAGCACTTTAAATGTTTCCCTAATGCTCTTTCATTTTACCAATCCCATGAAGTGAATAGATTAACTATTCTAAAATGAGGATAAAGCTCTAGTATAGGGGCATAGGTGTGTGTATAAACATGTATATAGGACAGCTAGGTGGTGCAACGGATAGAGTGCTGGGCCTGGAGTCAGGAAGACTCATTTTCAAATCTGGCCTCTGATACTTACTAGCTGTGTGACCCTGGGCAAGTCGCTTAACCCTGTTTGCCTCAGTTTCCCCATCTGTAAAATGAGCTGGAGAAGGAAATGGCAAACCACTCCAGTATCTCTGCCAAGAAAACACCAAATGAAGTTACAAAGAGTTAGACATGACTGAAAATAATTAAACAACAATACGTATAACTCGCATGTGTGTATGTGTGTAACTGTCTATTTCTGTATATGACTATGTCTATATTTTTAGGTGACCTTGGGCAAAGCATTTTTATGAATCTTGACTTGCCCATCGGTAAAGTAATAACCTAGGAGTCAGACCCAAAGGAGACATGGTGCTACAGTGGAAGGGAGGGAACACTGGCCTTGGAGTCAGAAAACCCAGGCTCTAGCTTTGACTTTGCTACTTAACTATCTGCATGATTCTGGGCATATATTTTACAGATGAGAGAACCAAGGCCCAGGAAGACTGACTTGTCCAAGATCACCCAGCTAGTAAGAGGTAGTGTCAAGATTTGAACCCAAATCCACTGATACCAGATCCAACACCCTTTCCACTGTTCCATGCCTCATCAGTCAAAGGAGGGGGTTGAAAGAGATGATGTCTAAGGACCTATGGTCCTATGACTCCTAACCCAATTCTTTTCCCATGATACCTTTGCCTCTCTCTGTAATCATGACTGAATCAAATCATGGTTTGAGCCCAAGCACTAGCCTAACATTAAGAATCGTGATACATATTTTACTCTGTGCAGTAAAGGCCTTAAACTCCGTTAGCAGGCTGATAATAACCCACTCTGGGAGATAATTGGGAGCGTACATATGAGTGATGAACTGTTTTCCTTCCAGCTTGTGACATGGCTCTAAGCTATTGCAAGTTTTTTCCTAAAACAACATTTCACTCCTTTAAAAAAAAAAAAAGATTCCTTTATGCAATATGTCATCAGCAAGCAAGGATAGCATAGGCAATATTGGAGGTTGCGTAGCAACTGGCTTTTCAATGGATTATTTAGGGAAGGAGCCACAGTCAGTGAACCATACCAGTTTTAAATATTTCTAGGACAAGAAAAAGGAAAACAAACATAAATCAGAAGTTTGGGATAATTGGAGAATACCTCAAAATGCCAGGCGAAGGGACCTTGCCATACCTTCGTATTTCAAAATACCAGGTCAAAGCAAATTATTGAAAATCATTTTAATGAAATTGTTGGTGTCCAAGCTGAGAATATACTTCTAGCCTGAGAAATTCACATTAATAAGTGTCTCTAAGGCATGAGAGCAGAGGTGACCCAAGGGGCACATCTATAGAAAAGAGACAAGACCTAAAATTCTGACTACCATTGTTCAATTGGAGAAATAATTGAAGGCCAAGTGAGGTAGCATGCTAAAAAGCAGAAAGGACCCTTGATGGTAACCATAGATCTGAATTCTAGCCTTTGTTGTGCTGTAACTAATAGTATATGACCTTGGTCAAGTCATTTTCCTTCTCATGGCCTCAGTTTACTTCTCTACAAAATGACCAGGTTGGATTGAATGGTCCCTGAAGTCCTTTGAGTTTCTAGTATTCTTAAACCTTACCCATGTATTCTTTAATCCTATGTCACTGGTTTCCTTACTCTTCCTCTCTGATGAAACTCTTATCTCTGGGCTCCAGGCATTTTCACTGGCTGGCCCCCATGCCTATAATGTTCCCCCTCTTCATCTCTGCTTCCTGGCTTCCTTCACATTCCACCTAAAATCCCACCTTTTACAGGAAGCCTTTCATGATATTCCTTAATCTCAGTGCCTTCTTTCCGTTGACCCTTTCCAGTTTTATCAAGTATATACCATCATGTTTGTATATAGCTATTTTCTTGTTATCTCTCCCATTAGACTATGACCTTCTTGAAGGAAGGGACCATCTTTTGCCTTTCTTTGTATCTCTAGAGGTTAGCAAGATATAGATCAGGATAGATGGCTCTGGAGTGAAAGTGAGGCTGGTGACTTTGCACAGCCCTCCCTCACTTAAATCCAATTCACTTGCAAGTCATGGTATCACCTCCCTGATGTCATGGTCCTCTTCAAGAATGAAGGACAAACAACAGAGTGCTTATGTGCCTGATGCATAGTACATGCTTAATAAATGTTAATTGACTGACTGACTATATTACAGTCTTTTGTAAGCAGCTACTTTGGTTGCTTCCTGTGTCTTCTGTCCCTGGCTCCTGTTCTGCCCTCTCTGCTTCTGTTTTCTTCTGGTTGTCCCCTATCTCCAGGTTGCAATGCCTCAGATCAGGGCTTCCTTGCAAGCATGTAAGTCAATGAGCAGTGACCCTACCTCTATCCTATCTCTAACATGAAGTGAAACTCAAAAGTCTTCCATAGTCTCTAAACAGTCATTTGAATTACAATTTTTCAGTTACAATCTCCAAATAGTGAATATCCTCATGTACAAAAGGTAATGGAAAGGTACTCATATAGGAACATAGTGGGAAGAAGTATCATGGCAACTCCTAAAAGAGTAGTAGTGATGATCTCAGGGTAGAGACTGAGATACTTTTTGGATATGGTCAATGTGGACATTTGTTTTGCCCGACTAGGCATGTTTGTTTAATCGATTTTGTTTTCCTTTTCTTTTTGCTGGGGAAAGGGGGTGGAAAGGAGAGAAAATAAATTTTAATACTTTTCAAAAATTAAATTAAAAAAAAGAAATGTCATGGTGGGTAGGTTTCTGGCTGGATAAGATGAAAAGCTCACCTGTCAGACACCAAGGGAATACGGAGTGGAGTCTTAGTTTCTGGCAGAATGCAGATGGTTGAGAAACACACAGATAAATAGAACATTTTTTGGTATGTGGTTCCATCAAGAAACCAAATTTTATAATAACAGAAAAATACCCGCAAAGAAGTAAAAAAAAAAAAAAAAAAAAAAAAAAAAGGAGGTATTGGAGCTCAGGTCAGGTCTTCCTGGTCAGACAAGATCAAAGAAGATGGAGTAGATGTCCCCTCTTACAACGAAGTATACAAACAACCATTTGATAATGTATTACAATGAGCTGTCCATGTATTGGTGTTACTGAATGAAGGGTATTGAGTAAACAGTGCTTGAGGATTGTTATGAGTACTGTCATGCAGAAATAATGCCTAGGGTTTAGATGACTTTGGCCAAGTCCATGAGCTGGGCTCACACGAGTACTTACCAAAGTTATGTGTCCTCAGCTATAGTTGTGGGCAGGTCAATAAGTCCTTCAACAGAGTGTTCCATTGTGCATTATGCTGTTCCATAGTTTCCCAACTTGATTGCAGATGTTGCTTGTTTTTGGTTAATATCATAAAGCCTGAATAATTACTTTGATTTTCTTTAAAATATCATTTATAGAGCTGAAAGTGACCTTAGAGGTCATCTAGTCTAACCTACTTATTTTACTGATATGGAAACCAAGAACCCAGGAATCAAATTCCAGACAGCTAGGTGACACGGTGGATAAAGTACAGGACCTGGAGAAAGGGAGATATATCTTCTTGAGTTCAAATCTGGCTGCAGACACTTATGTCTGTGTGACACTGGCCAAGTCACTTAACCTTGTTTACCTCAGTTTCCTCATCTGTAAATGAGCTGGAGAAAGAAAAGACAAATCATTCCGGTATCTTTGCCAAGAAAATCCCAGACGGGGTCACAAAACAACGGGACAAGAATCAAATTCTGATGACTTCACTTTTTTGGCCCCTATTTTTTCATCTGCAATATGAGGTTTGTAGACTTGATGATTAATTCTGTGGTCTCTTCCAGCCCTAACAACATATAAATCTAATAAATACTCAACATCTCATTGAGAGGACAAGAAATACACATCTGAAACATGTCCAAAACAGAATTCCTCTCTTCCTCCATAAACTCTCCTCTTTTTCCAATTTACTTATTTCTCTTGAGAGCACCACTACCCTGCCAATCACCACAGTTCACAATCTCAAAGTCAGACTCTTTCCTCTCACTCTCCCACCTCTATCTAGCCAATGGGCAAGTCTTCTTGGTTCTACCTCCACAAGATCTCTCACATCCCCTCCACTCACATGGTCACCACCTTAATTCGTTCTCCTAAATGGCCTTCCCAATGCTGGTCTCTTTTCTCTCCCATAGTCCTCCACACAAATATCAAAGTGATATTCCTTATGTACAGGTCTGAACATTCACTCTCCTGCTCAAGAAATTCCAGTGCCTCCCAGCTACCTGTACCTAGGGTAAATGAATGGATAAACAAGTGAGGAAGTGCCTCATTCTTGACTCTTTCCTCTCCTTTGCCTTCCATATCCAGTTGTTTGATTGCAGGATAAAATGTAAACTCTTCTCTTTGGCATTTAATGCCCTTCACAAGCTGGCTGCCACTTACCTTTCCAGACATATTGCTCATTATTTTTTGTGCACTCTGCCTTCTGTGCAGACTGTCTTACTTGTTCCTCATATGCGACATATAATCTTCTGTCTCTGGGCCTTTGAACAGACTTTTCCAGTCTCATATGAGGAATGCCCTCCTTCCTCCATCACCTCATAGCTCCCTGAAAGGCTCAGCTCAAATGTCAACATCAAGCCTGTCTTAATCCCCACAAGTTACTGTTCACTTCTCCTTCTCTTCTCCACTTGAAATTACCTTGTATTTGTTATTTGTACACATGTCATTTTCCCCAGCAGAATGCTAACTCCTTGAGAAGGAGAATTAATTATTTTTGTCTTTGTATCCCTGCCATATTCCCTTTGTATGCCTGGCACATAGCACTTAATAGGTGCTGGTTTGAATGAATGAATGAACAAATGAATTAAGGAAAAAATAAATTAATGAGTCCTTTTTTTTGTTCTCTCCTTTGCTTCCACATCAAGTCCTTGTCTTGTCAATTCTATCTCCACAATCTCCTTTGTCCCACTCACACAGCTGCTACCATAACTGAGGACCTAATCACCTCTAATCTGCGTTATTACAGCACACTAATTGGTTTCTCTGCCTTCAGTCTCTCCCTTCTCCAATCCATTGCTCCACACAGCTGCTGAATGGTCATTCCAGAAACACAGATCTGACCATGTCATTCCCCTAATCAAAAAATTTTCAGTGGCTCCTTGTTGCCTCTAAAAATGAAGTGCAAAATCCTCACGTTGGCATTTAAAGTCCTCCATAAGATTGTACCTACCTATCTTTCCAGCCTTATTTCATACTATTTACCTGCACACACTCTCTGTCTCAGTAAAACAGGGCTCCTAAGTATTCCCTGCACAGAATATGCCACCATCTGCCTCGTTGCCCTTGCCCAAATGGTCTCCTTTGTCAGGAATGCATTCCCTCCTCATCTCTGCCTCCTGCAATCTCTTCCCCATTGAAACATAGCTCAGGTACCACCTTGAATGTGAGACCTTCCCTCACTCCCCCCCCCCAAGTTGTTATACCTTACCTCTTAAAATGACCTTGTATATACATTATATTCACTTATCTCTACTACTAATAGAGTAACAGTACTAATAATCCTACTACTAGAATATAAACTCTTTGAGGGTAGGGACCATTCCATTTCCTCTTTGAATTACCATGCTTTGTACATAGTAAGTGGTTAATAAATGTTTATTGAATTGAATTGGAATTTGATTAGCAGCCAAACACCAGGCAGTGTTTGATAGTTTCATAGACTTAGAGCTGGAGTTGCCAAAGTGTGTGGTATGGATAGTAAATGCTACAAGGCTCTACAGAGAGATCATTGTGAAGGAGGAGGTGAGATTTGACCTAGGCTTTGAAGGATGGATAGGGAAAGACCACTAAGGAGGGAATTTCAGAGGGAAGGAGTGACTAATAATCCTTCAGATTTCCAGAATGTGTAACAGTTTATAGAGAGTTTTCACATCTCCTTTTCTGCAATACCCCCTAAAAACACCTGGTGAAATAAGCATTAGTAAACTTCATTTTATAAAAGAGAAAACTGAGCCCCAGAAAAATGAAATGGCTTGCCCAAGATCACACAGTGAATTAGTGGCTGAGTTAGGACCAGAATTCTTGGTTCTGCACTCCCTAAGTTGGTCCCTGACATCTCTATGTCCCAGTCTTCCTATTTGCAAAGTCCTTTCCCCTTACAAAGAGTAGAGAGAGGAGTCTATGAGCTGCAAAGGATTAAGTTCTCCGGGGACTACAAATGGGAAACTCTTCTAAATGCATATGAGTTCTTCTTTTGCAGTCCAACTTCTCTCAGTTATATGGAGGAAGCACCAGGGTCCAATTCCCAGGACTTGGATTTGTTTACTTCCATCTCCAGGAAAAAATGAATATAACAATACGGAGAAAATGGCGAAGCCTCCATAGCCAAAATATTAGAAATCTCTCCAAAGGATAGAAATAGCTGAGTTTTGCCTGTCAATGCAGTTACTGTGGAAACCACCCTCTGGGACCAGGGACTGATAGAGGCGGGGCTGGGTTTTATTGCTTGTCTAGTTCACTAAAGGGAAAAAAAAGGAACATAAATAATTCAAAACAATGTACAGTAAACAATGGAAATGTCATATTGGAGTAATTTGCAATTTTGTATATAAGTCCTGATTTATTCATTTAAGAATTGAAAAGTCACAGGGTGGGGGTGGGGGGTGGTGAGGTGGTATAGCTCATATAGTCCCCAACATTCATGCTGCTCACTATCCCTGCTTTGACTGCTAGCTTCTGTCTGTTTATATCATCAGCCTGGGCTTTGGACTGCACATCCTCTAGGGAATTCTCTTCTCCCAGTCTCTGGCCATTAGGATCTAGGGTACAATTCCAGAATATAGCTCTGCTGTTGTTGGCCATTCATAACAAGGACAAAAGTGTGGTAAGCCCACCCCAGAAGGAGAGGGGGTGCAGGGCGGTCTCAAGCTGTTTGGCCAGCAAGGAGTGCTGGCACTTGGGATCAGAGGACCCTGGTTGAAGTCCCAGTTCCAGCATCGACTAGCTATGAAAGCATGGGTACGCCACGTCATCATGCATCACAAGATTGTTTTGAGGAAAGGACCTTATAAACTTCATTATATAGGCTTGCAAAGTGTTTCATGTTATTTCATTTGATCCTTGCAACAACCCTGAGAGGTAATTGCTATTATTATCCCTATTTTAAAAGTAAGGAAACCGAGGCAAACAGAGCTTCAGTGACTTGTTCAGGGTAGCACAGTTACTAGGTTTCCCAGAAAGGATTCAAATTCAGATCTTCCTGATGTGAATCCAGCACTTTATCTACTGTGCTACGTAGCTGGCTCTATATACCATAAAGTACTGTGTAATTATAAACGATATGATTCTTGTGGACCCAAAGTAGGTATACAAAGGAAGGTGTGTATGCAGAATCTATTGAACCACTAAGTTTCTGTTGTGGAAGGAGAAAGAGTAGTTATATCTTTACATAGTTATCCTACATACAAAACACAGAAGAGAAAAGAGAAGAAGAGGAATATATTCATTGATATTGGCTCTAGAGACACCAAACCCAACCAAGAAGTGTGGGCAATCTTTGCCCAGTTACCCTAGAAGCTCTACTGTCTCTAAAAAGTACCCTGTAGTATCAGCCCATCATCAGCCATGCTCAAGCTTTTATCTTCCTCCTAGAGAACTAATGGTCTCGGAATCTAGTTATGACTGGTTAATATGATTCTGATTCATAGCACATTATTTAAGAAGCCAGATGAGAAGACAGCCTGGTATATGAGCCCTCACTGTGCTTTATCTATACTGTATGTAGCATACAGGACCTCCTTTGTACATGGATAGTCAGGAAACTACGTAGAACCATGGTTCACAAATCTCCTTTTAGGGTGTTCTTCTTTTGTTCTTTCTTTCTTTCCTTCTTTATTTCTTTCGTCCTTTAGGCAGCTAGGTGGTGCAGTGAATAGAGCACCAGTGCAGGAGTTAGGAGGACCTGAGTTCAAATCTCACCTCAGACACTTGACACTCACTAGTTGTGTGACCTTGGGCAAGTCACTTAACCCCAATTGCCTCATCCTGGGTCATATCCAGTCATCCTGATGAATATCTGGTCACTGGATTCAGATGGCTCCGGAGGAGAAGTGAGGCTGGTGACCTGCACAGCCCTCCCTCACTCAAAACAAAGTCAAGTGCAAGTCATGTCATCATTTCTCTGATGGCCTGGTCTTCTTCGACAACGAAGGACGAACACATTCTCTTTTTCTTCCTTTATCTTTCTTTCTTCTTTCTTTCATCTTTCCTTCCTTTCTTTCTCTCTTTCCTCCTTTCTTCCTTCTTTTCTTTCTCCTTCCTTCCTTTCTTTTACCAAAGGACACATTATTTTGAAGCAAAAGTCATTTAATCAAATAGTATAATAAAATAAATGATAAGGAAGACTTCCTGTATACACAGATATAGACTCTCATGCTAGTTATCATGCCACCATTGGGAAAAGGAACACATGCAGAAAACACATGTGAGCAGAGAATATGTATAGAGAGGGTTACATATGGGAAAGACACAAAGAGGGGCAAACACCTAAAGGACATGAGTGGTTGGGGAAATTTGTGCCTCTGACACTACAAAGCCACTGGTATCCCTTGGTAATGTCATTCTTCTAGTCTTTACTGGGCATCACTAGGACAGCTAGGTGACACAGTAGATAGAGTCCTGGGCCTAGCATCAGGAAGACCCGAGTTCAAATGTGACCTCAGACACTTATGAGCTGGGTGACCTTGGGCAAGTCACTTAATTCTGTGTACCTAAGCTCCTTATCTGTAAAATGAGCTGGAGAAAGAAATAGTATCTTTGCCAAGGAAACCCCAAAGGGGGTCACAGGCAGATATGACTGAAACAACTGAACAACTGCGACAACTGGGCATCACTGAAAAGCTGCTGGTATTTCCTTTGGCCATCTAATGGTTTTCAACTGTGGTGTGGCTTAGTTGTTAGGGGTAAAGGTTTTCCAGATCATTAGTTTATAGTCTCAGATGATTAGCCTTTTCTATTTTGTGATACAGATCATCCAAGAAGCCCTTAGAACTTTTCAGTTCATTTCTTGATCTTTTCCTCTTGCTGCTGCTTGAGCTCTTTCAGTCTAAAATCTTACTTGAATTATGTTGAAAAAATTCCTTTCAATCTTTTTCTGATCAAATGATGTCAGCTGTGATGCATGTAAATTGCAGGGACTGGGTAGAGAATACTGAAAGGATCTGGTGACCTTCAACTCTTTGTAACCTACATTCCTACCAGCGACAAAATCTTTGCCCTCCCTAAATACGCTCTAACCAAACAGGAATGCATTTTGAAAAAATTAAATTTCATTTTATTTTCATGAAGATCCACCCCCTTTTCCTCCCTCTTTCCTCCCCTCTCCCCTTAGTGGAAAAACAAGAAAAGCAAAACTCCTGTTAAAAACATGTGGTTAAGCAAAACAAATTTCCTCACTGCTTAGATTTAAAACAAAAGTCTTATCTGAGTGTCATCTCTGTCAGGATCTGGGTAACACATTCTGTTGTGAGTCTTCTGGAATTATGGTTGGTCATTGTGTTGGTATAAGTTCCTGAGTCTTTAAAAGTTGTTTGTCATTACAATATTGCTGCATAAATTATTCCCTGGTTCTGTTCACTTCAACTCTGTATCATTTCATACAAGTCTTCTCAGGCTTCTCATCATTTCATACAGCACATTAGTATTCCATCACATTCATATACCACAACTTCTTTAGCTCTTCCCTGTGATAAGAGAATTTTTTTCCCAGTTTCATTACTGCCATTTACTTAAGATGAGCAAGCCATGGAACTAGCTAGGGTCTGCAAAATCAAGCTGAAATATCAACTTTAACTCCACTATTAATGGTTAGTTTGCAAATTCTATCTCCCTGTTACTTACTGACTCTTTACTAACTAGTTGTCCTGCTTCACCTGATATAGATCTTTCCCCTCTTGCCATCTGTTTTTTTTTTTTTGGACTTATAAATCATTACCTTCCCCACCTGCTTTCTGTAAAATTCCCTTAGGCCTGTCCTTCCTATGTAATTGAAATCTATATAATAAAGTTGCTGAAATTGCTGCTCAAGACTCCCTGATTTTGGTATACAGTGAGTCTATGTTCTCAGCATTATAAAATGGTTTTTCTCCTATTTCTGCATAGTTGATGATTAGGATTGGCAGCAGTCACTATCAAAGGATCCATCACATCCCCAATTGATGGATACTGCCTCAGTTTCTATTTCTTTGCAATCACAAAAAGAGCTACCATAAGTATTTTTGTACATATGGAGAACTATGGTTGTTCCTAAGTCTCATCCTACACTCGCCCTTTACCATCCATTCCCAAAGGTCATCCCTCATGTCTGGAATGCTTTCCCTTTTTTCAAGTCCTTCTCCTCCTTCACTTCTTAATTCAGGTGTCACCTCATTGGTGAAGCCTACCTTGATCCCATTCAGCTGAAAACAATCTCCCTCTTTGAATCTTATTAGTCTACGCTGTTGGATCTCTTCTATGCACATAATATTCTAACTGGAATTATAATAATTTGTTTCTATATCTATCCCCCTGCTAGGGTGAAAGCTCTTTGAAAGCAGATAGTGTCATTTTTCACTTTGATTTGTGGCAATGGCATGAGCTGGGTGTTGTCATAAATACCCCAGGTGATATTGATAATGCTGTGGTAGCATTAGCAACCTACAACAGCTTGTGTCCTGTTTTCTACAGATCTACTTTTAATTAACCTATCGATTCATTCACCAATCAATTAACAAGCATCTATTAAGCACCTACTGTTTGCTGAGCACTGGGGACACATATACAAAAAATGAAACACTCCCTACTCCCAGGTAGGAATGGTGAGATGTAATTTGGCCACCAGCCTTAAGTCAAGTGCTTTTACCAGAAAGTATCCAGGGACTGAAGGGACTCATCCAAGACTTCAGTATCCCAACTGCCCGCCAGAGAGAACTTATCCCAAAGAGCTTCTGCCTCTCACCTCCTTGAAGCTCATCCCACTTCTCTTAGCCCCTTGGCACTCGTCTGAATCCAGCCATGATAGAAGAGTATGGATGTGAAATTTTGCTCCCAATATAAAAAGATGAAACAAACCATGGCTCTAGGGTTCCTATTCTTCACATGTGGAGAATGTACTGTTCTCTTCTGACCAAATTCTTTCATGTTACTCCGGCAATTGACTTCTTAGTGCCAGCATGGTTTATTGAAACATAATAAAGCAAACTACAAAGGAATTACCAAACATTCCTCTCTCATGGAAGTGCTTCATCACTCAGTCATCTCCCTACACCATTTCCTACACATGGAACTTGGGTCAGTTCTGCAAACCAAAAAAAATCAGAGAGAACGTGGAGTGCTGGGGCTTGGGATGCATTTCTCATCCAACTAGCTGTCTAAGCTGGACATCATATTCCAGTCCAGCCTCGATCTATTCCTACCTCGGTTTGGCTGGTCTGTCTCATTATCACCTCCCCCTCTGCAGCACATTTATCCAGGATCTGGCCTTGCTATTCCTTGGACAGTCCTAACTCAGACTGCAGCAACCTGAAAGCAGAAGGTGACTGCCCAGAAATGCAGGACATTCGTACTTTTATCTTCCATGTGTTGCCATGCTCAAAGAATTCACACCTTCGTGAAGCACCCGTCTCCTTATGAGGCTCTTGATACTAGGCAAGACTGGCCCTCAGGCAGCAGACCCAATCTGTTAACAACTTAAATGACTTTAGATCCTTTCCACCTTGGCAGAACCTGTCAGAGCATGTGCCCTCAAGAACTCTTGGTCACCTTCATGTTATGAAGATTTTCAGTAGGACTTTGGTACAGTGATTTCTGTTCAACAGAAGAGGAAAAGTTTGATCATCAGAACTCTCCTAAATTAGAATGGATTACCTCAAAAAGTAGTGAGTAACCCATTACCAGAGGTATTCATATAAAGCCTGGAGTGAGCACTTGTTGGGGATGTTTAGATGAGGTTCCTGCTCCAGTGAGGATAGGATGAGATGCCCTAGGAGGTCCTTTCCAGCTATGTGATTGCTTACTGTTCTAGCTCTGTCCTTTTATTCTTCTTCCCCTGGAGTTTACATTATAAGCTAACTGTGCGGTCCTAATGATAAAATAAAAGTTCATCTTTATAAAGCAATTTGAGGTTTATAGGGCACTTTATATACATTATTATAGTTTAGCCTTATAAAAATCCTGTGCAGTAGCTGTTATTATTATTCCCATTTCAGAGAGGAGGAAACTGTGGTTCACAAAGTCTGTGGCTTGCCCAGGATTATATAGCTAGTAAATATCTGAAGTGAGATGTGAACTCAAGTCTTCTTGACTTCAAATCCTACCCTTTTAGCTTTGTTGTGGCTGTTTCAGTCATGTCCAACTCTTTGTGACCCCATTTGAGGTTTTCTTGGCAAAGATACTGGAGTAGCTTACTATTTCCTTCTCCAGCTCATTTTACAGATGAGGAAACTGAGGCAAACATGTTGACGCAACTTGTCCAGGGTCATGCAGCTAGTAAATATCTGAGGCCAGATGTGAACTCTGGTCTTCCTGATTCCAGGCATGGCACTGTGCCACTTAGCATTTACTTGTGGTGGTGGTGGTGGTGGTAGTTTGACTTACCTTCCGAATGTTGAAGAAGAATTAATAACCAGTAGTACTGTATCAGCTTCTGAGGCTTCTCAAAGGCCATGAATGGAACACCATCCATTGCTGGACTTTGAGATTCCTTTAGAATCACTAAAGAGCTTCCCATGCATTTCATATTCCCAGCAAGTTTCAGCTCCAGCACTCACTAGCCATATGGCCAAGGGCAATTAAATTTCTCTGAGACTTAGAGAGATTGTAAAATGGTAGTAATGTGAAAAATATTTGTACTCACTAACCTCACAGAATTATTGTGAAGAAAATGGTTTGTAACCATTCAAGGACTATAACAATTTGAGTTATTTTTTCCAGACTGATGGCTGGAGGTTGCTGCCTCCTCTAACAATTAGCGTGTCTAATAGATTGGCTCAGCAGTTCATCACATTCCTCCCTTTCCAAATATTTGAGTTTGCCTTGCCATTTGTTGCTGGAATTCCATTTCTGGAGTCTTATCTCTATTTAGCAAGCCAAGTTATTTTCCATTCATGCATCCATCCATTCATTCATTCAGCAAAAGCTGAATTCCTCCTTTTGAAGAGACAAATACAGTCATAAGAGCCAACATTGATATAGAACCTACTACGTGCCAGGGACTGTGCTAAGTGTTTTACAGTGATTATCTCATTTGATATTCCAAATGAT
Organism: Notamacropus eugenii; assembly: GCF_028372415.1. Lineage (NCBI taxonomy): Eukaryota > Metazoa > Chordata > Mammalia > Diprotodontia > Macropodidae > Notamacropus > Notamacropus eugenii. The sequence continues at coordinate 379,166,728 of NC_092872.1, forward strand.
ATAAATTTGATGTTGTAAATATCTTTTAATATTTATGATATAAGTATAATTTGATCCTCACAACAACCCTGATTACACTATCATTTCCATTTTACAGATGAGGAAACTGAGGCAAACAAGAGCTAAGGAACTTGTCCGGGATCACACAGCTAGTAAGAGTCTGAGGATGGATAGCTCAAATCTTCCTGATTCTAGACCTGGTGCTCTATACACTGATCCACCTAGCTGCACCATTCATTCAGCAAAGGCTGAATTTTTCCTACGTACAGCCTTACTTTCTGAGGAATCCAATCTAATCTATAACTCTTGAAGTTTCTGACTCTTTATTTCAAGATCTTGGCCATTTGTTAGAATGTCCACAGATTCAGTTGTCTGAGCTAATTGTACTAGTAACGGAGAAAATAATGGTTGACACTCTCTGGGGAGGCAGCATACTGTAGCAGGTAGAATACTAGACTTGGTAAATGGAAGATCTGGGTTCAAATCTCGCCTCAAAAACTTTTCATTTGACTGACCCTGAGCTTCTCTGTACTTCAACTCCCTTATCTTTAAATTGAAGGCATTAGACCTGATGGCTTCCAAGGTCCCTTCCAGCTCTCAGTGTATGATCTTATAATGTTATTTGACTTCAGAAAAAAATCATATTCCTTCTTAGCAGTAAGTATATCCTTTCATCAAAAGAAATAATTGTTTAAAACTGTTCCACAATGGTCCCTGCTCGCCAACTCAATCTGATAGAGTTATCCCTTCCACATCACAACTTTCCTCATCATGGTTTCGATGTACTGCGGTAGTAATTATTTGGGAGTTTTGCGGAAGCTGCCGATGACGCATGAAGGCTGGCAGACCACACAGAAAAAGTTTAGAAACTCAAAAATGCATAAAATATATGTATAGTATTATGTACTAGCAATATGTTTTATCTTTTAATACCATAATAATTCAGACTTCTTTTCTGGTACTAAGGGGGAACCAAAAAAAATTGATGCAGATTTTCCAGATAACGGGGGTACACACCTCTAGGCCCTGCGATGTGAAAGGTATACCTGTACTACTCAAAACAGGTATTCACATTTGTGGTACCCGGGCACATACTAGCTTATGGATGAAGAAAGGACACATTTTGAATGCAAAGAAGGAAGCTAGCCTGATAGTAGAGATGCCACATAAGCCTTAGGTGATCTGTAGAAGGGATGATACGTTTTAGTTCATTTCAGTCACAAACATTTATTACAAACCAAGTGCCTAAAAGGCTTTATTATGTGGCAATAATGATGAACATAGCAGATGTTTTCTCTCTTTGGAAGCCGGAGGGCTGTCATGGACCAAGAACCCAGAGGGACCTTGACTTGTTGTTACCAGAAACTGAGGAGGAGAAAACAGCCAAAGCACAAGGTGCATCCACAAACAAAATCTTATATCCCCTGATTCCTTGGATGGCTCCATCTGTGCCCCAACAGTTCACTCAAGTGGAAGTTGCTACAACTTACACCATTTCAGTGATTCAAATGCAGCATATATATATATATGGCCATCAGTTCTATGCAGCTATCTCTGCTTCCATTATGATCAAAGGATCATAGATTTTAAAGCTGAAAGGGACTTGACACCATCTAGTCCGATTCCCTCATTTGACAGATGAAAAAGCTGAGGCTCAGAGAAATTAAGTAAATTCTTCAGGGTCACATAACTAATAAGTATCTGAGGCAGGATTTGAACCCAGGTCTTCTGAACTCCAGGTTCAACAGTGAAATCACTACATCACTTCACCTGGTAGTGAGAAGGTAGCAAAATGAGGGCAAAGGGTGCTAAGAAGCAATTCTTAGACAATCTGTACATGTTAATTTAACTACTGGAATTTAATGTAAGATCTTTGACAACTAGTAAGCTGGTATAACTGTTGAAGGAACTGAATGGTATCTCTGTTGATATTCTCACTATAAATGAAGACAGAAAACAATTGGCTGCAATTTTTTGAAGACAAAAATTGCAGCCAAATGGAAGTCTCAGAGAGACACGTAAGGATGTTGACAGAGTCATTTTCATGCTTGTATGTGCTCCGTATGTATCTTAACTTTACCAATTTATGTACAGGATTTTCTCCCCTATTAGAATGTAAGGTCCTTGAGGACAGGGACTTTTTTGCTTCTCTTTTGTATCCAAAGCACTGAGGGTTTTGCCTGCCAAGTAGAGAGACATGGTAGCCAAAGGCAATGCTGCTATACCATTTGTGCTCATTTGTCAAACATTACAGAAAAAGAGTGACGGAATGTTATAAGCAATATAAACACAAAAAAGAGAAAAATGGTGGCAATGGGGAAAATAAGCCTTAGAAGTAGAGAAGTATAGGGTCACATAACAAAATGTATACAGAAGAAATCCATGCCATAAGTAATCATTTTAAAGGTACTTGGTGATCAAATCTGAGTAATTAATATAATCATTATTAATAACTGACACTTCTTTAACATTTTGATGTTACAAAGTGCTTCTAATATGTTATATCTGTGGCTTAGGATAACTTTGTGAGGAAATTAATATGTGTATTATCCCCCCCATTTACATATACAGCAACTGAGGCTCAGAGAGGGTGTCACTTATTAATGGTAACACAGTTAATACATATTTGAGTCAGAATTCAAATCCAGGTCTTCTTAAATACAGGTTCAACATTCTATCCAAAGAAGGTGAAATTTTAAAATACCTCAAAATGTAATATTATGAACGGAGTAAGAAGGTTACCATGAAGATATTAGCAACTCCTGACCCAAAGGTCTACTGCTTCATCAGTATAAAATCTTTATGATGATATTTCTGCATGCAATTAATCAAGCATTTATTAAGCACTTGCTATGATCCAGATATTGTACTAAGTGCTGAGCATACAAAAAAAGACGAAAAACAATCCCTGTCCTCAAAGAGCATGTCATTATGGAAAGCACAAAAAAGGAAAAGGCAGTGATTTTCTCTAGCTAGCCCCATATTCACAGTCACATAAAGTACTAAGAGAGGGAGAGAATATAAGATTATACTGTGTCTTATGTTTCTTGATGACAAGAGAGCATTTGACTTTCTATAGGGTCTAACAATGTATCTCCCAGGCTCCATTAAAGTTTCCTTGATAGATGGCAGCATATGTATTCATAGCTGAGCATAGTTGTGTGTTCACATCATACAAGGCATAAAATAGACTCTTTGCCAAAGTCGTTTGCTAGTGTCATAGAAGATGGCCTGCCCAGAAGAGAGCATTGATGCTCCTGTTTGTGGGTGGCCATGTTCTGATGCTATAGAGTTCTGGTACATGATAAGACCTCCTTAAATAACATCAGCTAGCCTGATTAAGAGATAGACCTAGTAATCCACTCAGAAAAAACCAAGTAGATGAAGAATGCATAATTCATAGATTAGGTCATGCAGCTGGATCATTGAGTTGGCCCATGTCCACAAAAATCTTGAACCAGCCACAATAGGAGGATAATGGACTGAATGTCGGTTAGGATTCTGTGCAGCACTTTCAACAATCCACTTTTGTTCCCAACCATGAAAGTCCATCTTTTAAATACTGTGGTCTTCTTGGGGATGATAATAACATGGCTACAAATGAGGTGTCTCAGAAAAATCAAAATTGTAGGTGATCTGAAGGTTAATATAAATACATGGTAGATGTCAGTGGGCTGCTGCCTATTACCAACCATCCCTTGCATGGGACAAATGACATTTTAAAAAATGACTTGGAGGACTAGTAAAGAACAAGGGTCACCCAGAGAGCTGGCATGAACATTAGCAGATAGGTAGCCTGGCATTGCACTGGTATTCATAGAACATTAAAAGAAGCTGGAGAAGGCCTCCTGCCCATTGAATGGAGCTTCACTGGAAAATTTATGGGAAACACACATTTTTCACCATTTGGCACTCAGACTTGCTTCATCATGCCCCAGAAACCTCTTTGTAATAGAAGATCACTTCACCCCTGGAATTTACACCTCAGAAGTAACCTTCATTCCTGCATTTCCTCCTTCTGATTGGATGGTTCTTTCCAGAAAATCCATTTAAGGGGGGGCACCCAAGTCAGCCACCCATTTATTTTCCACCAGGCTGCTCCTCTGGACTTTTCCATCATGCCCTCAACCCTGGGTATCCTCCCTTTTCAGCTTCCTTTTATTTTTATTTCCCTCAAGCTCCTTTAGGGAAAGAACTATCTTGCTTTTTGCTTGTATATATTATATCCCTGGTGCTTAGCAGGTGCCTGATTTGTAAGAGCTTAATGAATGCTTGTTGACTGACATATTCAGATGAGATATCTTGGATGTTATGCTGTCTGCCCTGGTGGAGGGGGTACTCATATATAAGATTCACAGATCCATTGACCTATCCAAGTCTAAAAGCTGTAACCTACTTCTCAGTGGCCCAAGTTCTGCGCACTGGGGTTAGACCAAAAGAAGACTAATCACTTTTCCACATAACATCCCTTCAAATACTTGAAGCAATTTATCATGTCACTAATAATGTTTTCCTTTAGAAAAGACCAGGGAAACCAAATTCTTTGTACTTATAATGATCAGTCTTGGCCCCAAAAAGAGACAAGAAAATTCATCTTCTTCTTGCCCTTAGGGACATGGGAGACTATGGGTAAAGAATGTTGCATATCCCGTCAGACAGGGTCACTGTGCCCATTGATTTTGCTTAACTACTCTTTGTATGTTTTGTTTTTTTGCTATGAGGGAAGGCTTTGGAGGCGGGAGTGTGGGCGATGGCATGTATCTGGAAACATGACATAAAAACAAATCAATAAACCTTGATTTAAAATACAAAAACAGCAAAACACTAGGTCAGCCATTGCTCATCAAGAAGGCCAAGGAAGCATTCTGACTGAAGGCTGTTGTCTATCAGGGGAGGGGGAAGGACTAATATCTCCATGGGAAGCTTGCTTTTAAATAACTTTGGGTTTTTTTTTCCTCTTCAAATAACTAATGTAAGGATAGAACCATAAGGCCATAAGCACCATTAGGATACTATATTTCATCTAATCTAATCACCTTATTTTATTGTTGTTACCCAGAAAGTATAAGTGACTTGCCCAAAGAAGAGCTCCAACATAATTCTCTTTTAATATATTGCTTAATATATTGTCTAATTCTTCCCAGAGCCATGGGTTTTTATTGAAGTACCTCTATACCTTTCGTAGTAGACATTGTTTGTTAGTTGCTGTGTTAGAAAACTATCAAACCCTTCTGGCCAGTCAGCAAGGTAGTGAGTTTCTCAGAACTTGGCTAGGTTACTTCTTAGCCTACAAACTCATGGTCCCTTATTAGGCCTCTCCTGGGAGCCTGTCCAACTTGGTAAGGTAGACCAGAGCTTACATTCTTCTGGCATAACTTTCAAGAACCCAGGGTCATCTACATGCTAGAACTAGGCCACAGAGGGAGAATTTTATATTGTGGTTTTAGTAAATATATATATTTTTATATTATTCTACTAGTTATATTTAATATAGTATTATATTTTATATTTCTTTTATAATGATGAATATATTTTATTATATTTTTATATGTTTATATACTTTATATTGTGGTTATATAATTTTATATTTGTTATATTTTCAGAGTGCATTTTTCAAAGTATATCTTTTAGAAATATATATGGCAGGCTCATGTATAAAATGAGAAGCTTGGATTTAATGGTCTCTAAGGTCCCTTCCAGTTTTATGTCTATGATCCCATGATCTAAGGACCCATTAAGGAGGGGCTCTTGGGTAGAGGAGCATTTAGTCATTGATAATGAAGCTTCTAGAGGTTTTTTTCCTTGTTGTTCCATTGTTTCAGTAGTGTCCAACTCTTTGTGACTCATTTTGGGTTTTTTTGGTGGAGTTACTAGAGTGATTTGTCATTTCCCTCTCCAGCTCATTTTGCAGAAAAATGAGTGAAAACTGAAAGCATAAGTGATGTGAATTATAATCATGATCTCTGATCACAAAACATTCTTTCTTCTTAATAGAGAAGTTGAGGGCTATGGGTGAGAGATATAGTGAGCATTTCTGCATCTGTTGATTTGACTGCAGTGTTTTCCTTTGTTACAAATTAGGAGATGGGGGATTAAGTAAAAAATTATTCTCTTTATATTTAAAAATATTAAAGTTTTAAGAATTTGAACATTATTCTTTCTTATATTTATTTTATTTTTAATTTATGGAATAAAATAAGCATTTCCATAACGGTATAACATTGTATAAAAAAGATAACTATACGTGAAACTGCAAATCTACCATGTACAACTTGTTATTCCTTCTAAACATATAGTAAAGTTATCATATAAATTTCCTTTTTTTCTTACCTCCCCTCTGCTCTAGAGATGACTATCGTTAGACACAAATAGATGTTATGTATGTGTGTGTGTACATATACACATACACATTCATATATAAAGACACATAGATATGTAAAATTATTCTATATATACTTCTATTTATCAGTCCTTTCTCTGGAGGCAAATAGCATCTTTCTTCATATTCTTTATAGTTAATTTGGATATTTATAGCAGTCAAAATGGCTTATTCGCTGAAAATCATTCTTAAAACAATATTGCTGTTACTGTATACAGTGTTTTCTTGGCTCTGCTCATTTCTCTTTTCATTATTTCATGCAGGTCTTTCCATGTTTTTCCAAGATCATTGAACTCATCATTTCTTATAGCACAGTAGTGGTCCATCACAATCATCTACCACTTGTTCAGCCATTCCACAATTGATGGGCATCCTGTAATTTCCAGTTCTTTGCCACCACAAAGAAAGTTGCTGTAAACATTTTAGAACATGTGGATTCTTTTCCTTTTTCCCTAATCATCTTTGGGAATAGACCTGCTATTGGTAATGATTCTCGTAGAAAAACAAAATGCTTAGATAAAGCATTTGTAAGAAAAGAGAAAGATGAGAGTGATTTGGGTCCCAGCTTTCAAAGGGTCATTTTCTCTGTTATTTACATAACCTGGTTCAGAGTTTCCTATTCTTCCTGTTTGCAGAAGAGGAGCACTCCTAGATGTATATTGTACTGTCCTTTGTCCTTTTGTTCTGAGAAATATGTGGAATCAGCCAGTCTTTGTGAAGAAAAATAGAGATCAAGATGGCAAAAATACATAAAGCTGAGTGCCATAAATTTAAAACCAGTATGTGATTTGAGATTCTGAGATCTTCTACTGTAGCCCCTACTAGAAAGGAGTCAACACTATGATTAAGTCAAAAGTTTTATGACAAGGACCCCGCCTCAGTTTCTCTCTGTTGTGGTGATTTGAGTCCTTGCCTTATTTTCCCACTGCTGTGAGATCCCTGAGGATAGGGAACATCTTATTCATCTCTTTCTCCCTCTTGGCTCTTCATAAGGCCCTCATCATAGTATATTTTAATAATTCAAGGTTTTGTGATTTCATCCATGGAGACTCCCTTCACGACACAGCACTCAGTGGTTCACCATGTCTTAGTAGATAGGCTTCATGAGATTCTGTAGCCCAACGTTTCATTAGGTGGAAACAAACTTTCTGGTTATGTATCTCCATACTTATCAAAGTTGAACCTCTTGTGACATGGTCTGTCTTTAGATCTGTACTTGAAGTCTTCCTAGCCTGATAGAAACTACTGGTAAGGCCCCTGAGAACCCATTCTGGAATGATTGGAAAAGGATATTAGTCTAGGTGCTCACTAATCCTTTGTTGAATGGTAGCTACAGATAACACACACAGTCCAACTGATAAGGTTGTTCCTTCTGATCCCATGCAAGAGTTGGGACAAGTTGGGTCAGGGGTGACAGTAACTGAGAGCTCTTAATGGTCAGGGTCATGATGCTAGTAAAATGGCTTCTTTGAGCGGGGGCAGTCTTCACTGCTCTGCTAGGTGGCACAGTGGATAGAGAATTGGTTCTGGAGTCAGGAAGACTCATCTTCCTGAGTTCAAAAGCTGGCCTCAAACAATTACTAGCTGAGATGGGATTTGAACTGAGTCTTGAAGGATGCCAGAAGGCTAAAGTGAGGTAGAAGAGCATTCCATACAATGGGAAACAGTTGGTGAAAAGGCATGATATCAGGACATGGAGAGTTTTGACTATCTTGACTTCATCAAGGGCCCTGAGATTTGGAGATAATCCTATTTCTCTCTTTTTTTCTGAATGAACTTCAACTGTGGAGAGCTCCCAATCACAGCTCACCTCTCCTTGCAAGACCAATGTGATTTGGCTCCAGTAGACAAGGAGAGGGGACAGAACTCTAATACAACAGGGCAATAAGAATAGTAGCCTAGGTACTTTACCTTTTTCCCCATCACAAAGAGGAGGGGGAGGAAGAAAAGAATCAGTCAGAAGGAAGAAAGAGGTTCATTAATATGCTTGAGTATAGATGGACTTGCCACCCCAAATCGAGCAGTGCATTTTTGGACATTGAAAGCAGAGTGCTTTCTTTGAGAAGCCCTTCTAAGTAGATTATGGTTTAATACATTTTCTGTTTCTATAAAAAGATAGCACATTCATCTAGATATACTGTCAAACCTCATAGCTCAGGGAAGCAGTGTCCAGCAGGAATTAGAGATTATTGAAAAGAAATTCCATTTGTAACTTGCTTATAAGCTAAGGTATAAATCACCCCAATAAGAAAATGATTTGTTACTAAAAAAAAAAGTCATATGTGTTTACATTATATTAATAAAGCTTAAAACTCTACTAAGACTTTTGGAACCTATGAGTAATATTTCACCACTTCAGAGATTCATAATTTCTCCTATACACATACAACTCTTCCATGACTTAGTAAGTGGTTTTGTGAGTTTCTAGCTCACTCTCCCCTAAAAAAACAATCATTGTGCCATCATTATCATAGCTCACATTTATATAGATCTTTAAGGTCTGCAAAGCACATTATAAGTATCACCTGGTTACATCTCTTCACAATACTGTGAAGTAAGTATTGTGATTACCCCTATTTTACAGCTGAAGAAAGTAAATCTGAGACAGATTAAATGAGTTGTCCAGGGTCATAATACCTATGTCCAAGGTCGGATTTGAACTCAGGAGCCAATCCATGACTCTATCCACTGTACCTCCTAGCCAGCTTCTTAGTGATGAGTCTTTCCACCCTTATCTAGACTATCTGCAAATGAGAGCTTCATTCTCCCCCACCAGATCTGTACTCAAAGCCTTTCGGAATTGTTGGGGTTATGCAAGCTCTATCCTGCTGGCATAGTCTCTAAAAAACATTGGTTATTTCCACACCATGACAAAGTTATCACAGGAGGACTTTAGGAGAGATACTTGTAAGGAAGATCTGAAAGTTTGCAAAGGAAGAACAATTTCTAAAATTTTATGGCGTAATTCAACAGTATCTGTATGGATTGAATACCTGCTGTGTGCTGAGTTGAGGTGGGATCAGAGAAGCACCAGTAGTTCATGCCTCCAGGATATCTCACAGTTTAGTGAAAAGGGATGAGACAAGGCCACAACAGAATACCACAATACAGGGAAGTGTAGAGACCATAAAATGTGTGCTTAACACATACAAAGTACACTGGAGGGTAGAGGAAGGAAAAATCATACCCATTTTAAGGGTAATCTTGGAAAGATAAGAAACTAGGTTTTAATGAAGAGTTTCTTAACCCAGAATCTATGAATTATAATTCTTTAAATATTTTTATAGGGCAGGTAGGCGTTGCAATGAATAGAGCACTAGGCCTGGAGTCAGGAAGACCTGAGTTCCAATGTGACCTCAGACACTTAACAACTGTGTGACCTTGGGCACAGTTTCCTCAGTTTCCTCATCTGTAAAATAAGCTAGAGAAGGAAATGGCTATCAATTCCAGTATCTTTGCCAAGAAAAATTCCAAATGGGGTCACAAAGAGTCAGAAATAACTGAAAATGACTATACATATGTCTTTCTATATAATTGAGTTTATTTCCTTTGTAATCCTACATAATCTCTGGCAACTAGGTCTCACAGGGGAAAGAGTGCTAGAGCTGCTCTAAGGAGGACCTGAATTCAAACACTTACTAGCTGTGTGACCCTGGGCAAGTCACTTAATTCTGTCTTCAGTCTTCTCATCTAAAAAAGTGGAGGTAATAATAACCTCTATGTCTCAGGGTTGTTGTAAGGAACAAATGAGATAATATTTGTATTTACAAGATGTTTTGCGAATCTTAAAGCGCTACATAAATGCTAGTTGTCATTTGCATTTTAAAGTGTTCTGCAAAGAGGCCAGAGGAATCCAGGACACAATATAAGTTAAGAACCCTTGCTCTAAATGACAGGATATCTCTAAACAGATTTTAAGACTGTAAGTTTAAAGGTTTTTGCTTTCAATCAGTGTATATTGTAGAAATGAATTTCAACAATTTTTTTCCTATTGGAACATTTTCCTACTGTCCTGAAATGACATTAGCTATTTTTTAGGGTTCAAATGGATGAGCTGAGATGGGGTAGAGGTGGGGGGTTCAGGACAGTGGAAGAAGCACTGGGCCTGAAGTTGGAGAACCTAGGTTCTAATGCCAGCTCTGCTACTTACTACCTGTGTGAAAGTGAGCAAGTCAATTTTCTAAGCCCTTTCTCTCATCCGTGAAATGAGGTGGCACCTGGATGGCACAACAGATAGAGTGCTGGGCCTGAAGTCAGGACAGCCTGAGTTCACAGGCACCCTAGGCAAGTCATTTAACTGTTTGCCACAGTTTCCTCATCTGTAAAATGAACTGGAAAAGGAAATGGCAAACCACTCCAGTATCTTTGCCAAGAAAATCCCCAGAAGGGGTCACAGAATCAGACATGACGGAAAATGACTGAACAACCACATAAAATTACAAATTATGAATGCCTTTCTCTTATTGAATCAGAAGAGAAAATGCTATTGGTTAAGTAAAAATTAACCATTCCTCCTGTAAAGACCTTTACAATTTTAAATAATTAAATAATTTGAATAAATAAATTACTTTAAATGAGTAACTAACTAAATGTGACTCTGAGAGTCATAAATAGAGCAAGAACCCAGCTCCTGAGAATGAATTGTTCTGAGGGGAGTAGGATGCTCGGGAGGGGGGAATTTTTCTCCCTTCTTTCCTCCTCACTTCCACAGGGCATGGTTTCTGGCAACAGAACTGCTTGCCCACTAGGGTATCCCCATCCAGAAGTTAGAAAGCCAGTTTAGGAAAGTTCAATGCACAGTTGAGGGAGCAGAGAAACATACTCTCCAAACAGACAGGGATACAGACAGATAGTGTTCAAGTGGCTTCAAAGAATAAGACATCTGGCAGCAGAGAAAAGAGTCAGCTATGGACTAAAGAGAGCTAGTCCTAACATTCAAGAGTCACCTGACAGAAAGAAACAGACGATGGGCACCTGACTGAATGGCCCTCCTAAGAGTGATGTTATACTTAGGGGGAGAGTTATAAAGACCCTACTAGGACGAAAAGGATATTGGGTCCCTCCAGCACTGGTAAGGGGAATTGCTTTAACTAAATGTCTTCCCCATGTATCTGCTTCACTACCATTGTAGTTTGTGTTCACTTTTGCCATGGCTACTATATGTATCTACAGAAGGGTTAACCCCCAGATTTATGGGGGGAGGAATGTTTTATGGCTGTTCTTTTACCATGCCATTTTAGCAAATGTTTTGCTGTGAGCTAATTGTGTCTACTAGATGTTTATTAAAGATAAGCACATTGGAAAGAGCTTGTGAATTATAGTAATTAGTAGCAGCAGCAGCAGCAGTAGTAGTGGTAGTAGTAGTAGTAGTAGTAGTAGTAGTAGTAGTAGTAGTAGTAGTAGTAGTAGTAGTAGTAGTAGTGACACACAGGGTACCTTGAACCTGAATGTAGGAACTCTGGAGACCCATCCCCAGAATGTGAATGAAAATTGGAGAAGCAGCCCAAAGACAGGCCCAGAAAGGTGAAGTGAATCCCTATGTTTCAGAGATGGAATGTGATCCTAGGCATTACAAAGCAATGCTATCTAGACTCAAAACAGAGGAATTCATTTGGTTAAAGTTAAATACTAATTAAATGGGCAAAAAATTGTATGAGTTTGAAAGTCTGTGTTCAAGAAGTTGGATGAAATATCTGGGATTTGCTTCACCTGACGAGCACCATATTGTACTTCCCTCTTCCTGTCTATACACCTGTTAAAAAAAAAAAAAACACGACTGCTTTCCTTGAGAGGTGGTATTAGATAACAGAACTTCTACTGCGTTCTATGGCATGAGAAATTTGCCAGCTGGTTGTCGGCAGAGGCTGTCTGCCCCTTCCTTCCCCTTCCCTCTCAGGGATCTGTGTGGGTGTTTCAGTTCTACAGCCCCATGAGCACATGACAGATTGTTCACATTCAGCAGCATATCCAAATCACTACAGAGCCAAACACGAGACCCATATGCTATTCAAATGGCTGATGGGGGAAATAGATGTTTTCTTCACTGCCAGACCCCATTGGGCCCCATCTGAAAGTTCCACCAGCTTTTTTTCCTCTATCTACTGGCAAAGTTTTGTGCTCCAGTCCCGGAGAATGTGACTGCTGACCCTCTCCATGCAAAGGAAGCTGTTGAGTCATAGGTCAAGTCAGGCGGTTGATGATTCCTAGGAAAGGAACTTTGATTGCCCAAGACTTAACTTTGGGATTCCCAATTTACTTTCTGTTTACTAGAGGCTACGTCCACCATCCACAGCCAAAGGCATCTCTGATCTAAAATAGATTACCTGGCAGAAAATGATCCTTCACTGCTCCCCCTTTATCTGTTCCATTCTCACTCTGGATCTCATCCTTTACTTTGGGAATATCTTGTACTTCCCCACTTCAGTGACTCTGGTCACACTCTTTCTTTTGCTGGGAATTCCTTTCTTCCTAAAATTCAAAGCACATCTTGACCTCTATCATCTCCCAAATGCTTTCCCTGATTTTCCCATTTCAGAACTTATACAGTTCCCTGCTTACACATTTCTTTTGGCCCTTACTTCTTTCCATCTCTTAGTATAGCCATATGAATTCTCTCCACTATATGAGATTCTCCCTCAGGACAGGGACTTGCCCATTCCCAAAATAGGGAGACCTCAGCCTGGCATTTAAAGCTCTAGACAAGATGGTACCTCTCCACCTTTCCAGTTGTTTCATACTTCACCAAGGACACCTAGGTGTTGCAATGGATAAAGTGCTGGGCCTGGAGTCAGGTAGACTGATCTTCCTGAGTTCAAATCTGGCCGCGTATTTGAATAGCTCTGTGACCCTTGGTAAGTTGCTTACCCTTGTTTGCTCAGTTTCCCACCTTGTAAAAGAAGAAACTACCAAATCATTCTAGTATCTCCACCAAGAAAACTCCAAATGGAGTCACTAAGAGTCCAACATAACTGAAACAATTAGGTAACAATACTACCCTTCCCAAAGTCTATTCTGGTCCAACTGACCTGAGATCCATTCAGCATACATGACATTTCCTATTCTGCCTTCATATTTTATGAGTGGTCACTGCAGTAGGAATGTCCTCATTTCTCAGCTCTACCTCTTAGAATCTCTAGCTTGTTTCAAAGCTCAGCTCATGTGTCACCTCCTACCTAGGTCTTCCTGATCCCCCAGTTGTTGGTGTCCTCTCCTATTGAAGTAACTCGATAGCAGGTTGTCCAAACACATCTCTACTCATCTCTCCATGTAGGTTGAATGCTCTGAGTACAATAGAATGTAAGCTTTGTCTCCTGTGGTTCCTGTGCACAGTTGTCATTAGATAAAAATATATCAAATTGAATTACATCATTCAGAATATCTTTCTCTCCCACTCCCCCATGGTATTTGATACAAGGTTCTTGCCTATAGCAATGTGGGGAATTGAATAATGTTGAATTTGAAGTCTGAGGTCTGGGTTCAAATTCTGGCTCTCTGACACTACATTCTCTCAGCCTTAGCTACCTTATCTGCAAGATGGTGATAACAGGATTTCCAGCCATAAGTCATCCCTTACATTTAACCTGGCCCCTTAATTTTATATATATGGAAATGGAGGCCCAGAGAGCACCTTCCCCAAGGTCACATATTATAACAGCACAAGGATTTAAATCCAAGACCTCTGATTCCAAATCCAAATGCATCATCTTGCCTCACATGATGATTAATACCTGCACTTTCTACCTCACACAACTATTGTGAGGGTCAAATAAGACAGTTTAGGCTATCTTATGTAGCTTAAAACTTCACTAAGACGTTGGAGACAGCTTGTATTTGTAAAACTGATTCTCTGTAGAAATGCTAGGTACTGTTATTGTTCTTATTGTTAGCAGGCTATGGTAAGTGTTCCTTGATCTTAAATGAATTCCTGTCCAGTGCAAGGCTTAGGGGAGGGACAGATATAATTTTGAAGTAATTTTAATATAACGAAGCCAAAGACAGAATGAATGATCAGGTTCTTTAGTGTCATAGGCTTTAGGACTGGAGGGAACTTAAGGGGTCATCTAGTCAAACTTTTTCATTTTACAGAGGAGAAAACTGAGGTCCTTTGAGGTCATAGAATCCAAGGGCTAGAGCTGCAATTGACATGAGAGGCCATCTAGTGCTTCTCCCTCATTTTTAGATGAGGAAACTGAGGCCCAATGTCTTGTCCAAGGTTACACAACCAATAAATGTCAGGGGTGGGATTTGAACCCAGGTCCTCCCACTCCAGAGACAATGCTGCTTCTTCATGTAGTTTATGGTCAGTTTTGTATATTTGATCATTTCCCATGAAGTGAATTGAAGAATTCCTTCTTAACCAGCTCGTTTATTTATCAGTTCATGTATTATTTATTCATGAATGCTTGGGTTTAAATATAGTTCAGAAAGTATAAATAGTGGTATTTGGTATTTATAACCTGGAACCAATCTGAATTCCATCAGAAAACTTGTCTCACTCAGATTCCCCAAGTCCCCAAGTAGTTCTATTGCAGACTTCTGACCACATAGTCTACCAGGGCAGCATTGCCAGGAAGACTGAGATACTCTTCAGAACCAGACTATATTAAGAATTGCCATTTGACCTCCTTAAAATACAAAGTGATTGAATGAGTGTCCCAAGTAGGGTATGTGCCAAGCTCTCTAAGATGGGGATTTCAGAACAGAGTCACCAGACATAATAGGTGTTGTAGTTATTGGGGGGAGAAAAGGAGATGGAAGGA
The DNA here is from genome assembly GCF_028372415.1 of Notamacropus eugenii. Taxonomy (NCBI): domain Eukaryota; kingdom Metazoa; phylum Chordata; class Mammalia; order Diprotodontia; family Macropodidae; genus Notamacropus; species Notamacropus eugenii. Next base: position 379,181,866 of record NC_092872.1, read on the forward strand.
GGACTAGCTTGGCCATGGGACTTGGTCTGGGCAATGAAAGATGGATAGGATTCAGATCAATGGAAAAGACTACCATAGGCCATTCAAAATGGAGACAATAAAATGCAGAGATAATAATGTGTTATCCTGTCTTACTCCTTACCCCACCCCTGTTTTTTAACTCTAACTCTGAGAACACTAGTCAAGTGTGTTATTAGTTTTTACTTCACTGCTTTGCTTTGTTCTAAGAGGCCTCTCATGAAGTGAGAGTGATCTGTAAATATATATAATGTGAAAACAAAGTATCAATAAAACTTAAAGTGAAAAATGAGAGAGATGGGAATGTGTAGACTGTATTTGGAAGATAGCAAGGCAGCCACTTCATATATGAGTATTAGGTACGTTGAATCAAATTATGTTAGACCTTAAATTACAAGCCAGAGTTTGTATTTTTTCCCTAAAAATAATAGGGAACAGTGATGATTTTTGTATAAAGAAATAAAATAAAACTGTGTGACAAAAGGTTTATTGTTGTTCTGTTGGGTCTGATTTTTCATGATGCCATCTGGAATTTTCTTGGCAAAGATACTGGATTTATTTGCCATTTCCTTCTCTAGCTCATTTTACAGATGAAGAAACTGAGGCAAACAAAGTTAAGTGACTTGCCCAAGGTCACATAGCTAATAAGTGTCTAAGGCCAGATTTGAAAACAAGAAGATGATCTTCCTAACTGCAGGCCCAGAACTCTATCTACTGTGCCATCTAGCTGCCCTGAGACAATAGAATACTATCGTGGAATGAGGGGTAGAGTTAGGGAGGCCAATTAAGAGGTGATTTTTGTAGCAATCTAGGTGTCAGATGCTGAGGTTCTGTACTAACCATGTTAGCAATGGGAGCTATGAGGAGATAACTAAAAGAAATATTTCAAAGACAAAGTGAACACTGCGTGACACTGTTAAACTTCTGACATTCTGAATTTGAGATGCTTGTCTTAGAGGAAACTCATTTGAGAGGGAAGTCCAGACTCAAATCGATAGGTTTGGGAAGAGGTGGGAAATTTATCAGACCCTTTCCAACAACCGCTAGTGGGGGTCAGCTCTCTGCTTCACGTACTCACTATGAGCTTTGATAGAGGGAAGGATGGAGGATATGGAAGCTAAAGAAAGAAGACCTAGTACAAGAAGCCCTGGGAGAAGCCCCAAAAAGGGAGGAGAGTGGCAGGGGAGGTCGAGTTTCTCATATGTAAAATGAAAGGATTAGACTAGTTCTAAGGTCCTTTCCATCTCTGACATTCTAAGGTCCCATCTGTCTCTGACTGTGCTCTATGTTGCTACATACTCAATGGCCTGAAAGTTGGGCTAGGATTTTTAGAATTCAAAACAAAGCAGAATAGTGTTATAAGAAAACAAGCTCATTGATTGTAGAAAAACATGAATAAACTTGCACAAAACGAAAAGTGAAATCAGCAGAACCAAGAGAACATTGTATACAGTAACAGCAATATTGTTTTTTGAGCAACTCAGTCATTTTAACTATTATAAATACCCAAATTATCTACAAAGGACATGTGAAGGAAGATGCTATCTGTATGCAGAGAAAGAACTGATAAAGAGAAGTATCTATAGAATGATTTTACATATATATATACTTGTGTCCAATGGTAGCCATCTCCAGGGCTTGGAGGAGAATGGGAGTGGGGGAGGGAAGAAAAAAAGGAAAAAAACTACGTGATAACTTTATTATCAGGAATAACAAGTTATATGTAATAGATCTGCAGTTTCCTGTGCAAGCTTATTCTACTGTGTTATGGAAATGCTTGTGTTATTTCATAAATTAAAAATAAAATTTTAAAAAGAGTTCAAAACAAAGAATGTCTGAGTTGCAAGAACCTTACAACATAGGACATAAAACTTCTCTGTCTTCTCTGTTCCATAACCTAAGATCTCTTCCAGCTATTCCATTAAGTTCTATGTTCTAAGGCCTTTTACAATTAATTCTGCTTTTGTTTTCTATGTTCTGAGGAGGCTTTCAGCTCTGACATCCCATGGTCTGAGAACCCTTCCTTCCTTGGTCTGAGATTCTTTTGCCTTTACCTCATTCACAGTTTTGCCTTAGATCCAGTGCTATTTCTTAAAGGGATTTTTGACTGGTACCTACTAAGCTCTTTAAGCCTTGTTTCATCATCAGATATTCTAAGCAGGAGTTCTTAACCTAGGGGTTCTGAACCTTTTTAAAGGAAAAGATTTTGAAATTATATTTCAATATAGTTGCATTGGGTTGTTTTTTTTTGCAATAGTATGTTTTCTTTGTGTTTAAAAAGGTTCCTGAGGAAGGTTCCATAGACTTTATCACATTGCCCATGACACAAAAAATGATAAGAATCCCATTCATAGAAGGAGATCTTGTTGGCATTGTGGTCCACAAATGTAAGATGAGTAAGCAATGTTTTGCTGTGCTCAGAAAGGCAAAAACTGTCCCTGTGTGTACAAATGAGAATGAGTTGCTCCTACATGTAGTGTTTAGCATGTTGTACAGATTCAGGGCTGGCTGTAGAGCACACAAAAGAACTTCTGTGGTCATTGGGCACCCAAGGTCAATGATGATCAGAGATAACTGTAACAGAACATTGCTAGGCATAGTTGACACGATGCCAGATATTGATCACACAGAGATAAAATAAAAAATAAAATGAATGTGTGACCGAAATGCCCTAGAGGCAATGCTAAGTATAGGTCCCATAGAAATCGGTACAGTCTAGGACAAATTTGTCCCTAACTCGTGGGGCTGGCATGGAGATGCAGGGCATAAAAATGTCACATAATAATATTACTATTACATTCTCTCCTCTCCTTTCCTCTCCCTCCCTCTCTTCTCCCTGTTTTCCTCTCCTCTCCCTCTCCACTTTCTCTCCTCACCTTTTTTCTCATTTCATTTTCCCTCTTCTCCTCTCTCCACTGTTTTTAGTCCATGAGCCTCATAGAGATTGGGAACCCTTCCCAGAGCTTGGAGAACGTGTGTCACTGGGCCTTTCTCCAACGGAAATCAGATACAAGCCAGGCGGAGTCTCACGACCATGCCATCTTTCTCACCAGACAGGACTTTGGCCCATCAGGGATGCAAGGTGAGCTCTCCTGCCCCGTTGCTCCTGGACTGCCTCGGTAGATGGTGAGGGTGTGGGGGGGAATGCCTTTGCTACTTCCTCTTTGGTTTCATCTTCTCCTCTGCTGGAACTGGGGCAGGGAATATGCCAAGGGAATACTACCTAGTCATATAGCTTAATCCCTATAATAGAATGTGTAGGACCCTGACTTTTGCACCACTCTAGACACAAACCACTTGAACATCCATCCCAGGACTTAGGACAGTGCTTTGTATATGGTAAGCAGTTAATAAATCCTTTGTCATTCATCATTCTCATAGAAATATATAGCCATGCCCTTAAGCTCTGCCCATCAGACCACACTAGCTGGTAAACTGGCATCATCTCAGCCCTCACAACTTCATTGTTCTTTCATTCCATTGTTTTTTATCTCAAAATTTTCCTGTTACCATTATGGATGCCCTCAATCCCAATTCTCTATCTGTTCCCAATATAAATATGAGGCTCCTCAAAAAGATAAATTATTTTAAGAGAAAGAGTAAATAAAGCTAACAACATAGACAAAGATCCAAGAAAGCTGAGTGTTCATCTTGTCATTCACCAGGAGATTGGCTGAAACTCAGCTTTACAATCTAAGACTCAGTGTTGGCTTCGTCCTCTCTAGACTTGGGCTCTGAACACCAATGGGAAGACCCACTGCATGAGGCCTGACCTTCAATACTATGGCAAGAACTCCATTTCCTTACTATATGGACACTGTCACTATCCATCTTTGGATTTCCTCCCTTTAACTCATTGATCCAGTTGTAAAAAGCCCCATGACCTTGGCCAGTCAGGAAGGGACACTTTTTCTTTTCCCCAGCTCTGTCCCCTACACTCCCTCATATGATCATTTCATCAGTAATTATATGATTGGACACCATCCCCACCAGAGAGGCTTCACAAAAACATTGCCACCTAGCACAGATGCCCATGGCTGATCTTTCCTTTTTTCACAAAGAAAAATTCCTTATAATTGTTTTTTTTCTTATAAACCCATATCTCTCCTCCAATTCCCCAAATCCTCTAGTGGTAGCCAGTCTTCTCATAATAAGGCTCTTTAATTTGAGCAGTCCTTGGGTGACTCATGCACAGTCCATTGTCAACTGGTATTCACAGGTTTTTTGGCTTGGTATAAGACCTGCCAAAGTCATCACCACAGTGACTCTCATTGCATGAGGTGAACTCAGAGTAAGACTGCAGTGAAGTTAAAATTTAGCAATAAGACATCCAGCATATTGAGAGCAATCTGAGAAGCTTGAGGTCCTCAAGAACCCCAGAGGCCATCTAGTCCAACTGAAACCCAAAAAAGAAATCCCTCCCTCTGTAACATAACTGGCAGGTGGTCATCCAGCTTCTACCTGAAGACTTCCTGAAGATCTACCTGAAGATCATCCAGCTTCTACCTGAAGACCTCCGAGGAAGGAGAGCCCGCTACCTTCCAAGTCATTTCTCTTTGAGACAACTCTAATCATTAGGATTTACTTAAAAAAAATTTGTATGGAATTTTTTACATTACATTTATAGATGACTCCTCCTTCATGAAAGACCTCTTGCAACAAAGTAAAAGAATTAGCTAAAAGTAATAATACAATGCAAGTCCCATAACCCTGTTTGCCTCAGTTTCCTCATCTTTAAAATGAGCTGGAGAAGGAAATGGCAAAGCACTCCAGTGTCTTTGCCAAGAAAACCTCCAATGGGGTCATAAGGACTTGGACATGACTGAAATGACAGAACAAAAAAAAATATATAATCATCTGAAAGTGCTTACAACATGAGCCATCTGTAGCACACTGCACCCCCCACACCACTTGTCTGTTTAAAAAAAAGAATAGAAATCTATCTTCTCTCCCTCCTAACAAGCCAACATCTACATCATTGTACCTTCTTCCCTCTATTCCTCTCACTTTTGCCATTCATGGCCAAGCATGAAAAGTCTAACCTATCTCCCATAGGACAAACCATCAAAATCTTGAAGACAGCCAGCCCTCTTGTCTCCTCTGAGTTATCTATAGAAGATTTGTAGAAAGACGTAGATAAGAACTATATGAGATGAAAAGGTATGGATTGTCCTAGTGAACCACTGACCAAAATGAGGAACTTATGGATCTACTCCAGGACCTCTCTTTGTTAATATCAAGTCCAGATAATGTTGATACTTGGTGATAGGGTTGATCAGTGCTATTGACTTTCATGCTCCCCCTAAATTACCAAGCCTTTTCTTGGTGATCAGGCAATGGACTGGTTGCAAGTCAGCACGATAAGAGTGGAAAGAGCTCTGAACATGTAAGGAAAACTTACCTTTGCCCCTTAGTAACTGTGTGACTTTAGCCTGGTCACTTAACCTCTGAGAGCCTCAGTTTCCTCATCTGTAAAATGGAGATAATAATATCAAGTAATGCTTGCCTCACAAGTTGTTGTGAGAGGGTGTTGTCCATTGCTAAAATGTATATAAAGTGCTTTGCAAACTTAAAGTGGTGGTGGTGAGTGAGTCATTTCAGTTGTGTCCATAGGAGGGGTTTTCTTTGCAGAGATACTGGAGTGGTTTGCCATTTCTTTCTCCAGCTTATTTTTATAGATGAGGAAACTGAGGTAAACAGAGGTGAAGTGAGTTGGCCAGAGTCGCACAACTAGGAAATGTCTTGAGGCTTGATTTGAACTCAGGAAAGGTTGCTCCCAAAACTTAAGGAGCTATGTAAAATTCATCCTTGAGCATCATCTTTGTTATAATAATTTAAATTCATTCTTTGACCTATTTGTGACTATCTCCACTGCCATAGGCATTAGCCAATAAGACTATATAGACTCATTTTCCCAGACTTCATACTCCTTGTCCTTCTTCTGTTTCACTCTTACCAAAAAGGCGTCTTCATGCTGTGAATCAGTAGTCAGCACTGAAGAGTAGACTTTGGAATGGAAGGGATCTCAGACGTCATCAAGTCCAATCTAAATAGAAATTCCCTCCACGGTATCCCTTTTCATCTCATATAGTTTTTATCCATGTCTTTCTAAAAATCTTCTATTTGAAACCCAGAGGAGACCAGAGAGCTGGCTGTCTTATGTGGGAGATAGGTTAAACTTTTCACGCTTGGCTACAGATGGCAAAAGTGAGAGGAATAGGGAGGAAGAAGGTAAAGTGATGTAGATGTTGGCTTGTTGTTAGGAGGGAGAGAAGATAGATTTCTATTCTTTTTTTTAAAACACAGAAACGGGGAGGCAGTGTGCTATAGATATGACATGTTACAAACACTTTCAGATGAGGTCATTGTATAAGTGGGATATATCCTTGGGCTTGAAGATGGTCAATGATGGGGAGCCTATTACCTCCCAAAGAAAATCCATTCTATTTTTTGATATAATAATGATAATAGCTAACCTTTATGTAACCCTTTAATGTTTGCAAAGTGCTGTACATGTGTTATCTCATTTGATCCCCATGACCATACTATGAGGTTGGTGCTCTTATTACAAAGCTGAGAGAGAGAAGGTCAAGTGCCTTGCCCAGAGTCATCTAGCTAGTAAATGTGAGAGGCAGGATTTGAACTCCAGTCTTCCTGACTGTTAAGTCTGACATTCTAAGCACCTAATTTCCTCTAATGGCTAGAAAGCCCACCCTTCTCTCCAGCTGAAAATTATACCTTCACCACTTCTTTGTACTGTTCATAGAGGACTGGTCCCCCGGCCACATGAAAGTCCTTCAGATACTTGAAGATGGCCATTTTGCATCTCTGAAATCAATCAGTCAAAATTTATTAAGCACCTACTATGTGCCAAACATTGTGCTAAGTGCTTTGCGATTATCTCATTCAATCCTCACATCAACCTGGGGAGAGGGGGAGAGGTGCTATTATTATCCATATTTTACAGATGAGGAAACTGAGACAGGCAGAAATTAAGTAACTTGCCCAGAATCACACAGCTAGGAAGTGTCTGAGGCTGGATTTGAGCCCAGATCTTCCTTGCTCCAAGTCCAATACTTTATCCATGGTTCTATACTTAATGTGCTTGATTTAAAAAAAAAAACAAACTCCAATATAGGACTTTGCATTTATCCATTGATTGCATTAATTTTATTACATTAGATCTGTCCCAACATTACTCCCATGAAGGTATTTTTAGATCTTAGTGCTGTCATCAGCATAATCATAGCTCACATTTATATATTGGATTAAATTTTACAAAATATATATGTCACCTCATTTGGGACTCACAACAATGCTGTGAGAGGGACTTTCATTATCTCAATTTGCAGGTTCTGAACTGAGGTTCAGAGAGGGTTAGGTCACTTACCCATAGTTACACAGACAATAAGTTTCTGATATGGTGGTTGCATTTAAATCTTCCTTACTCTCGGTCCAGCATTCTTGCCACTATACTGTGCTAACGTTACTAACTATACCTTCCAGCTTCTGGGATAGTTAGGGGTTGAGAGCCACACTCAGGTGCCTCCCAGACCCAATATAAGATTCATTTTGGAGATGCAGTGTTAGTGATGGTCGCTCCAGAAGTGCTGAATGGAGGCAGGCTTTTCTGTACCTTTCCCCTCACTCTATAGGAGACCCACATAGCACAGGGAGAGTTAGCTTGTTCCTTCTCCTCTGTTCTACAAGCCGTCTAATTTAAAATGGTAAGACCTTCAGCAGGGACTGTGGGTAATCCTGGGCACATGGTAAATGGCCATCATTCTAGGAAGGATCATAGTTAATTGCCCTAGTCCCAGGGACCCACCAGGGACAGCTTGAGACCAGCCATGCCCATCACTTCCGGCCATTAATGGAGATGTTCATCACTTGGGCAGTAATGATTCATTTGGACGCTAATTGCTTGGCTCCTCTGTGTTTGTGTCCAGTAATCTCAGTTATCATTCGCAAATTAGCAAAGCCAAAATCAGGCAGAACTATGAAAGAGGCAAGATCTGAGGGGGTAAAGATTTGAACAAGTCAACAAGGGGGTTGCAAGTCCAATTTTCAAAGCTTTATCAGTAAAAAAAAAAAAAAATAGTCAACTAAGAAGAGTCCCCAAATTCAATATATAAAATCTTAGCTTTAAAAGGCCATTAGAGATCATTTAGTTCAGCATCTTCATTTAACAGATGAGGACACTGAGGGCCAAAGAGGAGATCTAATTTGTCCAAGTTACATAGGTCATATAAAACAAACTCAGATTCTAGATGGCACAGTGAATAGAAAACTCAGCCTGGAGACAGGAAGACCTGAGTTCGGATTTGACTTCAGTCATGTTCTAGCTCTGTGAACATGGTTCACTTCTGTTTGCCTCAGTTTCCTCATCTTTAAAATGGGGATAATAATAGCTCCTGCCTCCGAGGATTGTTGTAAAGATCAAGTGAGATAGTAATTATAAAACCCTTAACCCATAGTATCTGTCATTTTCTTTAGTCTGACTGACTCTTTGTGACCCTGTTTGAGGTTTTCTTGGCAAAAATACTGGAGTAATCTGCTATTTCCTTCTCCAGCTCATTCTTACATATGAAGAAACTGAGGCAGACTGGGTGAAGTGACTTGAGCAAGGTCACATAGCTAGTAAGAATCTGAGGCTGGATTTAAATTTAAGAAGATGAGTCTCCTTGACTGCAGGCCTAGCACTCTATCTATTTGTAAGCATTATATAACATAGTAAACATTACATAAATGTTAGTTGGTTATTGTTATTATCCTCTCATTCTAAATCCAATATTCTTTCCCCTACACCACACTGCACACATATGTGTGTGTGAATATACACACACACTCACACACACATAAACACAAACACAGTCACGGTCATACCTACCAATCAATCAACAAGCCTTTTAAGCTGGGCTCTTACAGCATGTGGGACAGCTAGGTCACACAATGTCTAGAACACCAGGCCTGAAGTCAGGAAGACTCATCTTCCTGAGTTCAGATCTGGCCTCAGACGTAGTAGCTGTGTGATCCGGGACAAGTCACTTAACCCTGTTTACCTCAGTTTCCTCATCTGTCAAATGAGTTGGAGAAGGAAATGGCAAACCACTCCAGTATCTTTGCCAAGAAAACCCCAAATGGTGTTATGAAAAGTCAGAAAGAACTGAACAACCATAGCTGTAACAAGGGACAGGCACTGTGGCTAAGCAATAGAGATATGAACTAAGAAACGTTAGAATGTAGACTTCTGGCCCACATAGAGCTCACTGATCCTACATTCTAATGGGAGAGGAAACATACCTAAATAGGTATATACAAGATGGTTGCTGAGTAAAAACAAGATGATCTTATTCCATAGTAAACACTGAACAAATAACATTCTTTAATGTATTTACTTTAACTCACTGATTTTGTGGAGGTGAAGGAGAAAGGGCAATGCTTTGTCTGTCTTCCAAGTCAAGACTTCTCCCTTCATGTCAGAAGATAAATGAAATTTGCAGAACTGAGTCTGCTTCTCTGAAAGGTCCAGAAGGAAATGTGGACCCTCATGAACATCCTAGAGCCAAGGTCTCCCCTTTTTATGTCAGTAAATCACATGGAAGGAATATGAAAAATCTATACTTCCTTCCCACCATGTTTGTCCCACCTAGGGCTCAGGATGGTATCATGTCTGTTATTGGCAAGTTGACCTCTTCCCAGGGTACTGTAAGGGCCATTTATCCTGAATTGGTCACACCCCCAGCAAAAAATACTGCCATGGACCAAATGAGGGAAGGACTTGATGCTTTAAGTTTTGCAAGGCACTTTTCCATTCAACAATATTGTAAGGTAGAATACTATCCCCATTTTACAAATAAAGACATTGAGGCACAGAGAGGTTAAGCATCTTGTCCAAAGTCACACAATTAATATGCATCAGACCTGGAATTCAAACCCAGGTCTTCTGATTCCGAGTTAGGGACTCACTCTTCTATACCACACAGATCCCTGGCAGTTCACTGTATTTCTCCATGTGTCCTATTTTTCTCATATTTGAAGTGGTTGTATAGAATTGGCAGAGAAAAAGTCCATGAATACACTGGCTTTGGTCCCTGTGGGAAAAGCAGATTTATGATGCTTCACAGTTTATATTAAGCACAAAAAGCTTGCATGTGAACATTTGCCCACAGGAGGCCTGTGGTTTCACCCGACCTAATGCCCCGCTCTGTGAGTTTTTGAGAGGATTATCTGCTTGCAACTCAGTATTTTAGGGATCCATGACTCCATCATGGTAGGCTCCAGATCTCAGTTCCCTTCACACCTGCGGTAGGTGTAAAACGGCCCTGGCCCAGCCTACTGGCTAGTCTCCTGATCATAAACTTCTCAGGCCTTAGGCTGAACCACAGACTACAGACACAGTCCATCACCAGGTCTGTACTCAAAGTCTTTCTAATATGAGCTTTGAGACTTTGCTCTGTCCTGGCAGAGCATTTGAGAACCGAAAGTCACCTCCACCCTACAGGGGGCATCAGAAAAAGATGGAAGCCTACCCTAGGAGTCGATGCTCCAAGGAAATAATTTGAAAGAAAAGAATAAAGTTGTGTTACAATGATGTTCCTAACAGTGCTGTCTGATCTGGAAAAAAAACTAAAAATACTCCAGATGCTCCTGCACTACCAGACTTGTCAAACAAATACTGGAATATTAGTACAATGGTGCCTGTTGAGCTGTGAAAAATAAGAAAGGTGTGAATTGTGACAGTGCATGGAAATGTCTATAGGCAAAAATGTTCTGTAAAAGATGTGGAGCCCAAGAGAGTTTATAATCATTATGAAATAATAACAATAGCTTACATTTTGGGCACACTTTTGAAAGCAATATTCCACAGTAGACTACTTCTTTGTCTATACACAATTGGCTGAAAGAGATGTAAACAGTGCAAGTTTCTACCATGCTTATTATGGGATGACTTTACACTAGCATTGGACTTATTGGGAAAAAACATCATCCCAGAGATCTTCTTCCAACAAAATGCCTCCTATGTGTATGTAAAAAATTATACAAGATTCCTTGAAAGATATTACAAAGATAATCCTGTTCAACAATCCTCTGATCATTAAAATTAGGAGAGGCTTAAAGCAGGGAGATGAATTTGTGCCAAAGGTTTTTGCCACTGAGTGGATCATCAAGAGCAGATTCCAACTCATAGGGTAATTCCTTGTACTTGGAAAGACCTTCCAGAAGCTCTAGTTTGCAGGTAAATGATTGTATTGAACCCAGGAGGATGAGATCTACAGGCCTAATCATTCACACAAGAAAATCAAGTGGATGAAGAATGGCCATCTTCTCGACTGTAATAGACAGTTAGTTATATGTATACCCTCTAGAGTTCATCCATCTGGATATAAATTTTGGACAGATGCTACAAATGGAAAATAGGTTCAACCTAAAATTGATTTGGAGGAGGAGTACAGACTAAATTGCCTTTGGGAAATCTTAAAATTCTTTTAATGACCCAAAGCTTCTCCCTAAAATAAAAGTCCATCTATTGGATACTGATATTCCACCAGATTGCTTGGTAGCAAATTATGGAATATGACAATCTTTGAAAACTTAAAGATGAATATCACCCATGAGGCAATGGAAAAGTACATGGCAGGTATAAATTGGGAGTAATGCATTACAGATAAGGAATTAACATAGAGAACAAGAGTACAGTGTATATCATCAAAGAAATTTGGGGAAAGGAAAGAGGATAGGCTGGTCATGAGAGTGAGAGTGAGAGGTAAGCGATGGGGATCACCAGTGTCCTCCATTGATGTCTGCGTAGTGTGAAGAGAAAGTGGAGATGGCCCATGTTGGGTGGCCAGGTTTGGCAATAAGTCACCAGCTCACCTCCTTTTTATGGGCCAACCCTCCCCAAAGCCCTACTCATGCCCTGTGGCTTTCAGTACTTTCCTGGATAGAGTCCCAGGGAAGAGCAGGGTCAGAGTTTGCCTCCTCATTCTTTCCCTATCTCATGGTTCTCTTGTGAGATTCTCTTCTGTCAGTACTCCATCACTCTGCTGTTGTTATTACTCATTTCTGGCCAATATAATAGGTCCATATGGTCAAGGTCCTGCCTGACTTTGGGTCTCCTTGTCACAGCTCTGTCAGCACAAGATAGTAGGGACCCTCATGTCTGTAGCCTGTTTGAAACTATGGAGTCCTTTTAGACAGATTCAGAATACCTCCAACCCACTGAAGACTTAATGTTATTTCACCTACTTCCTGAATGCCTCCTCCCACCCCAACACACACCAAAGATTTCCTCTGGGAGCTATGGGACCCCTTTTACTTAATTTGCCTAACCAAACATTAACTCTTGCCTCAGTCATTGTGATGTAGCCTTATTTATCTCTTCCCTCTGCCAGTTCCTACATATTGTGCTTCCTGTTCAGTTCTTTTGGGGCATGGAAAAAGGCTTGTCCATCCCATTTGTCTGTCTGCTCTCCATTCTTTCCCTCAGTGGTTGGATCAGAACATGAAAGCCACCCCAGGCTTGTATAAATCTTCAGAAAGTACTGGAAATATTAGTACCAAGAGGATAAAAATCACCTGTGGTATGTTAGGAGGGCACCCCTTTCCCCAAGCTAAGGTCTATGTCCATTATATGTCTATTTTATGCATGAGAAAATTGACACTTTCCTATCCCACGCTGGATACAATGACACCAGCCTGTAAAATGTACACATGCCTAATAGTAAAGATCAGAAGAGAAGCAGGAAATATATAAGTTGTTTAGCACCTAGGCTCCCGTGCATTTCTAGAGCATGTGGTCACAGCTGTGTCTCTTGTCAAGGTCCTCAGGCAATGTGGGCCCCCAGCACAGCCAAAGCTCTGGGAAGTCCCACCAAGATATTGACACATGGACAGCAGGTCCTGTTCCAAGTCTAGAAACTTACACTCTAGAAACATATCCACTCTGAGAGCTCAGCCTCACTGAGCTCAGCACCTGCCCTGGGTCCCCTGGGAACCGAAATGGCTTTTGCTCCTTGCCCTCCTTCCCAGGCTATGCCCCGGTCACTGGAATGTGCCATCCCGTCCGCAGCTGTACCCTGAACCATGAAGATGGATTTTCCTCTGCCTTCGTGGTAGCCCATGAGACTGGCCATGTGTAAGTAGAGATCAGAGCAACTTTTTCCTTTTCAGTTTGGGAGAATATGAACCTAAAGAGCCTTTAGGGTGGGGGGAATATCTAGGGAATCGTGTGGGGGAAATGAGGATAATCTTAAGGCCAAGGTGTCACACACATGGTCTTTATGACATTACTTTATGACATCTATTTACCTACTTGTCACTGAGGTCCTCTGGAAAGTTTATGGATAAATCAATTCCAGAGGCTAAAGGTCCCCATGACATCTAGTTGGAGAAGAAGGTAGTTAGGACCATACCCTAAGAAGGGATCCCTTCAGGAAAGGGTTCTTGGACATCCCAAGAACATATGCAATCATTCTCTAAGGTTAATTAGGAGGACAAGCAAATGAGTGCAGAACATTCTTTCCCTCCCTTTTCTGAAAAAAAAACAAAACAAAACAACTCATCAGTATTGCCCCTGTATCTTGCAGGGGAGGGGAGCCATAGGCTGTGTTGAGGTCTCTGATAAATTCAGAATGATTAATCACACAGCCTTGGAAACAACCACCAAGTAATCCTGATTTTTTGGAGTATCAACACTAATGAAGACAAGAATTCAGAAGTTGAGAGAAAGTTAGACAGTGAGTTCCATGAGAGCACCAGGTCCTATTTTTCTGTGTGTCTTCCCTCTTCCACTCCCATACCCAAAATAAGGTCTTGCATATAATAGGAACTTGATAAATGTTATTGGATTCTTGTTAAAGTTGGGGGACTCACTACTATAGCAATTCTCTAATTTCACTATTGAAATAGCAAAGTGGTAAAGTAATACGTACTTGGAAATCAGATCATCACAAACCATTATAGGGAGAAGAGACTTTGGAGAACATCTACTCCAATTTCTTCATTGTATAAGTTAAAAAACTGGCATCCAGAGAAGTATAGGATCATAGAGCTGGAAAAGCTCTTAGAGATTATGTGATCCAGTTACCTCATTTTTTACAGATGAAGAAACTGAGTTTCATAGAGGGACAATGATTTGCCAGAGGTCTCACTGTAGTAAATAGCATAGCCAGCACACGCACTCTTCTGACCCCAAGTGCAATGTTCCTTCCACCACATCATACTTCTCCCTTTTTCAAGCAGCAGTCCACTGAAGGTGTTAATCTCTAGTCCTGTGTTTCCTCTTTATGAATAGTAAAAATTGCTTGGTCCTCATGCTGAGTCTCTCCTCTTCCTATCTTTGTTCCAGTTTAGGGATGGAGCATGATGGCCAGGGCAACAGATGTGGTGATGAGGTGAGAATGGGCAGCATCATGGCTCCCCTGGTCCAAGCTGCCTTCCATCGTTTCCACTGGTCCCGATGCAGCCAACAGGAGCTGAATCGCTACCTCCAGTGAGTTATTTTAAATGATGACCTCCTTTGTCTTTTCAGCTACTGCCTCTTAAAAACTTCTGCATACTAAGAACCATAGCTAAGAGTGAACAGGGGGGATCACACTGGTATAGCCAGCATCATGTTATTAGGACATGCTCATATTCCACTTGGGATTTGCATATGATATCCACTTTCCAAAGACCAAATGGAAAACTCATTTATTTAATGTGAAGGCTTTCCCACCAAGCTGATCCCAGACCTTTGTCATCCAGAAACGATGTACAGTGTTCTCCATTATTTCACTCTCAGCCTCTAACGTATCTATTTCTCTGAAGTGTGGGAATGATTTAACAACTTGCAAACTACATGTTCCCCCTTTCTACAACCACTTCACATTTTCCTCTGATTCCACAGCATCCTTTTTTTCCCTGAAATTCCCCTGTAAAGCTCATACATCCACCAGAGACAAGGAGGCTGAGTATGAGCCTCCGCCCTCTAAGACAGAAGGAGGATGCATCGTTGAATCCTGGCAAGGAAACATTTCACAGACTTATGATGAGTAAAAGCTCCTTGCACATTGTGTCCTGTTTGTCAAATCTTGATGATCCTAGAAAGACACACATACACGTTCAAGGCATTTCCACTGCCACAGTGTAGGTCTGAAGACGTGCATTCTGTACAGGTCATATGAGTTAGATGGGTGAGGGCAGATACCTAAAATTTTCTCTCCTACCCCTAAAAATCATAGGATAGAGAGAAGAAGGAATGATTCTTGTAGCTAGATATGATTTTCACTTGGCCAGATCTGCTACAGACTTGTTTCTGATCACAAGGCCTGGGTCCCTTTTTTCTGCGATGTAGGGATGGGACTACAGCAGACATGGCAGTCCCAGATCCCTTGATCTTGGACAAGATCCCTCAGAGCGTTCTCCCTCCCTTCTACAGACTGAGGGCCTTAGTCACTCCCAGGCTTAAAGACCATGGTCCAGCAGGCTTAAGTATTATAACAGTTTCCCAGATTTTTTATTTTCTGACATTATTCAAGCTGGACCAAGTGACTGCTGAATTAGAGTTGCCACCTCACTCTGGCTACTGTAATGTGATATTCCTAAGGAAGTTCCAGATGAAAAGGAGGCAGAGAAGGGAAATTTTGAGAAACATTTGTAAGGACAACACACAGAAGGGAGGTCCCAGTTGGGCCGCCCCTTAGTTCTTCCCCTGAAAAAGATTTTGGTCGTACTCTCAATAACCCTGCTCTGTCCCTGGCCACCTTAACTATTCCTCCAAAGTTCAGGCTGAAGGACAAAAGGGTGGGGGTGGAGGGAAGGAAAGGAATACCTAACCTGGAAAATGAATTACATGTTTTTTCTTTCTCGTCAGCCTGATCTGGGGTGGGCCCATTGCTGATCTCTGTCCAAGTGGGAACCTGGGACATCAGGCCATCCCCCCCCTGAGAGCCCCGCCCAGATTGTACCACCAGGAAGCCCAGAGTGAGTGTGCACCTGCAGGCTGGCTGGGGGCAGATGCCCGGGGAGTCCGCCTGGGGCTGTGCTCAGCCCATCTGGTGCCGCAGCTTCCCAGCAGGCAGGCCCTCCGTTTTGGCTTGGACTCAGCCTTTCGGGAAACCACAAGTCCATCTGTTCCTGTCATGTTTGTGTGTGTGTGCCTGTTGCAGCTCCTACGATTGCCTCCGAGACGACCCCTTTGAACAGGACTGGCCGGTTCTGCCCCAGCTGCCAGGAATTCACTATTCCATGAACGAGCAGTGCCGCTTTGATTTCGGACTTGGCTATATGATGTGCACAGCGGTGAGTGAAAGTCAGTCTTTCCCACTGCTTCTTCCCCAAGGGCCTGGAAGTGGCTGTGGCCATGGGTCATTCTGGCAGCCAATAACCTCAGGGCAATGTCAGATGGTGAGAGTGACCGTTAGCCAATTGCTGAGGAGAAAAAAATAAGAACTTTGCCATGTTTTGTTATGTTTGGGAAACACAGCTCTGGGGCCAGCCACATTCCTCCTCCTGTCTCTCCATCACTGCGCCTCACCCTCATCCTGCCATATCTTGGGCTATTATTTCTGGGAAGGACATTGGCAGGTCTTCTTAGTCCCAGGTCAGGCTGCCAGCAGCCCCTGGACCCATGAGAGCCATCTTCCCTTAAGCAGAAAGAGCGCTGGATAATGGGGTCAGAGGACCTGAGTTTGAATTAAAGCAAGATGAGATTTTTGCTAACTAAAAATTGTTGCCACTGGAGCAATCACTACGTCAGGTTTGTTTATTATCCTAATTATCCTGTATATAATTGGCACACAGTTATTTGCATATTGTCCCCCCTTGTAGAGTCTGAGCTCCTCAGAGGCAGGAACTGTCTTTTGCCTCTCTTTATATCCCCGGCATTTAGCACAGTGCCTGGAACCTAGGAGGCACTTTAAAAACAATTAATGACAATGTGGGGGAGGGCACCCCTCGTTTTAGTGGTGGGCCCACGTGGTTGAGGAGGAGCTCTCTTGGATGACAAAGCCCAGGAGAAAAGTGAGCCATCTGAGAATTTCCTATTTTAACTAATTATTCTTGCTAAATAGGTGCTAACTGTTATTTCTACTGTGCTAAAGTTGTGGAAGTTCCCTCTAAATTCAGAATGCATGGGCCAGTCATTCTTGGCCTCATCCTAACTCCACCGCTGATTCTAACTTGTCTACTTACTAACTTTGGGACCTCTGGTAGACCTGATGAGTAAAATGAGGGGGTTTGACTAATTAATAGCTAATGTTCCTCTCAGCTCTAAATCTTATTAATCTTATAAACTTTGTGAGTGGCTTGATTTCACTCATTCTTTCCCTATTATTATTTCCAATAAGGATTTGTGGGGAAAGTCTGGGAGAAAGGAAAAATTTTTCAGCAAAGTAGCCAGTTTCATTGGGAGGACACAACAGCCATAACAAATAGACAGTGAGAGTCAGAGGGATTTGGGGTCCTCCTCTTTTAAAAAATATATGTGCATATATTTACTTATTTAAAATGTACATATATGTATAGTTTTAAAATATATTTATGTGTACATGTGTATATATACTTTTTAATATGTACATGTTTATGCATCTATATATAAACATTTTTTGGACATAACTATCATTGACCAGTGTGAATGTTTCTATACAGGAAGGTCAGAAGGCAAGGATTGCATATGAGGCTTTGAAAGTATAGCTTGGTGGGGTTTTTTTTAAGTATACATCACTTTTTACATGGTGGTAACCAATACTGACCTTTTTGTCTACATCCTATTCCTACGTTCACATCTTCTGATGTGGACTTTATGGAGTCCGCTAACCCATACTGTATGGGCTAGGGGGAACAGCCAAGGAGTTTGGACCACCTGTGTAGAATAAAAGCAAAATTTTCTCAGTTTGAGACCCTTCCTCTGGGACTCTGATGTTTCATTGGCTCAAAGAACACACTGGATCAGATTGGACTGGATTGGATTGGACTGCATTAGAGGTTTCCAACTCTCCGCTCTGATTCCAAACACAGCTTTCTTTGGCTCTATTGTCCATGCCTGGTTAGCCTCGCTGGTTGGAGCATGATGCTAATAAGACCAATGTCTTGGCATCAACCAGAAGGTTTCTGCCGGTTCCACAGCCGCAGACAACTCTCCTCACCGCAGCTCTGTGCCATAGAGTATCTTGAACCACTAGAGGATTTGGCAGGAGCAGGAAGAGGAATTGCCACTCCTATTAAAGCCCGATTGAGGGTAGCATTGTCTTCCATAGAAAAAACAGAAAATGACCCAAATAAAGAAACAGTATGGTATAGTGAAAAGAGCACTGGACTAAGCCAGGAGACCTGGACTGGAATCTCTGATGATGACTAGCTATGTGACCTAAATTGCATCATTGATATTTATTCCATCACTTTCTTAAATCTTGACAACCAACGAAACAGTAAACCAAGCCCTGATTTGTAGCATTTGCTGATTTTCAAGGTGTAAATATTCATAATAAAAATTTAACTATCAACTCTAATAAACCTGTAACACTCCCAACTATATTTATTTCCTCCTGAGGAAAATGCTTTGTAAACCATTATAGAACTAGAAGTTTACAGCAATTTAAGGCAGTGGTTCAGACCTCGTCTCAGACATTTGCTCACCTTCTAAGGTTCTTTGCAGAGAATCATTTACTCTTCCTGTCCTGGCCTCTGAATGTGACTTTGTTGAATCATATGCTTTATTCTGCCTTCCCTCAAATCCATGTGTTTTTAGACTTGGGAGACAAGACCTGGGTGTGAATCCCAGCTTTTCTGCTTACTAGCTGCATGATGCAGGGCTAACCATTTAACTTGTGAAGACTTCTGTTTCTTGCTCTGCAAAATGAGAACAGTGGACTACATGGTCTTGAAATCTTACGCAGCTCTAATTTCTATATTCTAAGTCCCTTTCTAGCTTTAACAGTTTGCTCCTGTTTTAGTTCCGGACCTTTGATCCTTGCAAGCAACTATGGTGCAGCCACCCTGACAACCCCTATTTCTGCAAAACCAAGAAGGGGCCACCACTGGATGGGACTATGTGTGCTCCAGGGAAGGTGAGTAAACAAGCTGAGCACCAGAAGGGAGAACATCTGGTACACAATGTTCCCTGTCATCCCTGAGGCAGGGTAGGTTTTCACCATTCATAAAAAGCATGGAAAGATCACAGAAGCACAAAGCGGGGCCCAGAGCTATAGACACCCAGAATACATGCTTACCAGGAGGAGGGAGTACAGTGTTTGCCTTTAGTTTCTAGCAGGAGTTACGGGGCATGTAGGTAGTGTGGCATAAGGGAAAGATCCCAGTTAGAGTCAGAAGAACTGGTTTTGAATTTCTTCTCTGATACTTACTAGCTGTTTGACTTTGAGCAAACTCCTTCACCTCTAAATCTCAGTCTCCTCATATGTAAAACAGGGGTACTTAGGCCCTGCCCTGTGGTCTTCACTGGGTTAGCTTGAGGCTCAAAGGAGATAATGGATGATGATGTGTTCTGCTACTTTTCTTTGATCCTATCTTTATAATTTACTCCTTAAAAAAAATCTGCCATTCATGTGTTAATCTTAAGCTTTCCCTAGTCCCCATTTCCATAGATCTTTGTTGTTTTTCAGTTGTTTCAGTTGTGTCTGACTCTCCATGACCCCATTTGGGATTTTCTTGGCAAAGATACTGGAGCGGTTTGCCATTTCCTTTTCCAGCTCATTTTTACAAGAGGAAACTGAGGCAACACAGAGATAACCCATTACAAATAACCAGAAATTCATAAGACTGGCTTTATCTTTTTCTCCTCGAGTCTATCTAGTGTGAACTGTACATGGGTACAGATGAGTAAGTAAGAGAAGTAGAGGAAAACTGGGATTAACACATAGAGAGTGAAATAGAAAGATAGGATTGAAGAAACATGATAACAGTACTTCCCATGCACACAGTGTTACGGGAAGTATTTGTTTACAAGGCTGTTATATTCTTTGAGCCTCATTACAACCCAGTGAGGGATTATTATCCCCCTTTGGCACATAGCAAAACTGAAGTCCCCAGAGGTGGCATGACCTGCTCGAGGCTGCGCAGCTAGTGTCTCACCAGTCATTCCTACCCATGGACATCTTCCCATCTGCCCTGATGATGCCTCTCTTTCACACTTGGAACAGCACCCTCAAACTGGACCGTCAGATATCATATTTTACCTCTCTGAGACAGTTAATCTATTCAGCTTTGGAACCCCATTTTGAGACTGAGTCCCCCTGACTAGTGAATGAGCAAGTCTAAGTTCACCTGACCACCTATTTCTAATAACCCCCAAATAGGCTTCATATCCTATACAGCCATCTTATCATCTGCCTTGCTACCACATGCAACCCACTCTGTGCTCTCCCCCACCTCTTGTTCTGGGTACAGTAATGACATGGTGGGCGACCATTGCTTCTGGAAAGGGCATGACAGTCAACTGCCCTATGACTCCACTCCAAATCCCTGTGACTCCCCAGAACAAAACCACCTTTTCCTGACCACCACTCCCCTGTATGTGAGGTCTTTCCCTATTAGAATGTAAGCTCCTTGTCTTACTTGTATATTTGTTTCCCAGCGTTTGTGCCCAGTCCCTAGCATGTATTAGATACTTAACAAATGCTTTTTCATGATTCATTCAAGACTCACTTTCGTCTTGAAAGCTTCCCCCTCTCTTCTCCAGCCTCTTGCACAAAGGTCTGTACTTGCCTATTTTCTCTTGCTTTCAGTTCTTTGTGCAAGAGGAGTCCCAATGAGCTATGAGCTCCTTGAATTGAAGGCAGGGTTGAGGCTCATTCCCCACAGTGTCAAACCACAGATGAGATATATAGCAACATGCTCCATAGGTTAACTGGCTACTGGGTTTCCCTGAAGCAGAACACAGGTAAACCTTTCCCTCTTCTTCTTACTGGCCTGCGGGGAGCTGAGTGGCTAGAGATAACAAATTAGTGATGGTGGACAGCATGTTAAGTGATCCTGCCATCAATGCAAACCACAGCCCCACCACACCTTAGTCATCCTAAAATCACAGAGAGAGAACTGCAAGGAACCTTAGAGGCCATCTACTACAACTCCTTCATTTTACAGAGAAGGAAACTGAGGCCCCAAAAGGCTAACTGGCTTACCCAAAGTCAGAGCCAGGAGTTAAACTCCAGGAATTTCAGATCCATGGCTTTATCCATAATACCATGCTGTCTGTTATTCTTTATGAATTGCAGTGGCTATAAATATTTATAATTAAGGCCAACTATTTTTTAGTGATGAGCCTTTTGACACTTAACTGATCTGGTCCTTACATGACACACCTCCAGTCCATTTCCCAAGCTCTTATCCAAAGACTTTTCTAGTTTGGTAGGACTTTTCAGAGCTTACGTATTCAGATGGTATAACCTTTGAGAACTCAGAGTCCCATTCATACCACACAACAGGGTATCAGAAGAGAACTTTAGCTGAGAATTAGGAAACACAAATGGTTTAAACTTTTTTCTTCTTTTAAAGTCTCCCTAGACAGTAAGAACTGGGTCACATGGGAAATTTGTCTGACCATGAAATTTATGCCATTTCCAAAGCTTTAATAGATAGAGATATGCAGGATAATTTGTCACTCCAGGAGCTCTTGCAGTTTCATATTTTCTAACTTTCCATGAAATCATTAGGACAAAAAAAACCTGTTCTAGAGGAAGGTACTTTTTGTATGAGGGAGAATGTGCTTGGATTGAAAAAGCCTTGGTTTCTCACCTACTGTAAATTAATACATTCTGGAGGTGGCTGTGAACTTGAAAAGTCAGAGCCCATGAATACAACCATCTAGTTTAAACTAATTGTGTGCCCATGACGAGTATAACAAATTGTGCCCCTTCTCCATCTTAATGGCATGACTTGAAATAGTAGATGCATATTTTTTATCTTTTCCTATGACCTTTACCTTTGTGCACCTGAGAAAAGTGCCTAATCTAGTTCACCTGCTTCACCCTTGTTACTGGTATTCATTCATCTGTATTTAGTATATATTGAAATGCTCTTTGATTTTCCTATATTCAAGATCAAAGAGCATTTCAATAAATACCCTGTACAATTCATTCTGTACTATACGTTCATTCTTTCAACAAACAGTTTATAAGCTAATTTCACAATGAATGAAGAAGAAATAAAGGCAATTATTAAGAGCTATTTCACCCAACTATATACCAATAAAACTGACAATTTAAATGAAATGGATATTTACAAAAATATAAATTATCCATATTTGAAGAATAGGAAATGGAGTATATAAATAACTCTACTAAGGAAAAGAAATTGAATGAGCCATAAATGAACTCCCAAAGGAAAAAAACTCAGGACTAGATAGATTTACAAGCAAAATTTACCAAAAATTTAAAGAATAATTAATCCCACTATTACATAACATGTTTGAAAATTAGGAAGAGGAAGCATCTTGCCAAATTCCTTCTATGACACAAACATGGTTTTGGTACGTAAATCAGGAGAAAATTAAAACTGGAAAAGAAAAACTGTAGACCAATAGCTCTAATAAATACAGAAATGATACTTAGACAAGTTGTACTCCTGCTATAATTATATTAAATTTAATATTCCATGGATAATTGCATAATTGGATAAAATAACTGCTTTTTGAATTAGGCAAAATTATTAAGATGTGAACTCATCCTTTGTAGGTTCACTGAAAGTACCTTCAGCAGAGCTCCGGGACAATAGGGATGATATATATGCATCTCATCCTATCTCCACATAATTTAAAAATTTCCTCTATTAGGTCTCTATATTTCAAAAGCTTTTTTGTTCCATTAGTATGGATATTGTAACTATTTGGCATGGTGGCATCTACTGAAAACATTGTTCTTAGGAATCATTTTTATGCCTTGGTAATCATGAGCAGTAGTTTGATCTAATTCTAGTAGAGTTGATTAGTTGAGGTTTTCTGGATATTTTGTATTTGTATTTATAATACTGGGATTTGTCATCTGTCAGAAATCAGTCAGACGGCAAGCATCTGATTTTTAATTCTAGCCATCAGGTCAAGTCTTGCCAGATATTCGAGAGGTACTAATTTTTTTCACCCTGCATTGATCTGTTACATAATTTCTGCTATCCTCTTATGTAATCTACATTATCAGTAAGTCCAGGGTCCTTAAGGATAACCTTTCTGGAGTTTCTGATGACAATTGGTCCTGAATTGCCATTACAAACCCCCTCTCTTTCCACAAACAGATCCATATAAGTTGGCTATTAATTCATTGTTTCTTTATTGACATATTATTGGCTAAGTTTGTATGGATATAAACCACAGAGGACCTTTTGGTGTTTTTCTTGAATCTTAGCAGTTTTATAGACTCCATCCAGAATTAGTCTTACAGTTATTTCTACTACCATCACCACCACCACTATTACTTAGCCCAAGTAGGACAGGAAGTGTGTAAAGCCCTCAGGAACAAGGACCCCTTTTAGACCATGGCAGTATGCCCTATCAGTAAAGATTGGTCTGTTAAGTTTTAGATCTGCCAAAGAAGATACTTTCAGAATGGCATTCTTGCTTTGTCAAGCTCAAACCCCAGACTTAGCCTGGAATACTTCAATACATCTCTCCTCCCATGTAGACACTTCCTGTCTCTGTCTCACTTAGACCTAGCTTTGTATGTTTCTTCTTACATTGAATTTAGACCATTCCTTTGCTAGCCCCCATTACCTAGTGAATTGTGAATTGAACTGCCCTTAGATCTCACTTCTTTGTCACCTGTATCTGTCCTGTATCAGTTGTCAGAGAGGTGAGTTCCTGTCCAACTCACCAGTTTAATGCAATTACCATTAGGCAGATGCCATATGGGGAGGTTCTGGCCTTTCTCCCTCCCAGCTACAACTTCAACTTAGCAAATGGTTCCTTCAGCAATTCCCAGGATGAGTGACTCTTTTGCTAATTTATCTCACAAACAACAAATCTCTCTGCAAAAGGTAACAATTCCATCATATGTTTCTTAAATATTTTTTGGCTAGCACCATGCATTCAGCTGTATTCTTGGCTTCCATGGGACCTGACAATGTCTTGGCTGTTGAAACTGATTGTAGAAATTTAAACTTGTCTTTGACTTACTTGTTAAGAAAAATAAGTGGATTACACTTGTGCTGGCCATCTGTGTACTTACACACGTGTGCAGGCAGCAGATTTTCCAGCCAGGTAATAAGACCAAAACAGATATCCTTTTGATAGGCCCAGAGGAGAAGGATCCGGTATCCAAAGCCTGGCATCCTGTCATTCTTATTGTACTTACTGGAATAGAAAGTACAGTGGATCTGTACTCAGAACCATGTTCAGGGCTAGTTCTGCTGCTTCTTAGGCCTGTGTCCTTTGGTAATCTCTTTTCCTATCTGGGCCTCACTTTCTTTGTCTTTAAAATGAATCAGTTTGAGCACTAATATTCTGTAGTCACTCCTAACTCTAAGGTTCTTTATTCTGTATTCTCTTACAATTCTAACATTCTGTATTCTGTAGTCCATTTCATCATTAATATGATATGTTCCAAGGTTCCTTCCACTTGTAATATTCTAACAATTCTCTTCCATCTTTAACATTCTATATTCTAAGCACCCTTCTGACTTTGACATTCTATGAGGCTGCTCTGGTAATGTCTTGCTTTTGAATATTTCTGAATAAAACATCCATTGAAAAGGTGAATTTCAGAAAGATTATCTATTTCTTTGATCAGGAATTCTCATAGCCAGAGAATTGCACTTGTATAAATATGAGAAACAGGGATATATCATTATTTTCTACAGGAAAACTAGCTATATCCAACAAGAATCCAAGGCCATGTGTCTAAAACTTCAGCATTTTGGGAATGAGCGATGTCTTTCTTCATGTCTCTCTCTCTCTTGGATTCTCTTCCAGCACTGCTTTAAAGGCCATTGTATCTGGCTGACCCCAGACATCTTGAAACGGGATGGAAATTGGGGTGCATGGAGTAAGTTTGGCTCTTGTTCCAGGACCTGCGGCACTGGTGTGAAATTCAGAACCCGCCAATGTGACAACCCACAGTAAGTTGGCTTTGAATTAAAATACTTTCACGGGGTATGCTCGATAATGGAGTTGCTATCAGAGGATGATGATTCTTTTTTTTTTTTTTAATATTTTTTCCAGTTACATGTAAAAACAAATTTCAGCATTCTTTTTTAAAAGTTTTCAAGTTCCAAATTCTCTCCCTCCTTCCTCTTCCCCCTCTTTGAGAAGGCAAGCTATTGGATATATTTTATATATATGTAGTCATACAAAACATATTTCCATATTATTCATGTTCTGAAGCACAGGCAAAAAGAAAAAGAAAGTTTAAGAAAAGTATTCTTTGATCTGCATTCTGACTCCAGAGGATCATGATTCTAATGAGAGTATATTCATATCAGATTATATTCATATCAATATCATATGAATATATTATATTCATATCATATTCATATATGAATATCAGATGGTATTCATATCAGATTATATTCATATGTTCATATGTAATGCCTATCTTAGATTATATTTTAATCTTACAGCAACCTCTGTGACTTTTATAGGACAGGTAATATCCCCATTTTGCAATAAGGAAACTGAGGTTCAGGCAGGGAAAAATGCCTTCCCCAAGATTATTTCAAAAGTGACTACTGTTATTAATAGTAATTCACATTTTGAGAGTGTTTTCAAGGTTTACAAAACACTTCCCTTACAATAATACTGTGGAGAAGATGGTACGTCTTTTTTCCCTTTTTATAGATGAGAGGCCTAAAAAGTATACATTAAGCCCAAAAAGTTTAAATGATTCGCCTAAGGTCATGCAGTGGGTCACAGCCAAGACTAGACCCAAGCTCTTCTAAGAAGCACTGAAGGGTCAAGACTGAAAAAAGTTTAAGAAGCCCTGTACTAATTCCCTTTCCACTAGACCACACTTCTTTGACAGAATTACCTCTCTTCTGCCATCACTGTGCTCATCATTAATGAGATTCCATGGACCACCCTCAGAGTAAAGGGTCCTACCCAGGCACTATATCCAAGGAATTGATGGATCCCTGCCTTAAAGGAGCTTTCCGTCTAGTTGAGATAAGTCAGGTTGAATTGGTGCCAGATAAGATGATAATAACACAGATCCCAATAGCTCACATTTCGATAAGACTTTTCAGTTTTACAAGCCTCATGGTGCCCCTGCAAGATGGGGCATTCAGGTATTACTATCCTCATTTGTCTAGGGGGAAGATAGGGGGATGATTTTCTTTACTTGTGGTTTCATCAGCATATAAAACTTCCTCAATCCAGTGTGGACAATTTGTAGTCTTAGGGAGTTGCCTGGAGAAATGAGAGGTTAGGTCACTTGCCCAGAGTCACACAACCAATATGTGATAGGACTTGAACCTATCTTTTTTACTTTGAGACTAGTTCTCTATCCATGACACCACTCTGTCTGTCATTCTCCATTTTACAGATGAGAAAACTGAATTAGAGAGCAATAAATTTACTTAGCCAAGGTCACATAGCTAGCAAAAGCCCACACTTGAACCCAGGTTGTATGTCTCTGAGGCTGGCACTTTTTTCTGTTCCAATGCCTACCCCTTAATGAAGGACTCTGAACTTCACTGAGTGAGTCACTGATTATGAGAGGGAAGAAGTTTCACCAGAAGAGTAGAAGGTTCTCCTTTCTGGGCCAGGGAAAGGCAGGCATGACAGAGGGGGCTGGTGGGTCAAAGATCCTTCTTGTGAGTCAAGCAGAAACAGGCAAAAGATCCTGGTGATTTAGAAGCCTCTTGTCTGAGTCCTTCAATTTTATTGCCTCTTAAACCCTGGGCCAGGGCAAAGGAGTCTATCTCCTCCTAGCCTGTCCCCACCCCAGGTATAATATGGACCAAGAAACAACTCCTCTGATTCTTCCAGAGTCTGAACAATTTGCGCCATCTTTCCCACATACTGCTGTCACCTGAATCTAAAATACAGTTCATCAAGCTAAAGGAATTCTTAGAGATCACTGAGTCAAACTCCCCTGCTTCCCATTTGTTGTTGTTCATATTACTTTTCTGATATTCTTGGGTAAAAATACAAAATTGTGGCATTTGTTCTTTTAAAAGGAAAGTGTTGATATGTGGGAGCAAAATGATAGATTAGAAAGAACCCCGTATTGGGAGAGAGACCAGCTGGCTCCAAAACTCGTGATTTGGGGCAGCCTCCCTGAACCTCAGTTTCCTCCTCTGTATATGAGGCTGTTGGACTAGGGATTCTTAATCCAGGATAGGTTTCAGAGGTTTTATAAACCTAGATGGAAAAAAATTACATTTTTATTTCAAGATAATTGGTTTCTTTTATCATCTCATATATTTGTGTTTATGTTGTGTTAAAACATTTTGAGAAGACGTCCAGTGGATTCAGGAGGCTGACTAAGGGGTCCATGACACTAAAAAGGTTAAGAACCTCTGGACTAGTTGATATAAGTCTTTAAGCTCTGAATATTGTTATCTAGCTAAATGGCACAGTGGAGAGAGTGCCAGGCCTGGGGTCAGGAAGATCTGAATTCCAATGCAGACCCAGACATTTGTTAGCTGGGCAAGTCACTTAACCCTGTTTGCCTCAGTTTCCTTATCTATAAAAATGATCTAGAGAAAGAAATGACAGACTTGTCTAGCATCTATACCAAGAAAAGTCCAGATGAGTTCACAAAGGGTCAGACATGACTGAAAAGACTAAACAACTACCCTTCTATGCTCTAAATATTATCATTCACCATTACCATATGACTATTTTAGACCACTTCAAAATACCCAAAATGAATTCCTCTAAAGATGTGTTAGTTCCATCTACTCAATTAAATTGTAAGCTGTGCGAAGACAGAGACCACATGTTTTTAAGCATAACTCAACTCATAGCTGAGCACAAAAAGGACTCAATCCCCCTTTTTTGTTAATTGGTAGGTGGAGTAGCCCTTGCTACCTTATTAAATGCTATGAATAGCTTGTAAATTATAGGTCAACTACTATGTAAGGGATCTTTCTAACCAAACTTCATATGTATTTTTGTAACATGACAATTACATGGGTGTTGTGGCCAAATCCACCTTCTTATGAGAGGCAGCATGGTGTAGTGGATCGACAGCTAAGCTTGGATGGGAGTTCAAGTATTGCTTCTGTCACAGAGTAGCTGTGTGATCATGGGCAAGTTACTTAGCACTTTTAGTGCCTGAAGCAACTCTAAAAATTTAAGTTAGAGACAAGTTGATGATCTGCATTGGTGGAAGATATTTTTCTATATCAAAACTTTGGTAAACCAAAGAAATCACAAGTGCAGCTCTGCCTCCCTTCCTGCCCCCCCCCCCAAAAAAGAATCTATCTGTTCAGTGAGCCGTGAATTTACTCCAAAGTCTTCAGCCACTTCATGCATCTTGAGAATGGAAAGTGATCAGTTTCATAGCTACAAAATCATGGTGACCAGTTTTAGGGGTTTCTCACCCTGTCCCCAAAGTCTTCCCACCATTGTCTTTCATTGGTGCTATAAGTTGCAGAAGTTTTTCTTTCCTTCCTACAGCCCAGCCAATGGAGGCCGTTCATGTGTGGGGCTCAGCTATGAGTTCCAGCTGTGCAACACGCAGGATTGCCCCAATGCTCTGGATGACTTCCGAGAGGAACAATGCCGCCAATGGGATCTCTACTTTGAACATGGGAATGCCCAGCACCACTGGCTACCCCATGAGCACAAAGAGGGTGAGCCTGGATGAGGGCATGGGATGGGGAGTGGCCCAGGGAAAGCTCAGAGAAAGCACAATAGAATCTCTAAGGGAGAAGGGACACTTATACTATAGCATGGTCAGGGTGGGAAAGAGCCTTAGAACACAGAATGTTGGAGCTGAAAGAAAATTTACAATGTAGAACATAGAATGGCATATCCTAGTGGTCTGGCAGACAGAAAATGCATCAGGTTGCAGGTTCAAATCTTGGCTCTGTCACATACTAGTTGTATGAACTTGGATGTGTCATTTAACTCCTCTTGGCCTCAGTTTTCTCAAGTGTAAAATGAAGAGGTTGGACTTAATGGTTTCTAATGTCACTTTCAGCCCTAAGTCTTTGCTCTCCTGATCCCATGATGCTCATTAGATTTGGGGGCAATGTTAGAAATCATCCAGTGGTCCAGCCGAAAAAAGAGACATGTTCTTGTACTTGTCAGAGAGTAAGCTGATGGTCACATTATGTCAAGAGGTAAAATAGGCTGGAGATACAAATAGGTATGTTCCTGGACTTTAAGATGGAGTTTAATTGAGTTGATATTTAGTAAAGACCTATTAGAACAGCATACTAGATACTGGGGAAGGTACCAGGCTAAATCCCATCATACATGGGGTAGCTGGAGTGCCCAAGGCCATTTAGACATCGGTACAGGCTTTCTTCCAGCATATCAAGTCTATGCCTCTTCTCTGCTGGATAGCTGTCTCTAGCTCTCCAGCCTCTGGAACACATTATAGCCCCCTTTTTAAAAAGAATCCAAGTCCAAGAGTTTAGCTCAGGTATATGAATTGGCCCTGAGCTTCACCATCAGTGTGCTGTCACTGAGACAACAAGGACTTGGAACAAAGCCAGTTCTTGCCAGGACTGGTATCCAAACATATAGAAACCATTCAAAAGTGTCCAGGACCAATCAAAACCTTGTCCAGGAAATTTCATACTGGCTACAACACTATTATATGATAAGTGGATTGGAGAGATACAATACAAAATTCTCTGACAATAGCCTTCCTTGAGTCTGTAAAGGAAGACCATTACCAACAGAGGTCATCTGGGAAGGCTTCATGGAGGGCATGACATCTGAGCTGGTCTTTAAGGGACTGGCAGGAATTTAGCAGATAAGGGTTGAGAGTGAATATTTCAGCTGTAAGTAGGAGTACATGAGCAAGGAAAAGCACAGGGCATGCTTAGGCAGCATATATAGAATGCATAGAAGTAAGTAGAATGAGATAAGGCTGGAAATGTAGAGTGGCCCTAAATTATGGAGGGTCTTATGTGCCAAACTAAGCAGTACTCAAATGAGTGACACTAGGCAATAGGGAGCCATAGCTCAGTAATTTGAGAAGAAACAGTCAGATTTCTGCTAAGGGAAGAGTGATCCAGCAACAGTATGAAGGGTGAACTGGAAAGAGTATAAAGGGCTAGGACTCATTGGGAGGATTTTGCCATAATTCAGGCAGGTGGTAATGGCAGTCTGTGCTGAGGTGGTAGGTTGCATAAGGTATAGAGAGTACAATTCAAATGCAAAAGGTTGAGAAGATTAAACCAACAGATCTTAGGGATTCATTGGATGAAGCATCTGAGAGTATGGTTACACCTGAGCACGCAAGATCTCAATGTCTAGATTAGAGAGTCTCCTGGGCAGGAGATGAAGGATGGGATTGGGGATGGGAACAGTGATAAAGCTGACCTAAGAGGCCTTTACTTTGTATCCCTAACTTTGATTTTCTGGGTAATTAATAATTTTATTAATTATGATCAGCAAACAGTTAATAAAAGGATGGCCATTTGGCTTTCTCTCATAAACCAAAGATGAAGCTTGGAGGCCTCTCCATGCTTATATGTCCTTAGAAGAGTGGGTATTCCTGACAGGTAGCAATCAACTTTGATTGGTTAACAATTAATGAAATAATGAATATTATAATGAGTTGGGACCTATTTTAATGAGAGGCTGGAGGATATGACTTTGATTATATCATTCTTAATATTCTCTACCCAGACTACCATTTCCTGCCCAGGGTAATCTAGATAGTGGGATCGACCCAGCACCCAAGCCTGTCTAAATAGAACACGATGGGCTGGAATTCACCTAGATTAAATTCTCTTTGTATGTTTTCTAGTGGGGTGGAATAAGAATGGTCTAGGTGGGTATCCTTAGCTTCTATAATTCCAATATACAGAGCTGGCATTTTGGTCTCAACCTCAAGCCAGCTTATCTCCCTCCGCTTTTCAAACCTTCATCTCTCTCTGCTCACCTCTTTCCCTTCCTTTGTTTCTTCACTCAGTCCTTCTAGTAGGAGAAAGCCAATATGTTTTTAATCACTCTCAATCTCTACCTAACACTTTGCAGTCCAACCTGTCTTCAGATGAACTGTAATGTGTGAGAGATCTTTACTGGTGCTAGAATAAGCAGGCATAGCTCTGACGCAACCCCCAGTGTGGAGAAGCATTCATCATAAACATTGGGTATGGCTCAACTTGAAGAATCCAGCAGCTTGTCTTGGAATTATAGGATCCTGTTATCTTGGAGTTGGAGTTAAAATGGCTCTCAAAGGTCATCTAGTCCAGCCCATATCTGAGCAAAAGTCCCCTCCATGTCATCTCTGACTACATTTGAATACTTACTATTGAGAACTTACTACTTATTAAAAATTTATTATTACTTAATTATTGTTAAAAACTTACTACCTATTAAAGCAGACCAATCTACTCTAAGATAGCTCTAATTGTCACAAAGTTTTTCCTTAATTTGAGTTAAAATCTACCTTACCACAATTTCTATCCACTGGTCTTATTTTGGTCCTTTGAGGCCAAGCATAACAAGACTAAGTCATCCCTTTCCTGTCATAACCTTTCAGAATTATGAAGACAAGGCAGTTCTCTAGTTAGTCTTCCAGATGGAGTCAGACCTTAAATAGTCCTAACAAGATCCTGTCCTGGACAGTCAAATAAACTGACTGAGCCTCTTGGCCACCATATTGTTTAGTCCCGGGCTTTGACACATGCCCTTACTCAGAAGGCCTTGGGTCTTGATTCCCTCTTAGATCTGGCCAACCTAGACACTGTAAAATGGGTATTGGTAAAGAATATTCAAGTCTAGCCAGAAGCTACTGCTTTGAGGATAGGGTCATGATTCTAAATTCAAGGGAAGGAAAAAACAGGGAATTTCCCCTGCAGGAGAACTTCTTACTACCACTTACTTCATCCCCTCCACCAAAAAAATACACATTCTCTAACCAGGAGGCTCATGTAACCATTCAGATTCTTCATCAGATTCTCTAGGGGTCCAGGTCTGATATCCATAAAGACTCTGTGGATGTTCATGGTCTTGGAATGGGAGTCAGGTTTTCATGGAGATTTAAGGAAGCCTGGCTTCTAGATGGTGATGAAGGCTGAATGATGAAGAAGGGATTTGAGAGGCCTTACACCATCTAGAAACACTCCTACAGGTTGTACTTGACTGCAAATCAGTTGGAGCTTGCTGATGAAAACTCCAATGTGCCATCTTGTGGCTTAGCTTATACTGACAACTTGCACCATTTACCATCCTGGCCTGGCCTGCCATGAAGAAGGGCTCCATTCCTCTGGTGCTTCTCCTACAAATGAATGCCCAAAGCCCAAGACAGATATCCCAGAATCTCAGAGCTGGAAGGGGCTTGGGAGTCTACTTACTTCAGTCTCACACCCTAAGAAGAAAATTCCTCAAGAGCTTACCTGACTTCATTCACCCTCTCTGATGGCAAACCTCCAGGGACAGGGAGCCCACTGGTTCCTACAGTGGCAGCTCATTTCAACATTGACCAGTTCGGAGCATTAGGAAGTTCTGTCCTTACAGTGAGCCTCAGTTTGCTTCTCTGCAGCTTCTAGGTCTTCCATCTGGGACTAAGGAGAACAAGTCTCCATGAAAGGCCTTTTGAAAGCCCTTTAGCTATTGTGCTCTTAATTCTTCTCTTATCCCCTTCCAACCCACAAACGCATAGAATTCCTTCTATCAGTCCTCCTGTATCATTTATTTCCCAAGTGATCACCTATTGATCTACTTTAGTTTATTCTTGTCTCCTTTGTAATGTGGTGCCCAGAAGTAGAGGCCATGCTGTAAATGTGTCCCGACCAAGACAGAGCAGAAGACCTATAACCTCCCACATTCTGGATACTATGCTTATTCAGTGAAGCCAGCTCTGGACCCAGTAGGCTTCTCAGCTCTGTCGGTGATTTGGAATTGGTTTTATGGATGGATGTGGCAGCTGCTGTGATCTAAGGTATCCTGAAAAGCCTCTAAACCAGCTGCAGACAGACTGCAAAAGGGGCTGACATGATACCTCCTTTTTCAGATACTTTTTCCCTGGGTGTAAGGAAGAGAAATTGAGTTAATATGGTTGCCAAATTAGAGTTCTTTCTACTTCACTGGGCCTCTTGTAGGGGAGATGCTATTAGCCATATTTTGTCTGGACAGTGTGGCATTCAGTGGTCATGTTTACAAATACCAGTTATAACTGTTGCTGCTTCAGTGAGCACCTGAGTACTGGGAACATTCCAACTAATAACCAAGGATATAATAACCCATTACTTAAAGTCTACATCAGCTCTGCTTTCTGTCTTTAATGAATCATAGCCAGAAAAGGCTTCATTCCCTTCAGCAGCCATGGCTACTTCTAATGAAATATGGGGAATAAATATAATAATAAGGAGTCCCATGCTTCACAGGTGTTTCCTCATTAGAGGGAAAAGAAAGGGAATAGGCATTTATATAATGCCTACTATGTGCCAGACAATCACCAGAGTGCTTTTTGCAAATATTATTTCATTTAATCTTCACAGCAACCCTGAGAGATAGATGCTATTATTATCCCCATGTTACAATAAAGTTTGAAATTGAGGCAAAACAGTTAGTTAAGTGACTCATCCAGGGTCACACAAATAATCAGCTGGATTTAATTCAGGTTTTTCTGACTCCAGGGTCAATATTCTATTTACAGTGCCACAAGCTGCAGCAACAACCACTAATATTTATGAAGCTCCCACTTAATGGGGACTGCTCAACCTGGAGATGAGGGAGATATAAAAGTTTAAATAAGATATAGTCCTTGCCTTTGTGAGACTTACATTCTAAGTAGGGAGATAAGAAACACACAATAATATATAATGTTATATGATAAGTATACCAGAAAGGTACAAAACAAAGTGCTCTGTGAGACCTTAGGAAAAAGATCATTTACTAAGAAGATCATGGGAGAGGATGAAAACTGACTTTCTTTTTGCTAGGTGAACCCAAATTGGCAAATTTGATACTGCCTCTTGTTTAACATCCAGCCTAACCCAGGCAAGAATTGCAGTTCACCAGGATTGGTGACAAAGGACCTCAACACTTTTCTATTCAAAATTGAATAAGATAGTCCACGTATTAAACAGAGTGGAGATGACTTGTGCCAATCATTAAACTGCCTGTTTTGCTTTACTTTTGATGAAAAACATCTTTAGTTTATTGAAATGTGATAGAAAACGAGAAATACATAGAAACCCTCATTCTGAACAATCTACATTTTGAGGGTCATCCATCCTTCTTCCCTTTCTTTCCATTAGTAGTTAATACACTAATCACTTAGGGTTAGGCCTGCCCAAAGCCCTGGCTAAGGGGAAAAAAAAACCTTCCAAATTTATTCTTTCTGGAGCTCTGATACCACACCCCTATATTGATGCACTTAGAGTGCCCTCTTCTGTCTCTCTGCTGTAATGTCATTAGATGTCTTTTGAGGAACTTATCCATGTGGATTTCAAAAGACCCCAATTCTCAACACCAAAGCAGACAATCTTTACAAGTTACAGAATCTGACAAAACTGAAAAAACAAAATCACCTCCTGCATTCTGGTCAACATCCAGGTCAGTACCCTGGTCAGCACCCTGGTCAGCACCCTGGTGGACAGCCAGCAGCTTAAAGCTGATCCTCAGAAGACAAGCATTGCCTGGCCCATGGTCAAATTCTAGCTTAGTGGTGAACTTTGTGAGAACTGTAAGAACCCAGGATCATGCACGCACGCACGCACACACACATACACACACACACACACACACACACACACACACACACACACACACCCAAGAGAAAGTACTTAATATAGTATTCGGAAACAAGTATAGAAAGAAAATGTTTAATTCAGAGTCTCGGACAGTGAGACTTGGACTGCTACGGAAACTTATATGACCATAAAATTGTTGTTGATCCCACAGATAAGCCAAATGAGCAAGAATCATGCCTGAGGGGAGGGAGGGTAGTTGGTGGGACTTCTGCTTGCTTTGAACCTATCTTAGATCCAAATCATGGAAGAAAGTTGTTCCTGGCTTTGGAAGAGTCAGCAGGATGCCTTATATGGGTCATTTACCTTTTGGAGAACTAAGAAAGGTTTTCTGGAAATTGGGTGATGGTAAGAAATCAGTTCAGTCAGAGCTGTCCGTGTCTTTTGACTCTGTTCCTGCACTGGTATAGTTTGAAATCCTCAGGGAGGGCCAATGACACTACTCCACTTAGGGCCACGGTGTGCTCAATAGGGGTGCTTTTAAATGGGTCACCCCCTGTCTGTATTTCCTATCCCATAGCTCAGGACTAGCCAGGCTTCTATAAATAAATAGACATTAACAGCAGGATATTAACTGTGTACAGCTTGTTATAATTATTTTTTCCATCCTCAAAATTAATCTTTCTCTGTGGGTGAAAATTTGGGCCTAAGGTGGTATTGGCAACCGATTATTAATTCTCCATGACGTGTTTTAGGATAAGATTCTATGCCCTGAAAAGAAAAGGACATCATCTGAACACAAGAGCTCAGGCATACTAATTAAAATCATTCATTCACCTAATGAGGTACTGTGGAAAGATCACTGATTTGAAATTAGAAGACCTGGATTCTAATCTTAGCTTTGCTTCTTACTGTATTACCTTATACATGTCAAAACACCCCCTCCTATGAAAGCCTTAGGTTTCTCTTCTATACAGTTAAAGAGTTGGGTTGTTCCCTAAATCTATGATTCTATAATCCCCAAACCTTTCTTGAGCTTCTGTTATGTCCAGAACCCTGTTCAATGGGCCATGGAGAGACAGAGATGAAGAAGTTCAGTCCAATAAACATTAAGGGCTTGTTATGTTCAGAGCATTCTGTTAAGCACTGGAGATAAAATGGCAAGACTGAAGCAATCTTTGTCCTCAGGCAGCTTCCAAACTGTGTGAATTCAGAGGGTTCATCCTTCAGGTTTGCTGCAAAGCAGAGTGCTTAAAGAAGAGTAATTTAAAATAAAGCTACAAAGGAATGTTGGACCTTGATTGTAGAAGGCCTTCAAGACCCGAGCTAAAGAGTAGGTAATTTTTCATGCTGGCAGTAGGGAGCCACTGAAGTGATTTTAGGGAAGGGGAGTGTATGGTCATTCCTGTGCATTAAGGTTATTTGGGCAGCTGTGTGAAGGATGGATTGGAGAGAGGAGATTGGATGCAGGCTATTAAAAATGTCTAGGTTAGAGATGGTGAGGGCCTAGGCCAGGAGTTTTAGCATTATGAGCTGGATTTGAGATATTGTAGAGGTTGGGTCAACAAAGCTCAGTAACTGATTGAGTGTGATGAGTTAGGAAGAGAAAGGAATGAAAGATATCCCAGAGATTTTAAGCCCAGGTGATTCTCAGATAATAAAGTTGGGGAAAGGTACCCTCACCAAGCTCCTTGCCTAGCATGAATAAGACATTGGCTCAGATATACACAATACAAGGCAAGATACCAGTGTCATAAAAAGTTCATAGGAAAGAGGAGCCAGGAATGTTTTAGGAAGGAGGTAGCCCCTGAGCTGACCATTGAAGTATTGGTGGAGTTTAAATTGGCAACTCCTAAATCTCATAGTCAATTTCAAATTCAGTCACAAGTATAGTCCCCCTTCCAATATCTCCGCCTCCCTTCCCTCTCCATCCCTCATGCTTCACTTCCTGTTTCCCTACCCTGGCTAATTCCCATAGATTCAATGAAATGAAATCACTGGTATACATGTCAGTAGTCCCATGTGATTAGCCATGTCACATGTTAAGCCCAAAAGGGGATATGTGTAAACCCTATCAGTAAAGAGATTGTAAAGCAAATGAAATCTGCCATTTTATCCTCCAGCCAAAGAAAGATGCCATCTCTACTGCCAGTCAAAAGAAACTGGAGAAGTGGTATCCATGAAGCGAATGGTACATGATGGGACCCATTGCTCCTACAAGGATCCTTACAGCCTTTGTGTACGTGGAGACTGTTTGGTAAGTGTTGGGGGAAGATGGCATTTGGATTCTTAAAAACAAAGCAAAAGTGAGTATTTGAAAGCCAATGTGGTTCAGTGGAAGGAGCCCTGTACCATGACTTTGGAGCCCTGAGTTCCAGCTCTGACTATTATTTATAAATCATACAACCTTGGAAAAGTCTCCTTACTTCTCTGGGCCTCTTCTTGCTTATCTATAAAGTTAGAGTAATAATCCCTGTCCTGAAAACCTTATAGCATTGTTGTGAGATCCAAATGAGTTAGTATACACTAGTGATTGAAAGATAGTTTGTATTATTCCCCCCAAAATATCTGACTTGACAGAGTGCATAAGGCATTTCACTTGGACTCAAGAAGACCTGAGTTCAAACCTCACCAAAAAAGTGCTGACCCTGGGGAAATCACTAAAACTCTCTAAGCCTCAGTTTCCTCATCTGTAAAACAAGGAGGTTTGACTCAATGGTTTTTGAGGTCCCTTCCAGATTTATATCTATGATCCTAAAATTATACACTTAGTCATGAAAGATAATGAAGATTACACATTGAGGAAAGGTCAGAAAGAAGAAAATGTGATGAAAACAAAGTGATAAAGATAAAAAGACGAGTGATTTGTTATTTAGCAGTTTAGTCATGTCCAACCCTTCAGGATCCCCATAGACCATAACCATCCATGGGGTTTTCTTGACAAGATTACAGGAGTGGTTTGCCATTTCCTTCTCCAGTGGATTCAGTGGAATCTTTTGTCAGGAAAACAGAGGAGAAGTGACTTACCCAGCTAAAAGTGTCTGAGGCTGGGTAAAAACCCAGGTCTTCCTGACATCAGGCTCAGCTACCTCAGAGAAATACTTTAGACATCTTTAATTCAGTAGAAATATGAAAGAAAAACTTACAAGAAAGATCTATGTTGACGCAATGATTTCAGAGCAATTTTTAAATTTTATTTTTCCATCAATAAGCATTTATTTTTCTCTCTCACCCCCACCTTGGGGAAAAGAAAAAACAAACCAAAACAAAACTCATAACAAATATGTATAGTTAAGCAAAACAAATTCGCATTTTACCCATGTCCAAAAATCTGTGTCTCGTTATGCATGTATTCATATGTATGCATGTATACATAAATCTATATATTATTCTCTTGAGTCTATCACCTCTCTTTCAGGAAAAGGGTAGCATAGCTCATCATCAGTCTTTTGAAATCTTTGTTGGTCACTGCTTTGATCAAAGTTTACAATGTTGTTGTTTTGGAAATGGTTCTCCAGATTCTGCTCAGTTCTCTTTTCATCAGTGTATATAAGTCTTCCCAGGTTTTTCTGAATGCATTCTTTTTATCATGTCTCATAGCACAATAATATTTCATTATATTTATATACCCTAATTTGTTCAACCATTCCCCCAATTGATAAGTATTCACTTGGTATCCAGTTCTTTGTCACTATAAAGAGATGCTATAAATATTTTTGTACATATGGAACCTTTCCTTCTTTCTTTGATATATTTGGGAGATAGACCTAGTAAAGATGCCACTGCATGAAATGGTACCTGGGATTTAGTGACCTTTTGAGCATAATTTCAAATTACTCTCCAGATTGACTGTGTTGTTGTTCAGTCATTCAGGAACGTTCAACTCTTCTTGACCCCATAGACCATAACCAGCCAGGTCCTTCTATCCTCTACTACCTTCCAAGATCTGTCCAGGCTCATGTTAATTGTTTTTATGACATTATCTATCCATCATCTTCTGCCATTCCGTCTTTATCTTCAGTCTTTCCCAACATCAAGGTCTTTTTCAATGAGTTGTCTTCTCATTATGTGACCAAAGTATTTAAGCTTCAGCTTCAGTAGTTGACCTTTCAATGAATAGTCTGAATTAATTTATTTCAGTTTTGACTGATTTGATTTCCTTGCTATTCAAGTGACTCTCAAAAGTCTTCTCTAGCACCACAGCTTGAAAGTGTTGATTGTGTAGAACTCAGCTTTCCTTACAATCCAACTCTCACAACCATACATAGCTACTGGAAACAACCATGGTTTTGATGATGCACATCTTTGTTGGCAAGGTTATATCTCTGCTTTTTAGTAAGCTGCTTAGCTTTCCTTGTAAAGAGCAAGTGTTTTTGTTGATTTTTTAAAAATTTCTTAGCTGCAGTCATTGTCTGCAGTGATTTTTGTGCCCAAAAATATAAAATCTGACACTGCCTCCATTTCTTCTTCCTTCCATTTGCTAGGAAGTGATGGGATCAGTTGCCACGATCTTAGGGTTTTTTGTGTTAAGCTTCAAGCCAGCTTCTACACTCTCCTCTTTCACCCTCATGAAAAAGCTTCTTAATTCTTCTTCACTTTCTTCAAAGTGCTATCATCTGCATATATGAAATTGTTGATATTTCTCAGCAACTTTAATTCCAGCTTTTGATTTATCTAGCCTGGCATTTGGCATGATGTACTCTACATACAAGTTAAAATAAATGAAATTACAATATGCAGCCCTATTGTACTTTTTTTCCATTCTTAAACCAATAAGTTTTCCATATTCAGTTCTCACTGCTGCTTCTTGGCCCTCATACAGGTTCCTCAGGAGTCAAGTAAGATGATCTGGTACTCCCAGCTCTGTAAGGATTTACCATAATTTTAAATTTTTTTAACTT
Source organism: Notamacropus eugenii (assembly GCF_028372415.1). Classification (NCBI taxonomy): domain Eukaryota; kingdom Metazoa; phylum Chordata; class Mammalia; order Diprotodontia; family Macropodidae; genus Notamacropus; species Notamacropus eugenii. Next base: position 379,221,534 of record NC_092872.1, read on the forward strand.
AAATACACAATAAGAAAAGAAAAAAGTCATTGCCATGTGCACAGCAGAACATAGGAGAGGATTCAAAATGTACAGCAATAAATTTTCATTTCAAGAAAGCCCATATAATAAATGCTATGCATTATACTCAGAGCTGTCTTTTCTTTACTTCCATCTAAGTTTTCTTTTGTTCTCTCTGTATACTTTTTATTTTGCTCTTTCCCCCCCTTCCTCCTTCCTCCCCTCCCCCAAGAAGGTACAATTAAGCACTGATGTATTTGTGTGTATGTATTATATGTACATATATACACATACACATATACACATATATACATATAAACATACCTATATACACACATACAAAGATATATACATGCATGAACAGTTACTTGTGTACACTTCCCTACATATACATATACTTATATATCTATAATCATACTCATATATTATAGACATATACGTTCATATGCATCTATGTAAGACTGTACTACAGTTATTTGTTTTGTTTCTTTGAGGATGGATAACCTCTTCTTTCATAAGTCCAAGTCTTTTCATATTTTTCTAAGTCCACCAACTTGTCATTTCCCATACCACAGCAATATTCCAACCTTATGCTGTCTAGTTATTTTAAAAAGTCTAAAACAATATTGATTAATATGGCTGACATAGAGTGTCATTTCCCTATTTTTCTCTGATGACTAAATCTGATGATTAAACTTTATCTGAGATCGTGATTACTACCCCTGACTGTTTTCCCTAATAAATTCTACTCCTGATCTTTATTTTATGTTTGTGTTTATCTCTTACTTCCTGTCCTTCCTGACTCTTCTACTTTGCCGTTTCTACCTTGCCCTCCATTATTTAACCTGCCCTGCCTCCTTGTCTTCCCATTCCCATTAATCTAAACACCTTTCTATTACCCTCTTTATCCTGTTCCCTCACCTCCCCCCCCCCGTAGAAATCTCTTCCTTATGCTCTCTCCCCTCCATATCCCCTTAGCCTTTTATTTCTTTCTGAATTTAGAAGACTTTTTTATACCCTTCTATGTATTGTTCCTCTTAAACCCATTCCCGATGAAAGTAGAGTTCCAAAACTACCAGCCCTCCTCCCTCACCTAATTCCTCTGTGTCAGTTCTTCCTCTCACATTTCCTTTGAATTTTTTTACCTTTTCCTAAATGCTTTTCCTTTTGAAAATCATATCATACTTATGTCTACCCCAGTCTTTCTTACAAACTACCCAATTACTGATAACGAACTTAGACATATCTTATATTTCCTCATATAAAAGGTAAACAATCTGTCCTTATTGAGTCCCTTATAATTAGTCTTTGATATGGATCTTATATTTCTCTTGGATCTTATATGTCAAATCTTCTATTAAGTTCAGGTTGTTGTTGGGTTTTTTTTTTTTAAACAAAATCCTGAAAGTCTGACAATTCATTAAATGTCCTTTTTTTTTTTCAGGATAATGCACTCTTGTTTATTTTTACCATCCTGTGTTCACCCTGAGGCACTATTTTATCTTATTTGTGGGGAAAATCTGGAGAGTTTGGAATTTTCTGACCCACTTTGCCATCTTCCCAGAATTCTCTCCCCAACTTGCCGCATTTTGTTGTGATCCAGACAGCCAAAGGCTTTAGTGTAGTCACTTAAACAGATCTTTTTCTGGAATCCCTTTGCTTTCTCCATAATCCAGTGAATGTTGGCAATTTAGTCTCTAGTTCTCTGTCTCTATAGCAATTCACAATTCCACCAACAGTGCATTGATGTACCTGTTTTCTTACAATCCCTCTGGCATTTGTTATTTTCTTTTTTTGTCACTTTGCTAGTCTGATGGCATCTCAGTGTTGCTTTAATTTGCATTTCTCCAATTGTTTGTGATTTAGAGCATATTTTCATTTGCCTATTGATAGCCTGAATATGTTTCTTTTAGAACTGCCTATTTATATCCCTTTATTTACCATTTGTGGAATGGTTCTTATTCTTACACATTTGAATCAGTTCCTTTTATTGGAAATTAAACTTCCACTTAAAAAACTTTCTGTAAAGACTTTTTTCCCAGTTAACTGTTTCACTTCTAACAATAGTTGCATTGGTTTTGTTTGTGGGAGAAAAAAAAACTTTTCAATTTTATATAATTAAAATTGTTTAGTTTATCTTCTGTGGTCTTCTTTATCCCTTGTTTCATCATGAACTCTTCCCAATTCAAATCTCTGAAAGGAAAGTTCTTCCTTATGCAATGATACAGTGATTCTGTATCCTTATTTCCCCAAGAGATGATATAGTATAGTACATAGCCAGCCTCAAATCCAAGAAGAAGTGAGTTGAACTCTTGCCTTTGATGTCCTTGACTTTCTCTATACTGTCTCATTGACTCTGAGGAATTCACAACCTCTCAGTGTTCTAGACAATTCTCTAAGGATCTCAGTTGTAAAGAATGTTCCAACCTGTACATGTAGAGGGAGTTTCCTTTCATAGGTCTAGCCCCCAGCCCTATTTTCCTGTGTATTTGTTTACTTGTTAAAAAATCTCATCTTGTAGAATTGACCGCTGTCATAGAGGTGGCCCAACTTCAAACTAAAAACATATATGAAAATGATTTGTAAACTACAACATCCTATCCAAATGTGTGTTAATTATTACTGTTGCTGGAACAAGACATAATAGGGTTTGGAGTCAAGAAGACTGGGGCCAAATCCTGCCTCTGACAGCTTACAAGGTGACTCTAAGTAAGTATCTTAATTTCTCTGTCTCAGAAAATTCCCTGGTTCACATCTACTGTTTTGGAGCAAGGTGAACTTCTACCCTGGTGGAAGAAATTTCCACTCTAAAGGATTCTTCACACCAATAAAATCACAGATCAGTCAAACAACAAGCATGTATTAAGTCTCTACTGTTTGCTAGGCACTTTGCTAGGCCCTGGGGATACAAAGATGAACATAAATTAGTTCCTACCCTACAGAAGCATATAATAATAATATAACTCCTTGAATATTTGACCTTCAGCTATACATGAATAAGCCAAACTGGGAAAGATCTTGTAAGCCAGGACCACCTGACCATATTCTCCAGATCCAGAGAGGATCCTCGTTAAAGGTCAAATCCAGGAGCAGTGTGGAAGCTACTGGTCTCTTCTCAGTCTGGATTGGGGAGCAGGGAGTATGAACAGTGGAAGAGAGTAAAGTAAATAGATAACATTTTGGCAGTCAGGGAATTTGAATGCTCAACTTGTGTGTGCCTCAGTTTCCTTATCAATGAAATGGAGTCACACTCAATGACTTCTAAGGTCCCTTCCAACTCTAAATCTGTGATCCTCTGATCCTTTGAGTCCATCTGTATACTCTTGTTCAAAGATAAGACTTAAAATATCTTTCAGAATCAAATATAAATGATTTAGAGGGAGGGGTGGATAAGGATGAGAATTAATCTCTAATTTGAGATATCCATGACTGCTCCTGCTTCATTAGTGTTAATAATCCCGTTGACTGGATTATTGAATGTCTAATAACAGTGACTGTAATATTAATAGTAATATTGATAGTAATAATAAGAAGAATGATAATTATAGTTGCAGTAAAAGTCATAATAACAGTAGTCAGTCATAATAATGATCACGGTAATTGGAGAAGGAAGAAGTCACCTCCTTCTAGGCTATTAGGTTGTCCCCATAGTCTAGAGGATCTTCTAAAGTTTCCTTTTTCAGATCTCAGATATATGACTGAATGCATTTTTACTTTCACTTAATTATGCCTTCTATTGTTGTTCTCATTCAGTCATGTTCAACTCTGGACCATAGCATGCCGGACCCTTCCATCCTCTTCTCTCTCCCGACATCTTTCTTAACTCATATTTGTTGTTTCCATGACTCTATCAATCCATCTCATCCTCTGCCATCCCTTTTTTCTTTTGCCTTCAGTCTTTCCCAACATTAGGGTCTTTCCCAGTGAATCCTGTCTTCTCATTACATGGCCGAAGTATTCAGCTTCAGCTTTGTTATTTGACCTTCCAGTGAATAGCTTGAAATTAATTCCTTTAAGGATTGACTGATTTGATCTCCTAGCTTTCACTAGGTAGGATGGAATCTCAATTCTCACTTTCAGAAAGCAGTTACCCTAGGGCCAGATCTGGCATAGAGTTTGTTTATGGGTAGAATCACAGATTTAAAACTGTGTGAGACTTTAAAAGTGATTGAGTCTAATCCTCATGTTATAGATGAAGGAACTGAGGCCCAAAAGATTAAGTGACTTGCCCAGGGTCACAGAACTAGTAAGTGTCTAAAGTGGGATTTAGAGCCAATTCTTTCTGCTTCCAAGTTCATTGATCTAACTACTATCCCATCCCATGAGGAACTTTGTTTTAATCCCAACATATCTTTTATAGAAATGATTTTCCCTTCTGATTTTTTTTTAATGGCAAAGAAGTGATTGAGTGAGAAGTCACTGAGGAAAAAGTTGTGCTTTCAGCAGAACAGGGAATTATGTTGATACTCTAAGAACCACATCTCCAGCCTAGCAGTTCGGGCCTAGGGCAGCCCAAATCTGAATTCCTTGTAACGTTACAACTTTTTATAGATGAGGGCAAATGTTACAATTGCAGCTCTGTATACAGACAATGTTTTTGTCAACAGAGGTGGCCCTGCTAGATTTTTCACTTTGCAAAAGGATTCACTTCAGTGCCTTCTGAAACAGAAAGTTCCCCAAGGTAACTGAAAGTATGATTTGATTTACGGACCTTTGATTTTTCCTGGAGTGTTTCAAGAACTTCTCATTTTGGTTAAGTTGGAAGCCTCTGAGGATTCCCACTCTATCCCAGAGGCCTCTGAAACCTTTTCTAAATGCCTGCCGGCATCGTGGGGCCCTGGCAGCTTTGGCAACATTGATAAGGCATCCTGATGCTGTTGGTGAGGTCGTTCTTAACGTGGGTATTCTTTTTTCCCCACAGAAAGTTGGCTGTGACCGGGTGATTGGCTCCACCAAACAAGAAGACAAATGCGGTGTGTGTGGAGGAGACAACTCACACTGCAAAGTAATCAAAGGGACATTCACAAGGTTACCTAAGAAACAAGGTCAGTTATATGGCTTCTGCCTGACTCTTCTCGCTTTAATTACTACCTGGTGGTTTCACATGCCCATGTCTCTGTGTGTGTGGCTATCATCTTAAAATTCTTCCTTTCCCTTAACCCCAACATCCAATCACTAGGTTCATTCTTTCTCTGTAATGTCTTTCTTTTCTGTTCCTACAGCTAGACCCTATCACAAATAGTATCCCAGCCCTTCTCCTCCTCTGCAGTCTCTCCCCATCTCTAGTACATCCTGTACATGTTGCCACATGAATGCTCCTAATGAATAGGTATGACCATATATCTCTCCTGCTCAGAAGTCTTTGATGATTCCCTGTTAACCATGGGATAGTCAGGGATAAAGAACAGCAGTTCTCGAAGTGTGGTCTTGAAGACCCCTGAGTGTCCCTGCCTTTCAAGGCATTTGTGAAATAAAAACTCTTTGTATAATACAGGATGTTATTTGTCTGTTAAAATACTCCTCCCTTTTCCCACTACACACCATACATAACATGGTCATAATTCAACCAAAACAATATATTGCAACAGATTGAATACAGAAGCAGCTATGAGAATCCAGTTGTCTTCAGACATGATCCCCATGTCTCCAGACGTTAAAGATATTTTCAAAAATATATAAAATAATCCCACCCTTCTGAGCAAATTATTTTTATTTGGGAAAATGTAGGGTTTTTTATTAAAAGTATATTATTTGTGTTAACATTTAGTGGGTTTGTTTTAAAAACAAATTAATAAATAATTTTTGAATGATCAGTTTTAATTTATTAACATAGTAAATATTGATAGAAATATAAATAATATAAACATATAAATAAATAAAGGCTCTTTGGGTCTTCAATAATTTTTTAAGAGCACAAAGAGACCCTCAATAATTTTTAAGTGTCAGAGTACTAAGACAAAAAGGCGTGCCTGTCCAAAGCATTGGGAGGAGGTGGTCATTCAGGTTCACCTGCCTGGGCCACGCCTACCCCAGATTACTAAATGGCACTAAAGACACAGAGCAGCATTCTATTGTCAGATAGGAAGGGGGGAAAGGGGAGGGGGAGGGAGGGAGAGAGAGAGAGAGAGAGTGTGTGTGTGTGTGTGTGTGTGTGTGTGTGTGTGTGTGTGTGTGTGTGTGTGTGTGTGGAAGGAGAGGGAGAGGGAAAGGGAGAGAAGAGGAAAGAAGAGAGAGGAGAGAGGGAGGGAGGGGGGAAGGGTGGGAGGGGGAGAGGGAGGAAGGGACGGAGGGAGGGAGGGAGGGAGAGTGTGTGTGTGTGTGTGTGTGAGGGAAGGAGAGGGAGAGGGAAAGGGAGAGAAGAGGGAAGAAGAGAGAGGAGAGAGGGAGGGAGGGGGGAAGGGTGGAAGGGAGGGAGGGAGGGAGGGAGGGAGAGTGTGTGTGTGTGTGTGTGTGTGTGTGTGTGTGTGTGTGTGTGTGTGTGTGGGAAGGAGAGGGAGAGGGAAAGGGAGAGAAGAGGGAAGAAGAGAGAGGAGAGAGGGAGGGAGGGGGAAGGGTGGAAGGGAGGGAGGGAGGGAGGGAGGGAGAGTGTGTGTGTGTGTGTGTGTGTGTGTGTGTGTGTGAGGGAAGGAGAGGAAGAGGGAAAGGGAGAGAAGAGGGAAGAAGAGAGAGGAGAGAGGGAGGGAGGGGGGAAGGGTGGGAGGGGGAGAGGGAGGAAGGGACGCAGGAAGATTCTGCTCTGCATTAGGAGAGGTTGTTTTCTCATGGGATAACCCCTGCACTGATGAAATCAGAGGTCTGGTACTAAAGTACAACACAACCAAGTACATCTCCACTAAGATCAAGGATTCTCAATCAGTCTGATGATGTCTCAATGACCACCATTGCTTCCAGCCTCCTAACTCATGCCCTTTTCTTAGGTGCTTGTTTCTGGCCAGTGTCACAGTACCCCCAGGATGTCAACCTCAACCCCTTAGACTCCCTCTCTCCTCTTAGCCTTTCTTGTTCTGAGACTCTCCTCCTCAGACTTCATAAACTGTACCCCTCAGACCCATCCCTCAGGCCTGCTGAGACTCTGACCTATATTGGTTTGTTCATTCCCAGGGAGCTAATTAGACACAAGGACATGACTGTCAGACTTCCTCTCAGTCACTTGTCCTTTGGTGCTCTCCTATCCCTGAAGTTATCTATTTCAGCCAACTCCGCTTGGTATGAGAAGGTGCCACTTCATGCCATCATCCCTCTTGGTCACTACCTCCTACCTTCAGGGAGGCCTGATGTCAGGTAGAGAGTCTCACAACCATAAACCAACTCCTCAGCCAAGCATCCAAGGCCCTCTTGAATCTGGCCCTTGCCTACATTTCCAGCTTCATTTGCCCCCAAACAAATATTGTAGTTCTTCCCAAACTTGAGGGCTGGCAGGCCCACTCCAGTCTCTGCATCTCTGCTCCAACATCCCCCTGCCTGGAGTGCTTTAACCCATCCTTGGCCTTGTTCTTAAATCCTACCCCTCCCTCAGGGCACTGAAAGAAAAAGCTACTGCTGAAGAGTGCCTGATATACCCAGTAACTAGCACAGTGCTGGGCTCCGGGTAGGACATGGAGAATAAGGTATTTATAGACCCATAATCTTTTGACTAATTGTGGCCATAAATTAATGTCTATTGAGTTTACCATGCAACTTGTGATCTAGGCTTTAGAGCCAGATAACCTAGGGCATGTGGCTTCATTCCACTGACTCAGTTACTATAGCTGACAGATGGGAAAAAACAGATACACACACACATTTCACTCCAGGCATGCTTATCATTAGTTATTCCTCTACTTGTGAAACACTGGCTCTGAACAAGTATATGTTCATGTGTACATATGTTCATGGAGACATGTATAACATACATGTTCTTATGTTGTCTGTATATTGTATGTGATTGTGACCGTATGTGCATTTAATGTGTTCCCATGTTGTGTGCCTGCATGTTATATGTGTTCGTGTGTACATGTGATCATGACCTATGTACACTGTAACAGCATCATTCTTCATGTTTAGGTCAGGCTATAACTCAGCTATTATAAGCTCATTTTTTTTTCTTTAAATATCTTAATGAAGGTTATATCAAGATGTTTGAAATCCCAGCTGGAGCAAGACACTTGCTTATACAAGAAACAGATTCTACCCATCACAGTCTGGGTGAGTATAATTCATGACTCTGGGCATGAGTCTCTTGCAGGGCTGGCTTGGCACTGCTGTGAGTCTAAAGCTGGGCACTGGATTTTAGATGGAGTATCATGTCTTTGTAAATATAATATATTTTTGAGGGGGTGAGAGGGTGAGTGTGGGAGGAGAATTTATTACATTTATTAGATTAGCTATGAATGTAGATATAATACCCCAAAGCCCACTATGTAGCTAAGGCTTTCAGATTGACTGAAAATGAACCAAGATTAGAAAATGGACTAATGAGTTCAGCCCGTTGATCTTGTGTGAACCAATCTCCCCCAAAATTTAAGGATATTTTGGGATGGAAGACAATCTAGGACCAACAGGGAGCAAGATGTTTTTGTGTGGGGCTTCCAAGAAGAGGCTGTATTCCCTCCATGATATCCCTCTCAAGTGATCATCCAGACTCCCTTGTAGTGAATGGGGAATTCACTACTTATCAAGGTATTATACTCCACTCCAGGATAGCTCTAAGAAGCATATTAGAGTGAAAAGAGAATTGGATTTTGAATCTGAGGACCTGAATTCCGGTCCCAAGTAGGAAATAACTACTTATATGACCTTGGATAAGTCACTTAACTTCCACTAAGCTCAAATTTCTTTATCTATAAAAAGAAAGGTTGAGCCAGGGGATATCTGAGATTCATTCCAGATCTGTCCTATGACTCTGTGAAGGGTGTTTTACTTATCTCATATTTGCATAACACTTTACAATTTACCACGCACTTTCACATTAGCGTTGGTATTTGGTCATTTTTCAGCTCGGTCCTACTCTTCATGAACCCTTTTGGGGTTTTCTTTTTTTTTTTTTTTTTTTTTATTTTGTAATGTTTAACAATCACTGCCATACAATTGTGATTTTATCCCCCCCACCTACCCCCCACTCCCCCCCTCCCTCCCCACGACTGCATACAATTCTGTGTAGATTCTACATATACTTTCCTATTGAGTATATTTTCACTATAGTCATGCTATGTAGTCAGACTAAGATAAATGAAAGAAATCGTATAACAAATCAGAACATGATACACAAACACATACACATACACAAACATGATCTGCTACAATATGTGAGTGACTTCCATATTTCTCTGTCTGAGTGTGGCAGGCATTTTGCCTTGAGATCCTCCATTGGGATTTTTTTTTTTTTTTGGTAAGAAGTTCTTGTGTTATTACAAAAATCTAAGTCTACCAGAAAAAACTCTCACACACTGTGGTTGTTGCTGTGCATAAAGTTCTCCTGGTTCTGCTCCTTTCACTCAGCATCAGGTCATATAAGTCCTTCCAGGCCTCTCTGAAGTCTTCTTGTTCATCATTTCTTATGGCACAATAGTACTCCATTACATTCATATACCATAATTTATTCAGCCATTCCCCAATTGATGGACATCCCCTTGACTTCCAGTTTTTGGCAACTACATAGAGTGCTGCTATAAATATTTTTGTACATGTGGGACCCTTTCCCATTTTTATGATCTCTTGGGGATATAGTCCTAGTAGCGATATTGCTGGGTCAAAGGGTATGCACATTTTTGTAGCCCTTTGGGCATAGTTCCAAATTGCTCTCCAGAATGGTTGGATGCGCTCGCAGCTCCACCAACAATGAATTAGTGTTCCAACTTTCCCACATCCTCTCCAGCATTTATCATTTTCTTGTTCTGTCATGTTTGCCAATCTTATAGGTGTGATGTGGTACCTCAGAGTTGTTTTGATTTGCATCTCTCTAACCAATAGTGATTTAGAGCATTTTTTCATATGATTATAGATAGCCTTAACCTCTTCCTCTGAAAATTGCCTGTTCATATCCTTTGACCATTTATCAATTGGGGAATGCCATTTATCAATTGGGGAATGGGGGTTTTCTTAACAAAGATATTGGAGAGGTTTGCCATTTCTTTCTCCAGCTCATTTTACAGATGACAAAACTGAGGCAAACTGGGTTAAGCGATTTGCCCAGGATCACAAAGCTAGTAAGCCTCTAAGGCCAAATGTGAACTCAGGTCTTCCTAACTCCAGGTCCCTGGTGCTTTATCCACTGCACTACCCAACTGCCCGGCACTTTCACCTACACTGTTACAGACTCTGTGAGGTATCTAGGACAAGATGGTGTTATCCCTATTTTATAAATGTGGTAACTGAGGCTCAAAATTGACTTATCTGAGACCATATGTCTAGAAAGAAGGCGGGATGTTTCCAGTCTCCTTACACTTACCCTCATGGTCTTTCTATGACTATACCACATGGCCTTCCCCTAAACCATCCAAGATGGGTTGGTGGTCTTCATTGTCTGAAGATGGCTCAGGCATGGGCAGTATACTGAAAAGTACCCACACACTTTCATATCCTGCCTGAGGAGAAGCAGCATTGTCTGGTGGGGTGGAAAGAGTGAATTCAACATCAGAATTTCTGATTACAGCTGCATTTCTTGCCTGATGTTTGACCTCAGACAAGTCTGATCCTCTCTTTGGCCCCAGTTTCCTTAGTATGTAAGCTGTGTTTCAGTAATAAAAGGTTGGATAAGAGAAAGAACAAGGTAGGGACCTGAGGAAAAGGAGGGGGAGAAGGAATTGGGAAGTCATTCGGCAGGTTGTGGGGGGGGGGGTGAGATTAGGAATTGTGAAGACCAGAGATTGAATTTGGTAATGAGAAAGTCAGGAAGACTTGAGAAAATGAAGAAGAGAACCTAGTCTGAGGTAGAAAAGAAATGAGCTTGAAGAAGAATTCACACAGAAGCATTTAAGATGAGGAAGAAGGTGGGGAAAGGAGCCACATGTACAAAAATATTTGTAGCATCTCTTTTTGTGATGGCCAAGAACTGGAAATTGAGGAGATGCCTATCAACTGGGGAACAGCTGAACAAGCTGTGGTATATGAATGTAATGGAATACAATTGTGCTATAAGAAATGATGAACAGGTGGACTTCAGAAAAATCTGGAAAGACATATAACTGATGCTGAGTGAAGTGAACAGAACCAGGAGGACATTATACATAGTAACAGAGAGTGTTGTGTGTGAGGACTAATTTTGATCGGCACCCCATCTCACCAATGTAAGAACCTAAAACATTTCCAAAGGACTCATGATACAAAATGCCATCCATATCCAGAGGAAGAACTTTGGAGTCGGAACGCAGAATGAAGCAGACTATTTTCTCTTTTGTTATGTTTTATTTTGTTTTTCTTATGGTTTCTCCTATTCAATACAAATCTTCTATACAACATGACTAACATGAAAATGTGTTTAATGGGAATGTGTGTGTAGAGCCCATGTAAGACTGCATGCCATCTTGGGGAAGAAGAAGAAAGGGGGAGAAAATTTAAAACTTGTGGAAGTGAATGCTGAAAATAAAAAACAAATAAATTAATAAATTTGGGGGGAAAGTCAACAAAAACATTTTATACAAATAAAATCAGGTTTAAATTTTAAAAAAAGAAAATAGATTCAGAAAAAAATAAATGCTACTTGATCTGAAAAAAAAAAGAAGAGGAAGAAGGACTTTAGGAGGAAAAGACTCATGGATAAGGAGAAGAATAGAAAGAGGGGAGTGCGAGAAGAAAAAGAACCAGAGAAGGAAGGAAGGAAGTATTGGTAAGGCAGTTTAAAGGTTAAGACAAGGGAAAAGAAGCTAAATGAAATTGTCAAGATACTAAAAAGGTAAAAAACAGAGGAATAATTCCAGAACCGAAGATACCCAAGAGCAGTTTGTCACAACAATTCTCCATGAAACCTATTAACAACAGAGACAAGATGAAGGATCTTAACAGCAAGTGTGGAGAACACGGCAAATTTTGCACTGACATGTATATAGTGTTCTACATTGCTGGCCAAATGATTGCTATTTCTGCTCAAAGTGTGGGCCAGTCTCTCCACAAGCAGACTCAAGGACAGTCTATTTTCCCCATTGTCATTGAGAATAAAGTATTTCTTAAATGTAAAAACAAAGATGAAGAAATAAGGGCTCTAAAGAGTCAGTTGCTAAGACTTATGGAAGTGATTGCAGAAAACTGAAAACAAATTAATTTAAAAAAAATAAAGTTGTTATTGTTGAGTCACTTCAGTCATCTCTGACTCTTCGTGGCCCCATTTGGAGTTTTCTTGGCAAAGATATGCAGTGGTTTGCCATTTCCTTCTCTAGCTCATTTTACAGATGAAGAAACTGAGGCAAAGAGGGTTAAATGACTTGCCCAAGGTCACACAGCTAGTAAATGTGTCTGAAGATGGATTTAAACTCAAGTCCTCGATACATTGCACTCTCTAGCTGCCCTAGGGGACTCTTACCCCATTTCTGTCACTTAAGGGTAGAAGAATGATACACAGCAGATAAAAAGAGAAAAAGACTGGTGAAGCAACAGACCTATGGATCTTTCTAAAGAGAAGAGATCTGGAGTCCCTGATGAAGAAACAAGTGCTTTCCCTCCAAGGAATGATCCTATGAATCTACAGATATTATCAGTCAGTCAGCAGGCATTTATTAAGTACTTGCTATGTGCCAGGTGCTGTGATCTCTTCTCAGGTAAGAGATTGTTCAGGAAGGATCAGAAAAAGAGATGAGTGGTGATAGCTTACAACTCTGTACAGAAGCTTACTAAAGTGGCTGATAATAAGATAAAGGTCTGCAGTTTATCCAGGATATGACAGCGAACCTTCCAAGATTTTCAAAACAGATGACTACTATTCACTGTTGGTAATTCACATGGACACAACTAATGCTGAATCCATTGCTAAGATGTATGAAGTCTTAGGCAAAAAGCTGAAGATTTAGGTATACAGGTGTATTTCTATCACTGCTACTGATTGAAAGGTGGAGAAGAAAAAGGCAGATTTGAAAGTACATCGCTGGATAAGAGGGTGGTACCTAAGAATTTGGATTTGTGGTCCACAGATTTAAAACTTGGTAATGAGGGACTCTTGGAAGAGGATTGAATCCACTTAACAATGGCTAATAAGAATGTACTCACATGGAATCTTACAAATATAATTAAATTTATACTCAAAAGGCAAAGTAAAAGAGAGAACTGCCTATGAATATCAAATAATTCAGATGCCATAGAAAGTAGTTACACTGTAGTAAGAAGAATAAGGCACTAAAAGTCACTTGAGAAAAATCCAAGAAGAAAAGCTCTGCGATAAAACCTGTGACCTCAGGTGTTTATACAAAAAATGCATAGAGCAGGAATAACGAGGAAAGTGAACAAGAGATCTTAATACAAGGATATGAATTAATTTTGTAGTTATCACTAAATTGATGAGGTGAGACCCAGGATAAGACTGTGACTTTGGAAGGATATATTTTATTTAGAAGGATAGGTAAATATAAGAGATCACACATTATTACACATTAAGAAATGTGAAAAAGCACAGAATGAGAAATACATTACAAAGCATTTAGATACAGATCAATTGAGAAAGAAATAAAAGTAATATTATCATTGGAGTATATTACTGACCACTGGGACAGAAAGAAGTAGGTGAAATTCAGCAGCATATCATCACAGGTCTGGAACAGGCATAAGAGCTATAATGATAGGAAGTTTCCACTATCCTGAAATCTGTTGGACTTTTTTTCTTTCTCTGCCCAAAACAGAGCAGAGAGTAGTCTTTTTACTTGCCTTAATAATAATTTCATCCTTTAAAAGGGGAACAGCCAATGAGGGAGGCATTTATTCTCTATGTGATTCTCAGCAGCAAGGAAGAACCAAGGTAGAAAAATGATAGATCCTTGAGGATGAAGAGACCATGCCATCTCTTAGGAGATGTGATTGGAAAGAAGAGAAATGCCAGGAAGGCACAGTATGGCGTGAAGTCTGCTTCAATGGGAGGAAAACACTTTTCAAAAGGTGTTGAGGAAGGATAGGTAGGATCCCATGAACAAAAATTCTATTAGGAAATCCTATCCTAGAAAGGATGAAAATTTCTCAAGGATAAAATTCCTTTAAAAAAATCTAAAAAAAAAAATACAATAAGCCCTGTGACCTCAAATACTTAAACAAAAAGGCACAAAGTAAGAATAACCAGAAAAGCTAACAAGAGAGCCTAATGTTAAGGAGGTGAAACACCAGGAGCACTTTCCTGGTCACTATCCCCTAAAGGGGAAGGGGTACCCCAAGCTTATATTTGTAGGCATGGCTCCTTTCCCAGAATGATAGTTACACAAAAGATCATCATGAATAAACCCATTTATCTAAGTAGATAGCAAACAAAAACCAGAAAAGTTATACAAATTAGAATATACCAGAAAATAAACTGAATGAATGAGCTGTCTCACTGAAAAACAAGATATCTCAGCTCAACCAACAAAAGAGCTCCAGTGTAATCAAAATCTCCCAAAGTCTCTAGAGAGACATGGTAGAAATAACAGACATATTGAGAAGCCAGCTGCCCACTGTATGACTGCCTTCCAAAGTCTGTCTCTCCCCACAAGGTTGGTCCAAAAGAGAGTCTATACTTGAATGAGTCTCTCTTGAAATAGGAATGAAAAAGAATGTGTCTCTTTTCCAAACTTCTCATACCAGTTTAGCATGTAATGAGAAATCATTCTTTCTATCAATTCCAAATCACACCTACGCAGCAGCAAGCAAAACACCCATGGGCAACCCAGGTTATGAAAAGAAAAAGCAATTCTGATGAGGTAGAAAGGGGGAAAGTTACCTAAAGAGATCTGTGTTGTCACGCAGGGAATTCACTGGCCAATTAAAAAAAAAAGACAACGCACATACAGAAGGAGAGAGAATAGAGAAAGAACACTAAAGCCTAGCATGTTCCCTTGATAATAATGTCAAGCATTCTAAAACTTAGGATGGACTGAGGCTAATGAAGGAAGCTGAAGTTAACAAAAGAATTTTTATGCTATATTGGCAGGGGCTGGGGGGAGGGAAGAATTCTTAAAGAAAGGATAGAAACACTTCTTGGTCTGGATCAGACAGTGATAATTGAAGATGGTAAGAAGAGATATTCAGTTCTACCTTTGTTTTTGCTTCTGTTTTCTCTGCCAAGGAGAACAGTTTTTCAACAAGTAAGGACAGAACAAACATAAACTAATGAGTTGATATCCAAGGTAAGCAGGGAGATAATAGTGGGAGGTGGGAGTCCATTAGCTACGTTTTATGAGTTCAAGTTACCGGGATCAGATGAGTTATATCCTTATATAGTAAAAGAACTGGCAAATGTGGCTCCTGAGCCAGTCACTGATTTTCAGGGGAGAAAATGGGGTAGAGAAAATGGAGTCTGTTCGCTGTAGCTCAGTGATTGAATGTGATTTCTGTAAAAATTCTCAAATGTGTTATTAATAAGAGGGTTACTAAGCATCTAGAAAAAAAGGGGCAGGGATAGCAAATAGCAATCATGGTTTCAAAGACAGACCATGAAAGGTTAAATTCATTCCATTATTTTTTTCTTTGCCCAGGATTATTAGACTGGCAATAGAGAATGCTGAAGATAAAGCTTGTCTAGATTTTGGGAAATTATTTGACAAGTCCATCATGAAGTTCTCAATGACAAAAAAATAATGGGAAAATGTGATATCACAATTATATGGATTCAGAATAAATGGACACCAAAAGTTGTTATTAGTGATTCAGTGTCAGCTTGGAAGATCTCAAGCGGACCCCAGAGATCTGTGCTTGAGGCCCATGCTGTTTTACATTTCTATCAGTGCTTTGGATAAAGATCTAAATGTCATGCTTATCAAATTTGCAAATGGCATAAAGCTGGAAGGAATAGCTAACATATTGGATAATATTGGATAGGAGTCAGAATCTACATAAATCTCAACCTTGAGACAGCTCTAATAAGATTAAATATAATAAGGATAAATTTAGAGTCTTACAATTAAATCAGAAAATCTACTTGACAAGTACAAGATGAGGAAAGTATGAATGGTCAGCAATAGATCTAAAAATTATATTATGGAGGAGGTTTTGTGGATTGCCAATTCCATACAAGCACTTCAATAGTATGATAATGAAACGCCCTCCCCGCCTTGGAAAAAGAAAAAGACTGCATTAAGAGGTTAGGTGTCTAGGACTAAGGAGATAATTATGCTGCTCTATTAGAGTACGTTTAGAGTATTGTGTTCAGTTATGGAGACTGCATGGGAAAACTGGAAAGGGACCAGGATGGGGGGGCTGCAACCAGGATGATAGAGAATTGGCTGAATGAACTGAGGAGTTTAGTTTGGGAAAGAAAAGACTCGGGACAAAAGAGCTGTCTTCAGGTATTTGGTAGAAGGATTGTACTTCTCTCTACTAGACCCCAGAGGGCAGCACAAGTAGAGGTGAAAGAGATAAAGGTGCAGATTTAAACTTGCTAACATAAGGGAATTCGTGTAAAGAAAACTTTCCTAACAGCTAGAGCTTTCCAGGAGAAGAATGTGAACTAGCTCAGGAATCATAGGTTTTCCTCTCAATGGAGGCCTTCAAGCTAAAGCTCGGATGATCAATTCTTTTTTTTAATTAATTAATTTATTTATTTATTTTTAGTTTTTAACATTCACTTCCATAAGATTATGAGTTCCAAATTTTCTCCCTATCTCTTCCCTCCCCCCATCCCAAGATGGCATGTAATTTGATATACATTCATATTAAGCCTATTTTCACATTAGTCATGTTACAAAGAAGAATTAGAACCAATGGGAGAAACCATGAGAAAGAAGAACAAACCAAAAAAAAGAGAGCAAATAGTATGCTTTGATCTGCATTCAGATTCCATAGTTCTTTTACTGCATGAGTCTTTTGGAGTTGTCTTAGATCCTTGCATTGCTGAGAAGAGCCAAGTCTATCAAAGTTAGTCATTGCATAATATGGCTATTATTGGGTACAATGTCCTCCTGGTTCTGCTCATTTCACTCAGCATCAGTTCATATAAGTCTTTCCAGGTTTTCCTGAAGTCCTCCTGCTCATCATTTCTTAATAACACAATAGTATTCCATTACATTTGTATACTACAGTGACTTGTTCAGCCATTCCCCAACTGATAGATGTTGGATGCCGAATTCTTGATTATCAGAGAATTCTTCATACCAATATTGGTTGAACTAGATGGTTTCTGGGGCTCTTCCAACTCTGAGATTCTGTGATTTTTGTAATCAGGTAGTTGAACTAGAGGGCCCCTAAGGCCCCTTCCAGCCCTGATCATTTGTGATTTTTTTTAAAGCCATCTCATTCATCATTCCCCTAAATACTAATTGAAATTATTCTATTTCACTGCAATGGAATTGATTGAGATTCTCATCGAAAATTTTTAACTGGAATGGATGTCTAGCTAATGACCCATTCATTCCACCCATGAATCATTCAAATATCTTAGTAACAGTTTCCTATTCTAGCATTTAGGATAAACAGCTACTTTGTTGGCATTGAGGCTTGTCCCTGCATAGAATCCTGAGATTCAGAACTGGAAAAGACCTTAGAACCCATCCATTCTAACTCCATTTTACACATCAGAAAATGGAAGCCCAGAGAGTTTAAATGCCCAAGGTCACATAGGTAGTCAGAAGCAGAGGCAACATTTGAACTTGTCAAAATCCAGTGTTCTTTCCACTACTTCTCCACAACCTATTGAGGTGTCTTCTCCCTTCAGGTGGACAAAACTCAGGGGAACATGCAAGGCAGTAGTTTTGTGACTTGTATTATACATTTTCTGCATGTACCCTGGTGGACAGTGCCACAAAGAATATCTCCTCCCAACCCCCTTGAAATGCCCCAAGTCTGTTCCATTAGGGTGAACCTACTGTAAATGAGTCATAGGAGCAGGAAGGTTGGTGTTGTTCTCACCTTCATCCTTCCCCCAGAAGCAAAGCAGAGCTTCATTAATGATGAGGTTGCAATAAACAAGATGCCTCCGTTTTCTTACTAGGACTATATTCTTTAGCCTTTGGCATGTTGGGGCGGTCGCTGATGATCTTTTTCAGTCTGTTAACCATATGAGGTATCAGATAGCAGATTTGGTCAGGTTTCTTGACATGATCAGCTTGGTATCATAGGGGAAAAAAAATTATCTCTGTATTCCCATAAACTCTGTCCAAAGCCTAGCCATGCTATGTGGCCTTGAGCCAGCAAGTTACCTTCCCTTTCTGAGCCTCAGTTTTCTTAACATTATAATGAGGGGTTTTGACAAGATTGTCTCAAAGATCCTTTCTAGCTCCATGATCTCAATAATGAGACCTTTAGCATGCAATGCAACAGAATTATGGGTGAGTACAGCTAAATGTGTGGCCTTTACTTCCAGGGGGACAATCACTTGTGGATATGTTGGGGGAACTGGAAGCAGGGAAGTCCAACTAAGTGCCTCCAACTGCTCTGACAAATCTGAATGCCAAGGGAATTATGGGCCCCTGAGCCTCTCAGTACAGGGTGACAGCCTGTTCTGACTTCCCTGACAGAAACAAAGCCCTGTACACTAGTTCGTTGCTCTTCCTTCTCCCATGTTGGCTAAGCCCTGACTTTGGGTGGGGATGGGTTTCTTTTTTGGATCCCCAGCCATCAAGAACCAAGAGACGGGAAAGTTTGTTTTGGATGAGGAAAACTTGGTTGCTGATTCCAAGGCCTTCATTGACATGGGTGTGGAATGGGAATATCGAAATGATGACGATCGAGAAACTGTCCAGACGATGGGCCCTCTCTATGGTGCCATAACAGTACTGGTGAGTTTGAGGGCACATGGTCACTTCTGGAGCTCTCTGAGAAATCCCTAGGCTCTCCAAAGCATTCATTTCAAAAAACATCTTTTAACTTCTGTTGACTGTGTCAGAAAAATCAATCAACAGGCATTTATTACAAACGTATTATGTATCAGACATTGTGCTAGGTGCCGACAGTACAAAGGGAAAAATAAGATAGTTCCTGCCTTCAAGGAGCTTGTATTCTACTCAGTTATTATCTCCCTAACTCTCATATACATAAGTATACATGAAATAAATACAAGGACAGTGTTGGAGATGAGTACTGCCAGGACCATAGCTAAACACCCTGGGGCAAAGATTCTGGGAAATAAAAGCCTCCTCAGACATGGATTAAAACATGCAACTGGGTGGACATTTAGAATTCTAGACTTTCTCTGAAGTCCTAATATACTACTCTGAGCCTTTCTGGAATTATCTCATTATCATCATATAGTTTCTCTTCCCCAGGGCCTGCCTCTGAGCAGTGGTTTATAGTTTCCCAGTATTAGTTGACTGTCTGCCAAATTTCTTCCACCTCTGGGGAACCTCAGGTCACCTAAAGTTAAGCCCTGTTGGTACTGTCACCGGGTAATATGTTAGGAAAACCATAGAATTTGGGTTCATAGTTGTCTTTTTTTTTCCAGTCGTGTCCAAGTCTTCATTACCACATTTGGGATTTGCTTGGCAAAGTTACTGGAGTGGTTTGCCATTTTCTTCTCCAGCTCATTTTACAGATGAGGAAACTGAGGCAAACAAGGTTAAGTGACTTGTCCAGGGTCACACAGCTAGTAAGTGTCTGAGGCTGGATTTGAATTCATGAAGACAGGTCTTCCTGATTTCAGACCTGGCAATCTATATCTGTTATGCCATCTGGCTGGCCCAAGACCAAGTCAAATTCCAGTTCTGCTACTTACTATCTGTATTTACTAAGACATAGCCTCTCTGAGCCTCCCTTTCCTCAACTATAAAGTGAGGGAGTTTACATCTGAGGTCCTTTTCAGCTCTAAATTTCATGATTTACTGCCTTCTTGAGAAGTGGGAAGGACAAAGAAAGGATATGGCAGCGATTTCTAAGTAAGTGGCCACCATTTCTAAGTGGCTACGTGGGCAATGATGAAAAATGTTGCAGCAAGTTCTCACCTAGCATTCAGGGTGGGAAGGCCTTCTCTTTCCTATGCTGATGTTCCTACCCCTCCTTTAGGGATCAAGGGATCTGTGTCTGTCATCGGCCTCTGTACCACACTGCCCCCCAGTAGAGTCAGATGTGTGCTCAAAACCTACATTTTCTGGGTCTGATGCCAATGGGCCACTTTAAAAATTCATCAGTATATCAAGGATCTGTGATTTAGTTGAGATGGAAATTACTTCTACTAAATCTTATCATAATCCCTCTATAAGTTATGATTGACTCTCAGCTCTAATAATAAATAGCACTTATTTGGATATGTCAAAACTTCTAGTATACTAGGAAGCCTAGGGGTCCCAGCAATAGACCAAGAGTCATTTTGTATTTTTCTCTGTCACATGAGTTACTCTCCACTATGTTGTCTCCTAATTGAGGTATGGCCAAGGCCTTTTAGAATTCCTGGCTTCTTTCAAGACTCAGCTCAAATGCTGCCTCTACAAGAGGCCTTTCTCAGTCCCCCAATCCCAGCTGCTAGTGTCTTCCCTTCTGAGATTCCCTTCCATTTATTTTACATCTTACTGTAACAGAAATGGACCCCGGCATGTACAGAAGGGCCTGCTGTACAGGTTCTTAGATTTGCTTTTCTAAAAGGAAAGCAACTTTTGTGGGGTCAACAGTCTACTTTAATCAAGTACATATGTCATTCACTTAGTTCAGTGGGAAAAGTCAGCAGCCTGAACTTCAGAGAAAATAAAAACAGAAATTACAAACAGAAAGACCAACAGACAGGGCTTCCAACTGTCTGCCATAGACAATACATACATTGTTACCAGAGACAGAAGCACCAACATCTGGGTTTTCAAAGCTGGGAGCTGTTTAATGGCTACCCAGAGTCTCATCTGGCACACCAACCTTCTTCCAAAAAATGAGCCCCAAAGCAAAACCACACCAGGGAGTGTATATATACTTTTCAGAGCTAGAGGTGGGGCTTGACCCTTGAGACCCAGTGCCTGCTTAGAAATTAACAAAAGGTATCTGAGGCCTCTTAATGGGCAGGGAAGATCTTTAACTCTTCTCTCCACCCACCATTAACCTTACATTAACATTACACTTATATGTACCTATTGTTTTTTACTTTTTGTTTCCTCCATCATAATGTAAGCACCTTGAAGGCACTTTTGTATCCTCAAGGATTAATACAGTGCCTGGCATATAGTAGGGACCTTGGGTTCCAGACACCATGGGTCCTACCAGACTGGAAAGTCTTTGAGGTTGGGCCTGGCAATGGACAACGTGTCTTTTGTCCAAGTATCAGCCTGAAGTATTGAGGAAATATGGCTAATGAATTCATCACCTAGGGGCCTGCCTTGTGGTAACAAGCCTCTCCAGCTTGACTAGGCTGGTCCTCAGAGAATCTGTCACCTTTCCAGATTAATAAAAACTTGATAGACTCTGTACCCAAAAGGCATAGCCTACAGGAACTCTTGGTCACCTCCAGATCACCATATTAACCATCCAAAACCATGATGAGGGAGACAGAAAAAGATTTTTGGTGTAAAATAGCGTCAAGGTAAATAAAAAGACCCTCATATTGAGTGAACTAATTGTGCCCAATAGCATTGAGTCACATGATCAACAAAACCATTAAAGATGGTCTCTTCCAAGACCTTACTCTTCTCTTGAGATCCTTGTAGACCCGTCCTCCAGCTTAGATATATTGCCCCAGCTGGAACTACTGGGACCACTAAGATTCTTTTTCCTAGAACACTACAACTATAGCCATAGCCACACAAAGCGAAATGGGGTTTTTTTTGAATTCATCCCAAGTATCTGACCATTCTTGGAAAATACAGATCAGATGAAGTTGATGACTTGAGAGCTTAGGGGATATGACTTATTGAAGTTGAGTTAATTCTCTTTGTCCCTAAGTTACTTGTATAGAAACAAAATAGCTACTCTGAAATCTGTTCTTGTATACCAGTTATGGTTTTGATGACATGGATTTGAAGTAGTCTCGATACTGAAATCTCCAGTTCTTAAAGAAGCTGCTCCCACTAAGCAGTGGTATTCACATGGAGGAATTTTGTCTCTGACTCTGCCCAGCAGAAGTTCCACAGTCCAGGTCTTGGGCCCCACCTTTACAACCAAACAGCTCTATTCACCATCTGTTTTTTTATGGCAGATCTTAAAGGCTGGAATGGCAGATGGCAGGGGAGATTAGAATTAGTCTCTTCTATAAATTTAGATTAGAAATGGATAGGACAGATTAGAAACAGTCCTGAAACAGATAGCCATATTCTGTCCTTTGTCATTGGATCTCACTGTAACTAGAGTGATTTACTAGGGTGTTTTGCTCTGTACAAGCAGATTAGCACCAATAAATCAATTAATTGACAAGCATTTATCAAATGCCTCTTACATATAAGGCATTCTATTTGGTGGTGGGGATATAAATATAAAAGTGAGACATTCTCTGTCTCAATAAACTTATAGTCTACTGGGGAGGCAACATATTCACTGATAAATATAGAAGATATATGCCAAAACACATGGTGATGATAAGAGAGGTAGGGAAAGAACTAGGAACAAGGAAAAATTAGTAGAGGCCTCTTGATGGAGATAGTATTTGATCTGAGCCTTAATGGGAATGAAAGATTCTAAGAGGCAAAGATGAGAATGAGAGGAAGGGAGAGAGAGAGAGGACACATTTTACGCATAAGGGCATGGAGATCTACCTTTACAAGGACTCAAAGGCAGGAGAGAGAATGAATCTAAAGTAAATGTGGTTCTTCCCCACTATGTGGCATTGGATAGGGGAGGGGGAAAATTGCCCCCTCTTCCTTCCTCTTTTCCCTCAACTAAATTATAAATTGGAACATCACACGTTCATTCAAAGCAGCCTCCAGGAATGTGCCTTTAGTGCTTAAAGGTCCCTAATAAACAAGACAAAATGTAAGACAGAGAATAACCCATGAGAAAAAGAAGTTAGAATTCTAGTCCACCCCACCTCAGACCAGGCTTCCCAAATGACCATCTGCTAAAAGTTGTCCTTCCTCAGTACATCCTGGGAGGGAGAAAGGTCTTATTTGTGAGCCTAAACTTTCTTATCCTTTCCTCCAAATACTGTGAGGGAGGATGAGTCAGTCACCTAGAAAACAATCAGGGCATGCCCTGTAAATGTGTTCTAAATCCCCTGTGGCATCCATCCATATGTGTAGGTCATTCCTCATGGCGATGCCAAGATCTCTTTGACCTACAAGTACATGATCCACGAGGACTCCCTGAATGTGGACAACAACAATGTTGTAGAAGACTCTGTGAGCCATGAGTGGGCCCTGAAGAAATGGACTCAGTGTTCCAAGCCCTGTGGAGGAGGTAAGTTCATTACCCTCATTCAGAAACAGAATTTTGCAATAAGGGAAGCCAGAGCGAGAGAAAACACCTGAGACCTGATTCTTGTCTTCCAGAAGTACGCAGTGTCATGGGGGAAACACATGCAAAATACTTCAGTAACATTGAAAAAGGAACATGAGGAAGGGCCAGCATAAATATGTGAATGATCAGTACTGCAAATGCTAATTTTTAAAAGGGAATTAGGGTCTTGAGCAACATAAAGGGAAAAACTTTCTAACAATCCTAAAGCAAAACAGACTGTGTAAAGAAATTGTGAGTTCCCCCTTTCTGGAAATGTTAAAAGTTAAGTGGTCTCTTGTCAGGTCTGAGCATGATAAGGGCCTAGACTCAGAGGCAAGAGAAATAGAAAAGAAGCAAATGAAATCAGTGGGAGAAAGGAAACGTGAAATATCCAAAGGACTTGGTGACTGAGCAGCTATTGGAGTTGAGGGGAGCCTTTATCAAGAGATGAAGGGAAGTAGAAGGAGGAGTCAGAATTTCAGGATTGGATGACAAGAAAATGAAAGTGTCATTGGCAGAGATGGATAGGGAAGGAGGGATGTTGAGAAATGGATTAAGTTTGAAGAGAAAAATAAGGAATTCCTCTTTTGGATGGGTTGGTTCAGGGATCATAAAAGGTAGAAAATTTTCACATCCTTCCCCTTATCACAGCCATCACCCTAGTTCAATCCTTGACCACCCTTTACCTGGACTATCATCATAGCCTTTGATTGGTTTCCTTGCATACAGGTCCCAATTCAGCTACACAGCTATCAGTGACTTTTTTTTTTCCAAAGCACAGATCTAACCAAGTCACTCCAATGTTCAGTAAATGCCAGATGCTCCCTACTACCCTTCGAATACAGGACCCTCTGTATGACTTTAAAGCCCTTCTCAATCTAGCTCAAACCTACCTTTCAAAATTTATTATACATCATTCAGTTTCATATACTCGTCAGGCCAACCAAATTAGCTTTCTTGTTGTTTATCATGCATGATGTTTCATCTCCCACCTCCGTGCCTTTGTACAGGCTGTCCCCCAGGCCTAGAATGAATAACTTCTTCACCATGATCTCTACTTATCCCTCCTTCCTTTCAAAGCTCTGCTCAAGGGTGACCTTCTACCTAAGGTCCTTCTGAATCCCCACCCCCTTCAGCCACTAGAGCTTTCAACAAAATTACCCAACAATTGTTTTGAATATATTTTCTATATATTTATATATATTTATCAAGGCTCATAAATGTACATCTAGGATTAGAAAAGCTCTCAGGTACCATCTAGACCAATTCTTTCATTTTATGCTATTTCTCCTGGAAGAATAAAATCTGAAAGCCAGAACATTTCATGTTTGTCTTTGTATCTATCCCTAGTGCCTGACAAAATTTAGCAAATGCTTGTTAATTGATTGTTTTGTTTTGTTTGAGATAAATATGGGTAAATTACAAGAATATTAAGACTTCGGTACAACATAAAGAATATCTGAGTGATTAGAGCTGTCTAACACTGGAATGAATTGCTCAGTCAGTAGTGAGCTCCCCCTACCTGACGTATTCAGGTGTTCAGGTACAGAGTTGGTTGAGTCCTTGTCAGGAATGCTGTTGGAAATTGGATGAGGTAGACTCAATTCCCAGCCCCACCCCCAGCTCTTACATTCCAAGATGTTGTCTATCCATGAATCTTCCATGGTTATTTGCATGAGAAGTGCCAGAAGGATAGGGACTCCATAGGCCAGTGAATTCTGTTGATACCAATAATAACCCTGTTGGGGGAAGTTTTTTCTCTCTCCCTCCTTCCCCCCCTTCTCTCCCTCCCTCTCTCCCTCTCCCTTTCCTTCTCCTCTTCCATCCATCTCTCCCTGCCCCCCTTTATCCTTCTTCCTCTCCCTCCCTCTCTCTCCCCCTCTCCTTCCCGCTCTCCCTTTCCCCCTTCCTCCTTCTTCCCTCCCACTTTCCCATACTTTCCTTTAAGATGGGAAACACCATGGCAATAAGAATCAATGCAGAAGCAAAACTGGTTTTATTAAAGTGATAGAAAACATAAGCAAAAGAGAGTTATGCCCAAGAATATCCCTGCAAATGAGACCTGCTATATGCAAAGAACACAGTGCTGTTTGATTTGGGTAAAATCCTCACTGTCCTGGGAAAAAAACCAGCACATTTCATTTATGAAATTAACATCTTTGTCTGGTGCCTGGTATCTAGTCTCTAGCTCAGTAATTGAATCTTGCACAATAGGTTTTAACCAGTAGTGACTTGTATTTTGTGCTTGGGTATTATAAGATACATAAGGATAATATAAGGATGAAAAAGGGAATTCCTGGTAGCTGGCTTCAAATGGAGGTCATTGCATGTCTGAAACCTAGAGAGACTTTTTCTTCAAATGTCTTTATGTAAATAAACTCTTAGGGCAGCTAGGTGGGACAGTGGATAGAATTTGGGACATGGAGTCAGGAAGACACATCTTCCTGAGTTCAAATCCAGCCTCAGACCCTTACCAGTTGTGTGACCCTGGGCAAGTCGCTTAACCCCATTTACCTCATTTTCCTCACCTGTAAAATGAGCTGGAAAAGCAAATGGCACACCATTTGAATGTCTTTGCCAAGAAAGCCCCAAATTGGGTCATAAAGAGCTGGACAGGACTGAAACAACTGAAGAACTACTAATAAACTCTTCGGCAAATTTTTTCCCCCACTAATATAGGTTTCCAGCTTACCAGATATGGCTGTCGAAGGAAACTAGACCACAAAATGGTACATCGAAGTAATTGTGACTCCATTGCAAAGCCTAAGCCAATTCGCAGAACATGCAACCTTCAGGAGTGTTCTCAGCCAGTGTAAGTGCTCTCCTTCCTCTCTACCCCTAACCCCAGATAGAGGTCAGACCTCCTGCTTGCATTCAGTAGGCTCCCTAAGTCCTCTTCAGAATCCCTAGAGCCCTAAGGGAACCCTGTCCACACAGTTGTGTTCCTTATTAGTGGAGATGTGGACATGGGGGAGCAGAAAAATTTCATTAGGGACAATTATCCTACAGTCCCTACCCTTGAACTAATAGCTTGCTTCTCTGGGTCTGGATTTAAATACCTTGTAAGGAACTATTCCTGTTCCAGAATTAATTTTCTGCTAATTTTGTCAGTCCTTTTGTAAGTGGAAATGATTCTTCTAAGAAGATAGGCCCTGGTGACCAGAGGGCTTTTGAGTACTTAGAGGTCTAAAGTCTGTTGTAAACTGAATATATGTGTGTGTGTGTGTGTATGTGTACGTGTAGTATGTATATAGAGAGAGAATATATATAGGTTAGGATATGTATATAAATTTATAGGTATATCTATTGTGTATATAAAACGCATATTGTATATTGAAGTTAGATGTGTAGAACAAGGGTGGTTATAATACTAATGCTATTCATGGGCCCATACATGTCCTAGTGGACAGAGGCCCTGATTTGGAATCAGGAAGACCTAAATTCAGATGCTGCCTTAGACACTTATTAGCCATGTGATCCTGGACAAGTCACTGAACCTCTTGTGCCTCAGTTTCCTGATCTGTAAAATGGAGATAATAATAGCACCTGCTTCACAGGGCGGTCGTGAAGATCAGATAAAAGAACATGTCTAAAGAGCTTTGCAAACAAAGTGCTATATAAATGCTAGCTATCATCATCATTATGATTCCCTCACTTATTCAGAACACATCTAGAATGCTGCATTAGGCTCTGAGAACCATATTTGAGGAGGGAAAATGATAAACTAAATACGGTCCAATAAGAAAGCAACCAGGATCAGGATTGTAAAGAAAATAGAAATCATCCCATACAAGAATTGTCAAAGGAACTGGAAATGTTTAGCCTGGACAAAACAAAAGTTGAGGGCCTCGTATTGTTTTTGAATTTCAGAGGCCTGCACGTGGGAAAAGTAGACTTTCTCTGCTTGGCCCCAAGGACAGAGCTGGGAGGCAGAGGCAGACAGTGCCAACAACCAGGCTTCAGTTCCAAGTTAGGAAACACTTCCTGACAATGAAAACTATCTACAAATGGGATGGATAGCCTCAGAGGTCCCCCAATGTAAATTTAGGGTGCAGTCATTGGAAATGTTAGAGATTTCTATTCAGGAATGAGTTAGACTAGACGCTCTCTGAGGTACTGAGATTATGTGAAACACTACTTAGAAGTCAATGAAAGATGTAAAAAGCATTTATGGAGCCCTGGCAATGGGGCACATGGTCCTTTGTATTATCTGATCCAAACGCCTGGGGAGTAGTTTTAACTAGGTGCTAAGAGAACAGAGAAAGTCTAACTCTGTGAGTCAATAGGAGTACCTATGGTTCTATCCAATATCCAGTCAAGAAAGCTGGGTCTGCACACCAGGAAACCATCTCTGGCCCTTTGGATTGATTCATTGATAGAATGCATTCTGGTTTGAATTTTATCCTTTTTTTTTTAAACTTCCAGTTCATTAAACTTGTTGTCCTTGAAGGGAATATTAAGCTGAACCATCAGACCCCCTAGGAATCCTTAGGGTTTCCTATTCAGAGATATGACAATACCCCAGGGATGGGAATAGTGTGTCTACCTGAGGGGAGTGGAGGGATACCTAAATTCAACAATCATTTATTAAGCCTCTGCCTTGTACAAGCACTGGTTATACAAAGGTATAAAATGTCACAGTCCCAGACATTTAGGATCCAAGAGATCTGATAGGAATGATAAAGTCTATGCAGATAAGCATCATGCCAAGGAGAGAGTGATTGGGGTAAAGGAAATCCTCAGAGTGCTATGAGAAATGTTAGAAGGGAGAGGTTATCTTCATGTCAGGGGTTGGGAAGAGGGAAGGGTTCATCCTGGATGCCAAAGGAAGAAGGATTTCAGCAGGCTTCTATAGCAGGGTGGTCAGAAAATGTAGCCCCAGTGAGTGATAGGCAGGTTCTCAAGAATCCTCCTGAAGACTCCATTTCTACTGGAAGAAGACAGAGGATTAATAGTCACATTGGGTGAGGCTGCAGGCTCTTCGGGGACAATTGGAAAGAGAGTGAGAGTTGTCACTCCAGCTCCCATCACTTCAGCCTTTCAGAGCTCCCAAGGTCATAGTGTCTCCAGTCCTCCACCTAAAAGAGGAAAGAATGAACACAGTAGCAACCCAATGTGTTAGTCAGTAAGCATTTATTAAGCACCTACTGTGTACTGGCTGCTGTGGGGTATACAGAGAAAAGCAAAAACATGGTCTTTGACTTCAAAGAGCTCAGGGACTTATGGAGGAGACAACATAAAAACAACTATGTCCATACATACAAGATAAATACAGGGTAAATTGGAGGTAATCTCAGGGAACGCACCAGCATTAAAGAGGACTGGGACAGAAGCAACAGTAATTCCATGTGCTTAAAGCTGAGGCCTTGGTAGAGAAATAAGGGCTCTAGGCCATTCTCTAAGGGCTCAAAGTGGTCCTTGCTGACCTCAACCGGGCAGGAAAAAAAAAAGATGCTGCTTTTGACCAGGTGGTGCCTTTGGGATGCACCCATTTCCATCTCAGCAGCCGGTCAAAAGTCTGCACCCAGTTACAGAATGTTTGAGCAAACCCCCCAAGACCACACTGGGATTGTATCATCCCACACTGAGCATACTCATTAAAGCTAGGTTTGGTCAGTGTCTATTGAGAAACACACAGCAGTTTTAGCTCTGGCATCCCTCTAAGAATCCTCAGTTAGCCGATCAACAAGCATTTAATAAGTCCTGCTGGGTGGTAGGGTCTGGGGATAGAAATACAACAAATGAAATATGGCCTTCTCTCAAGAAACTTATATTCTAATAAATGAAACAACAAATATAGATATGTATATATGCTTACATTATATGTATAATATATATGTATATACACATATACAGTTTTGTTGTTGTTCAGTCATTTTTCAGTTGTATCCAACTCTCCATGACCCTATTTGAGATTTCTTGGGGTGGTTTTCCATTTCCTTCTCCAGCTCATTTTACAGATGAGGAAACTGAGGCAAACAGGGCTAAATGACTTGCCCAGAGTCACACAGCTAGGAATTGTCTGACGCCAGATTTGAACTCAGGAAGATGAGTCTTCGTGACTCCAGGTATGTATGTATATGCACACAAATATGTGTGTATATATACACATACATGCAGAATAAACATCAGTTACCCTAGAGTGATATCTCACAGCAGCATGAACAGCTCTACAGGCTGAGCTATTGGGAAAGCTGCTGCTGATGACATCACTCCATGCATTTCCTCTACTCTAGCCACTCTCTTCTTGGCATGATGCTTATCTGCATAAACTTTGTCATTCCTATCAGGTCTCTTGGATCTTAAATGCACTGAGGTCTGGGATTGTGACATTTTAAACCTTTGCATCACCAGTATGGGTTCAGTCCCACTCAGGGGAATTAATGGTATTCAGGATCGGAAAAGTAGGACACTCTGTGTCTCATGGGGCACTTGACCCTACTCTAGTCACCTTGCTTGAACTCCATTAAAGTGCTTTAGCATGGATTTTTACCCAGCTAATGTTTCACTTCAATTTGGGTCCAACTGAACTCAGTTTTAAGCAGAAAATTGGATGTAGCAACTTGGAGAGAATTAGGAAGAGGTCAGCACTTTGGAAAATGGTGAATTGAAAAGATTGCCAGGCTGATTCCAGTGAAAAGATACCTTTAGAACTATAGAACATCAGGACTGGAAGGAATCTTTCAAATTACCCAGTCAATAGTCTACTTAGATCTAGCTAAGGGAACCAGACCCATGGGGTTTAAGGAACCTGCCCAGGACAACACAGGTGGTTAGGTGTTAGAGATGAGCCTCTAAGCCTGATCTTCTGACTTCAAGGTGAATGCTTTTTTTCCATTTTGCTGTGATTCCTTCTCCATATAAGCAGCAGCTCATTACACTGAGTAGTCTCTGAGGAAAAGAACCACAAGACCAGGCCTGAAAGGACTGAGGAAGTTAGAAATGAGAGATGGTCTTGGATGCTGTAGCATATCCTTGCCCTATATTTAAGGGAAAGGATGGAAGAAGCTCCTTGCAGATCTAGGCTTTGAAAGAAATTTGACTGGAGGTTCACAGGGTGGGAATGTGGAGAAATAGGAATAAGGAGTCTCTCAATCTTAGCAAAGATGAGGAAAAAAATTTTATTGTCACACCAGAGGGGACTTCTGTTTTGAGGGAAAGGGGTAGATTTGGACTGATGTAAAGCTGAGAAATTATTGGTTTTCTGGGGTACATTGGGCCCTTGTAAAAGTTTAGAAACCAGACAGAGCATTTGGGGGAGCTACTAGCCTGGGAGTCAGAAGACCCAATTTCTAGTCCTGGGAGGCAGCTAGAGGGCTCACTCTATAGAGCTCTAGGTATGGAGTCAGGAAGACCTGAGTTCAAATCCAGCCTCAGATACTTACTAGCCATGTGAACTTGAGCTTGACCTCTCTGTTTGCCTCAGTTTCCCCAACTCTAAAATGGGGACAATAGCAGCGCCTACCTTGCAAGTATTGTTATGAGGACCAAATGAGATAATATTTGTAAAGCGCTTAGCATAGTGTTTGGCCCACAATAGGTGCTATATAAATGATTATTCTCCTTCTCTCCCCACTTTCCTAGTCCTGGTCTGCCACTCATTTGCTGCAAGTCTTGTCCTTTCCTGGACCTTGGTGTCTTAGCTGGTCTCCATGATTTCTAAGGCCTCTTCCATCTCTAACAGTTTTTGTTCGGAGGCCCGTTCTAGCCCAGATGTTCTATTTTCTGAGATTTCTTCTGGCCTGTGCTCTCAGGTCACTTCCAGCTCTGTTATTCACTACCTGTTGGACTTTGGGAAAGTCTGAGTATTGGTTTTCTCCTCTGTACGATGAGATGCGTGGGCTAGATCAGGGGTATCAAACTCATGTAGAGATGGAAGCCACTAAACCATACATAAGTATAGCTGCAGGCACATGTTGACTTAAAGTTGAATATTACCGGTGTTTTGTGGTATTATCACATGTTTTGTTAAAGATTTCTCCATTACATTTTAATCTGGCTCAGGCTGCCCTCCAGAGCGTTGTAGACTGAATGCAGCTTGAAGGCTAGATGACTGCTAAGGTCCCTTTCACACTTTAGAATCCATGATCCTAACTTTCAGACAGCTCTGTGTGAGCCACTAAGACATCATCTTTCTGGAATGTCCTAGTTACCCCACTCTTGCTCACCCATGACCTAGGGCCAACCACATCCACCCACCTCCCTTGTACCTGCTGGAGAGTACTGCTTGGACAGATGAGCACAACCCTTTCCTACATTTCTCTCTTCAAGGAAAGTAACTCATTTCCCACTTATCCAGAAAGCCTAGTCCCTGCCCTAACCCCTCTGCAATCCCCATCAAGACCCCACGGAGACACATCATTGAGAGAGTCATCCTCATAGACTTGGTCTTCCTTTTGTAGAGACTTAGAATCTGTGGGAGATGCCAGAATAGAAGGCTGGAAAGGGTCTTAGAATATAAAGATTAAAAGAGATCTTAGAGGGGTAGCTAAGTGGCTCAGTGCATAGAGCACTGGAGGCAGGAGGAGCTGAGTTCAAATCCAGCCTCAGATATTTACTAGCTGTGTGACCCTAGGTAAGTTACTTAACCCCCTCATTGTTTTAGAGAGAGAGACAGAGAAAGTGACAGAGAGAGAAAGAGATAGACAGAGACAGAGAGAGAAAGAGAGAGACAGAGAGAGAGAGAGAGAGAGAGAGAGAGAGAGAGAGAGAGAGCTTAGAACATAGAATGTCAGAGCTGAAAGAAACCCAAGGAAATAGAATGTTAGAACTAAAGGTCTCCTTAGAACATAAGCTGTCAGACTTGGAAATGACCTGAGAACATAAAAGTGACCTTAGAACTCAGGTTCAAATCAAGTTCTAGGAAGACTGCGTGTTCTCTGACTCCAGATGTGGTTCTTTCCACTGTGCTGTCTCCCTTTGAATAACTTCTAACAAAACTAAGCTACCTCCTGCTCAACAGTATTTGGCTATCTAAGCCTACTCTATAAATAGCCCTCTGGTGATAATTCTATCCCATCACTAGACACATGAAATCAAGCCTGGGCTTGAAAAATCTGGCTTTTTGCCCCCCCCCCCCCGGGTGCTAGAGTGTGAATGGTTTCTTAGCATTTCCCTCACCTCCAAGTACAGAATGGAAAAAGCCCAACTACACAGAGGTGGGTTTGGATCACTGGGCCAACCCTGGATGTATGAAGCCCCCTTGACTTTTATCCTTGTCTGTATCAGTGGATTTCTTCCAGTGGGACTTCACTTTTTCTTGTTCTGACTCACTATCACTGATCTTGGCATCTAGAGCTTAAGAAAGAATGGGAGCCATGAAGAATATACAGGGCATCAGGTTAGAGAGGTGACACTATGAAAGTAGAATCATTCAGTACACTGAGGCTAAGACTAGAGATGCAGTGTCTAGGGGAGATACAAGGGGCAGTAATGGACCAAGAAGGGATTAGGGTAGAAGCCAAGGTACATACATGGTGTTGGAAAGAAAATAAGAACCTGGAGGGATAAAGGGTAAAAGACAAGAAGTGAGTTAAGCAATATTGGGATGGGGACTGTGGGTCAGGGATATATAGGATATCAGGTTGGGGGCAGGGAGGCCTGGCCATATAGGACACTAGAGAGGGTTTGGGGTAATAACCAAGGGCTTTCAAAGTCTTGGGGTGCATAGGGCATTAATGATTTTGGACCCAGGCAAAACGATTTGTTCCCTCTTGTCTACTATTCATATTGGTTGATCTTTATAAGTTCCCTTATCCTGACTGGCCCTAAGTTCTACTGAGTAAGTACACGATGAGTCAAGCTGTGTGCTCTGTAGTTTACCAGCCATGGTCTATTTCTTCTCACCCACCAAAGGTGTCCAGAATGTCACATGAGCTATGACCTGATACTCTCCTTCCATCCTCTAGGATCCAACCCTTTCCTCCTTCTGTGTTCTCTTCTCATATCACCCCCAGAATCTTACCTTATCCCACAAAGTTGGGAGTCAGGAGAGGTAGGCTCTAAGAAGTTCCAGATCTGACAGCACTAGAGGATTTACCTTTCTTTGTTTCTGGCCCTATTAGGTGGGTCACTGGAGAATGGGAGCCATGCAGCAAAAGCTGCGGAAAAACTGGTTACCAGATACGCTCAGTACGCTGTGTGCAACCTTTGCATGACAACACCAATCGCTCTGTCCACACCAAACACTGCAACGAGGCGCGACCAGAGGGTAGGCGGGCTTGTAACCGAGACCTCTGCCCTGGACAGTGGAGAATCGGGCCCTGGTCCCAGGTAAGCTTCACCTTCCTAGAGAAGAAGCCCAGTGTCCAGAAGCCATTGCCACACCTCAGTGATTTATCAGTTGAAAAGTCACGGTGTTCATTATCAGAGCCAGAGGCCTGAACCCACACACCCCAGGATGAAAAAGGCCTTAGAGGTAATCACTGAACTCAGACACTAAAGCGGATGAGAATGTTACAATTACCAGATCCTGGTAGACACAAAGATAACCCCAGAAGCTAAAGCAGTATAGTACAGACACTCAGAGCATAGACCAGTTCCTTCATTGTAGTGTGAATGAAAATTCAGTGCTGTACTCTGGTCCCAAGAGGGGCAATTGGAATCATAAGCGGGTCTCTGTTAGGAATTCTAAATGGAGAAGAAATTGGGGGGTGAGAGGGAAGGTCTAGAGATCTTGGAGGAGAGGAGACAGCAGCCCTGACGGGATGACAGAGGCAGAGGAGTGAGGCTAAGGATAAGGGCCCCTCTGGGATCAAGAGAGCAGATTCTGTTGGACAGAGCAGAAATTATCCAGTTGAAGACCAGAAAAGATTCCAATTGGAACATAGGGATTCTGATGGAATAAATAGGCTCCAGATGTGGACCTAGACCTAAAAGAAGGGAAGGAAGGGGATGAATGAGAGCTGTTTCCTAAAGGGCTATGTGGAAGAAAGGCCAGGCATTTTCCATTTGGCCCCAGAAGGCAGATATAGAGGCAGTGGGATATGGAGAGATGAATTAAGGCTTTATGTCAGGGAACACTTCTATCCAGTTAGAACTATTCCAAACCTAAAGGGCCTCCTTGGGTGGTAATAAATAGGTTCCCTCTCACAGGAGGTCTGCAGGCAAAGGCTGAATGACCACTTGAGAGGTGCGATGGAAAAAGGATTCTTGTTTAGGTATAAGCTGGAGCCAGGCTCCTCCTCCAACACTGCTTTGTCTGCCTTACCCAACAGACAGCACTTTATAGACCAAGGGATCTGTCAAGGTAGGTAGGTCTTATGCAAAAGTTGGTTGTACAGATGAGATTCATGGAGGTGGAGCACAGATCCAGGCTCAAAATAGTACCCTTGGGAATATCCTATTCATTCCTCTTTGAGGCCACCATTTCTTGCTAGCCAATTCTCATTGGCACTCCCTCCTCTCTGAGAGGAAATTTGAACCCAGACAGGCCTGAGTTCTGCTCACTTGTCTATGTCTTCATGCCTCTGTGATTGAGTACCATCACCTCTACATGGGTTTAGGAATGGGAAGCCATGCAAGGAAACCCTGGAGAGCTACAAGAATAAGAAAAGGCATCCCTATTCCATAAGCAGACATGCAGTTCAGTAGAAAGAGCCCTGGAGTGGGATTTGGGAGACCTGAGATCTACCACTATCACTAATTGTACCTCAGTTTCCTCCTCTGTCAAACAAGGTGGTATAGGAGCAGCTGACCTGCAAGGACTGCTGTGTTTCTGAGAATCTGTGACTGTGACTGCCTGGAGAGACTCAGTGATTGTATGGATACCTGGGCTTTGTAAAACTCGTGCTTCTTGGCTTAAAATGCTAACTCAGATGGCAGCAAGAATGAGCTGTCTGTCTGGGGCCACCTCTGATCACTTACTTAAAGCACTTTGTAAGCCACAGAGTGTGGATTTAGTAGCCTACTGTTGTTCAACCTTCTCAAAGAGGACCAATGACATCAGGAGGGTGATGTCTTGATTTGCAAGTGAATTGGATTGAAACGAGGCAGGCTGTGCATTCATCAGCCTCACTGTTTCCTTCAGAGTCACTTAAGTCCAGTGGCAAGACATAGGTCAGGCCAACTAGCAATATTTCCAGTGGATAGATGCAGTGGAGAGACTCTACCCTTTTAAGTTAAGGTCTTTCTCAGGTCTTAAGTTTTTCTGAAGCAACACTCATTCAGTGATTCAGGTATTTAAGGCTAGGTAAGAAATGAGGCAAAGGATGGCCTAATTTGCCTACTTGAAAAGAAATCAATAAATCCAGGAGGGGAAGACCTCAGGGTTTCTGGCCAGAACAGAAACAATTTCTGTTTACTCTCACTTTGAGCCATCAAAACCCAGACTGTGACCAAGTGAGGCTTGAGCTGGCACCTATTATTGGCCAATCAGTGAAACCCAGGGTGACTTGGATTTAAGGCATGGTCAGGTAGCTCCATTTGATTCCCAATGAGCTTTATCAAAGCTTGGTTTTCCAGAGCTCTATTTCAAGATTTAGTAGCCCTGCTAGTATTTCTGGAAAAGGATAGTCTCACAGAGCTTCATGTCCAGTGTCAAAACTGGTTTTTCTCTTCCAGTGTCAGTACTTAGGCACCATGAATAGATTAATTTATAAGCTGCCAATTAGTCACTAGTATCCATTAAGTACCAACTAGGTGCCAGGCACTGGGCTAGGATATGGACACACACAAAAAGCAAAATACTCCCTACTACATTTTAGGGCAGAGATGAGGAGGAGGGGCAGTAAGGGAGTGAAGACATAACATGTAAATAACCAGATACATACAAGATATTCTAGACGGATTTCTAGATAGCCTCGCAGGTGGGAAGCACTAATGATGCACCTTTCTTCCAGTGTTCAGTGAGCTGTGGCAATGGCACTCAGGAACGCCAGGTCCTGTGCCGGACCCAGGATGGTACCATTGGCTCCTGTCGGGAGGAGCGACCAGAGACAGCAAGGACATGCAGACTCTCCATATGTCCCCGTAAGTCTTCTCTAAGGTTGGCCAGGTTGGCATGTAGGATCAAAGGGGATCACCTGCAGAAGAAGCATGGATGAGGGGATAGGTCACTTGACTTGAATTCAGGAGTTCAAATCCTGTCTCAGATACTTACTGCCTGTGTGACCCTGGGCAAAGTATTTGATCTTTCCCAGACTCGGTTTCCTCATCCGTGAACTGAGGGAATGATGGTCTCCAAGGTCATTTCCAGGTCTAAATCTATAACCCTATGCACTTATATGTCTATAAATAAGTTTTAAGCATCCCCTGAAATATGTCTGTGGTAAAATGAAACTTCTTCTAAGTAGCAAGTGTCACGTAGGATTGCACCTTGACCTCACCTCAGGTGTCATCACACCAACCATGATACCTTGGATGTTGCCTCTTGAGCAAAAAACATCAGAGAGGAAGAGCTCAGGTCCAGGCTGTGCTGTTAAAACAATCCCCTTGGAGGTGTCCCATTCAATCCCAGCATGTTTTAAAACCCTGGAGCCAGAAGCCAGAATGTCCAGCCCAAGAGTGTTACCTAGGGCTGAACATCCCTAAGCTGGAGACCTGCCTGTTTCTCCATGTCCAACCTAGTCCAAAAACCTTTTGCAGTGATTGTGTTATAGGGTCTTGGTGACAATTGCTTATGAATTTAACCCAAGAGGGTTTCTACCATTCAGTCTTTCATTAGAAGTCATTGAGTTGGGGGAAATTTCAACAGTCCTCCAGCCTAAATGCTGGTAAGCCTTTCCAGGTAGATCCTAACTAGGATAGTGACTGGCCCTCCGCTGGACTCCCCTCCCCTCCTGTGCCTGGACCTTAACACCTCAGCCTCTAAATTTCAGACACCTCTCTGCATGAAGCCTGGGCTGAGGTCCCCAGCCCATCCCTGTTGGCTCAGATATCTCTGTTCTCTTTCTCTTAGGAAACATCTCTGACCCTTCCAAGAAGAGTTACCTCATCCAGTGGCTGTCACGTCCAGACCAGGACTATCCAATCCAGAAAATCTCGTCAAGTAAAAGACCCGTTTATAACTCTGCCTTCGGCCTTTCCTGCATGCCCGGGCCGCTGCGGATCTTACCTTTGGCTCTTTTTCTCTCTCTCTATGGAAAGTTCCCCTGACTCTTGCTGAGTCTTCTCTGGGGCTGAATCTTTCTTTCTTCCCAGGGGCCTCAATACCTGGCCTCTCTCTGATTCAGAGCCCGTGTTGCCCTGGAGGCAGATGATGTCCCGGCCTGTGGACGTGGGAAGGAGAATTTCTGCTGTGAGACGCAGGCCTCCGGGATAGTGCCAAGAGCCATCAGCCTGGGGCTCTCGGGCATAGGTGAAAAGCAACTCCTTGGTCCAAGATGTGCAGTTTGGGGCCAAGACAGAGACCCGGTCATGAACATGATCATATCCCCATGACGACAGACCTTGGAGTGCCAAGTCTCTTTCGCTTCCTCTTCCTCTGCCCAACATCTCCTCCCCTCAGCCTGCTTTTCTTCCAGCAGGGTAGACAGATGAATGAGAGACTTCCTTCCATTCCCTAGCCCACCTCCTTCACGTGTTGTGCTCCCCACAGGACACCTGGCTCTGTTCTTTTCCTCTGCCTTTCATTTCGTGTTCGTTCTTGTGCAATGCTCAAAACAAAGCAGGCTCCTCATGTTTCCATCCTGTGGGAATGTTTAAAGGCTGCGCTCGCTGCTGCTGCTGCTGCTGCTGCCGTCGCTGCTGCTGCTGCTTTTTTGCTCTGTGTTGCCTGGGACCCCAGGCTCATTTTCATAAAGGGTTTTGTGTCTCAATGCGAAGTCTGGACTTTTCTGCACATGGCAGAACTCTTGCCCCCGTAGTCCATGCCATCCCCTGCCCTGGAAGTGGTCTATTCTAAAAAGTTGAGTGTAGTGTCCAGAGAGACCCTATTACACTGG
This sequence comes from Notamacropus eugenii, assembly GCF_028372415.1. Classification (NCBI taxonomy): domain Eukaryota; kingdom Metazoa; phylum Chordata; class Mammalia; order Diprotodontia; family Macropodidae; genus Notamacropus; species Notamacropus eugenii. Next base: position 379,259,828 of record NC_092872.1, read on the forward strand.
GTTTTCATTCATCAACCTCCCAGGTCTTTTGCTAACCTGCACATGTTTTGATGCTGAGCAGCATGCCTGTGTGAGTGAAAGACTGACAAAGAAACAGACAGTCAGAGACTATTTCATGTAGATATGTCAAGTGGCCAATGGGACTGCAGAAACCACTACAGAATTACCTCAATTGTTATGGCTGTTTTGTTAGGAGAAACATTTAGAAAAATGCCTTAAAGGTGAAAGGTAGTAGCACTGATCAATAAGCCTGGCTTCCGAAGCAAACATCATTCTGGTATATCACAAGCTTGTCTGCCAGGATCTGACTCAAACTGGCATAGAGGAGAAGTCAGGAAAGTTCTTAGGGGAATTGGCATAGTTCCCAAAGGAGAGAGAGTCCTTTTTTCTTTTGTTTCCTCCAAACTCAAATGGCCTCGTTACTTCCGTGACATTTCTGTGCCAAGGAAGAGGAGTTAGTCCTTTAGAGAGCATTTCAAAAGACATCTTAGCTTTGGAATGCACATATTCCAGCTACATCTCTCTATCCACCAAGTCATCTCTAGGCTCTAAGTTCGGGGCCGTCCCTTTGCCCCTAAGCGGGACCCTGTCAGGTGACAGACTCCAATCTCTAGCTCTGCGGCAATGTAGCGCTTCAGATGTGTCATTACCCACCATGCAGTTCCATCTCTGAATGCTGGCGGTCTAGACAAATGTGTTGTTCTTGTTGTTTTTTTTCCCCAAAAGCTGTTAATATTTCATCAACACGACCGCAAAGCAAAGACACATAGCTGGCACTGAATACTGTTATGTAAAATAATCGGTGTTAAACTGTATAACTATGTTCACGACTGTTAACTTTCAAACTTTCAATAGACAACTAACTGTTTAGTGACGTTTTGAGATATGGGTGGCTGTCGAGAGTGGCGCAATAAGGTATCCGGGCATCGTGCACCACGTCAATATGCACTTTGGTTTATCAGGGATATTTTATTAGTGTTTTGTATGTATTTAACAGACTATTAAAGATGTGCTGTTTCAGTCTGCTTCCCAGGTCTTTTGTGTAAGGCCAATTAAGCCTGTGAGAATAATCATCATTATTTCTATTCCATTATTGTCATAGCATTTCTATAGTACATTAAGATTGGCAAAGCACTTTACATACACTGTCCTGCAAACACTATAGAAATGAGGCCCTTCCCCAACTCATGATTTGAAGACATAAAGTCAAATGTTCTGCCAGTTACAATAAGAGCTTGGCAGAATGGATTCCTGGTTGAAGAGCCAAGAGAATCCATTTTGAATCTCACAAGGGACAGTTTTTAAGTCATTAAATGGAGATGAGGCAGGTGTGGAGATAATTGTAGGCTGATGTTTGGCATTTTATTAGATACCATTCACATTTGGTAACCTCTGAATGAAGACCTTGGGCCAGGAAGTAATAAGGCTTTGCTAAAGATTCTTTTCTCTAAAGCCTATGATGAAGAAGCCCCCATTACCTAATGGGCTGTACAGGAGCATTAGACTGGTCTGGATTAAGTAGTCAGACCTTAAGGTTTTCCCTGTCTATGATGGAGATAGAGATGGAGGATGTTTGGACTCTGGGAAGCACTCATATTATTCTCTTTCCACTTCCAATATTGTCTATGATTGGCTAAGGGCTGTATCCACACTGGTCTTATGAAACTCACGCTTCAAAAAAGCCTGAGTGGTCACTGGTCCATCCCCACCAATATTATGTTCTCAGTAAAATGCGGCAGCTGAGAGACGCTTCAGGAAAAATAGGGCAGTAAGAGAGTGGAACAAGTGTAAGCACCTGAAGTGATGAACAAAAGCTGACGCTCATGGGAAATTTGCAGGTGAGATAGAAAACAGGTTTGGAGGAGCATTTGTATTCCTACCTATCAAAGTCAGAAGAGGCTCTGCCCCCTCCAAAACCCTGGTACCTTTTCCACTGAGATGCTCCTTTGCTACTATGCTTCTCTCCTGCTCTCTGTCCTTCTATTGGCTGATATGTTCAACTTAAGTCTTTGCTTTTGAACAAGACAATATTTTTCTGAATCTTCTTGGGGTTGTCAATGTATCTCCTGGGCTTAAGAATATACCCTGGCTTTCCTAGCAATGCAAAGGGGTGAATATTCAGGAGAAGAGCTATGGCCCCCAGAATGTATGGACCTATAGGCAAGAAGCCACTGTCCATGGGGCCTGTCATCCCTAGAAAGAGTGGTACTGTGGCAAGGGTGGATTTCCATCCTGGCCTATATGAATGTGAGTTTTGTGTTCTGGGTAAGGAATACAATATGAAAAATGACATCCTAGAAGACTCAAGCTTGAGTCCCTCCAAGAAAGTGTTGGGTGATGATGGGAGGTTAATTCATGGGATGTTAGTATTTGGTGAGTCCCCAGAGAGAGGTCACCTCATCCAAACCACCTCCTTTTATTCAGAAGAGGAAATTGTAGCTAAGAGATAGGAAGTGACTTACCCAAGGTCAAAATCTAATTAGTGAAAGAGTAAAAACTGTAACTTGAGTTTCCTGACTTTAAGTTGAGTATTCATTCTCTTGGTATTGTATAAGCAATTTCAAGGTTGCCTTATAGCCAGGTCTTGGGCCAATCAATCATCAATTTTCTGTAGGAAGATTGTTCTCTTCAGATATGATGGTCAACTTCCAATCTTGGACTAAAATTGCTGTGTCTTACCTAAACCTAGGATGAATCTGACTCAGGGTGAGCAGACTCAATCTATGAGAAAGTAAAAAAAAAAAATGTAATAAATAGGACATTGAACTTGTAGTCAGGAAAACCTGGGTTCAAATTCCACCTCAGGCACAGACCAAGATGACTGTATGACCCTGGGCAAATCACTTAACCTCTTTTGGCCTTACTTTCCTTATCTGTAAAATAAGAGGATTGGATTTGGTAGCCTCTACAGTCCCTTTCAGCTCCAAATCTATGATTCTCTGATACTAAGTAAGCACCTGTAATCTGGTGGATCTGGAGCATGTAGATATCTAAGCAGACATAATCAGATTGCACCCTGGACCAAAACCAGATTTGACAATATCCAAGGAAAGGATTTTGAGTTTCACAAAGTTCCATGCAAAATGGGATTCTAAAAGTGAATGCCCCTTGGGAGGAATGTGAAGGTGAGGTACTATCAGAAAAAGTGGTAACATCTAGTAGGCCACTGGAGACATGAGACTAGAGCCCAAGGGAGAGGTTGGTACTAGACTGGGTCATGGTGCAGTGCAAAAATACACTAGTTTGGAGTCATTGGAGGTATCTTTGTCTTGGTCCTGGTCTTAGCTCTGCCACTTCCAGGGTAACCTTACACAAATAAGTCATGTGGAGAACCCTTTGAAGAACCCTCTTTTCTTTCTCTGCAAAATGAGAGGGTCAAAGTAGATGATCTCTTAGGTCCCTTCCACTATGATCCCATGTAGATTTAGGAGTAATCTATGTGGAGTTGTAAATTGGAGCTGTGAGAGTCACTGAGATGGCAAAAGAGAAAGTCCTGAGGACAAAGGGCACCCTTAGGTATGTGGGAGGAAGAAGAAGCATAGTGAATGAGACCCGGGATAACCAGGAAGAGGGTCAGGAGGAAAAGGACATAGTGGTGTTGTAGGATCACAATTTTAGACTTGGAAAAGTGTCCAACCCCAGCATTTTGCAGATGAGGAAAATAAGTCACAGAAGACTGAGTGACTTTCCCAGGGTAAGAGCCTGAGATGAGAGTTGAACCTGGGTCTTCCTGGTCTCGCACTCTACCCACTAAGGTGTGCTGCCTTCCTAAAGGCAGCGAAACCAAGGCCGCAAAATGTGTCAGGAAGGCTGTGTTAAAGATGAACAGTGTCTAGAATAGAGAAGGTGGTAGTACTGTCTGTTCTGTACTTGTCAGACAAAAGCTGGGATAGCATGGCTGGTTCTGGCTGCCAGCCTAGGAAGGGTGTTGACAGGTTGAAAAGTGTCTGGAAGAAGATGTCCAAAATAGAATTGAAAACAACATGTTATATTGAGGTCAGGAGTGATAGTCATATCTGAATTTATATTTGTAACTCTTGAGCCTTATCTATGGTAGGTGCTTAAGTGTTGTTAATTTAAATTAGAAACAATTGAAGAAGGTAAATTAGAGGAGACCAGACAGTAGAAATAGGGATGGGAGGGTCAACCTAAATCTTTAAAAGGCTGTGAAGAATCAGAAGGTTCACCCTTCTCTGAGGGGCTCCAGGAAAAGAATTAAGACCAGCTAGTAAAGGCTACAAGGAACACAGTGCAGTCCTCTGAAAGCCAAAGAGGCTACTTATATGACAATGAGTTCAGTCATCAATGGGGGTCTCCAAGTAGAGGCTCGATCCACTTTGGATCAGAGGTTTTGGGCTATGACCTCACTGGTAAGTCTCTTGCCCATTGAGTCTGATTCATTCCCAGAACAAATATAAATGACTCAGGAGTGAATTGCTGTTTTGAGTCAACTGTTTACATAATAAAGACCTGACTTTAGAAGCAATTTGCAGCCTGGGATTTCTCAAGTTAGTGAATATTGAAGAATAGAAACCGGAAGGACAATGCCGGTCACTCTCGTAGCTCCAAGCATGACAGTCCTGAAGGCCTTGTGGAGCATAAAACTCTGTCTATTAGGTGATCAGTGAGCATCCTCCAATAGATGGGACTTCCTCTAGATAGAGATTGCCCTGTCCATCTACCCAACCACTGTCAATATTGTCTTACACTAGCACCCAAAGGGGCTTACAGGAAGACAAGGGAGGGATCGGGTGTTTTGCCAAGAACTGTTTTCCACCAAGGAAATTGAGCCTTGGAAGTGGGAAGTGATCCAAGGTCCCATCTAGCAACTTGTCACATCAAGTTCAAAAACCAGGTCTTAAAACACCAGGACTACTCAATCTATCTTTATGCTACGTTGATTTCTCGAGACAATAATGTCTTTTCTTAGTAGAGAAACTAGTCCTGAGGTACACAAGATGAGAGAAGACACATAGGGTACCAAGCAGAACCCCTTGGAAAAGGAATATCAAAGTGCAGGGTTGAATCTACGTAGCTAGGCGTGAAGAAGTAATCTGTAGAATACCCTCTTCACAAGCACATAGAGCTCCATTCACTGCCTACTTGTGCCACATCACAGATAGACCTGGAGGGTAGACACCTGATAGCTGTGAGCTTGGGCAAGTCACTTAATCCCAAGTGCCTCACAAAAAAAAAAAAAGCATAGGATTACAAAGGAAATTAGTTATATTGAAATATAGTTATCAAAATATTTTTCAGAAAACATGTTTACAGACCCCACCATTCTGTTAATTATCTAGCCCTAAGGCCTAGATAATTAGTTAGCAATTCACACATGTCATTTTCCTGGTCTGGTCATCTGTCCCACTTTTCTCTTTCAGAAGGAGACTGTCAAGGGGACAAGTCAATGTTCTGCCGGATGGAAGTCCTGTCTCGATACTGCTCCATGCCAGGCTATAACCAACTGTGTTGCAAGTCCTGTAACCTCTACAGTAACATCACGGAGGACAACGGGACTGAGCCAACCCCTGGAAGAAACAATGACATTGAGGCGCTGCTCCCAACACTCCCAACCCCTCCAGCAATACAGCCATCTCTGGGACTCCCCCCAGTGACTCCCACTATTGCCATGGGTTCCAACATCACAGAGGAGGAACATCCAGACATCAATGCTGTGGACACACCCTATAAGGTTCAAGGCCCAGACGACGAGGTCCAGCAGCCCAACCTCATCCCACATAGAAGGACCCCATATGAAAGGACGAAGAATCAGAGGATTCAAGAGCTCATTGCTGAGAAATGGAAGAGAGAGATGCTCGGAAGGTTCTAATAAATCAGAAAGATGCCGTCGGTAGCATATTTTTTCCTCTTGGAGAGATGTAACTGGCAGCATAGTAATGATGCACATCCTAGAAATGAGGGGGAGTGGTGCTATGGCAGAAATGCCCAATTCTAAAAGACTGAAAAAGAGAGATGATGGCAGAGGTGCAATGTTCAGGTTGGTTTCCATGATACTGGGGAATGAAGAGTCAGAGAGACCTCCCACTTAGTTATCTGACATTCCTATGGATCTAGCAAAGCAGATGGAGCCTGGGGATACCATTGGGAGGGCTGCTGTTTAAACATGATATTCACCAGCCTTTAACGGAATGGATATAAAACCAGGAGAAAACAGAGCTGGATTAGGGGGGTTCTTGGAAAGAATCCCAGGCCATAAAAATTCCACTACAGAGAGGGTAGAGCTACCCCTAGGCCCAATAGCATTCCCTTAGTTCTTGATCTCAGGATTAGTCAGGTCCTGAAATGGCTCACCAAATTTTCTTTCCATTTGGATTTCACCTTTTGAGAGGTGGAGACATGTTTAAGAGGCAATGATGGATCTCTGGATCCTTGTATTTAGAGATGGAAGGGTCCTAGGGATTATTCGACCCTTACCATTTATAGATGATTAAATTGAAGATTAGAGAAGATAAGTGACTAATCTAAGGCCACATAACTTGAAAGTAGCAAGGTTCAAAACCAGGTTCATTGACTCCAAACCAATCCCATCTTTAACCAATAAGTGGCAAATTTTTTACACACACACACACACACACACACACACACACACACACACACATACACACAGGGGTTCATGGATTGATGGAGAAAAAAATTGTCCCCTCTCCATGGTAATTCCTTTACCAACCTCCCTACGGTGATGGTCCTTTTTCCAGCCCCAGCAGAGCCACCAAAGGGAAGAGGAAAGCGATAAAAATTCTTTACCTGCTATTTTAGGGTAAGATCTCTCTTCCAAGCTCTGCCAAAAGACCAGCACAGTGGTTCCTTTCATGGACTGCTGAGGGCAGGGTAGAAGCCCAAACAGAAAAAATTAAATCTTGGTGAAAGTTCCAATGGATACTCATGCTAAGCAGCACTAGTTTGATTGGGGCTCTTTGGAATAGTCAGGGGAGAGTGAGTTTTATACAGAAATGTTCAAATAGAATGTCATAGAATGTTATAGTAGAGGTCAAGAGCTTAGAGGTCACTTGACCACATGGGAAGGCCATGATGGAAAGGTCACTGAGCTAGCTAATGGCCATGCCAGGATTAACATGCTGGTTTCCTCACTGCTATTTCAATACACTATCCCCTATACACTACTCTCTCTTTTGCTACTTGGGCTTAACCCTCCGGAACACTAAGACAAAGGTAAATGGAGATACTGTATTTTCCTAGTCAAGACTGAAAGCCCTGCTAGATGTGTTTTTATAGATCAATGTATCCCAGCTTCCTTTGTCAGGGTATACAAGGAGATCAAAAGATGCTGAGAGGATGGTATGAGTACCACTCCAACTCTGGTCTCTACCCCTAAATGAAAACCCGTTCAGGTCACCTCCACTGATTTTAGTGGTCCATAAATATCCACAGAATAATTATTTGTCCCAGCCTCCCCCAAAGTTATGCATCCCAGTTTTTATGGCAAAAGGGAAGTAAGAGTAAGCTTAGCAATTCTCTTATTTTGTCTTTTTCTAGATCCCTTGTTGGGGAGTATGACTAGACACCCAGTTTACAAATCAATGGTGCTTTATCAACAAAAAAATATGTGCCAAGACCTTTGTCCTCCATTAGTGGTGGGAGCCAGGAACTGCCTTTTCAATCAAGGGCATCCTTCTCACACCCAACTTTTTGCTCAGGGGAGGCTGGGTCATTTATCCTGAGTATGTGATCCATGCTTGCCTAAAGTGGCCCCTGATGACAGGTCATTTTTCTTTGGTCCTGCTCCCCACCTTCAGGTACCCTAATGAGGGCATAGCCCAAGGTACTCTGACAGCAGCCCCCATCTTACTCTCAACATTTCATATAATGGTAGCTCTGGGAGCCAGACTCCTGGAAAGGAAGACACCAGAGTTTGCCCCAACAGCTACAGATTAACTGAGGCACTTATTTCCTTTACTGGATAGGTGGGTGGCAAAGCTCTGGGGAGAAGAAGTTGAACTATTTAGGGTGAAAATAAAAAGTAGGAGCATTTCTTGGCAGTAATACTAAAAGAGTTTATTGTTTAAACAGAAGGAAAAATAGTCATAGAATGTGCCCCCTCTTGGAGAGAGGCCATATTTATTCTTGTCCTTCATTGTATGATGAAAAGAGTTACCAGTGGACCATGGCATTGATTCTGTCCTGCTACAGATTTTAGATAACCCAATTTGGGATCATTGGCAACAAGGTTCTTTTCTATTGTCTCTAGTTTGTCCTAATGGGACTCACTTCTGTAACGTGATTTTCAGTCCTGCTCACATAGTTCCCAATCACCATGGTGCTTAGGGATGGAGGAATCCTTTAAAAGCTCCATGTTTTATTGCATTGAAATTATTTTTTAAATGAAACTTAATCTTCCACCCCTCCAAACCTGCAGAATTGTTTTTTTACTGGACAATGAGTATCTTCAAATGAACTCGGCATCTATTTGTTCTAAGGGTCCTTTCTAAGAAAATGAGGGGCAGGGACTAGGTTCAGGAAGGATCACTGGGTGTGCTCCTCCTCTTCATCCAGGAATATCACCAACTGGAGTTTCCTTCTGTCTAAGCTGTGTCTAGTGACTACTTCCTACTGCCCATCTTCCTGCTTTTGGCAGTGCCGCACAGCAGAAAGAGGTGTCTCTGGTCACATACCTCTTCCTGGGCTGTCCATCAAAGAGAGAACAAAAACTCAAATTTTCAAGAGACCTCACAAGATTTCACCTGGTTTTGCCTTCTGGCAGGTAATAGTATGATCCTTACTTTACTAATGAGGCAGTAATCATCCATTTACATCATCCTTTATATTCTCATTTGATCCTCACTCTCTCTTTAAGAAGCAAGTAGTACAATTATTCGTTTCATTTTACTCACTGGGAAAGTGGGACCCAGAAAGGGAAAGTGGTTTATCCAAAATCACAAGACTAGACATCAGCAGAGTCGGAATTCAAACCCAGATCCCTGGGCTCCCTTTCTAGCACTCTTTCTACTATAGCTCCCAGGGAATGAGTGTGTAAGCTTAGCGGGTACTATAAACAAAATGGGTAGCTGGCTCAATGCTGGACTTTCCCACTAGGGAATACGCTGGTAGGCTTTTTTCCCTGGCATCTCTCCCTGAATTGAGATCTTTGACTTTGCATGTGTTCTCCAGTCTGACCAGTGCTACTCACATCCAGGTGTGCCAGGATGAGAGCCAGCCCACTTTCTGAGATCAGAGAAAGTAGAGACCATGTGATTTTAAATGGGGGAGATAGATTCATTGGTAAGAGAGTCATATCAATGGGATAAGAAATCTAGGAATCTTGCTGACATGTTAGAAGCCTAATGGTATTTAGGAATCAGGAAAATTACTATTTAAGGTAAAAGGGAACCTTTAAGAAAAAATAATACTAGTGAAAAATTGGGAAGCATTTTCTATTTATAGTCCTCAACTCAAAACATCTCCAAAAATAAGTTGGCCATCTCAGTGCCATTTATTTTGGTTGCCAAGAACAAGGACATATTTGTAAAATCAAAAACAAGGGGGATAAATTTTATGCCCCTCACTCCCACCTCATGTGGCAATTGTGGGAGGGCATAACACTGAAATGAACTAATTGAATGATGCTATAAAGGGTCTGATCAAGTTGTATTGCTTTATGCTAATCTAATTGAGCTCTAATCTAGTTTTATTACCCACAGGACATACTATCAGGTAGGTGTTTGTATAGATGAGAAAGCCAAGTGGTTACAGTTCTATTTTACAAATGGCATCCCAAAGCATTGGTCATTGAGAAAGGTCTTATTGAGGTGTAGCTTAAAGATCTGGTCTCTAATAGGCCTTCACTCTTCTTTCTGAGCACACAGTGTACAAGACTGAACAAGCAACCATTGCAGTCAGTCTAAAAAGAAAGTGAAGTAGCTCTGATGAGTTCTGGCTTCAGATCTAGGCCTCATTGTCAGCAAGATAATATGGGAGGGTGCTAGAAATTGGGAGGAGGTGGGCCAGTGCTGAGGACCAGGAAGGCTGGTGGATGTAACCATTATATACCCCTCACAGCAGGCTGGGGGGGATCCCTCTAGGAGCTCACATCCCATTTCTTCCGTAATTAAGTCTCAGAACTGCAAACAAGTCCTGAAGATCGTTCACTTGGTCCCAGAAATCCAGGACGATCCTGGTGCTAAGCAGGCTGAGCATGGGTCCTGAATAGTGGATCCACTCTCTTGCTGAGAATCTTAGACCCTGTCAGGCACAGATTATCTCACAAGTGTTAGGTCTTCTTCACTTTGCCTTTACGTGGATCCTGTTGGCACCACAGTTGAAGGAGTTACCTCAGCCTGTCAGGGTGCTCTGTCTGTTTCTCAATGGTGCTCATCTTCAGGTGAATGATCTAAGTGTCAGCTCCACTCTTCCTCCTAGACAAGCTCTAGATTTCCAGGATCTGATCTCAGAGTCAGTGTTTCAGACAGTTTGCACATACAATACAAATGGTGCTCGCCCAATAAGGCTTGCAGGGGGTCTAGGGACTGAATCATGTCATACATTTAGTATTTACTCACATTTGACGCACAGCCTTTGCCCATTTAGGCAGAATCCTTGTCCTGCAGGACAAGAGATTACAGTACTCACGGCTTACAGTTAACTGCCACCAATACCCATTCTCAGTAGAGCAACATGTATATACAGTAGATCCTTTAAATTTTATAATTTATTAAAGTTCAAATGTCTGTGTTTTTGCAAACATCTGCTTGTGTTGTCTTTGAATGCATTCAGACTCATTAACCTTCAACATGGCCCAACCCAAAGGACCCTTAGAAGTGTGGGTAACCCAGAGACTAACAGGCTTGTACTCTCTGGACTCCAGCATCATACAGGAGGGCCTTCTCTCCCCCAAACTTATCTAGAGGATTCAGTCCTGTTGCTGACAATTCATAGTTCTTTATCATTCTCTTTTTGTTTCATAAGTAAATGGTCATGTTGTCCTTCAGACCTCCCCATCAGGATGGGGAGATGTAGACTGGGTCCTTCACATCCCTGGCTGCACCATTCGCTATGTTGTTCAAATTTTAGACTCACTCTGAGAAATTCTGGGGTAATTCTTAGATGAGACTTGTAAAGTGTTTTGCCTTGTGAGCTTTTTAGGCAGAGCTATAACTAGGCTGGGTAACTGGAGCTCTGATCCTAGAGTGCTAAGATTTAGGTGTTATTTACATTCCTTTTGTAGTGTAGAAACAACTGAATTTAGCTCTTAATTAGCAAGTACAAGGAAGCCATCAAATGGCTTTTTCACCCTTCAACCCCAATTTCCAGTACCTTTATCCAAAGAAACTAGATTTAAAGGTCTCTTTCTTTCTCCCATCCTTGCTAAAGAGTAGTTCTTGGAGTGTCTTCCCCTGTGGGACCCTGAATCCTAGGGTCTCTCCCATTCCACAATTGAATTGACCTTAATTTGAGGGCAACTCTTGCTAACCCCCAATTTTATCTCATTCCCTGAAAATCTCATCATTGATGGCATTAGTTCCGTTATGTTATATTTTTAGAGATCACTTGGGTAGCAACATCATCCATCTAGTAATTCTCTCAAATATTCAATTTGCATATTCCCTTCAATTATACAGGTCACAATTGTCCATGATTGCCCATCCTATATGACTCATACCCATATTCTCCTTAAGTTCACCTAACATGCTTTGGGCTCTCTTTGTCTTCTCTTGATATTTCAAGGATATTAGTGGAGCACTTGGCCTATCGTCCCTCACCTTCACCACATAGCAAGTAATATTGTCTTTCCATCATACATTTCCCTGACACCATCTTTTCTTCCTTGAAGTTATTTGTTAGTGATAGTCTAGAAAGTAGACCATACATTATGGTGGTGGTTCATTTTTACAATATCTTGTTAATGGCCAAAATGGGCAATCTAAGCAGAAATAAACCAGAAGTTGTATGATGAGATATGCTTTCCTAACCTCACCAAATAAAAACTTTCAGAAGATTCTGCTAGCCAATGGCATGGTACAGTTAAATAAGCATTAGCTCTGGAGTCAGAAGACCTGGGTTTAATTTTGTCTCTAAATGGGTGGGGCCTCTAAAATCCTTACCTCTCTGTACATTTGGCCCTATGATTCCATGCATCTGAGTATTATAGTGATTCTTTTAAAAAAAAAATCAGCACAAACATTTATTCAGTCACTAGTAGGTCCTCACTGAACTAGACACAAAAAAGACAAAATCTATGGTCTATGCATGATCAATTTATAATCTAGTGGGAAGGATAAGACATACTACAACTTAAGTGATTTAAGTCCATAGGAGATGTCAGAGAAGTATAACCTTGAGGAAAGAGGCATTGAAGGAGGACTTTTGATGCAATTGGAAGAATTTTAATTAGTCCTTGAATGAAGGGAAGGATTTTAATATGCAGAGATGGGAAAGAGCACTTACTCAAATACTCTGGTAGGAGATATCAAGGAAGAATAAGTAACTGGCTACTGTCAGAACACAATAAATAAATGAGAAAAATTACAGATGAGGAATGTTGAACAAGTTGTGTGGAAAGAACTTAGAAAAAAAAGCAGGGATCAATAGTCTTCTCAAATATATATGGAACACTCACAAGTAATGATCATGTTTCTGGTCCCAGAACTCCTAGGTAGGAAGACAGGAAACACACACACACACAAACACACACACATATATGTGGATGTGTGTATATGTTTATCTTTCTCTGTATATATATACATATATATGAATGTGTGTATATATGTGTGTATGCATATTATATATACATGTACATTTTATATATATATGTATGTATTTGAACACTAAAGGTTTGAGTGAAAGGTAGTAATACTGCCTTGAGGCTGTCAGTTCAAAAGTAAAGAGTGAGAGGGAGTAAATAATCCGCCTTTTTTACTCACATATGGTAGAATATTTGCTAAAAAATGGACACATTTCTCTTTTTTTTATCTCTGTGATAGAAGGTACTTGCAAGAAGTACAGCGGACAGGTATTGACAAAATCTTATCTGAAATATAAGGGTAAGAAAGGGAGTAGTTTGGTGTAGGAAAATCAAGACATTAAGCATTTATTAAGTGCCTAGCACTGTGATAAATTCTGAGAATACAAAGAATACAATTCCTGCCCTCAAGGAGCTCACATTTTAATGGGAGAGGCAACATACAAATAATTATGTTATACAGGGTAAGTTGGATGTATGTGTTTGTCCTTCAATCCTGAAGAAGACCATGCCATTAGAAAAATAATGACATGACTTGCACTTGAGTTTGTTTTGAGTGAGGGAGGGCTGTGCAGGTCATCAGCCTCACTTCTCCAGAGCCATCTGGATCCAGTGACCAGATATTCATCAGGATGACTGGAGATGACCCAGGATGAGACAATTGGGGTTAAGTGACTTGCCCAAGGTCACACAACTAGTGAGTGTCAAGTGTGTGAGGTGAGATTTGAACTCAGATCCTCCTGACTCCTGCACTGGGGCTCTAGCCACTGCACCACCTAATCTCAGAAGGAAGTCAGTAACATTGAGGGGAACTGCGAAAGGGTTCTTACAGAAAGTGGGATTTTAACTTTAATTTTAATTTTAAGCCAGGAGTCAGAGATATGCAAGGGAGATTGCCAAAGAAAATTCATGGTGTCAGGAGACTGAAAGTCAGCAACCAAATCTCAAAGTACGAAGAGGGGAGGAAAGAATAAGGAGACTGGAAAGGTTGGAAGGGATGAGGTTACGAAAGGCTTTAAAAGAGAAATAGAAATTTTGTATTGGATGCTGGAAGTTATAGGGAACCCCTGCATTTTTTGGTTATAAAGAAGGAGACTGACATGGTAAAAACCCTACAATTTGGAAAATCACTTTGACAGCTGAGAATAGGCTTAAAGCAGGGAGAACAACCACCAAGCTATTGCAATATGCTAGTCATGAGGTGATGAGGATCTGTAACAATGTGGTGGGAATGTCTAAAGTGATTGTGAAGGTGGAATCAGCAGGCCTTGGCAACAGACTGGATTAGTGGGGTGAAGGGTCAGAGAAAATGAAGTGTTTAGGATGTCATAAGCAGATTTATAATAACTGAGGAGACAGAGTCCAGCCTAAGCCATTTATTAGCGAGATAATCATAATAAACTGAGTCAGAGGCCCCGCAGCAGGCACAAAGACCCTGAATCCAGATTTTGCTGAGATTTTTATACATTAAAAGAAAATAACAAAGAAGATACAAAACAGGATATAGGATTAGGTCATCTGATTTCTTATTGGAGGAAAAAGGTTGTCTTTCCAAGTTGGGAGAAGAACAAGTTAGACTCCTCCAAAATCAGGTGATTTCCAGGAATAAGTCTAAAAATGGAGGTTGTTCATAAAACAGAGTCTGTCTGCTTCTCACAATTTTCTCCTTTGATCCTGAAGGCATAGAGCAGGGATATTTCCATATTTCCTCTGTCCCCATGGATCACTAAGCAAACCTAGCATTCATAGGACTCAGTTGCTCTAAGATGATACAAAGCATGCTCTATATCACCATGAAGTTTAACAATAGTATAAAGTCTTTTCTAATCCTCCTGGGAAGAGTGGAATTTGGAAAAAGCAGTCAGTAAGAACATCAGAATGAAACAGCAACAAGGAAATGAGCAAGATTAAAACATGTGATGAATATGATTTTGAAGCATGAAGCAAATAGTATTGTGAAAAATGTCCATTTTCCCATAGTTGATAGTTTTTTATTCTCTAGATTAAATGGGGAAGAAGAAATACCAGGTAATAGTAATTCAGATAAAGCAAAACAAGATTTTTTGATATATTGCTCTCACGTGAAACAGAAAGGAGGAGGTTTCACATGGGCACAATGTATCCAAGAATCTTTCTTTCCGACCTTGATTGCAGTTGGGGTGGTCAGCAGTCCTTGGAATGGGTCTTCCTAAGCAAGTTGAGTTCCACTGGTCCATTGGAAATTCATGATGTAGACCTTATCTCCAGAATGAAAATCATGTAGTGAGAAGTCGAAGGACCCAGTCTGTACTATAGCCCCCACATTACAAAGTTCCCTCAGTCTATTTTGCGGTTCCTGTATATAAGAAGCAACAGAAGTATCTCCTACCAGTAATGATGTATGTGCTGGGGGAAAAGGTTTTGCCTTTAAAAGAAGATGACCAAAAAGCATTTCAAAAGGAGAAAGATATAATTGGCCCCTTACCCTATTATGCAGAGGAAATAAAGCAAGGGAGAGTACTTCAGATCATTTACAGTGGGTCTCAGTGCACAATGGTTTTAAGTTCTTTATTCATATGTTCAATTTGTTCAGAATTCTAGGGGTAAATATGAAACCTGAGCATCACCCCACAACAGAAATAAATTTACAAGAGAATCATATCATTGAATCAATCAGAATCCATATGAGCAGGAGGGCTACACCAGGGCGTAATTTCTTACAGAATAATTTTAGCCATGAAATTCCCTGTAGCCTTAAAATCAGAAAATGTTTTGACTCAACAAGTGAGCTGGTCAATGTCAACAAGGCAAAGCTTATATTGGCCAGACTTAGGCAGGTATATGAAATCAATTTGTAAATGCTCTAAAGGAATGCAAGCTAGGGGTCAGCTGCCAAAGCAATGGCACAGAATGCACGTTGACAGGAGGAGAGGAGACACAAATACAGATGGCCACAGGGATAATACTGAGAGGGCAAGCTTTTCTAACAATATCTACAATCCCTTGCGTATCAAGATGGCCTCCCTTATGGACAGACAGACATACCTGGTGATAGAAATTCTGAGGGAGGAGTGGTTTGCCTTCCACAGTCACCCAGACCCTAGATACCTGCTTGTTTCCACTTTGCAGTTTCAGAGTTATTGTAAGATAAAGAGAAGTCAACATTATCAGAAGCAGAAGGATGAAACACATGTGCTGGACCCTCAAAACCAGCAAGTTTTGCAGCAGTATCAGTACAATTGTTACCGCTTAAACAGGGTTGGTTCCATTAGTGTGGGCAGAAGCATGGACAAGAGCCAGAGAACCAGGAAGCCATAGGGCAGACAGATGTTCACTAATGTATTGCGTGTTTACAATGATCCTACCAGAAGAAGCCAAGAAACCCTCTGCAACCATGACAATGTGACAAACTCTAAAGGCATAATGGGAGTCAGTGTAGATGGTTACACTTTTCTGGAAGCCAGATGGCAAGCTTGTATAAGCACAATCAATTGGGTAGTTTGGTCATTGAAATTAGGTGACAGAGAAGCTGCCCACTGTCATGGTCAGAGAACATGGCAGCAACTCTCTGCCAGATGCCATCACTCATAAAACAGGAAACAGCAATATATAGGATATGGACAAGGTTCTGCATGAGGGTGTCAGAAAGGTCAAGGAGGGGATATCTCAGCCACTAAAGGAACAGTCATGGAGAGGTAGGTATATCAGGGAGTAATGTGGCCAAGTTGAGAACCAAACAGGACTGTAGAGTCAGATTTTCTTTGTCTGGTAAAGTCGCTTCATATCTAGCAAGTCTCTGATCAGAGAAAGTTTGAGTATGATGTCTCAACAAGAAAGCATCAAACTCATGGGGGCACTGCACTACAAGTGAGGCCCCTAAAACCAAATCAAATGCCTTTACAACTAGAAGGGCAATGGCTGCTGACAGAGAGAGATGAAGAGTGGAGCCCCTGCAGTCACTGAATCTAGCTGAGTCAATATACTATAGGGTAAAGAGAGAGTCCAAGAGATTGAGTGAGGCCCTCTTATGTTCTTATACAAAAAGACAAAAGGGCTTCTTTTAATCTGGAAGCAGACAGATAGGAAGAAAACCAAAAAAAGTGAAAGCAGTAACACAAAAACCTAGAAAGAGGTTCCAGAAGAGGTCCATTGACACTATCAAAGGTTGCAGAGAGATTAAGAAGGATGAGGTTAATAAAGGGCCATTATGTTGGAGAAACCACTGGGTAACTTTGGAGAGAAGAGTTTCCATTGAATAATGAGATTGGGAGTCAGACTGCAGAAAGTTTAGAAGAGTGTGAGAAGAAAGGAAGCAGAGATACCAGTTGAAGACAGCTTACTCAAAGTAGCCAGGGGAAACTTCACAAAAGATGAACCTCTGAACTGGGCCTTGAAGGAAGGGGAAAACATTAGAATCAATTCCTTTATCAAATATATTCCACCTTATCATCCATTTGAAGGTAATGAGACTGAAGAGGACAAGGAAATAGTTAGGGATGTTGAATTGGCAATCTTGGCAATAACAGAACACAAGAAAGGAAGAAAGCCTAGAAAGGCAGAACTGAGACATATATTAGTCAGTCAATCATCAGGTATTTATTAAGCACCTACTATAAGCCAAGCACTATGTTAGATACTACGGATACAAAGAAAGGGGGAAAAATAAAGAAAACCAACCAAACAAAAAAACTTAGTCCATGGAGCCCACAGTCTAATAGGCAAATAACATGCAAATAACTTTATACATACAACATAGGATAAATTGGAGATAGTTTTTAAAAAGGAAGGCATTAACATTAAGGGGGATCTAAAAAGGTTTCTTGTAAAAGGTGGGATTATAGCTAGAACTTGAAGAAAGCCAGGGAAGCCAGGAGACAGAGATGGGGGTCAGCCAGTAAAAATGCCTGAAGATGGGAAAATATGAAGAAAATCAAGAAGTCCAGTGTCATTGGAGTTCAGAGAATTTGGGAGAGGGAGAAGATTAAGAAAACTGCACAAGAAGGAGAAGTCCAGGTTATGAAGGACTTTGAAAAGCAGAGGATTTTATATTTGATTCTGGAGTTGTTAGGGGAAAACTAATGTATATTAAATGGAGGGAAAGAGAGATGACATAGTTAGATCTGAGTTTTAGGAAGATCAATTCAACCACTGAGTGGAAACTGGACTAGAGTTGGAAAAGACAAGGTGAGGAGACCAATCAGAAGGTTGTTGCAATATTCCAGTTACAAGGTGATGAGAATCTGCACCAGGATAGTGACAGTGTTAGAAGAAAGAAGGAAGGATACATGAGATGTTATAAAGGTAGAATCTACAGGTCTTTGTAACACATGGGCGATGGGGATGGGAGGATATGGAGCAGAGAGTAAGGAGTTGAAGATAACAACTAAATTGTGAGTATGGGTGCCTTGGAAGATCATGGCATCTTCAATAACAATAAGAAAATTAGAAAGAGGGGAAGGTTTAAGGGAAAGATGATGAGATCACTTTTGACACGCTAAATTTAAGATTTCTCCCCACCCCCTATATACATGAGAATCAGGATTTGATAGGACTACATTGCAAAATGGGAAGTAACATGAAAGGGGACAGGGGAAGAAGGAAATAAAAGGGAATGTGTGGTGTACCCTAATCAAGTCAATGATATGTATGTTCATCCTTCGTTGCTGAAGAAGACCATGCCATCAGAGAAATGATGACATGACTTGCACTTGACTTTGTTTTGAGTGAGAAAGAGCTGTGCAGGTCACCAGCCTCACTTCTCCTCCAGAGCCATCTGAATCCAGTGACCAGTGGGGCAGCTAGATGGCTCAGTGGATAGTGTGCTGGGCCTAGAGTCAAGAGGACTCCTCTTCCTGAGTTCAAATCTGGGCTCAGATACTTATTGACTGCATGACCCTGGGCCAGTCACTTCACCCTCTTTGCCTCTAACATCAATGATAAACAATGAAGGGGAAAACCACTTCTGTAGTATCTCAGACAGAAGATTTACAGGAGAATGGGTGAAGTGATGAAAGCAGGCATTTAAACAGGAGGAAAGTAAAGGGGAAATACTGATTCAACATTGAAGGGGTTCCACTGAAGGATGCTTTTATAGAGGGAGAAGAATATTTGTAACTGTAGCAAGGGAGACATGATCTGCAGCAATTTGGTACTTAGAAAGACCATTTTATATGAGAAAATGTGGTGCCTACATGGACAGCACTTGCTTTGAGAGAAGGGAATCAAAGCTCCTAGCGACAACAGTTATTCAGGAGGGTGAGAGGGCATGGACCCAGAGAATAGATTGCATGGCAAATTATAAAGAAAATGATGATGGAGGGGGAAGGGGGTAGTAATGGACTTCACATTCAAAGACACGGGAAAAGAAGGGAGAATGTCCTTGACTACTTAACTGAGAGAAAATAAGAGGTAAAGAATTAGTTAACTAAAGAAAGAAACAAATAAATAAAACTACAAAACTAGAGAAAGGGTGAAAAATAGGAAAGTAGGTGGATCTAAAGGGTGAGAGGAAGACAAAACACGGGAATCGGAAACTGAGTTGGATTAAAGTAGTTTAAGCAAAAATAACTGAAGACACACTGTACCATTTTTAAAGAGGAAGGGGAACAAAAAGAATCCTAATTCAGGAAAAAAATAAAAATGAAGGAAAATATAGAACTACATCTCATGACTCTAAATGTAAATGGATTAAACAATTCAATAAAAAGAAGGTATGAGAGACTGAATAAGGAAACAAAAAACCACATCTATCGCCTACAAAAGTCACACCTGTAAAGCAAAGATATCCACAGAATAAAAAGGAGGAACTGGAACAGAATTTACTGTGTATCAGATAAATTCAAAAAAGTAGGAGCTGTAATTATGCCATGAGGCAAAACAAGAATAAAAGTCTGCAACATAAAAAAGATAAACGAGGAAACTATGCTCTTCTGACAGGAGGCCAAGACAACAAATAAATGTAAAAATTAAACTTGTATACTCCAAATGCATTGGCATTTAAATTCGTTAAGAAAAAGTTAACTGAATTACAAGAAGTCATAGACAGTAATATAATGATAACAGGAGATTTTGGATGTGCCTCTCTCAATTTGGGACAAATCTAATGGAAAAAAAATCTAATAGATTTGGAATTAAAGATAAATATATAAATGGAAAATAGAAAAGATAAATAGAAAATATGAAAGTTAACAAATTGGTGAAAGAACTAGAGTTAAAAAAAATAGGGTGTCTTATAAATGTGACTACTAAAATACACATATCTCAAAACTACATAAAACTTTTTGCAGAGATAGAACCTGTATTACAAAATACAGATATTGCAAATAAGTATAAAAAGGTAGAAAGAGCAAACATTCTTTACAAACCATAAATCAAGAAAAGTAGTAAACTACTCTCCTAATCAGGGGGGCACAAACAAAAAATGCATACTTCTGTGGAGACTTAAAAATGAAATGCTAAATAATGAGTGAGTCAAAGAAAATATCCCAGAAGCAATTAGTAGTTATTTGAAAGAAGATAATAATGGTGAAACAACATACCAAAAATTTTAGGATTCAGCTAAAGCAGGCCACGGGTGAAGGGGGAGGGGGGGGGAGCAAAAAGATATTGCTAAAACATACATTTGCAAAATATAGAATAAAAGGATTAATGAACTGGATGTGTATTTTTTAATTTTAAGTTTAATTTTTTTTTAAATTAATGAGCTGAAAGTGTATTTTTTAAATTAGAAAGCCAACAAATAAACATTCAAAAAATAAGTACAAAAAGGAAGCTATAAACAGGATAAATTGGGTTTAGTTATTGTAAAAGGTAGGATTTTGACCAGGACTTGGAGGAAGTAAGAGAAACCAGGATAAAGAAATAGGAGAGATAGTGTTCCAAGCAAGGGGAACAGTCAGTGAAAATGCATGGAGTCAGGAGATGAAGTGTAGTGCTGGAGGAAAAGCAAAAAGGCCAATGTCATCATGGGACTAACTTATAAAATGAGAAAGTGTATTAGAATGGGGAGAGAAAGAAGATAGAGGGAAATATGTGATGTTAGCCTAATCAAGTCAAAGGCTAAAATTGAAGGGAAAATGACTCCTGTAGTCTCTAAGAAAGAAGAGAGAATGAAGAAGAAAAGTAAAGGAAGAAAAGAGAGGGATTGAAAAATTGGGATAAAAAAGAAGAAAACCTCATTGTGTTGGTAGAAGGAAATACCACTGATGAATGCTCCTATGGCAGAGGAGAGCTGTCCTATAAAGGGAGATGGCTACCTTAATGGGTTTTATCAAGGATTTGGTGCTTAGAAAGACAATTTATCTTACCTCAGGAGATGAAGAATCAGAGCTCCTGAAGAGTGAGGGCATGGACCCAGGCGAAAGATTTTGAGACAGATGGGGGAAGACTGACCAAGGAGAGGGTAAAAGTCATTAAGAAACTGCATAATCAGGGACATAGGAAGGATAGCCTTTCTATCACCCATGGGAGTTGGTATTTCTGTGAGTGCGAAGGGGGCTGGGGGCAAGAACTACAAGTAAATAACAGAAATTATTTAGAAGAGAGAATTCAAAATAAGCACCTCAAAAGTTTTTATTGCATGATGAATACAGATAATAAAGAAGAATTAAATAAGTATAAGAGCTATTAGTCAAAGAATAAAAGTCAAGAATAGATAGAAAGGGAAGACGAATAATGAAAAGAGAGAAAGAAATCATTTCTAGAAAACGGCAAAGAAAATTATATTTTCACAACTAACAAACTAAACAAATTGAAGGGGAGGAGGAGAAGAAAGGAGATTCTACTTGACTAACATAGAAAGAAAAAAGGGAAAGAAGTAAATAACAAAATAGAAGAATCTAAACAAGATAAAGGATCCAATAAGCAAAATTCCAAAACTAGAGAAATGAATAAGAAATGGGGATGGGGATTGAAGATGAAGGTAAAAGAACCTGTGAAAATAAGGTCACACTAAAGGAGATTAAGCTAAAGGAACTGAAGATATATAATATTATGTTTATAGAAAAATTATTCTGCAAGAATCACATCTTCTTCAAAAAACTGTGATCAGAAAAATCATAAATGATCAGAAATTTGAAGATAGAAACAATTTACCAATTACTTCCTGAGATATATTCCCCAAGGAAAACTTATAGGAATATAAAAGCCCAAAATAAAAGCTCTGACATTAAAGGAAAAAACACTGCAAACACCCAGAAAGAAGCTGCTGAAGTGTCAAGGAAAAGTGCATAGTCAAGATAACTCAAAACCTGGAAGTTTCTACTTAAAATGAGAAAAGATCTTGGAATATGATATTCCAAATAGCAATAGAGTTGAACTTACAACCAAGAATAACTAAACCTGAAGAGGTGAGAAAACAGAACCTTGACACTATACAGTATCCTCTCATCTTTTGTGATAGTTCTGTAGTGTTGCTGAACTAATAGCCATCTGTAAAGTTCTAGTTATGTTGTTTGGCACTAGGGTTCTACAAGGCAAACATCCATATTGCTCATGTCAGCCTCTATATCTGTAAAATATACAGTAGTACCAGAAGTATCAAATATGTCAACATCCTTACAAACAAACGTCAGAGACCTCACATATTTTACATATTTCACAATTTTCGTCCCTGATGGCCAAACTTATGCATTGGGGTAATCTGGGTTATTTTCCACTGACCTGAGCATATACTCTGACCTCTTTGTCTGTGGATATGTGCTCCAGTCCTCTGGATTTTTGTTTGTTTGTTAGTTTTTATGCTTTTATTAAAGTTTTTGGTATTTCATACCATGATTGTTTTCCCTAGTATCCTCACTCCCATTTCCCAGAAAGCATTTCAATATAATAAATAGTATTGTTTAAAGGAAAAAAATAGGTAAAAATCAGCAAAGCTGATCAAGACGATGAAAAAGTTTGAAACCATGTGCCATATGCAACACTTGTAGACCTCCCAAGTCAGAGAAAGGGGGAATTGTGAGTGAGTTTTCAGACGTCTAAGGGTCACATTTATTCTTCATAATATGACAAAATTCAATTTTGCTTGTGTGTGTGTGTGTGTGTGTGTGTGTGTGTAGATTTCTTTTCCACATACATTGTTGGAGTAATTGTGTGTATTGTTCTCTTGGCTCTCTGACTTCACTCTGTATCAGTTCCTACAGGTCTTTCCATACTTCTCTGTCCTGAAGACATTCACCATTTCCTGCATTGTAGTAATATTCCATTACATTCATGTTCCATAATTTGGCTAGTCATTTTTCACTCAAGCAGCATTTGTTTATTTTCGATTGTTTGGTATCACAAAAAATGTTGCTATAAATATTCTGGTGTATGTAGGGACATTTTTCTTATCAGTGGCTTCCTTTAGACTTTAAATGCAGAAATGGCATCTCATGCTCAAAGGAGTTTGTCAATTATCTTGATAGGAGTTGTCCTGACAATTCTCATTCTCAGAATGAAATACCCAACTCAAGAATGTAATTTCTCTCCCTCCCACATTTCCAGTCTCAATGGGAAAAAAACCCTCCTAATGGATAGAAATAGTTAATGATAAGAAATTTCCATAAGAAGCTGTATACCAAACTGAGTGTGTCTCCTATTGCTTAGTCTATCACTGTATTTAGGTAACAATCTTTGTCATCAGTCTTTGCAAACAAGTGTTTTTCTAAGGGAAAACTATACAGGGAACACTGCAGGTGTATGGGACAACTGGGGACCTGTGATGGAATGTAAATCTCTGGGCACTGAGGCAGATTGTAGGGGGCGTCCCATTTGATTTAATGGGGTAGGATCATGGTAGGAAACATGGGCCAAATCTGGCTGAGGAAGTAGAGAGTGGAGTGCCCTGAAAGGGAATGCTATGTGTTGGAATAGGAAGGGGCTGGAGGTGGAGTGTAATGGCACATAGGGCCTGGTTCATCTGTAGTGGCTACCATCTGATTTCCCTCTAAATTTGACCCTGACATCCTTCTACTTGGGTGTGTATTGATACAAAGCATTCATGGCATTCCCCATAGCATCTAGCCTAGTATGCAATTCCTTGACTTTCTGATGCAGCAAGACCAGTTCAGAAGATTCCTGGTGGTGACAGAAAGTGGAACCAAGAGTGCCCTCTGGACAAGGTCTCTTAGTCCTGCCTGAGGTCCTGGAGGAATCCAAAGGAAGTCACTTCTTGCACTGGCAGCTCACTACTTCACAGGAGTCATGTGGATGGTTGAATTTCTCAATGATAAGGCTGGACAAGACATCTCCTCCATTATGGCAACTGGCATCCTCTCCTTCAAATGCTGTTGGTGAAGGAGCAAAAAGGGAAGATACAATAACTAGCATTTGTATAGTGCTTTAACATTTGCAAGGTGCATTATAAATATTATCACATTTTATCTCCACAACAAACCAAGGGGTTAATAGATGAAGAAAAAGAGGTTGGCAGAAGTTAAGTACCTTACACAGAGTGTCACAGGTAATAAATATCTGGGGTTGGATTTGAACTAATCTTTTTTTCTGACTCCAGGTGTATTATGCTATCCACTGAAGCACCTACCTGCTTGTGTTTTAAAGAATGTGTGACTTCAGATATTGAGAATGAGCCTCAGGAGACAGGGACATTCTGTCCCTTTCCCCTCCCACACACTGAACCTCTAACCTAAATCTTGCCCAATCACCTTGGAGTGGAATGGATGGCACCCATGTCTGAGCCTCAGTAGCCAAACCACCTTCACCTTTATGAGACTGTCCTCAAAGCCTATAAATGACTGCCATCAAAAAAATATTAAGCTACCATACTCACTTTAATGTCTAGGGCCGTTGGTCCAGGAGTTTTCAGCCTAAAGTGATAGCATCTCCTTCTCCTCATTGGCCTTGAATTTCTGCACCTCAACATCCTGGACATTTCCCTTGGAAGTGCTGAATAGGTCCATGAAAAATCCATCCCCTGACTCCCCAAACACTTCAAAGTGGGGCTTGCTACCTTGATTCCACCATTTTACCCTACCAGATTCTGGAAGCTTCTTCTCAGCTCTCCTGTGCTTGCTCACCAACCAAGCAGCACTTTGTTGTCTTGGTCTCATGACAGAGAACAATTTCTGAAAGTTAGAGACATTTCTAAGTACTGGACAAGGTGCATGGGCTTCTATTTGCTTCCTCGATGGCCTCCACCCACAGGTTAGATTGCTCAGCTTCCTATAAGGCTCATAACAATACTTCTTGTGAAAATATCAAGCTTGGGAGCTCTAGAATAGTCTGTGAACACTGGGAGGGATAGAAGCGGGCATCTACTCTAAACCTCTACTGAAACACGAGAATACACTGGAGAAGACTCCAAAATTGCCTCAAACACCCCCTAATGATGAGCTCCTCCCTCTTTCCCAAGACAACACATTAGTAATTACAGGAAACTTTTACCTCTATTGAGACCAAATGTGGTTCTTTGCCTACATCTCATGAATACCTCTCTCTCTCTCTCTCTCTCTCTCTCTCTCTCTCTCTCTCTCTCTCTCTTTCATGCACACACACACACACACACACACACACACATAAAACCTCAACCCCACCCATGCCACTGTCACTGCCACCACTGTTACTACTTATAATTTCTGGTGTCCCTTGAAGAAAATCTAATCCTTTTTGATGTCCAAATATGTACCAAGAACAAACATAGTATTCCACTTCAGAGGAATCTGAGGGCTTCTGTATCCCTAAATCTGAATAATGAGCTCCTGTGGACTCAAACCAAATTCCCATTTGCTTCACAGGAATGCACTGCTTCACAAAGTGCCCATACAGAGAGGGGTGAGATGACAAAATTTTGAGGGAAAAATGAATTTAGAAAGCTTCTGGTGTAACTCCTTCATTTTATCCATGGGAACAGTATCACTCACAGAAAAGTAATTCCTTCTCCAAAATCATGTAAAGAGAAAGTCACAGAAGTCACAGAAGACATTTGAAATCAAGAAAATTACTTTTCCGTGACTTGGGTCTTGTGATTATACCTTACCGTACAAACTTTACCAATTATGTCAGAAAACCTTCAAAGCAGTGCTCCTGTCTATGAAAGGGACATTTCATTCAATCAGTCATGTGCTTATGAAATGCAAATAGATGCCTCAAAGTAATAGCCTCAATCTATGCAACTAGCAAAGGAGGTGGGTTTGTTTTATATATTGATAAACAATATGTATATATATTTTATGTATATGTTTTTATATTTATGTATAAAATCAGAGAAAGGCAGAGAAACAGAATAAGAAACAAAGAGGAAAAGAAAAATAGAGAGTCAGAGAGAAGTCATACAGAATCCACATGCTTCCTGGTTACCCTTATATTTCCCAGCCACTGGTAAGACATTTGAGACCATTCTGGAAGCTTGTCTCAAACCATACGCTATCGATCAAAGTTCTAGTACAACCATGTTATACCACTTGTGATAAAATCCAATGACCATCTTTTACCTCTAGGGCCAAATAGGAAATCCTCTCTGGCATTTCATATTCTTCAAGCCCTAGAACCTTCTTACATTTCCCTGGACTCCTCTATCTCTGGCTTCTGTGACATTTGCTGACAAATACTTAGAATATGTTCCTTCTAATGACCTACCTCTGAGAATCACTTCAATTTCATATGTATATATGTACACATATGCATATATATATACATATGCATATATATATGTGTATCTTGTATGTGTTTTCATGTTGTCTCCACCAATAGAACTTTAGTTTCCCCCACCACCGCAAAGTCTATTTTCCCCTCCAGTGCTTATGCCTCCCCTTAGAGGAGACCTTCCATCTATTTGTCTATGTCCTGTGCTACATCATTATTTATGTAGAATGTCTCTCTTATTAGAATGAGTTCTTTCCAGCTTCAAAATTGGTTTTTGCCTTCCTTTTAGACTGTAGAGATCGTGTTTAGTACAAGACTTTGCACAAAATCAATGCATAATCACAACTTGTTTACTGCTAACTGATGAATGAGTGGCTGACTGAAGGAGGAGAAGGCATTAATTGGTTATGACCTTCACCCTCTCTACCAAGACAAACCATTACTCTTTACATGACATCTAATTCATAGAAAGTTTTCACTTCTATTGAGATCAGATTTGACTCTTTACCTAGAATCCAAAAGTGACAACATTAACCCATCTACTCACTCACCCACTCAACTTCATCCCCCTACTTATCATATTTGGGGTCTCTTGGAGGAAATCTAATCACTTTTCTGCAAGAATACAGTGCCAAGAACTGAAGGCCTCTCAGCCTGTAAATCAAAATGATGGAATCCTATGGATTTGAGGCAAATTCTCATTTGCTTTTAAGGATGCATTGCCTTAGAAAATGCCCATACAGAAGGGACCTGGTTTCTATGTGCTAGCTACTGGGTGGTGGAATCACAGAGGTTTTGATATGCAAGTCCTCATTTACATAAAGAATTTTCCCCTTTGGTCTGCTCTGCAGATGGAATAAAAAGGAAAGGAGGTCCAATCATTACCGGGACAGTATTAGTTTAAAAATTAAATTGTATCTATTAAGAGATAAGAGTTTCATATATTCAATATAGTTAGAAAAAATTCACCACAACAAGTGAAAGTTTTTAATATTCAAATATTCAAATCCCCATTAGATATAGAACTCCCCCCTTGGTCTGCTCTACAGATAGAATAAAGAAAAGGGAGACACAGATATACTATTTTGGTGGGTGTCAGAGTACAGCTTGACAATAAGAGTTTTAAGTTCCAGAAAAATGTTTGTCACCAAGTAAGCTGAAAGACTTTATAGTGATCAGACTCAGGCATACATATGAAATCAATGTGTTCAAATAAGGTATAGGGTGGAGGGTGATTACCCTGAGAAATGGCAGGAAATACTAGTTGGGAGAATGTTGTATAAGTTGGACAATCAGCATAAATACCCCACTCTGGAGTTTTACACATGGACAGTGAACAATTAGTTCAAAGATGTTACTTCACTACAAACTAATTATTAACACATATATTTTCAAGGGATTCGGAGAAGATGGTAGAATAAGTCAGGAAATTATTTGACTCTCCCAAATTCCCACCCCCTCCCCAAGTAATTTAAAATAATGCCTCAAAGTGAGCTCTAAAGCAGCAAAAAAAATAAATAAATAAAATAAAAAGTCAAGGTAAAGCAGTTGTTAAGCTTAATAAAATGTGAAAGGATGTTAGCAAAGATCTCCCAGGGTTGTGATATGCTCTGACTGAAGGGCAGATGATACTCAACAAACAACAAGCCCTGGGGGCGGCTGTGTCAGAGGCAACCTCAGCTGTATGAATTTTCACCCCAAAGACAATCAAGCAGCTGATCAGGGGAAGGTTTCAGGGCTCTCCACTGACTGGCACTGGACATGGGGCCCAAATGCTCTGACCAGCCACAGTCCCAGGCTGTGGCTGTGGGCAAGAAGTAAATATGCATTGGTAAGTGCAGTTGCAGAGGGGTGGGGGCCCTGCTGGCTGTGGTCAGTCATAGGAGAGTGGAATCCCTGGTCTGAGTTCTGGAGCGGAGGGGTGAGCTGAAGCTTATGAGCCCTCGAGGACTACAGGAAGTGAGAGCATTTGTGGTGACAGCATTGCTGACTACTCATAGACCAAGGTGTGAGCCAAAGAAGCACTGACCACAATTGACTTTGCATTATAGAATGCTGGAAGAACCAAGAGATCAAAAGACCCCAGACAGAGCTCAGAAAACAATAGTACAAAAAACCTGGAGCCTGAGACATTATCCCCCATACCTCAAGCCTAGACTCCAATTCTAACATAAAGTTGACAGCCAAGAAATAGGCCACTAAAAAATGAGTAAGCAAAAAGAGAAAGAACCCAACAATAGATAGGTATTATAATGAAAGAGAAGATCTGGGTTCAAACTCAGAAAAAGACAATGAAGTCAAAGCAACTACTTCTAAAGATTCAAAGAAAAAATGTCAAATGGTCACAGGCCCAAAAAGAGTTCTTGGAAAAACTGGAAAATAGTGTGGCATAGACCAACACCTCACACTCTATACCAAGACAAGGTCAAGATGGGTGCATGATTTAGACACAAGCTATGACACTATAAGCAAATAGGGAGAGCATGGAATAGTTTACCTGTCAGATCTATGGAGAAGAGAAGAGTTTATGATCAAACAAGAGACAGAACATTATGAAATGCAAAATAGATAATTTTGGTTACATTAAGTTAAAAAGATTTTTCACAAACAAAACCCACGCAACTAAGATTAAAAGGAAAGCAGAAAGTTGGAAAACAATTTTTACAGCCAGTGTTTCTGATAAAGGCCTCATTTCTAAAATATAAAAAACTGAGTAAAATTTATAAGAATACAAGTCATTCCCCAATTGATAAATGGTCAAAGGATATGAACAGGCAGTTTTCAGATGAAATTAAAGCTATCTGTAATCATATGAAAAAATACTCTAAGTCTCTATTGATGAGAGAAAAAGCAAATTAAAACAAATCTGAGGTACCACCTCACACCCATCAGATGGGCTAATATGACAAAAAAGAAAAACATTGGATGTTGGAGGGGATGTGGGAAAACTGGGACACCAATATACTGTTGGTGGAGTTGTAAACTGATCCAGCCATTCTGGAGAGCAATTTGGAACTATGCCCAAAGGGCTATAAAAGTGTGCATACCCTTTAATCCAGTGATACCACTGCTAGGTCTATATCCTGAAGACATCCAAAATAGGGAAAAGAACCTATATGCACCAAAATATTTATAGCAGCTCTTTTTTGTGATATCTAAGAACTGAAAATTAAAGGGATGCCTATCAATTGGGGAATGGCTAAACAAGCTGTGGTATATGAATGTAATGGCATATTATTGTGCTATAAGAAATGACAAGCAGGATAATTTCAGAAAAACCTGAAAAGACTTACGTGAACTGATGCATAGTGAAGTGAACAGAACCAGGAGAACATTATACAAACTAACAGCAATATTGTTCATTGAAAAACTTTGAATGACTTAGCTATTCTCAGCAATACAATGATCCAAGACAATCCTAAAGGACTGATGATGAAGCATACACCTCTAGAGAAAGAACTGATAGTGTTTCAAGACAGACATTTAGAACTCAAAATCTTATAAAAATGAATGCTAAAAATTGTCTTTACAGATAACTGAAAAAAGATACTATTAAAAATAAAAATTAGAAGTAAAATTAGTCAAGAGGAAGCTAATGGTTTTATAAGATACTAAGAAATAAAAAAGCAAAATCAAAACAATGAAAAAACTAGGAGAGAAGGTGAAGCATCTCATTAATAAAACAACTGACCTGGAAAACAGATTGAGAATAAACAATATAAGAATTATTGAACTACCTGAAAGTTATGATCAAAAAAAGAGTTCAAACTATACTTCAAGAAATTATTAAGATAACTTTCCCTGAAGTTTTATAACTAGAAGGTAAAATAGAAGTTGAAAAAAATCTGCCAAACACTACCTGAAAGAGATTCCATGAGGAAAACTTACAGGAACATTATAGCTAACTCTCAAAGCTCCTAGGTAAAGGAGAAAATACTACAAGCAACTAGAAACCATTTAAATATTGTGGAGTTACAGTCAGGATAACACAAGATTTATCAACTTCTACACTAAAAGACTGAAGGGCATGGAACACAAGATTCTTAAGAACAAAGGAGCTGGGTTTGCAACTAAGAATACCTACCCAGCAGAAACTAGTGCAATTTTGCAAGGGAAAAAAATGTTCATTTAATGAATTAAAGGACTTTCAGGTATTCTTGAGGAAAAGACCAGAACTGAACAGAAAATTTAAGCTGCAAGGATCAGCTGAAACATAAAAAGGTCTGTCTGTCTGTATTCATTTTTCGTTTTTGAAGAAGACCATGCCATCAGAGAAATGATGACATAACTTACTCTTGACTTTGCTTTTTTGAGTGAAGGAGGGCTGTGCAGATCACCAGGCTCACTACTCCTCCAGAGCCATCTGAATCCAGTGACCAGATATTCATCAGGATGACTGGAGATGATCAGGATGCAATGGGAGACCTTGGCGCCTTTAGGCCATGGCCTATTCAGTACTCATAAATGGTCAAAAGAAGCTTTCAAAAGAAGAAACCCAAGCTATCAACAATACAAATATTTAGATAAATGCACATTAAAATAACTATTCTCATACTCTTATAGTTACAAAATTAACCAAAAAAGGAAAATTATAACTGATAGAGGGACTTTGTAAAAACAGACAAATTAATATACTGTTGATAGGGTTATAAACAAGTTCAGCCATTTAGCAAAGCAATTTAGAACTATGTCTAAAAATTTGCTAAACTGTTATACTTCAGTGTTTTGATACAGTGATATAGTTGCTGGGTCTATACTTCCAAAGGGATCAAAGAAAGAGAGAAAGAATCATCAAAGACCAATTATAAAGGATTTAATAAGGTCAAATTGTTTACTTCTTATATAAGAAAATTTTATGTGTAAGAATGTTATATTTACTAGGGTAGTTTAAAAGAACACACATAGATAGAAAGCTTGGGGTTTATGACTATAATAAAATGAACCTAAAAAATAAAATTGGGCAGGGAGAGGTTAAAATAGAGCAATTATCTCATACAAATGGGGCATGAATGGAAGAACTGTTACAGTGGAGAGTAGGAGAGGTTGGAGGTCTGGTAGTGCTAGAATCTTATTCTCATCACAATTGGGCTAAAGAGGGAGTAACATATACATCTAGAAGGGTATAAAAGTCTTCTTAACTTACAGAGAAATAGAAGGAGTAGGTGACAGGATAAGGGAGGGACTCTTAGAAGGGTACGATGATTAAAAAATAGGGCAAGGGAAGGTGGAACAAATTAGGGAGGCAGTGATCATAAATAAATTAGACATCTGAGGAATAGGACATAAAAAGAGGGAGAGAAGGATAAGGGGAATATAGGATAGATATAAATACACAACCAGTAATTATAATTTGAATGTGAATGGGATGAATTCACCCATAAAATAGAAACAGATGACAAAATGAATCAAAACCCAGAATTCAACAATATGTTGTTTACAAGAAACACTTAAAAATGAGAGACACACATAGAGTAAAAGTAAAGGGATGGAATAGAATTTATTATGCCTCAGTTGTGGCAGGAAAAAAAAGTAGAGGTTACAATCATAATCTCAAAGTTAAGGCTAAACTAGATTTAATTAAAAGGAAAAAACAGGGAAGCTACATTATGTTTAAAAAGGTATCATAGATAATGAAGTAACATCAATACTAAACCTATATGCATCAAATGCTACAGCATCCAAATTTTTAAAGGAAAAGATAACTGAATTGCAGGTGGAAATAGATGGCAAGACTGTAATAGTAAGGTACGTTAACCTTCCCCTTTGTGAGGGCAAGCAAAGTAGGATCTTTTTTGCTGTTTTTGTTTATACCAAGAAATATAATGCCTCCGAATAATGTGATTAAGGAGGATCTTTCCTACCCATTATTGGGCCTGCCCACTGAGGGAAGCTTGATTCAGGGAGTTGTTTTGTAGGAGGGTCCCAAGCACCTTTTTATTTTTCTATTGAGGAACCATGTCAGAGGGTCATGCCCTCTGGCTATGAAAAGTGTATAAATAACTCTGAGGGTAAGGTTGCACTTTGGGGTTTAGTTTTTGGAAGAAGGTTTGAGCACCAG
Organism: Notamacropus eugenii; assembly: GCF_028372415.1. Taxonomy (NCBI): domain Eukaryota; kingdom Metazoa; phylum Chordata; class Mammalia; order Diprotodontia; family Macropodidae; genus Notamacropus; species Notamacropus eugenii. The sequence continues at coordinate 379,292,158 of NC_092872.1, forward strand.
ATTAGAGTCTGTGTAGCCACTAAGCAGCCCCCCAGTTTTGAAAACCCAGATGTTTGGTGCTTCCCTCTCTGGTAAAGATGTATACATGTTAATGTTCAGGCAGTTTGGAAGCGCTGTCAATTGATTTTTGATTTCTTTGAATTTTGATCTTCTCTGATATTTGTTCTTGATTAAAGTGATTGTTAATGCCTCAAAAGTTGCCTTTCCTTTTAAAGAAGCAGATCAAAGAACCTGTGATAGGAGGCCACCCCATGTATGTTGGGGTGCTTACTGATACACCATCTCAGAACTAGATAAATCTAACCAAAAAGAAATAAATAAGAACGGAGTTAAGGACATGAATAGAATCTTAGATAAGCTAGGTATGACAGATATCTGGAGATAATTAAATGTGAATAGAAAGGAACATACCTTTTTCTCAGTGGTACATGACACCTTTGAAAAAATTAAATAAATATGAAGGCATAAAAACTTTATAGTTAAATGCAGAAAAGCAGAAATATTAAACACATCCTTTTCAGATCATAATGAAATTAAATTATATTTAATAAGGAACCATGGAAACACAAATGAAAAATTAATTAGAGACTAACTCTCCTAATCTTAAAGAATGAGTGAGTTAAAGAACAAATCATAGAAATATTGTATAATTTTATTAAAGAGAATGACATAGTTTCTCCCATTCATTTTAATTCTTCTACACAACATGACTAATGTAAAAATGTATTTAATAAGAATATATGTGTAGAACCTATATAAGATTGCATGCCATCTCGGGAGGGAGGGGGAGAGGGGAGAGAGAGGGAAAGGAAGGGGGAGGGGAGAAAATGTAAGATATATGGAAGTGATTGTAGAAAACTGAAAACAAGTTAATTTATAAAAAAAAAAATTTTTAATTTTAAAAAGAAAAAATATATAAATAAAGAGAATGATAATAATGAAATAACATCCCAAAACCTATGGGATGCAGCAAAAGCAGTAACCAGAGGAAAATGTATATCTCTAAATGTTAGAGATATAAATAATAAAGAAAAAACAGATCAATAAATTGGATTGTAATTTTAAAAATTAGAAAAAGAACAAATTAAAAATCCCCAATTAAACATCAGATTGGAAATGCTAAAAAATTAAAGATGAGATTAATAAAATGGAATGTAAGAAAACCATTGAATTAATAAATAAATCTATAAGCTGGTTTTATGAAAAAACAAAGGAACAGATAAACCACTAGTTAATATGATTTTTAAAAAGAGGAAAAACTAAATTACTTGTATTAAAAATGAAAAGTGTGAATATACCACTTATGAAGATGAAATCAAAGTAATTATGAGGAGTTACTTTGCCTAATTATAGTCAAATAAATTTAAAAATTTAAATGAAATGGAAGAATATTTACAAAAATATAAACTGCCTCAGAGGTGGGAAACCTACAGCCTCAGGACCACATGTAACCTTCTAGATCCTCAAGTATAGCCCTTTGACTGAATCCAAACTTCACAAAACAAATCCCCTTAGTAAAAGAATTTGTTCCATATCAGTCAAAGGGCCACACTTGAGGACTTGGAGGGCCACATGTGGCCTCAAGGCCTCAGATTCCCCAACCCTGGATTAACAGAAGAGGAAATAGAATATCTAAATAAACTTATTTTAGAAAAAGAAACTGAACAGACCATAAATGAGCTCCTTAAGGAAAAAGTATTAAGACCAGATGTATTTACAAGTGAATTCTACCAAACATTTAAAGATCAATTAATTCCAGTATTAAACAAATTATTTGGAATAATAGTCAAAAGAATCCTACCAAACTCCTTTTATTAAACAAACATGGCACTGACACCTAAAGCAGGAAAAGGAAAAACAGAGGAAGAAAATTATAAACCAATTTTACTAATGAATATAGATGCAAAAAATGCTAAATAAAATACTAGCTAGGAAATGACAATATATCACAAAGATCATATATTGTGACCAACTGGAATTTAGACCAGGATTACAGGAATGGTTCAATATAAGGAAAACTATTAACATAATTGATTATATCAATGACAAAAATAACAAAAATCATATAATTATATCAATAGATCAGAAAAAGCTTTTGACAAAATTTTTTTTAAAACATAAAAGCATAGGTATAAATGGATTTTTTTAAAGGATAAGAAGCATCTACCTAAAACCATGAGCACGTATCATCTATAACGGAGATAATCTAGAAGCCTTCCCAGTAAGATTAGGAGTGAAACAAGCATGCCCATCATCACCAATATTATGTGTTAGAAGTGCTGGCAACAGCAAGAAGAGACTCAGAAAAAGAAACTGAAGGAATCAGAATGGGCAGTAAGAAAATAAAGCTACCTGTCTTTGAGAACAATATGATGATATACTTAGAAATTTTTAGAGATTCAATTAAAAAGCTAGTTGAAACAATAGTGTTAGCAAAGTAGCAAGATTTAAAATAAACCTACATAAATCATCAGCATCTCTACACATCACCAACAAAACCCTTCAAGAAGAGATAGTAAGAGATACCCCATTTAAAATGACCACAGACAGCATAAAATACTTGAGGGTATACCTGCCAAGACAAGCCCAGGAGCTACATGAACATAATTATTAAACACTTTTTATACAAATAAAGTCAAATTTAAATAATTGGAGAAATGTACATTGTACATGGGTGGGCAGAGTCAATATAATAAAAATTATAATTCTACCTAAATTAATCTATTCAATTCCATCCCAATTAAATTACCAAAAAAATTTTTATTTACTTATAAAAAACAATAACAAAATTAATTTGTAAGAATGAAAGATCAAGAATCTCAAAGAAATGACTGAAAAATATATAAGGAAAGAGGTTTAATAGTACCATATCTTAAACTGTATCATAAGGTGATAATTATCTAAACTATATGGTACTGGCTAAGAAATAGAAAGATTGATCAGTGGGACAGAATAGACACACAACACACAGTAGTAAATAAGTATAGTAACTTTGTGTTTGACAAATGTAAAGATTCAAGCTTTGAGGATAAGCATTCACTACTTGATTTTTAAAAATTGTCAGAAAAACTAGAAAGCAGACTGGCAGAAACTAGGTATAGACCAATATCTTGCCAATTTGCCAAGATAAGGTCAAAATGAATCCATCACCCAGACATAAAGGGAGATATCATAAGTAAATTAGAAGAACTTGGTGCACATTACCTATCAGATTTATGGATAGGAGAAAAATTCATGAATTAAAAGAGAGGGCATTATGAGATATAAAATGGATAATTTTTTACATTTATTTTTTAATAGTACAAATAAAATCAATATAGCTAAGATGAGCAGGAAAGCAGAAAATTGGAGGGGAAATTTTTATAGACAGTTTTTCAAATAAAGGTTTCCTATCTCAAATATATGGAACATCATCAAATTTATAAGAATATGAATCATTCCCCAAAGATAAATGGTCAAAGAATATGAACAGGCAGTTTTTAGATGGAGAAATCAAAGCTATATATAGTTATTTTTTTTAAAGCTCCAAATCATTATTGATTGGGGAAATGCAAAATTAAAACAACTTTGAGATACTATCTCACATCTATCAGATTAGCTAAAATGATAGAAGGAGAAAATGACAAATGTCAAAAAGGATGTGGAAAAATTGGGATACTAATACACTGTTGGTAGAATGGTGAACTGATCCAACCATTTTGGAGAGCAATCTGGAATTATGCCCAAAGAGTTACAAAACTGTGTATACTCTTTGATCTAGCAATATTGTTATTTGGTCTGTTTCCCAAGGTGATCAGGGAAAAAGGGCTCCCTTAGAAACGTGATCAGAAAACCATCCCGTACATTGTACTTAAGGAATAAGAAATGAGAAATGTAAATTTCTCAGATCTACTAAAATCAGAGGGAAAGTAGAAAATAGAAATAATTCACTGATCACCTAAAAATACTCCCAAATAAAAAGTTATAGGAATGTTAGAGACCAAATTCAGAGTTCCCATGTAAAAGAAATATGTTTGTGTAAGGGACTATAGTCAGAATCATACAAAACCCGAAACCTGAAAGTTTCTACTTAAATTGAGAGGAGATCTTGGGAAACAGTGTTCCAACAGGCAGGCAGGCAGGCAGGCAGGCAGGAAGGCAGGCAGGCAGGCAGGCAGGCAGGAAGGAAGGAAGGAAGGAAGGAAGGAAGGAAGGAAGGAAGGAAGGAAGGAAGGAAGGAAGGAAGGAAGGAAGGAAGGAGCTAAGAAATAGCCCCACTGCTCCTCTAAGCAAAGAAATCATAAGAATTAGTCATTCTATTCTTCTATGGAAAATGCTTGTTAAAAAACAGTTTTTTTTCATTACCAGAAACATTTCCGCACAGAGGGTCAGAAGGAGAGAGGCTCATTTTTACAAAGGAAAAATATATAAGGGAAAATATGTCCTCACGTAAGGTGAAGTGTTTTATATTGGCAGTAAATGGGTGTTCAGCTGTGAATAAAGAACTTGAGCTGAGTGTAGACAAACCATGGTGAAACAAGTTAATTTTACTATATTGCTGATGTCTTGGTGCCCTAGTAAAATCTCACTCACTGTGGAAGGAAGCTCAGTTTCAGACATTTAAAGGTTCCTCTCTGAGGAACCAAGTGGATGAAGCTGACAGGATTTTTAGTGAATACATACCGTGGTCAACATGGCTATGAAACCTAATGATGCTGTAGCACCAAAGAGCTTAGGTTATTTTCTCCTCAAATATCTAAGTGTCTGAATTATTACTCCTTCTCTCTACTCACCTCCAACTGCACTCCACCTTGAGAGGAGGAGTCAAGGAGTTGTTTTGGGGATTCAGGTGATTAGACTTGGTGAGGAAAGCCATCTGTCTTGAGAGAGGGAGAGCTACTTAAAGAGGGCAAGAAAAATGCATTGTTGTCCCTTTACATCATGGAAAGAAACTGATATGCCATCTTTCCTGGGTTTTTATTCCTCACATCCTTGACAAGGGCTACCAGAAAATCAACTGGATTAAGATTCCTTGGCAAGAATAACAAGGCCACAAGAATATTTTGAATGGTGTGCTTTGTGTTTTTATTGCTATTAGGGTACAAATTATCTCTAACCTGAATTCATTCTCTCTTTCTCTCTCTTTTTTTTTTTTTGCCTTTTTTCTTTCTTTCTTTTAAATAATTTTTCCCAGTTACATGGAAAAACAGTCTTTTTTAAAAATCTCTATAGAGATCCAAACTGTTTCATACACAAGTTACATGCACATTATTTTTTTCTTGTAGCTCTAAGATATAAGAGTGTTTTTAGCCAGTCAGTATGGCTTTATTCTGTACAGTGGAAAGAGTACTGAATTTAGAATTCAAATATCTATTTCTGAGTTGAGGTTCTGCCACTTCCAACTTGTGACCTTGTAGAAGTCCATTAAACTCTCTTGACCTATATTTGTCATTGGTCCAATAATAAAGTGTGGCCTCCAAAATCCCTTGGGACAGCCTTAGGAGAATGCTAACTATAATAAGTGGCAGATGGGGTGAGCTTGGCTAATGAAGGCCTAGTCCTTAGAGAATGTTCTGTATAATGAAGAATGAGAATGCTCTAAGATTGTATCTTCATTGGCCAATCCTCTGCCACAATTCTACATTACATATGAAGTTGATGTAGATTTGAGCCACTTTATAATCTCTCTCATGTTATTTCCCCTTATCTCCCTTCATAAGATTTAGGGTGGAAATGGCTCCTACCCATGTCTGTCTCTAATAATTGTCTCTTTAATAACTATAAGGAAGGATTCCACTCTGAGTCCTCTCTGACGATGTTCTAAGGAGGATAGGAGCCACAATTAAATGATCATTTTGTAATATCTCACAGGGAAGTGGGTCTTTGGAAAATAGAATATCAGACTTGGCAGAGGCCTTGGAGACCATCTCATTCAGGGTTGGGGAACCTGCAGGCTGGAAGCCACTTGGGGGCCTCTAGGTCCTCAAGCATGGCCCCTTGACTAAATCCAGACTTCTCAGAATAAAACTCTTTAATAAAAGAATTTGTTCTATAAAACTTGCCCTCAGTCAAAAGACTACACTAGAGGATGCAAAGGGCCACATGCAGCCTCAAAAGGTTCCGTACCCCTGATAATTCATTCCCATTATTTTAGTCAATCAATCTGTCAACAAACATTTATTAAGTGCCTACTATGTGCCAGACATTATGGTAAGTACTTCAGATACAAAAATAGACAAAAGACTGTCTCTGTCCTCAAGGAGTTTATAATCTAGCGAGAGAGACAAAAGTTGGTTGTTAAATATCTACTAGCATTCCCCTGAGTGAGGGATGGAGAAACCTGAATGTGCCTATATTCCTTTTGACCCTTGTAGTTCAGAGTTTTACACATGACTTTTGGTGATTGAATGCTACATAGCCTTTATAATATCCCGAGGTCTTTATCCTAATTCCTATTCACATTGAAATGGATTCTCAGAGAACAGCTAGCCACATTTTTATGGGTCATCTAGGAGATGTAGTGGATAGAGAGCCAAGTCTGGAGTCAGGAAGAATTGAGTTCTTATCTGGCCTCAGATACTTACTAGTTCTGTGACCTTGGGCAAGTCCCTTAACCTCTGTTTGCTTCAGTGTCTTCATCTGTAAAAAGGGGATATTAATAGCACCTGCTTCCCCGGGTTGTTGTGAGGATTAACTGAGATCATTGTTAAGCAGTCAGTACAGTGCCTGGCACATAGTAGGTACTATATAAATAACAGCTATTATCATCATCATCATTATTATTACCCTCCTCCATGAGGGACAATAAGGTTCTTCTGATATCAGCTCAGGTGTTCTCAGTATCAAAGACAAGTCACAATTAGTGTCTCCCTTATAATATAAACACCCTCCAGTGATTAACACTCCCAATATCATTTAACCAAGTGACATCAATTAGCTTTTACAAATCTATATTTGCTAAGAAGATATAACAAGAAAAAGTATAATCCACTCCCTCAAACCTGGAGCATACCCTTCTTTTCTCATCTTGGTGCCTGGGAATAGTCAGTCCATCCTTAAAGTGATTGCTACAAAGCACTTAGCCCAGCAAGTTTGCTTCCAAATGTGGTATAACTGATGCATAAAATCCTTCTTTTGTTTGCAGGAACCAGTTGAGTCTCCATTCCTCACCAAGTTCCACTACTCACAAAGGCTAACATGGAGGCCAGGTGCTCTCCCAATCTTTTGAAGCTCACAAAGTGGCAGCCTCATCTATTCTATCTCCAATAATTCTTCACCTAAAGTAGCACAAAATGAACACAAAGAGGAAAAGATCAGAGGCATCATGTACTCATGGGCCACATGCTAACTTGTGTAGAGAAAGTAGGTCACCTTTCTCTCTCACCCCTAGAGGTTTATAGCAGTCATTGCCTTCTCACTGGAACACAACCAACCAGGAAAACAGGAATGAGTTGCCCCCATGGGAATCTTTTACATGCACACTCAGTTTTAGCTGAGCAATTAATCGAAAAGATATTTAATAAGTGGACAGAAATTATTTGCAAGTGTTCTGAAGTGTAGAGCTAGACCCCTCTATTCCATGTCATCAGGCACTTTCAAAAGCAGGCTCACCAAAGGCACTGTCCTCCTTGGCCAGTCCTCTGTTATAACTATGTCACAACATCTTTCTAAATGGACCAGAGCCAAAAAGTGAGAGTGAAATTATTTTGTTACATTGGATATAATTGACCCTGTCAGAGTGCTAAGAATCTTCCTTAGAAGAAAGTAGAGTCAGGCCATCCTTAGAGGAAAGTAGAGTCAAATATTCCATTAAACCATCCACTTGTCCCTTGAACACTTTTTAAAAGAGCTCTTCTTCACTCTAGTCTTCCTTGATAATCCCTGGCCCCAAATAACTCAATTTTCTACTGTCCCTTGTATACACATCTTTGCATAACCATTGATCATCCTTGCCTTGACTTAATTAGAAGGCAACCTCCCAAAGGCAGGGGACAGGGTTGGGTTTTTAAAATTATTTTTATTTTGTATTTTGTAGTTCCCCAAGTCTTGAAAACAAGGGGCTGTTTGGAAATGCATTTTACATGTTGATTCAGTGCTAAATAGCTTAAGTTGTAGTTATTGCCTCTGAAAGACTTTTAAAGTCCCCCATAACCTGACCCCAAACTATTTTCCAAGGCTTATTATACATTATTTTTGCTGCCCTACTGGTTGGCTTTGGTCAACCTGGCCTTACCTTTGTTTTTCACACATGGTGCTCTATGTTCCACCTCCACACCTTTGTGGTAACCCTAATGCATTCCCTGTTCACCTTGCTCACAGAATTTTTCACATCCTTCAAGATGTAGCTCAAATATCACTTTACATGAGCCTTTTTCTCATTCCAGCTTCAACAACCAGCACTCTTCCTCCATTACTATGTTAGATATGTTTTGTATTTATTCTATATGGGGACCACATTGTACTGAAATTGGAAAAAAACAGAATTTGGGGGGGGGGGCAGCAAGATGCAAAGAATATTTTGTATTCTTTTATTATGGTACAGGAATTTTTTTTATTTAAAAAACAATCACCATGAAACAATTTTAAAACCTACAGAAATCTGCTCCAAAGTGAAAATTGCCATGGCCTTAACTTTCACTGGTCATATATGTTGTCTGAAAAAAATAGAATTGTTTCTTTTAATAAGGAATGAGCACCCATTCCTATTAAAAACACTAGAGGGAATAAAGAGACAAGTCTTAAAATGATAAGCAATATTCATTTAAAACCACCAGCAGGTATTATCTGTAATGGGGATAAGCTAGAAGCCTACCCAATAAGGTCAAGGGTAAAGCAAGGATGTCCATTATCACCACTATTATTCACTATAGTGCTAGAAATGTTAGGTAGAGCAATAAGAGCAGAAAAAGAAGTTGAAGAAATTGTAATAGGTAATGAGGAAACAAAACTATCACTCTTTGCAGATGATATGATGGTATTCTTAGGGAGCCCTAGAACATCAACTAAAAAATTATTTGAAATAATTTAGCAAAGTTTCAGGGCATAAGATAAACCCACATAAATTATCAGCATTTCTATATGTTGCCAACAAAGTCCAACAGGAAGAGATAGAAAGAGAAATTCCATTTAAAATAACTGTAAACAATATAAAATACTTGGGAGTCTACTTGCCAAGACAAACCTAGTAACTATATGAGCACAACCACAAAATACTTTTCACACAAATAAAGTCACATCTCTTAATTAGAAATGAGCTCAAATAGTTCTCTAGCTTTACTTCTTGTTTCCTGCCTCTTATTGTTGGGGGACGGGCTCTGTGATTTCAATAGTACATTAAATTTCCATATAAGGAAACTCCCACTACTAAGCATAGTTTCAGGGAATACTTAAAGATTCAAAGGGGTCAGTCAAGTGGCAAAGTGGATAGAATACAGGCCTGGAATCAAGAAGACTCATCTTCCTAAGTTCATCTGACCTCAGATACTTACTAGCTGTGTGACCCTGTGCAAGTCACTTAACCCTGTTTGCCTCAGTTTCCTCATTTGTAAAATGAATTAAAGAAGAAAATAGCAAACCACTGCAGCATCTTTGCCTAGAAAATCCCAAATGTGGTTACAAAGAGTCAGACACAACTGAGCAGCAACAAAATGGTTAAGTGGCTTGTCTGGTTTCACAGAGACTGTGAATTCAGAACCTGAATTCATGTCATGCCAGTTTTTGAGTTTAATTATCTATCCACTATGGCATGCAAAGCAAATTAGAATTTCTATGGACCTTAAAAGGCATAACAGATACAAAAAAAAGAACCTCCTGAAAATGAATATAAATTGAAATATGCCTAATATTTTCTCTAAAATTAACTGTATGTTTTGCATGATCACACGTGAAAAATCTAGATCAAATTGCTTACCATCTCAGGGAGGGGGAGAAGGTCAGGAAGGGAAAGAGTTTGGAACTCTACATTTTAAGAAATGAATGTTAAAAATTGTCCTTACATGTAATTGGGAAAAATAAAATATTATTTCCAATTAACCTTTAATGATAAAATATTAGCTTTTCAAAGTGAGTATATATATATATATGAAAGTATTGGAGAATTTAACCAATGAATGCTTTCAATTTTCTATACTATTCTTAAGATTCTTGATGTTTCAAAATTAAGTACAAGAGATCTTGTAATTGTGGTATAGTATAGGATGAGATATTACTGAGCTTTTAAAAAAACTAAATTTAAATGTAAGTCACTGATCTTCAAAAACAGTTAAACTCCTGTTACCTTTCTAAACTAGAAAGGATAAATCACACAAATGTTTGAAGTCATAGTCTACCTTATTTTAGTCTTGTATTTTAGGGACTCTTTGTTTTCCCTATGATAAGATGTTTTTAAAGAATGGATAGTAACTATGTATATGTATGTATGTATACATATATAGACTTATATATGCACATATATGTTATATACAATTATATATTTATATTGGCACAAATCATGCACATATACACATGTGTGATTATAAAATAGGTATGTATACCAATATACATATGTACAACTATATACATATGTGTGTATGTGTATATACATATGTGTATATACATATATACATACACCCAGAGATAAGTAGTTTGTGCCCTTTACATTAAATTTGGAATATAATTCCTTTTTTTACATCTTATTTCTAATGAAGAGGGAAAAATATAGGTTGATCAGACAATAAGTTCTACTTTATGGCATATAGTTTAATTTGCTTTGCTTTTGAACCAATAATCAAAAATCTACCAAATTATCATTTGGCATATTCTCACAATTTAATCTTCAACCTTAATTCTGAATGAGAATCAGAATAATTCAGCTTTTGTATTTTAAAATTATTAAATTTAAACTGCCAGAACAATTATGAAATTGTCATCTCAAGGCAGTTCCAATCAAGTACCAAAAACTACATCTGGCATCTCAATATAAAAGAAAAAAAATCCAATAGCAGTAGCCTCTTAAAATCAGACAGCCAACCACAAAAATTCCTTCAAACTATTGTAAATACTCCTGTTGAATATAAGAAATTGAACTACTTTTTCTTTAAGGAAAATTTTCTAAATTGTTTTATGAGGTGTATGAGTTTCTTATGTAGATTTTATATATGTTCATGTGGGTTGTCTAAATACAGCTCTTGGGAAGACATTACTGTTGACCACCCCTCTTCAAGACAGAATTTGATTCCTGCCTGGAGGGAAACTGGAAAAGAAGCTAGGGGATGGCTAAATTGTTCTCTTAGAGGAATAGCAGATTAGAATTACATCTATTTGCACTCCTAAATATTCTTACTCCAGGGGAATGATTTTTTTCCCTTAGATTCAATCTGATTTGCTAATCACTATCCCTTAAAGGGGAAGGAATTCTCCAAGTTTATAAAATTCTTGACCCATTCCTACTAAACGCTTGGTACACAAAAGACCAGGACAAAAAATGAACAGTAGTAAATCTATTTATCCAAGAAAGGATTCTCCAAGTTTATAAAATTCTTGACCCATTCCTACTAAATGCTTGTTACACAAAAGACCAGGACAAACAGTGAACAGTAGTAAATCTATTTATCCAAGAAAGGATTCTCCAAGTTTATAAAATTCTTGACCCATTCCTACTAAATGCTTGTTACACAAAAGACCAGGACAAACAGTGAACAGTAGTAAATCTATTTATCCAAGAAAGGATTCTCCAAGTTTATAAAATTCTTGACCCATTACTACTAAATGCTTGTTACACAAAAGACCAGGACAGAAAGTGAACAATAGTAAATCTATTTATCCAAGCAGATAGCAAATAGAAATCAGAGAAGACAGACAAATTAGAACATTGCAAAAAGTACATAGGGAGAATGAGTTCTCCCACGGGGAGTGAAATTTCTCAGTTCAACAGAAAAAGCTTCAATTTCACCCAAGGTAAAACTCCAGAGAGTAAAACTGCAAATCAGGGCCCTATGGAGGGTCTAGATTTTTCGCTATCTGCATTGTCATCCAGAAACAAGAGCATTTAAAGGACTTTACCATCCATAGGGAATTATTTTTCCATTTGTATTCATGGATATCCTCCCAGGAGAATGCCTTTGATTAGTGTATGCATTTGTTTTATGATTCATTTGATATTAATAATCAAGATATATGTTGAATAAAATTATCTCTGTGCTTGCATCTATCAAGAAATTATGTGTAGTTTTAAGAGAGGCACAAGAAACACTGTTGGAGAAATCTTTAAGGCTTCATTTTGCTCTATGAAGTCAAATGCTGTATTACAATCAACAAATAATACAGTGTGAACTTTTATTTTCCATACCTTTTAAGTCATTTCAAGAAAGAATCTGCTGTACAAGATTGTTTGGGAATGCCTGCCTACTTTTTTTCATCTTTTCATTAAAAATATCCTTGATTTCCATGTAAATAACTCTCATAAGATTTTATGAAGATTAGAATGTTGGTGTGCTAGGTGGCACAGTGGACAGAATACTAGGCCTGGAGCCAGGAAGACTCATCTTCCTGAGTTCAAAGTCAGTCTCAGATACTTACTAGCTGAGTGACCCTGGGCAAGTCACTGAACCCTGTTTGTCTTCGTTCTTCATCTGTATGTTGAGCTGGAGAAGGAAATGGCAAATCACTCCAGTATCTGCCAAGAAAACCCCAAATGGGGTCATAAAGAGTCAGAATTGACTGAAACAACTGAACAAGCAGGAGAATAGACTGAGCAACAGCTGATGGTGGACAAAAGGGGAGGTGGTGGAGCCCAGCCTGGTCTGGCCTATTCCCAATGTCCATGAGGCCGCAGGGAGGACTTGTGTCCAGAACAAGTTCCTCACCAAGTTGGAGAACTAGATTGTCTAACAGTAGTGTGAGGTTAACGTAAGGTTAACATGGGTGGGGGGGAAGAGTGAAAGATCTTCCCCATCCGTTAATAGGCTTCAGACACCTTTTGTTCATTCCTAATGAGGCACAGGGTCATCCTGAAAAGGGTACATACAGAGTCTGAGGTAAGGTTTTGCTTTGAGGCTTAGTTTTTGAAAGAAGGTTCGTCTGCCAGATGAGTCTTTGGCCAGCTGTTTTAAGAAGCACCCTCCCCCCCTTTGAAAACCCAGACTTTGGTGTTTCTCTCTCTGGGAATGACGTACGTATTGTTTATGGTCAGACAGTTGGAAGCCCTGTCTGTTGGTCTTTCTCTTTGTAATTTCTGTTTTTATTTTCTCTCAAGTTCAGGGTGCTGACTTTTTTCCCTCTGAACTAAATGAGATTATATATATATATATATATATGTATATAATTGATTAAAGTAGATTGTTGACCCCTCAAAGGTTCCTTTCCTTTTAAAAAAGCAGATCCGAGAACCTGTACATCAGGTCCTCCTGTACGTGCCAGGGTCCTTGCTGATACAAGCAGTTTGAACTGGCAATAAATTTTTGAATCATAAGCCTCCCTTGAATGTAGTATTTCGGATGTACATAGATCATGTAATTAGTTCAGGTAAAATAATATGACTGTGTTCCTGAGTAAAACCCCCCAAATTCTAAGTTAATAGGTTTTTATTCTACCTACACATTCTTTATGACAGTGTTTTCCAAGACCTTGAAATCAAGTTAATCATTATAGTTTGAGAACCTTGTTATTTGGAAAGAGCTAAGGGATTTACTAGAAAAGAATGGAAGAATTTAGTTCTGTGTCCAGTAACACTGTGGGTAATAATAGTGGAGCAACCTAATCTTCCAGATTTAATTTCTCTTAGAGATTTGTTAGTCATTCATCTAAATCCTAGAAGTCAGTAAATATTTTAACTGTATTAAAAACTCCTTTCTTTTTCTATAGCCTGTAATAGTGTGCCTATTTATCTGCCTTTCACACCCATTGCAGTAACTTTGCTGAAATATCAATGCATTAGTAAAACTTTTCTTTAAAAAAAAAAGGTGCATGGAACATGTAAATCACATTTTGGGAAAAATAATATGGCATGCAATTTTTTTTTCATAATCACATGCTTGCTTATTACCCCAAGTGACAACTGACTTTCTTAATCATGTCTGTCTATACATGATTAAACTGCCTTTGCTCCCTCACCTGTGCCACAGACTCTCAAATTGATACTCTAAGTGTCTGAGGGCCTCTCCTGGATGAGTAGTTATGCTGTTAGAGACTATAGCCAATGTGGGCTAGCAGAGAAAAATCCTTTCTTCCCCATGTACCCACCAAAAGACTCCTCCCCAGGCAGATCCTGGTCTCCACTCACCTAAACTATAGAACTCATGGGTTTAGCCATTTAAATTGTGCAAGTTTTTCTCTTTCTTTTCTTTCTTTCTTTTCTTTTTTTTTTCCAGTGAGGTTGCTCTCTTTAATTTAATCAGAGAAAGGTGTTTACATTTTGTAAAGGGATCACTACATGTCTCCACTTCTTTCCCTCTCACTCTCTTCTAAACCCTCTAGAATCTCTTCCAACCTCGTTATTCCACTAGAATTGCTCTCTCCAAAGTCAGGAATGATTTCTTACTTGCCAGATCTAATGGCCTTTTCTTGGTCTCTCTGTAGCCTTTGACATCTTTAAACACCCTCTTCTCCTCGGTAGCCTTCATCATGAAGATTGAATCTGTTTTGGTATTCACACCTCATCTGCCCCTCTGAAGGGATGGAGGATAGAGCAAAAAACTCCCCCAAAGCCTCCATTTAGAGAGGCCTTAGAAGCCCAGCCTCATTTCCCATCAGCTGTACTCTGTGGATTTGACTTCACCATCATTAAGCTTCCTTGGGTATTTCCCCCCTATCTTTTTCACCTTCCTGTTGTATGTTATCTTTCCTTATTAAATTATAAACTCCTTGAGGGAAAGAATTGTTTTTCTTTTTCTTATTTGTGTCCCTGGCAACCCTGTAATTTCCTTGAAGTCTGGGAAATGTATCTGTAAGCCCCTGGCTTGGCTTACCTCCCATCAAACTCCTGGCACATCATAGACTCTTAATAAATATTTATTGCATCTTATTGTCAGTCATTAAACATTTATTTGATGTCTACTGTGTGTCAGGCACTGTGCTAAGTGCCAGGAATATGAAAAGAGGCAAAAGACAATCTCTGCACTGAAGGAGCTTATAATCTAATGAGGGAGATAAGAAGTAAGTAAAAATGTACAGAACAAGCTATATATAGGACAAATAGAGGGGAAAAACAACAGAGAGAAGGCATTGGAATTAAGAAGGGTTGGGAAAGACTTCCTTTGGAGGATTGAATTTTAACTGAGACTTAAAGGAAGCCAAGGAATCTAGGAGGTGGAGATGAGAAGGAAGAGAATTCTTGGTATAAGGGAAAGTTAGTGTCTTGTTAGGACAATGTCACTGGAGCAAAGAGTACATGTCAGAGACTGAGATATAAAAAGACTGGAGAGGTAGGAGGAAGTTGGTGATGAAGAGCTTTGAATGTCAAACAGGATTCTATGTTTCATCCCGGAGGTGATTGGGAGCCATTGGAGTTTTTTGAGTAGGGTGGTAATATGGTCATTCCTGAGCTTTAAGAGTAGGGTGCTTTAAAGGAGGATGAATTAGAGCTAGGAGAGACACAAGGCAGACAGACTCACCAGCAGGCTACTGTAATAGTCAAAGTGAGAGGTGATGAGGGCCTACACCAGGTTGTTAGTAATATCAAAGGAGAGAAGGGGTAATATTCAAGGTGTGACAAAGAGGAAGTCAACAGACCAGGCAATGTATTGGTAGGGAAATGAGAAGGGGGAAGGAGTTGAGGATGACGCCTAAGGTGCAAACCTGGGGGCAAGGAAGACGGAGGTTCCCTCAACAGTAATAGGGAATTTTGGAGGGGCAGAGAGTTTAGGGGGAAAGATTGTGAGTTCAGTTTTGGATGTGATGAGTTTAAGATGCCTAGTGGACATCCAGTTCAAGATGAATGAAAAACAGTTGGAAATGTCAGACTGAAGGTCAGACTCAGAGGTGAAGGCAGTGTAGGTAGATTTGAGAATTATCAGTATAGAGAGGATAATTAAATGCACATGGGAGTTAATAAGATCACCAATTAAATAGTGTAGAGGGAAAAGAGAAGAGGGCCTAGGACAAACTCCTGTAAGACTGCTAGGATTAGAGGTCATGACCTAAATGAGGAATCAGCAAGGGAGTCTGAGAAGGAACAGTCAGATAGATAGGAGGAAAACCAGGAGAGTTTGGTGCCCTGGAAATCTAACAGAAAAGAGAGTATTGAGGAGAAGAAAGTGATCAGTGGAGTCAAAGGTTGCAGAGAGGTCAAGAAGAATGAGGACTGCATTGTATATAATTCTATTATATCTATCCACATCATGACCACTAACCATGGGTGTCCCCCAAGGCTCTATTCTGGGCCCTCTTCTCTCCCTCTATACTACTCTGTTTGGTGATCTCATTGGATCTTGGGGATTCAATTCATCTTTATGTTAACAATTCTCAAATCTTCTTATCCAGGCCTAACCTCTCTCCTCAACTCCAGACTTGCCTCTTCATCACTATATTCTTCCACACAATTATTAATTTTTCCTATGACTGATTCTTTGATTCATTCATTATTTAGAGTTTTATCATTAAGTCTTTATTTGGATCTCTATCTTTTGTTCTCCTTAAATTAATAAGTATTTTTATTTCTTTATGGCCCATAAAGGATACATTTACTAGTCCTGCCTCTTTACATTTCTTTGCAATGTCTTCATACATCACCAGTTTTGTAAAAGGCACACGAGGTACCCCCATTAGTCTTTTAGCTCTAATTTCTCTAGCAATTTGTTTAGTTCTATATTTCTCTTTCTGTTGCCTTTCTATTAGACTTGCCCAAAACAGAGAAAGCAACATTGAAATCTCCTGCCACTGTTGCATTACTATTTCCTCTTATAGCTTGGTTAATTTTTCATTTATAAATTTAGATGCTGAGTTGTTTAGAACCTATACATTTAATATTGACAGTTCGTTTCAGGGTAATGCAACTTGCTTGTTTGTCTTTTCTTGTGTTGTGAATGTTTGTTTTTGCTTTGTCTGACAGAATGATTGCAATTCTTGCTCTTTTTAATTCACCAGATGCATAGTAAATTTTGTTCCACTGCATTTTTATGCTCTGTATCTTTGGTTTTTAAATGTATTTCTTGTAAATAACAGATTGGAGTTTGTTTTATTAATCAGTCTGTCACTCTTTTTTATTTTATTGTTTAATGCATTCACATTTAAACTATAAAGGTCAGGTTTATATTTTCCTCTATTTGTATCTAATATTGGGGTTTTTCTGAATTAGGATTTTCCCCCTATTCCTCTCTTTAACACAATAAGTTGTCCCTTCAGTTATTTTAGCTTAATCTACTTTAGGGAAACCCTGTTGCTCCTGGCTCTCTTTCCTTCACCTTTAAGGTCCCTCTCCCATTTGTTACCCCTTTCTTAGTTTAGGAGTTTTGCTTAACTTACTAGTTCGTTTTTCTTTTAGTTAATTCCCTGTGAGTTTCTTTTAGTTTAGTTTTCTTACTAGTTCTTTTTTTCTTCATTCTTCCTTTCATTTTTTTCTCTCGCTAAAATTTCCCTTTCCTTTCCTTCAACTTGTTTTGTTTGTTTTTAATAACATTTTCAAGTCTTTTCCTAAAAGTCTTTCCACTTACTCTCATTATTATCTTTCCTTTCTATCTATTTCAGACTCTTATTCACAGACTTTATGGCTATTTAGTCCTTTAGTTTCTGTATTCCTCATAGAATTAAAGTTTTTAAGGTACCTATTTTGGGTTCCATCTTCTAAACTGTTTTTGAATATTGCTTTGTAGAACTTGTCTCCTGGGATCCCTTTCCTATTATACCTCACTCTTGAAAATACCAATTCCCAAAGGTAATAGAGAGAATATTACCCCCTTGGTACTTGACAAGATGTGTCCAACTGAACAAATAGTAATAGTAACTGTGCTCTGGAGAAGAGCTATAGCTATACCAGAAGAATCACTGTATGTATTCAGAGTATCTCTTCTCTAATAGCTATGCCTCAGGGGATCTATTTACTGGCCAACTGATCAGTTAGTCAATCAACAAGCTGTGCCAAGCACTGTGCTGAATGGAGAATACAAATATGAATAGAAAGGAAGACCTCAAGGAGCTTACCTCCTAATGGAAAAAAAGAACATATAAAAGAAGTTTAAAAAGAAGAAAAAAGGAATCCAGCAAGACAGCAAGATATCCAGAGGAACAAAGTCTGCTGGGAAATGAAGACCAGCAAATAAAGTTCTAATAGCCTTTAAAATTAGACCACTATGACCCTCATCAGCAGTTGATGCATAGCCTTCTAGCTACTATTCAGGAGATTACAAGATTACAACAGCTAGGTGGACATTCAAATATGTTTGATCACTGGATTTTGTCTCCACTGACTGCATCTCTTTCTAGACTCCAATTCAAGGCAATAGCCAACCCTATTGGGTCACTTGGAATACTGTGATAGCACTGAGATTAGTTCTTGCTATCTCATTGTTGGGCTGCTTTGAAAAAGTAATAAGAGAACAAGGCAGGATTAAACCCAGGTTACCTGCTCAGAATGAGAGTACAGATAAGCAAATTCAGAACTGGTTCAATGACTGGACCCAAAGACTATTTGCTGTAACACTTAGAGATAGTTTTCAACTCACAGAGTGTATACTTTGGCAAGGTTACCTTTGTTTAAGCGTGCTTTGTAGATCATTATCCAGTAAGCCAACACCTTTATGAGTCAGCAGAAGACAAAATTAGTTCAAAGCAAAGGCTTTTAGTGAATAACATATTGTGGACAGTAGCAATATCACATCTCCAATAATTTTTGAGAAAATCAATTACATATTATATTTTTCCTGTTGGAAAAAAAAATCCAAACCTTTTCTGATCTGGAGGCGGAGGGAAGGAGGAAGGGAGGAAGGGAGAAAGATGTCCAAAATGGCAGAGTTCCTCTCTACTTTTCAAAATGTTACCCTACCTGAAAATGATTTGAGATAATATTTATAGGAAACTTGGGCAAGGAAAAAATATGTTAAAATACAGTTTGGGGTTAGTTTTCTAAAATAGTTGAATAGCAAAGTAACTACCCCATTCTTTCCTAGACCACTCCCCTGAAGAAATCAATTAGGGGGAGAGGGAAAAGGGGAGAGATGATCTTTTATGAATAAGAGGTAAGTTTGGCTGTCAGCCTTGATCCATTTCACTAAAAAGGGTGTTAGTTTTTGTACTGCCCACCTTCCTTAAAGGGCAAAGTCAGGGGAAAAAAGATTTTTTTTTTAGCTAGAATAAAATTATTGTTTAATATTTCCAATTTTGTTAAAAAGGAGATTTTTCATATACTTCCACACTCCCATAAACCTGGAGCATACTCTCCCACAAATATCTGCACAGGTAGCATTTGTGGAGAGGCCTACACACAGGAAGTAAATGTGGACAAAGCACATCATTAAGCTACAACAAGCTATAAAGATGCATATAGAGGTAAACTGTCAATGGCGCAGTTTTTCCCAGTTCCTCAGTTTCTCAATTCCATAAGCCTTTTCAAATCTCCCATGCAGACAAGTGGGCATCGGCAAAGTCAGGGGCAAACAAAATTAACCTCAGAGAGATGGGAAAGTTACTATCTTTTCCCTACCTAGACAAATTCCTACATATATATGCCTATGTATTGCTATCTATATATATAGAGAGAGAGATATATATGTATGTATGTGTATGCGTACCTATATATGTATGTGGGCATATGTCGGGGGGGGGGGGGACAGCAAAGCCTTTCCAGGCTTTAATTAATGAGGGCAGCTAGGTGACATAGTGGATGACTCACACTCATATAGTGCTCTCAGGTTTGCAAAGTTTTACAAAAATTTTATCTTTATATCCTCACAACAAGGCTACAGGGTAGGTGGTATTACTATTCTCATTTTACAGAGGAGGAAAATAAGATGAATGGAGCTTAAGTAACTTGCCCAGAGTCACACAGTTCATGAGCATCTGAGATGAGATTTGAACTCAAATCTCTCCCAACTCCAAGACTAGCACTCTGTCTCCTAGGACAACAGCCTTCAGACCTACAAGAACCAGAAGCAGTGGTCCCACTAACAGAGATTTTGAGAATCAAAAAGCAGCTTCCTCTAATAAAGAGATGTCTGAGAAGGTTGTTCATGAAAGGTTGCCACTTGTCATTGTGTGTTTCCCGTGAACTCTACTGGAACAATCTGGATGTCTCAGCACCATCTTTTCGCTGAGTCAGGTGGACTTTGTCACTCTCTTTCCCTGACATATCCTTTTCCCTCCCATGTCCAAGCCCAGTAAGGCCAAATCACTGATGATCACCTCTCTTTGGAAATCAATCAATCAATGAACACTTTTGGAACTCTGAGGTTGTGTGACTGGACCTTGTCTTTTCTGGGCTGAAGAGTCTTTAATCTCAGAGATCATGAAGACTTGCTTTACCTTCTCCTTCTCCCTACCCCTTCTTAAAGATTCTGTATAGGGGAGCATATTTTCCAAAGGATGAGCTATTTAATGATCCGGGGGAAAGGGTGCTGAACTTAGAGTCACAAGTTGTTATTGTTCAGTCATTCCAGTCATGTCCAACTTTCTGTGACCCCATTTGGTGTTTTCTTGGCAAAGATAAAAAAAAGGAGTGGTTTGCCACTTCCTTCTCCAGCTCATTTGAGAGATGAGGAAAATGAGGCAAACAGGATTAAGTGACTTGCCCAGCATCACACAGCTAGTAAACGTCTGAGGACAGATTTCAACACAGGAAGCTGAGTTTTCCTGACTCAGTCCCAGCACTCTATCCACTGTGTCCCCTAGTTGTCCCTTGGAGATACAGGACCAGAGTTAAAATCTAAGCTTTACCATTTACCACCTGTGTGACCTCAAGGAAGTCAATTAATTTCCATGCACCTCAGTTTCTTCATTTGAAAATTTGCTGTAGTTTCCTCCCTCATCCAACTGAACTCTCCTTGTAACAAAGAAAACCAATGAAGCACATCAAACCTACAAAAAGACCTCACTGGATGGTTCAGTGCCCCCCCCTTCCCCCTCCCCCCACCTCTCCACCTAGAGGAAGTAAATATTTCATTATACCTTCTCCAAAACAAAGATTGCTCAATGCCCTTTTCTGTGTCGTTTTTTGTTTCTTTTGTTTTTTTTTTTTTACCTTCCAAGAGCTTACTTTATAATGGGTGTGATAACAAGAAAATAATTGCATACATACAAACAAGATAAACGCAGTGTAAATGGAAGATAATGACAGTATTAGCATTATTGTTACTTATTCCATACTGTTTGAATTGAATATTTACTCAATTAGTTCCAGGGCATTTTGAAGCTATGTAGTATTCTGTGTCATTTTTGTATCTATGCTCAATGTCTTAGAGTTCATTGACATGTGGGAGCCTTGTCAGAACCAGTTCTACTTATTTTACTCTGCACTGGTTCCTAAAAGTCTTTCCACATGTATCTAAATTCTAAGAATTCTAAGAATAACCATTCATTTTTATTTTATTTTATTATTCTGAATTTGTTGTTGTTCAGTCATTCAATTATGTTTAACTTTTCATGACCCTGTGGATTTTATAGTTCATGGAGTTTTCTTGGCAAAGATACTGGAGTGATACCTACATGGATACACATAGAGTCAGACATGACTGAATGACTGACCAACAATAATAACAACTCCAGGGAAGGCACGGGCATTGAAGGACTTCTTGTAGCAGACAGCTTTTTAGTGGAGACTTGATGGAATTCAGGAAAGTTGAAGGGGGAAATGAGGGGAGAAAGTGTTCTAAACATGAGGAGATAGAGTGCCTGGTGGGAGTAATGAGGATCCCTGGGACTGAATCCCAGAGGATGAGGGAGGATAGGAGTGTAAAGTGTTAAGAAGACTGGAAAGGTGAAAAGAAACCAGGTTACAGAGGGACTTTGAAAGCCAAGTAGAGGAATTTCTGTTTGATTCTATTTGATAGGAAGTCATTGCAGTTGATTGAATAGGTGGGATGGGTAAGGAGTAATATGGTCAGTCTTGCACTTTAGGAAGATCAATCTGGAGTGGGGAGAAACTTGAGACGGAGAGACCAAACAGCAAGTTATTGTAATGATCTAGCTGTGAGATGGATATGGGCCTGCACTGAGGAGAAAAGAGAGCATATACAGAGATGTTGAGAAGGTACAAACAAAAGGCCTTGCCCATCAATTGGATGGGGAGAATAAGAGAGGGAGGAGTCCAGAACGACACCTAGTTTTTTTAAACTTGGGTGACTTGAAGGATTGGTGGTAAACTCATTAGAGCAGTTAGGAAGCAGAAAAATGTAATGCAAAGATTTTTCCCTACTTACTATTTCCTCTCTTAGCACTCCACCCCTCTTCACTCCTTACAAAAAAAAAGGTATCAAAAAAGAAGAGAAGTTAAAAAAATGAATGGTGGAAACTATCTTTACATGGGATTGGGAAAAAAGTAAAATATCATTTACCAAAAAAAAAAAAAAAAAAAAAGAAGAGAAGTGATCAATACCAGATCACTGATCTGTCCATTCCAATCTCACTCTTCTCTTTCCCTTGCTGATATCCTGATAACTGGTTCTTACCTTTTAAAAAAAATTCTTTTCATCCTTCTTTCAGTATCCACTTTCCAAAGCTGAAATTCATTTTTCTGGAGATTATTCCCTTCCAAAGACAATCTTCCTTCTTAACTCCCTCCCTCCACCCCATGTGTTCCCTGCTCTGCTTGAAATATTCTACCCCAATCTATGTGTGTATGTGCATGTTCAAAGCTCCTTCAGCTATTTCAGATGAACGAGATTTATCTACTGCTTGCTCCTCCTTACCACTCATCATGTACCTCAACTATGAGAATGGATGAGTTATGAGAAATGATTGGTTCCATTCTTTCTACACCAGTGTATTCCTTATACCTTCTCTTTTCTTTTCCCTCTTAAAAACTATTATAACAGAATCAATTTGCCCCCTAGGTCCTTCATCTTATTTAACTACAGTGTCCTTCAAAGACATCAAAGATCCAAGGAAAAACTTGTTTCTTCTACCTCTCTTAAAAATGTTAGCATTTCATCATCACATGGCTTTTTCCAATTGCTCAAATAATCTTACCTTTCTAGGTTTCTCTTGACTTCTGTATTTGCATTTGAACATTGCTACTCAGTTTTGGTCTTTTCATTAGGAATGCTTGAAATTTCTTCATTTAATTGATGCTAAATCTCTTTTTTATAGGATTATACTCAGCTTTTTGAGGTAAATTATTCTTGGTTGCAAGACTATATTTTTTGCCTTTTGGACTATTGTATTCCAAGTTTTCCTCTCATTTAGGGCAGAAGCTACCAGGTTTTGTGTGATCTAGACTAGGGCTTCTTACACTTTTTCTACTTGAGACGCCTTTAGCACTTCTTCAACTGGGGGTCGCAATCCCATAGACTATGGTCCTTGGAATTTGAATTCTTTCTGTTTGTTTGCAATATTTTTTTCATATGTAACTCTGGATTTTGATTATGACATTCCTGAGATTTTTGCTTTGGAGGTTTCTTTCAGGAGGTGAGTGATTCATGGATCCCTTACATTTTCACTCTGCCCTCTAATTGTGGGCAGTTTTCATGTATGATTTTCTGAAACATAGTGTCCGAGTCTTTTTATCATGGATTTCAGGGAGTCAAATGAATCTTAAATTATCTCTGAATAATTTGTTTCCAGGTTAGTTGCTTTTGGTAGAAAATGACCCACATTTTCTTTTAGTTTTCAGTCTTCTGATTTTGTTCTAAAGTTCCTTGCCTCACAGTCTCTAATTTCTGTTTGGATTATTCTAATTTTCAGGGAGTCTATGACCTAGCAAAATTTACCTATTTCTTTTCTGTTATTTATTTTCCCAATACTTCTTTTTTCCAGAGATTTTATTTCATTTTTTAATTTAGGTATTCATATAGTTTTTGTGGGAAAATGCATGTTTCCGAGGGGTGGAGCCAAGATGGCGGAGGAGAAAGACGCACATACACATAGCTCTGAACCCACAACCCATAGAACGGCTACAGGGAAGTAACTCACGGCGAATTCTGCACCCAGAGGCCATGGAACATTGGAGCGAGGGAGATTTCTGTTCCGGAGAGACCTGCAAACCTCTTGCGGGGGGTCCTTCGCTCTGTGGACTGGGCGCCAGGACTGGGAGCTGAGTACAGCCCTGCCGCGGCCGCAGCACCAAGAGGAAAAGATCCGAGTGGGCTTCAGGGATGGGATCTCCAGCGGCCATGCGGGTCCCTCCACCCACAGAGGGACCTGCAAACCTCTCGCAAAAGATCTGTCGCGCTGCAGACACGGAGCCCAGCCCAGACTTGCTGCGGCCGCCGCCGCGGCACCAAGAGAAACAGATCAGAGCGGGCTTCAGGGACGGGATCTCCAGAGGCCGCACAAGTCCCTCCACCCACAGGTGATGGGGGTCGGTGAGAGAGTCTCTTTGGCAGGTCGAGAGGGGAGTGGGGTGCCCCCATAACTCAGGCCCCCCCAGGAGGTAGAAGCTGAGAGGCTGCTGCAGAACGGGGCTCCCCAAGTGGGCGGGAGCCTGAATCCATTGTGGAAGGTTTGTGCATAAACCCCCTGAGGGAACTGAGCCTGAGAGGCGGCCCTGCCCTGACCTCAGCACCTGAACATAATCTCATACTGAATAGCAGCCCTGCCCCCTCCAAAAGCTCTAAGGCTGGAAGCAGCATTTGAATCTCAGACCCCAAACGCTGGCTGGGAGGATCAGGAGGCGAGGTGGGTGTGAGGAGAATATTCAGAGGTCAAGTCACTGGATGGAAAAATGCCCAGAAAAGGGAAAAGAAATAAGACTATAGAAGGTTACTTTCTTGGTGAACAGGCATTTCCTCCCTTCCTTTCTGATGAGGAAGAACAATGCTTACCATCAGGCAAAGACACAGAAATCAAGGCTTCTGTGTCCCAGCCCACCCAATGGGCTCAGGCCATGGAAGAGCTCAAAAAGAATTTTGAAAATCAAGTTAGAGAGGTAGAGGAAAAGCTGGGAAGAGAAATGAGAGACTTAAAGTCAAAGCATGAACAGCAGATCAGCTCCCTGCTAAAGGAGACCCAAAAAAATGTTAAAGAAAATAACACCTTGAAAACTAGCCTAACTCAATTGGCAAAAGAGGTTCAAAAAGCCAATGAGGAGAAGAATGCTTTCAAAAGCAGAATTAGCCAAATGGAAAAGGAGATTCAAAAGCTCACTGAAGAAAATAGTTCTTTCAAAATTAGAATGGCACAGATGGAGGCTAATGACTTTATGCAAAACCAAGAAATCACAGAACAAAGAGAGAAGAATGGAAAAATAGAAGATAATGTGAAATATCTCATTAGAAAAACAACAGACCTGGAAAATATATCCAGGAGAGACAATTTAAAAATTATGGGACTGCCTGAAAGCCATGATCAAAAGAAGAGCCTAGACATCATCTTTCATGAAATTATCAAGGAAAACTGCCCTGAGATTCTAGAACCAGAGGGCAAAATAAATATTCAAGGAATCCACAGAACACCACCTGAAAGAGATCCAAAAAGAGGAACTCCTAGGAACATTGTGGCCAAATTCCAGAGTTCCCAGGTCAAGGAGAAAATATTGTAAGCAGCTAGAAAGAAACAATTCAAGTATTGTGGAAATACAATCAGGATAACACAAGATCTAGCAGCCTCTACATTAAGGGATCGAAGGGCATGGAATAGGATATTCCAGAAGTCAAAGGAACTAGGACTAAAACCAAGAATCACCTACCCAGCAAAACTGAGTATAATACTTCAGGGGAAAAATTGGTCTTTCAATGAAATAGAGGATTTTCAAGTATTCTTGATGAAAAGACCAGAGCTGAAAAGAAAATTTGACTTTCAAACACAAGAATGAAGAGAACCATGAAAAGGTGGACAGCAAAGAGAAGTCATAAGGGACTTACTAAAGCTGAACTGTTTACATTCCTACATGGAAAGACAATATTTGTAACTCTTGAAACATTTCAGTATCTGGGTACTGGGTGGGATTACACACACACACATGCACACACACACACATACATAGAGACAGAGTGCACAGAGTGAATTGAAGAGGATGGGATCATATCTTAAAAAAAAAATGAAATCAAGCAGTGAGAGAGAAATATATTGGGAGGAGAAAGGGAGAAATTGAATGGGGCAAATTATCTCTCATAAAAGAGGCAAGCAAAAGACTCATTAGTGGAGGGATAAAGAGGGAAGGTGAGAGAAAAACATGAAGTCTACTGTCATCACATTCCACTAAAGGAAAGAATAAAATGCACACTCATTTTGGTAGGAAAACCTATCTCACAATACAGGAAAGTGGGGGATAAGGGGACAAGCAGGGTGGGGGGGATGATAGAAGGGAGGGCATGGGGAGGAGAGTGCAATTCGAGGTCGACACTCATGGGGAGGGATAGGACCAAAAGAGAATAGAAGTAATGGGGGACAGGATAGGATGGAGGGAAATATAGTTAGTCCTATACAACACAACTATTATGGAAGTCATTTGCAAAACTACACAGATTTGGCCTATATTGAATTGCTTGCCTTCCAAAGGGAAGGGGTGGAGAGGGAGGGAGGTAAAGAAGTTGGAACTCAAAATGTTAGGATCAACTGTCGAGTAATGTTCTTGCCACTAGGAAATAAGAAATACAGGTAAAAGGGTATAGAACGCTATCTGGCCCTACAGGACAAAAGAGAAGACGGAGACAAGGGCAGAGAGGGATGATAGAAGAGAGAGCAGATTGGTCACAGGGGCAATTAGAATGCTTGGTGTTTGGGGGGGGAGGGGAGAAAAGGGGAGAAAATTTGTAACCCAAAATTTTGTGAAAATGAATGTTAAAAGTTAAATAAATAAATTTAATTTAAAAAAAAAAGAAAATGCATGTTTCCTTTGAATCTCTGAAGCTGGAGAGATCATCTGCTTGTTTGGATTTTGGGGTATCTTTGAATCTGTAATAATTCTTTATTGTTGGTAGTTTCTTCTTCTGTTTACTTTTATCTCCAACTTCACTTCCTAAATTAGAGCTCTGTGCCAATACCAGCCTATGCCTCTTGCTGAACTTTTGGGTGGAGTGGTTGGCCTTTCTCCATGTTGCATTGATTCACTTGAGTTCCTGACCTCCACTTCCTGAGGACTGTTTATGTTAGAAGTGCTGGTAGATTTATCCTGGACGTTCAGGATGGTAAATCTTCAGGAGACTCTACCGTAACTCAGAACAGAATGCCACAGACCTGGATGCCCTGGGCCTCAGACGTCTTTTTCCAAGCTCTGCTGTACTTAGGCTGGTCACATCTAAGATATGAGTTTCCAACCACCTTGGGACTTCCTTGTGAGAGCTCTTCATTCTTGCTGTCTCCAAGCACAGAGCCTTCCAGACTACAAGTCTTCAGTCTGTCTGATTACCCTGGTATGCTAGCTGCTTGTTTGACTATGATGAAACAGGGTTTACTGGAGTTCTCCTTTCCTGTTGCCTGTGGGTTTCTGGCTCTCTTGCGGTACAGTTCTGGGGTTGATTAAGTCACTTACTGGAGTTTCTCACTTTATTTCTTCCATAGTGGATAGGGTGCTGGACCTGGAGTCAGAAATATCTGAGTTCAAATTCAACCTCAAACATTTAACTAGTTATGTGACCTTATGCAAGTCACTTCACTTCTCTGGACCTCATCTGTATAATGGTTATAATAATAGCACCTACCTCACAAGATTGTTATGAGGATAATATGTGATAAGGTGCGATGTTTCACATACGTTAAAGTGCTATACAAATGATAACTATTATTTTTTTTATTATTCAGTCTAGTGTAACATTTAGGTTTTCACTAAAAATCAGCTCATGGAAGTTTGGCTGTTTACCTCCATTCAGGCTACCATATTAGCCAGAAGTGAAAATAATATTTCTTAAGTCCCAACATGATCATAATCTAGATCTGAAAGAAATTGCAGAGGCAATCTAAACTAACCCCCTCATTTTACAGATAAGGGAACTGAGGCCCAGGAAGATTTAGTAACTTGCCAGTCATATAGGTTACCTAGTGATCAGAGTAGGATTTAAACCCAATTCTCTGACTCCAGAGCCAGAATTCTTTCCACTGTGCCATATCTCTTCCTTCTCCAGCCTATCCCCAAACCAGTTTCCCCCCCAAAATCCTCCTAAAGCCCTTGACTCTCTGGTCGCATCCTTCCTTTTCTACTTTACCTTATTTCACATTATTCTCTTTCATTTTGTCTTTATAGCCCAATCCCTTAGCATAATGCCTTGCACATGCTAAATACTTTATAAATACTTCTTGAATTCAATGATTATTTCAATGTGCTTCTTCCTGACTTAGACAAATCTACCATCATATTCATATACAGTTTGTTCAGCCATTTCAAGTTGATGGGAACCCACTTCGTTTCTAGTTTTACTATAAAAAGTGCTGCTGTTGATATTTTGGCATATTTTGAACCTTTTGTTCTATCTCAAAGTCCACTTTAAATGGACTTGATCCCCAGTTCTATCCCTAGCTTCTCAGGGCAGGGTCTGAGTCTTCCTTTTCTTCCGATTCTGGGCTTCCTACCCAGTGGAGTGCTTCCTTTATACCTTCTGGGCAGCTTTCATTTACCAGGATCCTTTGAGACAGACTGTCCCCAGGAAAGGCCTCTCAAGAAGGGACACTATCTTCAGTGGATTCCCAAAACAAGCTGTTTATAACCAGGAGCCAGGAGTCTGTCACGAGAGAGGCCCAAGCAGGCTAGGGTCATAGGCCCTTGGGGCAGTTGACATTTCTCATAAACACTATGGAGAAGATCCAGTTGGGTGTGAGCCAGGGCAACTCCCACCTTCCTCCTGCCCCAGCTGTCCAGAGAGCAAAGGCTAAAGCTCCATGACTAAGCCATATCCCAGGCCGCTTCAACTTTCCCTTTTACCTCTTTTAAAATGTCTTTCTCCCTTCCATCCTCCCCTCTTTCTTTTGTATTTAGCTTCCTTGTCCTCTCTGCCTCTTCCCTCTCCCTGTTCCTGCTCCTCAGTTCCTCTCTCTTTGCTCCCCTTCCCTCTCCCTGTCCCCTCTTCCTTTTCATCTCTGTGCCTTGCCCTTTTTTTCCCCTCTGCTCTCTACCCCTTCCTTCTCTTTCTCACTTCTGTCTTCTGCTTCTTTGCCCCATCCCTTTCCCTCTTTGGCCCTTCTCTCTTCCTTCTGCTCAAGGCTCTCTTCTCTCTCTCCCTTGTTCTTTTTTCCTCTCTGTACCCCAAATCCTCCTTTCTCTGTCCCAAATTCCTTCAACTCTTTCTCCTTTCTCTTTATCATTTTATCTCCTTTTTTACCTTTCTTACCCTCTACTCTCCAGACCCTAATTCCCATGGTTCCCTACTGACTCTAATACCCTCTGGGCTCAGAGCCCCTTGTGTGGGCTGGGAAAGAAGCTAAGTTTGGCCCTTCCTGATTCTCTGTTGAGAGTTGTAAAATTCAGATGGTCCAGATCTCTAGATCTCTAACATTTAAAGGAAAGTCTCTTCCCTAAACTCTCCCTCTAAGTTTTTCTAACCATCTTCTAAGTTGAAGGAATGGGATAAAGGATGCAAAAGGTCAAGCTATTTTTGCCTCTGACATATTGTTGTCACACTCAGGTGATGACTTGCCCAGGGTCCTGCCTCAGACACTTACTAACTCTGTGACCTTGGCCAAGTCAAGGAATTCTGTGCCTCAATTTCTTCATCTGTGAAATGACAAAGCTGGACTCCATGGCCTCTAAATTCTATGACCCCATGACCTTATGGCCCCATTTCAATGCCACTAGGTAGAATTCTAGCTTGGGTTTTCCTAAGCCCAAGATAAACAGAAACTTGCTGTGTGATCTTCAACAAATCATTGGAATTCTATAGGCTGTAAATTTGCCCTCTAAAAATGCCTGGCCCACTACAGATTTAGGAGAGAATAGATTGTTTTCATAGAGAGTTTTGCAGAGTTAGGGGAAAAAAATTATATTGTGTTAACAATGAGCTGTAGTTACACAAGCAGTCATTAGCAGATGGGGATCTTCTTTTAAAGACCATGGCAGTGGGAGTGGGGGAAAATCTTCCTATTTGGGCAGGAAGGGGAGAACCCTAGATCCCTGGGTTCCACAGCCTAACTCTCTCTGAATCCGTTTCAGACCTCTCCATCTGTTACCAGTGCTCATTCCCTGGTCAGGATCCCGGCTTATCTCTTCCTATCCGAGCTCTTCTGGTTTGGTTTTGCATCGGTTCAATGCCATTATGTGTATAATTATTCCCCAGTCCCAGTGCTAACTCCGTGCTGCTTGCTTCCTTCTCCTTCCCTATGGAAAGAGAGGTATAGGAGGGAGGTGGAGAAGGGCTCAGGTTCAGGGCAAGCGTCCAGGTAGAACTGGGGCAAGCTTCTGGCACCACTAGGATTCTACAGGGAGGTGGGAAGGAAGTAGACAGGAAAGGGAGATCTGGTCCAAACCCCTCATTTTATGGAAAATAAGACCTAGAGACATTATGTAATTTGCCCAAGATCACTACGGTAAGCAGCCCAGCTAAAATTCAAACCCACATCCTCTGACACACAATTCAGTGTCTTTTTTTAACCACACAGTGTAGAGGAGGGGCCATGGCAAAAGCACTTAACCATTCCAAAGTATACACCATGTGGACTTCAAAGCATCTCTGTCTGGACAAGGCATGTAGACATTGCCATTTGTAGATGTAGCAAATAAAGGTCTTAGTGACACGATGTACTGGCTGAAAGTGTTCATTTGATCTCAGACTTCATTAACAGAAGCCTACTGCGCAGACCAAGAGAGGGGATTGTCCCACTGTCCTCTGCTCTGGTCAGACTCCACCTGGGTCTAGTTCTAGGCACCATATCTTAGGAAGGATACTCACAAAACGGAGGGAACCAGGATGGGGAGGAGACTTGAAACCATAATCACACAAGGAAGGAACTTGAGCCTGGGGGAGAAAAGACTTAGAGGAGACATAATCCCTGTCCTCAGGTATTCACATAGCTGTCATGTGGAAAAGCTTATTTTACTTGGCTCCAAAGGTTATAACCAGGAGCAATGGGTGAAGATTAAAGGGAGATTTCAATTGAGTCTAAGGGGGAAATTCTTTGCAAGCTGGAGTTGTTTAAGAGAAAAATGAACTGCTTCAGCAGCTAATGAACCCCCTGTCATGAACCACACTGACCACTTGTCAGGGTATTTCTGCTTTAGCCAGGGCTGGATGAGGTGACTTCTGGGGGTGTTTCCAATTCAGAGTCTGAGGTTGTACAATTCCAGTGTTTAGGCTGGCCTATGCCAGGGCCGTACCTGAATGAATTCCCCTGGGAATTCATTTGGATTTTTGACTCAAGCA
Organism: Notamacropus eugenii; assembly: GCF_028372415.1. Taxonomy (NCBI): domain Eukaryota; kingdom Metazoa; phylum Chordata; class Mammalia; order Diprotodontia; family Macropodidae; genus Notamacropus; species Notamacropus eugenii. Next base: position 379,323,480 of record NC_092872.1, read on the forward strand.
GCTAGGACTTGATGATTAATGGAAATGAAAAAGTTATTTAGAGAAACAGAACATTGAGGAAGAAACAGTGAGACCATAATGGGATGAAAACATCCTGTCCCTTAATGGTGTAATTATATCTCACCCACTCTTGGTGTGGGGCAGGCAGGAGGGCTGGCAGAGTTCAAGAAGGAGGGAAGGGATGCTGGATGAACCTGAATGACATTGATCAAATGCATGATCTGATTTTGAATCACAAAATTTCAAAGCTAGACCAGATCTTGGAGATTACCTGATCCAACTCCTTCATTTTACAAAGGAGGAAACTGAGACCCAGATTAAGAAAGTGACTTGTGTAAGGTCATTCAATGTGTTGGTGGCAATCAGGAAAGTACATCTTCCAATTTCCAATAAAGTGTTTTCCCTTGATTTTTTGTGTTCTCTAACGTTATCAAAGGAAAAAAGATATTACCTTTGTACTCTGAGTACAGAATGCAGTAAAGGCAGGGCCTAGAATCAGGAAGAGTTGATCTCAAATACTGCCTCAGGTACTTCTTAGCTGAGCAACCCTGGGAAAGTCACTTAACCCATCTGCCTCAGTTTCCTTAACTGTGAAACGAGGATAATAATAGCACCTACTTCACAGAGATGTTGTGAGGATTAAATGGGATAATATTTGTAAAGCTCTTGGAACAGTGCCTGGCATATAGTAGGTGCTTAATAAATGCTTCTTCCCTTCCTTTCTGCATTTTTAGACTCAAGTCCATCACAAACAATTTCATGTAATATTTATCTAACACCCAAGTGTTTTGAGTTTGTAGGAAGAGATGTCCCAAGTAGCACAGTTCCCCTGGCCTTCCAACATGACTGCCTCCAAATGGTTACAGACCATGCTCCTGAACAGGAGAAAGCACAATATCTAAAAATACATTTAAGACTAACATTCCAAAAATGCTCAAATACAAATAAATAAATAAAGATAAGACACCATCCTATTTCCATTCTATCCTGGACCATTATTCTTGAAAGCTCAATATCAGGAGGCCTTGGTTGAATCTTTTTCTGAATTTCCTGAAGGTTTAAAGGATGCCCCCTTGGCATACTTCAGGCGGGCTGGGACAAAACAAATCATATCTGGACATGACTTAAGTTTGGTTATCACCCTCAATCCATATCCCTCAGAAAGGCGGTTTTGTCCTTTGCCTGTTATCTACTGTTCCAAAGGGCTTTTTCTAGGACTCTGGAAGGGGCTAAAGAAAAAAATTATCATATTTTTTCAGTTTTACTAAAAAGGAGGTCCTAAATTTACTTTCATAAAGTCGTTCTGTGTTTGAGGCATTGAGTCAAAGGATGGCATGAATGGCTTTGGGGAAAAGACAACAAAATGAGCTTAGTAATTTAAGCACAGGAAAAGCATCCATTTTCACCAGAGCCATTTGGGAAGAGAAGGAAATAGCAGACTTAGGATGTCAGGGAAAGCCTTTAGGTAGAACTTGAGTAGGGTTGGGAAACCAGTGACCTCGAGGCCACAGGTGGCCATCTAGGTCCTCAAGTGCAGCCCTTTGACTGAATAAGGTCTGCACTTGAGGACCTAGAAGGCCACCTGTCACCTCGAGGCCACAGGTTCCCCACCCCTGAACTTGAGAGAGCCTAAAACCTTCAACTAGCATTTAGATATCTGTTGAGAGAATAGATTCTACCCCAAACCAAGAAGTAAACTTAGACCCATCAAACAGTCTCTCTCTCCCTCTCTCCCTCTCTCTCTCTCTCTCTCTCTCATTAAGTGAGAGAGAAATAATACTGCCTTTGGCCAGGAGTGGTAGGAGTGGAACCAGGAAGAGGAAAGAAAGCTTGAGGAGTGTTCAGGCAAGATAAAAAGAAGTCCTGGATTGAAAGTTGGGTTCTAGTCTCTGCTCTGGCATTAATTTGCTGTGTGACGTTGGGTAAGTAGCCTCACTGTGCCTTGGTTTCCTCAAACCCAAAAGGGAAACAGTATTCCCTCCCCTACCTCTTTTGCAGGGGAGTTGTGGGAACTGAAAGATGATGGAGACAAAGTGCTCTGTAAACCATAAAGCTAGTTAGATCAATGTGAAAGATTTTTGTTCTTAGCTTTATTTTATTTTTAATCAATAAACACTTATTTTTTTTCTCCCTCCATCCATTGAAAAAGAAAAACAAAAGTAAAACCTTTGTAACAAATACTTGTAGTCAAATAAAATGCCTGTATTAGCCATGTCAGTCAGCCAGTATTTATTAGCATCTACTATATGACAGGCATTGTGCTAAGCATTGGGAATATATAGAATGAGAAAAAAACCAAAATATAACCAAACCATTCTCTGCTCTCCATGAGGGAAACAACATGCAATCATCTACAAACACGAAGTAAACAGGGAAAAAAGGAGATAGTCAAGAGAGAGAAGGTACCAGCATTGAGGGGAATAGGAAAGGTTCTTCTAGAAGATGAGGTTTTATCCAGGAGGAAGCCAGGAGATGGAGATGAGGAGAGACATGGGGGACAAGGAGTGAAAATGCAGAAGATGTAGTCTCATGTCTAACAGACATCAAGAAAGGCATTTTCACTGGAATGCAGAACACATGGTAGGTAGTAAGTGATAAGGAAACTGGGAAATTAGAGGACAGCCAGGTTACAAAGGGCAATGAATGACAAACAGCATTTTATTTTTGATCCTGGAAGCAATAGAGTCACTGAAATTAACTGAATGGGAAAAAAGGAAGATGGAAGAGTGACATGGTCAGACATCCACTACAGGAAGATCATTGTGGCAACTCAATGGAGGAAGGCCCAGAGCAGAGACATGAGGCAGAAAGACCTACCAGCAGGCTATTTCAACAGTCCAGGTGGGAGGTGATGAGGGCCTGCACCAGGGTGGTGGTGATGTAAGAAAAGAAAAGAGAGAGTAAAGGAAGAGTTGTTAAGAAGGTAGAAATGATAGGACTTGGCAACTGACTGGACGGATTGGAAGTGAGATGGGGAGGTGGGGTGAAAGAGAATGATCCATTGAGGTTGAAACCTAGTTTTTGAGCCTGGATGACTGGTAGGATGGTAACACCATGAACTGTAACAACAAAATGAGGAAAATGGGAGAGTGGAGGTCAGGAAAGAGGCTGGGTAGGGCTGGATAAGTAGATTTAAGAATCGTAGAGTTAGTGATGATCATTGAATCCAGTGGATGAGCTATCCAAGAGAAACAGCTTAGAGGGGAAAGAGAAGGGGTCCCAGGACAGAGACTTGGCGAACACCCACAGTTAATTGGCCTTACATGGATAAAGATACAACAAAGGCAACTGAAGAGAAGAACCAGAAGAGAGTACTGTCATGAAACACTGGAGAAAAAAGAAGGGAGGAGCGGAATTGACAATGTCAAAGGCTGCAGTGATCAAGAAGGATGAGGGTTGAGGAAAATCTATTAGAGTTGACATTTAAGAGATCATTGGTAACATTGGAAAGATCCATTCTGTGGTGCAAGGTTGAAAAGCAGACTCTCTGTCAGGAGGTGGACGGGATGCTTTATCCTCTAAAGTCTAGAAATTCTGATTGGTCATTTCTATAATCAGGATTCTTAAGTCTTTCAAAGTTGTTTGTCTTTATTATGTTGTTGTATAAATTGTTCCCCTAGTCATTATTTTCCATAAGACAAGCCTATAAGGTAGGTAGCATGTTTTATCCCCATTTTATAGATGAAAAACAAAAAGGATGACTTGCCCAGCTTGGAGTCTGAAGATGTAGGTTCAAATCCATCTCTGACATTAGCTAAGAGAAAATGGGAAAAATAATTTTTATTCTCTAAACCTCAATTTATTTATCTAGTAAAATTGTGATAATATGAATATGGGTTTATCTTAAGAAAAATGCTTGTAAATGGAATAATTGATTTTGTATTGCATCAATAAACTTGTGGACTGGGGGTGAGAAGGAAGTTCAGAAAATACATAAAAACGGATAAAGAATAAAGTCACCTGAAGCAGAAAACAACATTCCCTGCCTATAACAATGGAAATGGGGGAGAGAGGTCACCGAATGGAAGTTGAACGCTGAGTAATTGGAAAACTTCTGAGTAATGGAAGAACAGATACAGACCTCCTTCTTTCCTCTCCAAGAAGGGGTGGGGGTAGTGCAGAATTAGGAGAGAAGAATGTTATATATATTGTTAGACTTGGTCACTGCATCTGCTATTCTTTTCTCAACTTTGTTATTTGACACAAGTGACTTGCCCAGGGTTATCCAGCTAGTGAGTGTCTGGGGAAGAGTTGTCTTCCTGACTGCAGGTCCAATGGCCAATTCCTTGAACCACTTAGAACCACTCTCCCCTGTTTTGTTGAGCATCAGTATGTCCTGGACTGTCAGTCTGAAGGTCTTCTAAGGTTTCCTAACTTAGAAAAAACTTCTATTGCTCTCAATGTGGAAAGGGACAAAAGAGGAGTAAAAGTGAGGGGAGGGGAGATGTGAGCAGGGCAACTCTCCAGGCACAGAATGGGGAAACTCTCCCAAAGTCTGCCCGGAAGAGATTTGGGATCAGATGTCCTTGTCCCAGAAGATTAAAGGTCCCAGGCCAGAGGGAAGAGTCCAGGGAAACAGATCAGCCTCTGTCTTCCAGATCATTTCACAAAGGCTAGGATTCCACCGGCCCTTGTCTCAAGCCAGAAGCCCAGCCCATTTGGCTTTGGTCCCCAAAGGGAGGGAGAGTTTCATCGTGAGGGACCTGGGGGGTGGGAAGAGATAATGCTCTGGGATAATTAAAGATTATCTGGTTTTCTCCCTAATCCCCTGGAAGAAAGGGAGAGGGGCCAGTGGAGGGGTAGGTGACAACCCCAGATGTTTGTATGGGGTTATATATTGCTAAAGCGTTTCACAACCACTATCCCAATGGATTCCTATGAGGCAGCGCAAAAATTTTTGTCCCTATATAATATGCTAAGAAATTGAATCATAGTAATTAGAATTCTATTAATTCTGTGACTTGCCCAAGGTCACCCAACAAATCCTTTGGCAGAATAGGGGGCTAGAACCCTGAGCTCCTGATTCTGAAACCAGGGCTGTTGGCCTTAGAAGATAATGCTCTTCTGTTAGAGTGGATCAGGACTATGCCCCTCCTGCTTCTCCTTCCAAATCTTATAGAGGTCCAACAGGGCAGAGTTCTCCTAAGCCAAGGGGTTCTTAAACATGGTTTTTCCGTGTCATGAACTCCTTTTAGCAGTCTTGTGAAGCCTATGAACCACTTCTTAGCAAATGATAAAATACAAAGGATTACAAAGAAAACTGATTATGTAGAAATATGATCATCCAAATATTCAAAAATCAGTTCTCGAACCCCCTAACATCTACATATCGGCCCCATGTTAAAAACTGCTAAACTAAGTATCTAAATATGCTTCATTACTCTTTAAGAGCACATTCCCCTGGGATTCATCACGGTGAAAATTAACTAAAGAAAATCAAGGTAGAGAGAAGGAAAATACTGCATGTCCAAGGTTCATGACTCCAAGCTATTATTTAGCTAACGACCTTGAGTGTAGAGAGATTAGAGGTAAAAGAGGCCCTGGACTGGGGTAAGGGGGTTAAAAGATCTTCAGTCCCACCTCTATTACTTTCTCTAGGTGACCTTATGTAGGGCAACTCATTTCCCCAGAATATTCCTCATCTGTGAAACTGAGACACCTACCTGACCAACCACACAGGGTTACTGTGGACAATGAATGTAAAGTGCTACCTAAATTCAAATGATTATTACTTTTGGAATTAACATGAGTAACCTAGTATTACTCAGAGTCAGGCCTTAAGAGTCTTGGTCTTTGCCAGTTGGGTCTAACTGTGCTCCTAATTCTTCCTCTCTCCATTTTCTGTCAAGGACATCAACATCCCTACTGGGACTTCGGAGCAAAGAAGGGGAGAGGTGGGTAGAGTATCCATGGAGTCATTAGCAATTATCAATTTAACCAAATCATCTCCTTGCTAGAAGACTGGACTGAGCAGGGAACAAGTAGGATAGGAAGATACCATCATGGAAGCAAACACTGAGGGAGCATTATCACATCTGAGTGGCTAGATTTGACTGTACTGACAGATCTTGGCTGGGGGATTCTTTTGTGACCAGTGAGGCAGGAAGGAGCTATTGATTAAGTAGAGATTCTGTGAGTAGAGATACTCATAGAGAGGAGATTGATTCTGACATAAAGAGTGAACTGGACTAGATGTCTTCTTCTCAGGGCCCCTCCACCTCCAGGATTGTAGTTCTTCTTTAAGGGAAATAAATAAAGGAATTAAATAAGATAATAATGATCACAGCAATAGCCAACAGCTCACATTTGTAGATTTTTTTTAAAGATCCACCTTTCTAAGAGCTAGAATACAGTACCTGGCACACAGTAGGCACTTAATAAATGTTTATTGGATTGAGTTGGATTGAAAAGGGAATGGGATAACTCAGGGAATAGTAACTACCTGTCATTGAACAGCTTGAAATTGAACCTGGATTTCCACCTGCCAGGGATATTGTGGAAGAGATTCCTGCTCAAGTCCTTTCCATTCCTAGGATTCTCCAAAAGAGAAAGGTTGAAGTAAGATGTCTTCCCTGAAAGCCCTTCCAACTCAGGGCTTTATGGTTTGCTTTTCTCTTAACAACAATGTAAAGGAGATAGCATCAAGTATTATTATCCCAGTTTGCTGATGAGGAAATTGAAGAAGTAAAGCAATTGGTTCCAAGTTGCACAGTTAGTTTTTGCCTCAAGCACAAATATCCTGGTTTCCAGGTTCAAAGTTCTTTCCATTCTTTCCACATTGGATGAAGTCAAGAAGTTCCTGCCTCAAGCAGAGGAAGAGCTGAGAAGAGAATCAGAGTCCAAGAAAACAAAGAAGTTCTTTTTCCCCTGCTGTGAATTGTCTCCTTCCATCATTATTAAGCTGACTACACAGCCCCTCATACCAAGCTGGGTATATGTGTATGGGAGGAGCAGGAAGGGAGGCAGTGGAGGAGATAAAGCAGAATTTGGTGTTGTTCAGGACTTAGAAAGAGGTACGAAGATATCATTTTTGATTTTTTTCTCTTTATTTTTTTTAAATGCTTTTTAAATAGGGATGGCTCCCTGGTAAAGGAGAGGAGAAGGGATACGAGAAGAAATTTAGCAGGTGTGAAAACAGAAGATGTCGATAAAATATGTTGTTACTTTTTAAATAAAGAACAAATAAAACAGTAGTTTGTGAACAAATAGTAATTTATGAATATAATAGAATATTATCATGAATATGACAGGTCTGAGAAATCCAGGAAGACTTGCATAAATTGATTCAGAGGGAAGTGAGCAGAACCATAAGAATAGTCCATAATGACCATGATAATGTAAAGGAAAACAATTAGGAAAGACTTCAGAACTTTGATCATTGCATTGACCAAACATGATCTCAAAAGATTGATGATGAAGCATACCACCCACCTCTTGGCAGAGTCATGGTGAATTAAAGATCCTAACAGCAATATACATTTACAAACAAAGACAATTTGTTGATCTGTTTACTTGATTAAATTTGTTGATTACAAGGGAGGGTTCCTATGGGAAAGGGGAGAAAGAGAGGAGTTGGTCAGTAAGGAGAGCGATGCAAAAAAGAAGAGATCACCAAAGAAACATTTTTAAAGTACACAGAAGAGAACATAATCAGATACACAAATTTAGATTAGATTACAGCAGATTTGTCATGACTGTACAAAATTTAATATTTACTTCAAACTGTGCATAAGTTCAATTTCCTGCATGAAACTTTTTTCTGTTCTTTATTTATTATATACAAATTTGTTGATAGCTGTTAAATTCATAATGAAAGAGAATAATTTTTAAAAGAGGTTCTAGGCAAAATTTGTGATACAAATGGGATATTAATGCACTGTAAGAAATGTCAAAAGAGATGGTTTCAGACAAACCTGGGAAGACTTGTGTGAACTGATGTAAACTGAAATGAGCAGAACCAGAATGATTTGTACGTAACAACAGTGCCAAGACAAATAACTTAGAAAACTCAAGAACTCTGATCAATGCAATGGCCAAAACCAACGATAAAACATGGAGTCAAGGTGTGGAACATGACATACATTTTCAGACATGGCCAACGTACATGTTTATTCTGCTTGCCTATGTATATTTGATAGAGGGTTTTGTTTTTCCTTCTTTCAGTTTTGGGGGGCATGGGGAGATACAGAGCTAAGGGGGAAAGGGACTATTGATAGTTACCAAAAATTTTTTTAAAAGAAGAAAAGTAAGAAGAGGAAAATCACTGAAGTATTATAAAGAATGCACAAAAGAAATGGTCAATAAGAAACAGAGACAAGTAGGACAGCTTTGAAAATGTCATGTGGACTTTGATATTTCACTTAGAGAGAGAAGAGCTATACGGAGATACAAGGCTACAAGTGTAATTCTCTCTTGTGCTTTGTATATGGAAATGTCTCTCTTACTTGGTGTTAAGTTCAAAACAACATAAAAATTATATGCATTTATGTATGCATATGTAGATATACATATACATGTTGTTGATCAGTTGTTTCAGTTGTATCTAACTCTTCATGACCCACTTTGGGGTCTTCTTGGTGAAGATACTGGAATGATTTGTCATTTCCTTCTCCAGCTTGTTTTATAGATGAGGAAACTGAGGCAAACAGGATTAAGTGACTTGTCCAGGGTCACACAGTTAGTAAGTGTCTAAAGCCATATTTGAACTGAAGAAAATGAGTTTTCCTGACTCCAGGCCTGGCATGCTGTCCATTGCAACACCTAGCTATCTCATATATGACATATATACGCATATATATACCCATGTATGTATGTATGAGTGTGCGTGTATTGTACACACATCCATATATATATATATGGGGGCAGTGAGGTGGCACAGATATACACATGCATATATATGTATATGTATATATATATATTTATGTATATATAAACACATATTTAAAGAGCTTCTAAGGATCTGACCTGACCCCCTATGACCCAAGCAATACCTTGACTCTTTGGTGAACCCTCGTATAAAAAATGTGCCTAGGACAGACAATGCCAAAATTCATCCTGGCTCCATCCTCCCTTCATGAGGTTGACGGGAGAAAGACAGGGAGCTGAGCCTACTCCAGAACAAGACTAGGGAGAGCTACTTGAATTCATCTAAATTGGGCCCACCGTTGGAGAGAGCCAGTGAAGAAGAACAGAAGGAATGTTGGTTTACTTACATGCTGTTTATGAAGTGTAGACTGCCAATGTGTTCATTTGTTTAACTTAACTATATTGATTTGTTATAAGGAAAGGTCGCCATTGGGGGTTGGAGTAAGATAAAGGGTTAGTGAGGAGTGATAATAATGATGGTGAAACAAAAAAAGAAAAAGGGAAAAGACTGAAAAATACATCAACAAATATTTTTAAAATACATAGAAGAAAGTAAAAGGAAGTTTACGGCTGTGTTAAATCTACACTTCAAAAAACAAGCTATGTAATAGCTCACAGTTTCCTACATAATCTTCTTTTCTGTTCTTTGTATATTGAAACATTTGATGTTTAATAAATTCATAATAAAAAAGAAAAGTTATAAATATGTACATTGGTATAATGCTTTAAACTTTCCAAGGTACATCTTTCATCTATTCTTTTGATCTTCACAACAGCCCTATTAGAGAAAAGGAGCTAAAGGCAGAGATTTTTTTTACAGGTGTGGAAACTGAGGCCCAAGTTATATATTGAGTCAACAAAATAGCCAAAATTAGAAGCCTCCTGACCGGGGATATTTTTACTGGACTTCCAGATAGGTTGTTAGAAATGGACTTGCACAAATCAACAGCCATCTTCTTGAAGGATCATTTATTCTAAACCCAGTAACTACATTACCTCTCCTTCCAGCATCCTTCTTGGGTAGGGGAGGGAGATGGTGTGGATTTATTCAAAGGGAACAGTTGAGTCTTTACTGTGAGACAGCAGAGAAGTTCCTGAGTCAGAGACCAGCCCTGCCTAATAAAGTACTGAAAACTGAACCATAAGTAATTCCAAACAGTAGATAAATTTAAAATATTTTGTGATTTTTTCCCAAAATATATTATAGCTAGGTATATGAGCAAAGGCAGTCATTTCTTTTCTCTGAGCCTCAGTTTCCTCATCTGTGCAGGTATCTAGATCCCATCCAGTTCTGATCTCCCTTTCTCTCCCTACGCCTTTCTTTTCTTATTCTATTTTAGAAGAAAAAATATTAATATTGGGCACTGCATCTTTAGGCTTGTCGGTCAGAAACAATTTTATTTAACTTAATTTTATTCTTAAATCCAAGTGTTTGAAGGTTGGAAAAAGACATAATTCCCCAGGCCCTCTGACATGACTCCCACAATGATTTCACATCATGGGGATCACAAAGAAGGAAATCACAATACGTAAAAATACAATTTAGGTTGAGATTCCAGAATATTTGAATAACCAAGTAATCATCCTATTTCCTCCTGAATCTTCAAGAGACCATGGGAGATCAACACTGAGAATCTTTTTTGAATAAGAGTGAAGGTGCTTCCTTTTCATTGAAATACAGCAACAGCCCCTACACTGTTTGGTCTCAGGACCCCTTTACATTCTTAAAAATTATTGGGGACTCCCCAAGAACTTTTCTGTGGGCTATATCTATTAATAATTACCATATTAATTTACCAAATTAAATAATTTATCAAATTAAAACATCTTAGTATTATTATGAAAATAGTTTTGACCTTGACAATCCTCTGAAAGGGTCTTGAAGATCCCTAGGTCCCAGAACACATTTTGAGAACTACTGAAACAAAGGGTGCTTTTTTGGGGTAGGTGTAAACATCGTTCACTTCAGATGAGTGGAAAGTAACAATCTTCTCCTGGTAACACTTAAGTTTGGTTAACATCCTTACTTAATCAATTTCCCTTAAAAAACCAAAAAGGCCTTTGCTTTTGTTCTGCCTGGCCAGAGAAATGTTATTTCTTAATATTTCTAGTTTCTATGAGAAAAGAGGCTTTCCATATACTTCCACACTATACTCTGACACTTGGCGACCTCATTAGCAATGTGGCAGGAGATGATGTTGAGTGGCTGGGGCGCTCTAGACATGCTCTCACCGCCAATCTGCTGGGAGGTCAGGTTGGTAAAAGCTGTGCAGTAAAAGCAGTAGGAGAACTACTGAAACTGTTGACACCATCTGTCCTCCTGAATACTTTCTTTTCTCTGGGTTTCCATGACACTGTTCTCTTTTGTTTCTCCTCCAATCTTTATTTTCCTTTGCTGGTTTATCATCCATGCTATACTCTCTAACTGGAAGGGGACTCAAGCCTGTCTTGGGCTCTTTTTGCTTTGTACATATTTCCCATTCAGTGGCCTCATTAGCTCCTATAGGTTCAACTACTATCTCTATACAGATGATACCCAGAGCTCTATAGTCCAGAGTTCTAGTTCCCATATATATGTTTATATCTCTCTTGGATATTTCAAAGTGGATATCTTGTAGAGATAGATAGATAGATAGATAGATAGATAGATAGATAGATAGATAGATAGATAGACAGATAGATACACAGATATACAGATAGATACATAGATACATAGATGCTAGATAGAGATGTAGATATATAAATATACATGTACATATATACATAAATTCAATATTTTCAAAACTGAACTCATTATTTTTCTTTCTAAACCCAAACCTTCTTTCAATTGTTCCTGTTTCTGTTAAGGGTATCTATCACTGTTTTTCTAGTCTCCCAAGTTCACAACTTCAACACTATCTTTGACTCCTCACTCATCCTCACCTGACATAACCATTACTTTCCAAATCTTGCTGTTTCTACCTTCACAATGTTTGTGTCATTCAAATTTCTTCTGTACTCCCACAACTGCCTCAGTTCAGACTCTTCTTACCTTTCACTTGAATTATAATAATCTCCTAATTGATCTCCCTGCCTCAAGTATCTCCCCTCTACAACAGAAGGAAGTGAATTTCCTAAAGTAGGGAGTATCTTTCCCCTATTCAAAAACTTCAATGGATCCCTATTAATCTCTAGAATAAAATGCAAACTACTCTGTCTGGCATTTAAGGCCTTTTACAAACTGGTCCCATGTAACATTCCACTCTTATTGTGTATTGCTTCTCATCCCACCCTCTAGGGTCGAGCCATACTGACTTTCTTGTTATTCCTGACACATGATGGGCCATCTTCCATCTTTATACTTTTGCCCAGTCTGTTTTCCATACCTGGAGCGCATCTCTATATCCTAGATTCCATGGTTTCAAAATTGAGCTCCATAGGCCACATTTCATATGAAGCCCTTCCTAATACCTCCCAGTTCTTAGTTCCCTCCTACCTCAAATTAGCTTGTATTCATTTTGTACGTATATTTACATACATTTTTACTTCCCCCATAGAACATAAGCTCCTTTAAGGCAGGAGTGATTTCACTTTTATCTGTGTATATTCACAGCACCTAGTATAGTGCCTGGAACATAGACTAATAAATGTTCGCGGATTGATTGATTGATAAAATGCCTTCCAGCTCAAACATTCTATATTTCTGGTAGCTAAGGGACAGATGAGGTATTTGATTCCGACTCCAAAGTCCTTTGCTTTTCTTTTTCTCTCTGGACTGCTTACTGCCTTTCAATTCAACAGGTTATGAGAAAGAAGGAAGAATGTAGTAGGCTCAGGGAAGATGGTGGTCAAAGTCCAAGGCAGGGATTATGCTCACAGTGTTTAGGAAAGGAAATCATCCCTGTTTGACTCCAGCGTGCCCAGTGTGTGTGCGAATAGCAAGAACATGCAATAAGCTTGGAAAGTTAACATGGCACCAAGTTTTGGAAAGAGCACTTTGGTGGGCAATAGGGAGTCAGTGAAGTTTTATCTTAGCACCTTCGATTCTGACGTCTTGTATTCTGTATTTAAGTAACCAAACTCCCCGACTTAAGAGGGCAGATTTAAGGTTTGTCGGACCTGAAAGGCTTTTCAGGGATTAGTAAATATAAACCCTTAATTTTTGAAGAAGAGAAAAACTGAGGTTCAGAGAGAAGCTTCTTTTTGATTATTTCTCTTCCATGGACCGCGCAAGATCAGATTTGAGGAGGGCCCTATTTTGGACTTTAAAGAGCGCAGGGAGGCGCTGTCAAAATGCATACGCGGAGTTAGTCCTCCAGTCTCTTTATACTGGTAGGGAAACTGAAGCTTCAGAGCACGCCTGGCGAGCAGAGTTTTTGTGATTCCCACTCTAGTCTCAATCCTTCTTGCCAAATGCCAAGAATGCCAAATGCCCGCTGGAGTGGATGAGGTGCCCAGAGCCCACGACCCAGCGACGGTTTAGTGACAGGTACTGGCGCAGCATCTGGATTTCCCAACAATTTTGTCTGCCCGTTTTGCCTATGGCTGGAGGCGGAGGATGATGATAGCAATCTCTCTAGACACCCCCTGTTTGTCCTCGATTGGTTGGGGAGACGTGGTGCAGACTGTGATTGGTCCCTTCTTGCAGGTCGGGAAGGTGGTGGTGAGTTTCATAAAGCAGCCGAGCCTTCAGACTCGCAGCACCCCAGGGAGGCAGTGCTCGCCACCCTTCCTAGTCCCAGGGCTTTCTCCTTCCTCTGTAGCCATGGCGGGAGGAACGCTCCAGGTCTCCTGGCTTCTCCCGCTAGTCCTGTCTGCCTTCGTCCAGCCCATCCGGGGCCAGGAAAGGATGAAGGTAAGGAGGACCTTGCCACCCCGAGACTGTTGAAAAGGCTAAGGAGAGCACTTGCCCCACTGGGTCCCCCTCCACCTTGCCTGCGGCGCTAGCTGTCTCCCTGGAGTTTTTGGTTATCAGGAGGCAGACGGGTGGAAAGGGTCTGATCGCTGTCCACTTTTCTCTCTTCTTTCCTCTCTACTGGGGAGTCTCTTCCCCCTCCCTCCAGGACTGAACTGTGCCTAAGCAATTGGGTCTTAAGGGAATGGTGTAATCTTGAAGGGAATGGTGCAAAGACGAGTCTTTATGCTTCTGGGGGTGGTCCTTCCCCGTATTTCTTTCCCTCCACCTCCCCCTTTCTTTTCCGTTCCCCATTTCTACTTTACTCCTACTCGGGAAGTCCCTCAGGACCCTCTGGACAACGGAGCAACATCTTCAAAGATAGGAATTGAGGAACAGGGACATGGCATCTTGAGGTTTGCCTGCGATGGGGACTTGAGAAGACTGGTTCCCAAACCACTAAGGCAGGAATTCTTAACCTTTTTGTGTCAGTCTGGTGAAGCCTAGGAACCCCAACTTAGAGTAATGATCTTAAGGCATAAAATAAGCTACATGGGATTAAAAGGAAGCCAACTATTTAAATAGTTATAAAAATATTCTTTAAATTAAGTTTATGGCCCTTAAGCCAATAGTCCTAATGAGACTGAATAACTAAGGAGACTGGCTTCCACAGGAAATATTTTAGGCTATTCTAGACTGCCCCTGAGAATGGGAAGAGGACTGTTTCACCTGGCTGATAAACATAAGGAAAATGCCATTCAAAGTAAAGAGACTATGCATTTATGGTGTGGTGGAAAGAAACTGAACTGGTTGCCAGAGTTCTGTCTTTGGTATTGTCTGTCCAGCTTTGACCTTGTTTTAGCATGGATACAGAGATTTAGAGCTGCCACAGACCTAGGAGCTTACCTGACCATCCCTCTCATTTTATAGAGGAAAACAGAAGCCCAGAAAGTTTGTAACTGGACCCCCAAAGTCAAACAAACAAGGATTTTGAATCCAGGTGGTTTGCCTCTAAATTCAGTGTTTTTCCCTCATCCACCACACTCTCTCTCCCTTGGGTCCCTGACAATTTATGTTCTGTGTTCTCAGATCCTCTCCAGTTGTGGGTTCTACGTCACTAAGCAGTACTATCCCAAGTCTGGTTCCCAATGTCCCTGTCTCTCTTTCTCTGCAACCCTATGCTCCAGACTTGAACAAACATAACCAACAAAAAGCCTCAATGGAGAATGCTTAAGGCAGCCGCTGGCCAAGAATGAGATGGGCTGGTGGAAAAGTACCTGAGCCAGGGCCTTATGTTTATAATCCTTCCTACAGAAGACAGCCTTTCCAGGCCCCAGTCTTCTTATAAGGATTGTTGCCTTTAAAAGCAGTGAAGTAGTTGAGCTTCAGTAGGGGTAGGAGCTTGCTGTAAAGAGAAAACTGAGTATTATAGTACTTGGACATAGGGATTGATGGCCAGGGGTTGGGGGGTGGAGGGAGGCACTTGAGAAGGAGGTTGATCATGGCTAGGTTAGAAACATGAGATTGGGGAATGGGGGTGAAGTTGATGGAGCCAGATTTGGGACTGGAACAAGGTGAAGTTTGGCCTGTGGACAATCATGAGTGGCAGTCTTGGATCTGTCCAAGATAGGGCTTACCAATGCTACATGGCAAGAGATTAGAGAACCTTCTCCCCAAGCAGGAGGGAAAAGACTTGGCCAAACTTGAGACTTGGGTTCTAAGCCAAGACTGGAGAGCATCCTAATTTCACATAGGTATACCTAATCTATCTCCAAGAGGACCAAAATGGAGCCATAGTGTTCCCTGGTCAATTCACCAGCCTCTTTTTTCTTTAGTCTCTAGAACTCTCCCAATCTCCATCCACCTTTTCTCACAGGATTTAGGACAGAAGTTGGGTGGTTGTATTTATGAAGTCCTATTCTCCTACCTCCTGTCCTCCATCCCATTCTCTTCAGTTCATCAGATATTTGAGGCTAGCACTTCCCGCCAAAGGCAGGAACAGGACATGGCAGATGAAAGCATATCTGTGTTAGCACTATGGAACCAGTAATGTCTGTGTGTGAAGTCTGGGTTAACTAAGCACTTTGGAGGAAACCCAGAAACAGAATAAAAACATAGGCCCTCTCTCACAGGGAAGGTGAGACCTAAGGACATTAAAGCCAGAAACTTACAGAACTCAGTACAACTGTAAGGAATTCTATTCTGAGGGGCTATAGAGGCTAAGATCTACAATAGGGTGTGGTTGTCTGAGCAAAGTTTCTTGGAGGATTTAGAATATAAACTGTCATGGCTGGAAGGGACTCTAAGAATTATCTAAGTCTTATCCTCTTTATTTGAAAGAGTGGCTATTCATTCTTTTCAATTAATAAGCATTAATTTTCTTTTCCTCCCTGCTATCTCTCAACAGGAAGAGAAAAAAACTTGCAAAAAATATGCCTTGTCAAACAAAACCAATGTCCTCAATTAAAAGGAAGGGAAAACTGTGGCCCAGAGTGAGGCTACTCACTCCAGTTCACATAGTAACAGAGCCAGTACTTGAGACCAGTTCTCCTGACTCCTTCCTTATCCAGTGCTCTCTTCTGCATCAGTAGGCTGGATATAGGCCAAGGAGATTCAGTGTCTGGCTATCTGCGTTGGTGAAACCTACATGAGCTTCCCCAAGTTCCCCCCCCCCAATTTAGGGGAGACTTCCTACTAGAGATATGATAGATTTAAAATGTTGTACAGGACACAGTTTTTTTGGACATGGCCAATGTGAAAATTTGTTTTGCTAGATTATGCATATTTGTTATGAGGGTTATCTTCTTCTTAATTGTTCAATTGAGAGTGGGAGGGAGATATGATAAATACTTGCAAAAATAATTATTATTTTTTAAGTTGGAGGTTACCATAAAATTTATCCACTGTGATACAGGAATCTTAGTTCTAACATCAGGCATATGGTAGAGAAGAGTTTATTGCTCTGGGCTGCTTAAGCTTAAGGAGAAATGTGTAGCTTCCTTGTAATCTGAATACCCACTTCCTCTCTCAAGGGTGTTAATCATTGGGGGAAGTCAAAGACCATAGTCACCAAGTCTTACGGTGTGTTGGAAAGAGCCTGTACTGGTTGCCAAACAGAGTTCTGTCCATCTGACATCTCTTTCCAAGACAACTTTACACAAGTTCTTGCTCACGAGAGGAGGACTATGGCAGCCTCAACACAGCCAGTTTCTAAGTGACGTGTAAATTAGGCTGAACTGACATGCCAACAGAGCAAAATTGTTTTTTTAAAACATGTGTTTATATATTTTTAAATATGTTTAATTGCTTCCTTTTAGAAGTTGTGCTCTTGAAGGTGGCTGACTCCCACCCCTGGTTCTAGTTCCGAATAAATTATGTCCCTACAGTGATAGAATTAACTGCTCTTAGGCCAGGTCACAGACTAATTCCTGGCCTCCTGAACACCATGGGCTCTGAGTTCATCCCCTTCAAATCTGCTGACATACACCTGATTGCTCCTCAGCTACCACCTTTAGGGGTGGCCATACTTTAAATAATATGATCATCTCAAATTATGCCACCTCCATGATCTTGGATTCTCCAACTTGCCCTCTGCCTGACTCCTCCAAAACATATTTCTTAACTTAATCATCTCCCCCTGTCATTACACACACACACACACACTCCCCCCTTCCCCCAGCCTTTGCTCTGGTCTCTATTCCCTTAACCCTGCAGTTGGATAGTTCAACTATTCACTGTCCTCCACCCTACTTAAATTCTTTGCTCTCTCTACCCCAGCCACTCTCCCCCCTCCCCCCCCTACTGCTATTCATGCCTTACCAGTTCATTCTGGGTCATTCTCACCATCTACTTTCTCTGTTTAGTTCAGTTACTGCTAAATAATTTGCCACTGGACATTGGTGGAGGAAGTCAACTAGTGAGCCAAGTGGATCCACTGCAAACTCCCATTATTTAATATTAACTCCATGACAATCTTTTTATTTTTTCCCTTAACCCACATTCTCCAACTGCTGTTCCAATTGTTCTCCTCAAGCCCTCAACATCCCAATGCCCTAGCCCCTCAACAGATAATGGTACCTCCTACTTTACTGACGACTCCCTTGGTTTTCATATTCCATACCTTTAAATTCTGCTGAATCTTTACCTATTCAGCCTTCCTCTGGTCCAGTCTCTAAGGAAGAAGTGCATCTTTTTGCCTAGGCTAAATACAGTCTTTCTACTTGTGCCCTCAAATTTTCTCTCTCCCAGCTCCAATGGAAACTTGCCCATTTCTGCAACCTTTCCTTAGTTACTAGCTCCTCTGCTTCCTAGAAATGTGGCCAGTTCCACTCCCACCCACCCCCACCTCACAAAATCATTTCACCATATCAACCCCTCAATCTATCACCCAATCCCTCTTAAGCTTTTCAGTCTTATTCATGTCTTCTCTCATTGCCTCAACATTCTCACCACCTTACTCACCCCGCAACCACTTAAAAATCTTATTGCTTACCTCTCTACTAAAATTCCTTTTTCTCAACTGTTTAATTCAATAGCCTTTTTTCAGTCCTCATCCTTCTTTATGTCTCTGAGGTCACTGAAATAAGATCATTCCCTCCCCTCTCTTGACTTCCATAAAACTATCTAATGCTGGTTCTCTATCTTCTGATTACTCCCTTTCAAATTCCTTTGCTATCTCCTCTCCTCAAGCATGGATGTCTCTGAAGGACTTGTCCTTGGCCCCATTTCTTTCTCTCTCCATACTCATGATCTGGTGATCGTATGTATTCAATGATCATTTCTAAGATTATTCCCAAATGTATATATCCAACAATGATCTCTGATGAGGCCTTGCATCGCCAATTACCTGCTCCACCTTGCCTGCCATCTCAATGTTTATAAGACCATTGGTATTTCAAACTCACCATATCCAGAATGGAACTCTAGATTCCCCCTGTCAGTCTCATCTTCAAACTTCTCATTTCTGCTGAGGAGAACCAGGTTCCAAATCCAAGGATAATCTTCCTCTTTTTTCAAGTGGCAAAGTGCCGTCAAAACATCTACACAATCTCTCTTGAATTCATCTTCTCTCCACTAAATGACCATTACCTTGGTTCAAGCTTTCATCATCTCTCTCATCTATACTATTATTCTAACCCCCTAATTGTTTCCATTGCCTCCAGTTTTTTGCTTCTCCCAATATGTCCTTCATATAACTGCCAAAAATAATTTTCCTAAGACAGGGAGGCAGCATGTTACCATAGAAAAATCACTGGATTTGGGGTCTGGGAATCTGGGTTCAAAACCAGACTCAGTCATTTTACTACCTGTGGGACCTTGGGCAAGTGACTACCTCTCTGGTCTTAGCTCTTGATCTATAAAATGAAAGGTTTGGACTAGATGATCTCAAAGGGTCTCCAACAGTTCAAGAGCTATGTTACTTCTCCCCCAAACCAAAAACTTTTGGTGACTCCCCATTGCCTCTGGGATAAAATACAAAATCCTCATCCTTGTGTTTAAGCTCATCTGTAATCTGGATCCAGCTTACCTTTCCAACTTATTTCATGTCCCTTCCCTCTTGTATTCCATAGCCCTGGCAAACCTGATTTCTAGCTCTTCCCTGAGATCAGGATACTACCTCCTGTCTCATTATCCATATAAACAATCATGCCCATGCCCAGCATCTACTTCTGCCTCATTTCTGCCTTTCAGAATCATTCCTATTTTGAAGGTTCATCTCAGGTGTCAGAGGACCATGAGGCCTTGCCCAGTAACCACTCCCCAACCCACCAGGTACTGGTGTTCTTCCTGCCCTCAGACTCAACTTTCTGTGACTGCATTATATCCTCCCAGGAAAATGGAGAGCCATCTGTTTAATTTTTGATTTTCTATTCCTAGCACCTAGCTCAGCACCTCCCACATAAGTACTTAATTAATGTTTGTTGAACTTAACAGAGTCCAGGTCACAGATTTAGCCTTGATTCCAATTAGTCATTGTGCAAATGCAAGCCACTGGTCTCATGGATAGAGACAACAGTATGCAGTCTGTCTCAAGTGCTGGAAGCACAGTTCAAAGGGCCCATGGTTCTTAAGGCTTCATTGTATGAGATGGTGAATGCTTTGATCTGTCTCTGCAGTTGTTGCAATACCAACTGGAAAAAGATTCAGCGTTTTTCTAGCCTGGTGATGGTAGGCAGTTTAATCCTAATCCCTTAAGTAACAGGAATCTGGAGAGGTAGGAGAAACCTTAGAAATCTAGTTCTTTATTCTGTTGGATTTTTATCATTCAAATTAGTTTTTGTCTCTCATTTGACCATTCTTTAGAACAGCCCTGGAAGGGAAAACAAGTATATTTTCTTTTGGACAATAATGAGTAGAGCCAAAAGTAGAGGGAAAGCAATTTGCCCAAAGTCAAGCCTAAACTAGAAATGTCATCTCATCCAACATCTGCTACTTACTTACCATATGATCTCAGGCAAGTCATTTAATCTCTCTGAGTCTCAGTCTACTCATCTGTAAAGGGACTGGAGTAGGTGTTCTCTGTTCCCTTCAAACCCTGACATTCTTTCTCCTGACCATTTTCACTAAGCCCCTTCTTACTACATCCATGCTGAAAATTAGGTCCTTTAGACCCTAAAACAGAGGTTAGTTTGGAAATAAGGAAAAGTTGCCCCTAGTCCTCGCTGTGATGTGTGTGGGTGTCACACAGAGATGCAGAAAAAGATTGAGAGAAGAGATAGGAAGAGACCTTGAGTAAGTCACTTTTTCATTTCTGGGTTTGTTTTCTCAACTGTAAAATTACACCCTGATCTCAGATAAAATGTGGTGTTTGCAAAGATGTGCTGACTTTCTAACCTCCTCTCCCAAGAGACCAACCAAGAATGTGTGTGTTTGTATATTGGGCTACAGAGCTAGCACTATAAAGCACCTTGCTAGTGCCAGTTTGTACAAGAACTCTTTGCATTCCAATATGGAAGTGACTTCCCAGGCCAAGAAGAGGCTCTAGTGCAGCTGGGACTGGAGGTTGGGACTGAACCTGTAGGCCAGGGGACATACACTGCCTCAGAAGGAATTCAACCAAAGAAAAAGTCAACCAAAAGTCATGTCCATCTCCATAACCGTGTGTCTATAGGGTACAACATCCCCATCTGGTTTACCAAGATATATTCCCTTCACCTAGGCAATGAAAACAGTTCAATACAATAAATGTGTATTTAATGAGATAAGATGAGGTCCCTTCTCTCAAGAACTTTGCTGTCTAGCAGCAGTAGAGATGTTACAACCCACACCTGGGCCTGCACATCTGATTCTATCTATTCCCCTGCTGTATAAGTCCAACACATATCTGAACCATGAATGTTCCTGATGAATCCAGCCTTTGCTTGTTAATCTTCAAAAGGAAGCACTCAATGCCACAGTCTTATTTCATTGATAGCCCTGATTATTCCTTATGTCCTCCTGCAATTGGCCTCTCTGGGGCCCTTCAAAATTACTCTAATTCCTCTTTCCCAAGACATTTGATGACAGTGATCATGTACCTCCCCCAAGTCTTTCATTCAGGAGAAAGCACCCCAATTCATTGTTTATCATCATATTCAGATCACTAATTCCCTTCCCATCACCCTCTGAATAGCCCCAAGGTGGATATGCCTAAGACCAGGGATGCTCAGAAGTCTCTTACTGTGCTTGTGGGACTGACAACCTGGTCAAAGGAGCTTTAGGTAAATATGTAGGATATGAGCAGTGATTCATAAAAGTGGGTGGAGGCCTTAACCGGGTCAGGAAGCTGCAGATTGGTAGGAGCCAGGAGGTAACTAGAAGGTGAAGTTTGGTGAGGCCAGGGAAGGGCTCCCTACCCTGGGCTCCCCAGATCCCCAGAATCTCTAACTCAGCTAATCTATGTATGTTTCTTGTATTTTAGCCTCTACCCGCTTCATCACTAGTAAAGTCCTTTTGAAAACCCCACCCTGTTTCTCAGGTAACTAGAAGGAAGGGGACATCTGTATTTGGGCCAGGAGAATCTAGGCCAAATGGAGCTCCCTGGAGGCTGGGCATGGGCTTGGTAGCAAGGGATAAAAAAAGGGTACCCTTTCCCAGCAGCAATGTGGGCAGCCAAAAATTGTGAAGCAAGACTTCACGCCTGATGAAGTTTCCTCATTTGTTAACCAAAATCAAGCTATTATTAAAAACCTCCATCTCCATTATTTTCCTTGTTTCAGACGGACTGCTACCCAGGGATTACAGGTACCATCTATGAGTACGGGGCCCTCACCATTGATGGTGAAGAATACATCCCTTTCAAGCAATATGCTGGCAAATATGTCCTCTTCGTCAATGTTGCCACCTACTGAGGCCTGACAGTCCAGTACCTTGGTAAGCCTTGTTCCCAACTCTCTTGGGAGTTATAGGAAGAAATTGTTTATGGCTAGGCATATTCCAATCATAGATTTCTGGAGGGATGGGGGATGAGGTGAGAGTATTCTCTTCTGCGGTATTCCAATTCTACTTTCAGGGAAACAGTATTTATGCCTGAGAGTAAGTAGTCTCTCAGAAAAACCCCAGCCTGATAGGAACCTTCCTTCCCTTTGGAGAATCAAATGAAGAACCAGAAGGGGCATTAAAACATAGTATATCCCAGCTGGAAGCTACCTTAGAAGATAATTTTTAGAAAAAGCCTTGTAGAGATCTATGGAGGATGAAACTAGGCCCCAGACTGGCAATTTCAGTTGCATAGATAATTAAATACCAGTCAGGATCTAAACCCATTTCCTGACTCCCAGGGGGTCCACAGCTGCTTCCATTTTTACCATAACACTTTACTGGCACATATACACACACATTCACAAGTGATCATTTCAAAAGCCCAGAAGAAATGGCTGAACCAAAGTGGAATTCTCAGGCCTGAGGCTAGCCCCTTTCCCCACCCTTTCTGTGTTTATACCAGCAAAAATCCAGAACTTTCTGCTGTTTGGACACTTTCAGATGTCTAGGCTCCCATGATCCTGTGTTCCATGAGGGACATTATTCCCTCCATTTGACAGTCAATGAAATGGTGGCTCACACTTGGAGTTATTTCATCAGGTTACACAGCGAGTTAGTGGAAGAGCCAGGGCTAGAACACAGGCCTTCCATCTGTCTAGTAAGACCCCTTCTCTCCTCCTGTTTTTCTCTGGGTCAGAACTGAATGCACTACAGGAAGAATTTAAGTCCTTTGGCCTTGTTATCCTGGGATTCCCCAGTAACCAATTTGGAAAACAAGAACCAGGACAGAACTCAGAAATCCTTCCTGCTCTCAAGTGAGTTGGGCCTGGTGGGTGACGGGAAGGTGTTCCTGAGATGAGCATCCCCAAATCATGGCAACAAGCCCAGCAGTGCTCAAGGCCCTCTCATCACGGGAAGCCAGGATGGGAGGGGGAGGACAGTCATGGGTGAGCACTGGGTAAGGAATCCTGCAGGAAGACGGAATGAAGAACTGTGGGTGAAGAAAAGGTTAGTGTCCAGCTTCTCTGGGAGTAATGGAAAGGGCACTGGCCTTGAAGCTAGCAGACCTATGTTCATATTCTAGTTTTGTTACATGTGTGAGCTCAAGTAAATTGTTTTACCTAACTGGTGTCATTTTCTTCTGTAAAATATGGAACCTTTTTTTTTCCAGCTCTAAGTGTACAATCCTATTAAGATCCATTTCAATCCAAAAGTCCTTATTAAGTCTGAGTCTCTGTGAATTTAGACCCAGAAAAAAAGAATCTTCTGAGTGGGGATTATGTCACAAATGGTTAAAATAACAGTGGCTCAAGACAGCTTCTCCAAAGAAACCTCTCTATCCCATTTGCAACCCCAGGCTGCTCCGCCCTGCCCTCCCTTCCCTGCCCTCCCCATGGCCTAAGCCCTGCTTGGGTATCCTTCCTTGTTTTTGCTCCAGACCCATCTGACCACATTCTTGTTCACTATAGGCATGTACGCCCAGGTGGAGGCTTTGTGCCCAATTTCCAGCTATTTGAGAAAGGAGATGTGAATGGAGAGAAAGAACAGAAGTTTTACACATTCCTGAAGGTGAGTTGAGCAGCTTCTCAGTCACTTTAACAGGGAGAATTGTTTAGGGATTGAGGGAGATTACCCTTCTTACCTGGGCAGTCCCCTAGCAACGGTCAAGGGGCAACACTGATGAGGAGTAGGGCTACAAAGGCCGAATGTGTACATGGGTGGGTAGAGAGAGATACAGACTGACAGACTGACCAACCTCACCCCAGGAACAGCAGAATGGGTGCCCCTTGCCCACAGACTCAGGGTAGCTGTAATACAAGTGGAATCAGTATTACACCTGGAGTCAGAACAACATGAGAGAGAGAAGGAGAGAGAGACAGAGACAGAGAGAGGGAGAGAAGAGGGGGAGACAGAGAGGGAGAGAGACAGAGACAGGGAGAGAGAGAGAAGAGGGAGAGAGAGAGAAGGAGAGAAACAAAAAGAGAGAAGAGGGGAGAGAGAGGGGAGGGAGGGAAGGGGAGGGAGAGGGAGAGAGGGATGGAGAGAGAGAGAGAGAGAGAGGTTGAGCACATACCTCACCGTGGCATCATTTCACTTGCTCTTACCTGCTGGTTGAAGGGGGTGGGGGTGGGGAAAGGAACATTCCAAGATTGGGGACTGAATATGTGAGCAGGGAATAAGACAACACTCTGAACTTGTGATGCCTTGGTGGCCTGGGATGCAGGCTGCTTTCAATAGGGACTCATGAAGCATACGATTCAGAAGCACTCTGCAACACACATACACACACACACACTCTCTCTCTCTCTTCCTCTCTATCATTCACTCTTCTTTCACATCCTCTTCGTCTCCAAGGGCAAGCCTCCTACTGGCAGAATTCCCAACAGATGAGGTCCTATGCCAAAGCGAGAGTTGTAGGTTGGCTGAGATACAGAACCGATGCTTAGCCTAAGCCTCTAGGACCAGTTCAGGGTTTCCCCATTGTAGGCCAACTATAACTCTCTAGCACTGCATCATGCAAAGGGTGGAACAAGAATCTTCTTCCTATCCCTGGCCTCACTTTTTCACACATAGAAGAGGGTAGGACCAAGAATTGTGACTTCATTGGTATAGAGTACTACTTATTGGGTAAGGAGATTCCCTTCACCAGTACACATTCTCAGACACAGGCTCAATAAGCAGCTGGGAGCCCTGAGAGGTTAAGGGCCCTACCCAGGATCACGCAGCTGCTGTGAGTCAGAGGCAGGGCTTGAACACAAATCATCCTGACTCCAAAGTCGGTTCTCTATCCATTACCCCACACTGCCTCTCACTACTGCTTGTGTTATTTACCTTATAAAGCTGTTTTGAGAAAAGTGCTTCACAAACCATCAAGACTCCTCTCCACCAGTCCCCAGTAAGTGATGACATTATTTCCACTACACTAAGAGGAGGGTTCCTGCATTTAGCTGTCTTGCTTTTGGAGTGCCTTGAAGGCCTTTTTAACATCAGTGCTGGAAAGGATGTTACAGACTATCTGGTCTAACTCTTTTGTCATTTTACAGACTGGGAAACTGAGGCCCAGTTTAGGTGATTCCTAAGGTCCTTCTCTTTGATGCTAAAAAGGTTCCAAGTCTGCAGGGTTCCCAAAGGGTCATCTGCTATCTGGATAGTAATATGAGTGATACGCGCTTGCCTGGTGTTATCATGTGGGGCAGGACCTTAGGTACTTTACCTAGTATTCTGACTATTAAACAGGATTTTGGGAGGAGTGTGGGAAGAGAGAGGCAGAAAAGTGTCTGACTCTAAAAGATGGGGTGCTCATTATTTCTATGCTTCCATGTACCCTGCAGAATTCCTGCCCTGCCCCCTCTGAACTCATAGGCACATCCAAAAACCTCTTCTGGGAACCCATGAAGGTCCATGACATCCGCTGGAATTTTGAGAAGTTCCTGGTAGGGCCAGATGGTATCCCCATCATGCGCTGGTACCACCGAGCCACCATCAGCACAGTCAAGGTGGACATCTTGGACTATCTGCGGAAGCGTGGCAGCCAAGACAGGACTGCTGAAGACTGGCAGAAGTAACCACTGCCCTCAGGGAGTAGAAAAGGGATACTGTTCAGGGAAGGGATTGCCCCAGCCCACAACCCTAACCAGACTGTACTGTCTGTCCAAAACCCCACTGTACAAGATGCTGCTCTCAGATATCAGGATGCCTATGCACACAGATATATTTTCAGGGGTTGTGTGCCTAGGTGTGCATGAGATCAGAGATAAGTGCAGACACCCACCTCCATACCCCAGGTCCTTGCTCTACTGAATACTCAGTTTATTTTCCCATATTAATGTCTTCCCATCCCGACCAACAGAGAAAAATCAGCTTTTAAGTCAGGTTACTGAGCCTCTCAGATCTATTCCTCAGGAGAACTATGGTCCTGGAGTTTCCCATAACTCCCCAATGAGTCCCTCTGCCTTAGCTCATCTGAAGTAAGATGCCTTGGAAGGCCGGTGACCCACTTAAAATAAGCCAGGCCCCTGCCCAATACAACACAATCCTTCTCTCCCTTCTCTGAACAGCCCTTTTAAACCCCCGTGGCCCCACCCCATAGAGTTACACGCTGGTGAGCTGCCTAAAGGGCTCTGCCAGGGCAAAAGACTGGTGTGAAAGAAGAGAGAGAGTGTCCTAAACTAAGGGACAACATCTCTATGATGGTGGGATCCAAAGCCTCTCCAAGGCGGATCCCATCAGAGCCTGCAAAGGTGTCATGACCCTTAGTGCATTCAGGTTGTGACACCCAAGCAGGGATGCTGCCCCCTACATGGGGACACTCACCCTCTCCTATCACTCTGGCCCCCCCTACATTAGTCATACCCACTGGTGACAAATAAAAACCTTTCTGCAGCACCTGAGACTTTCATGTTTCTTCCATTTCAGGGATTTTTTTTGGAGGGGGAGGAATTAGAAGCTACCAGCTTTGCACTGTTGAGTCCATCAAAACACAAATTGTCCCATGAGTCCAACCATCTCATTTTAGAGAAAACTGACAACCTCAAAGGGGCTTTAAGGTTTGGTTTGGTTTTAGGTCACACAGCAGAGCTGGAAAATTCATTCAACAACTTTTTATTGAGGACCTACTATGTACAGAGTCCTGGGAAGAGAAAACAGATGTGGCAAAGAATAGTCCCTGACCTCAGAGGGGAGAGATCAGGAGATTGGCCAGTGGGTCTGAGGGGAGCACACAGGTAGCCCTTCAGCCCCAAACAAGTAGTGCGTCCTGACTCTGAGTGATGAAAATCATAACTTAACATACTGCCCTGATGAGAGGCCAAGGGCTTATTTTTTCATTTTTATATGTGCTGACTTCCAGAGGCTGAGTTCCCAAGGTGCTTCACTAGCTTGGGTTCAGAGTATTCATCTGGAAAAGAGGGACTTTCCTAGGGAAGGAAAAGCTGTCAGAATTTGTGGCTATGGTGAGGGGTAGGGGGTCTCAGAGAACAGACAGTAAGAACTTGGTTAGCTCCATAAAGCCCCTGGTTGGTTCTTCCCAAAGATGAAGGGAATACGAAAGCTCATCTCCAGGATCATTCTTGGAAGGGAAGAAGTGGGAGATGGGACCAGGGAGAAGGGCACACAAAAGGGGACAGGCTAGGAAATGACTTGGAAAGTCAGAGAGCACAGAGCACCATACTCTAGTCCTCCTTGGGGTAAGAAAAAGGATGTGAAGAAAAATTGGGTAAAGACTTTAGCTTTGTTTTCGGTCTCAGAACTGTCCCAACAGTTGGCGTGGATCACCCAATCACACTCCAGCCCACGACACCATGGTGCTCTTCTTTTACTTCTTCTCATCCCAAAGCCAGACAGCCAAGTCCATTTCAAACTTTGGGAAAGACCACAGTGACCACAAGCAGACAACCCAAACACTCTTGCCACACCACTGAGGCACAGGAGGCCCTGCAAAGTATCTAGCCAATGTGACTAGAGGGAAAAAAAGACCAGGTGCCAGAAGAAAAGTTAAGGCTCAAAACTGGGGCTACTCTTAACCAGAAACATTAACATCTAGTCAGCTCTTTTCTCCTAAACCAAAACAGTACTCTGTATCTGTTCTGGAGGGGATGCTGGGAAGTGACTAAAAGTCTGAAAACAAATATCTATACCTTG
Organism: Notamacropus eugenii; assembly: GCF_028372415.1. Taxonomy (NCBI): domain Eukaryota; kingdom Metazoa; phylum Chordata; class Mammalia; order Diprotodontia; family Macropodidae; genus Notamacropus; species Notamacropus eugenii. The sequence continues at coordinate 379,351,318 of NC_092872.1, forward strand.
GCCAACACATATTACACTGGCCCAAGAGACGATGTGTCCATTTGGGGAAAAGGGTCAGAAAAGGGGAAAAAACAATCAATAGCTCCTGACAGTGTTACCTGGAGGATTCTGACCCATTGTGGAGTATCAAGAGCCATGTAACTCCACTCTCCTTTTCTCTAGATCTAGACCCCAGCTCCTCTCTCATCCCACCTTTCCTATTTCTAGATGGGAAACAAAAGTCTTCCATGGGCACTCCCGCTGGAAAACAAAGAGCTCCTAACAAGCAGAAAACTCAGTGGTCTGTGAAGGGTCCAGATGGGGTGAGGTGAAGAGAAAGACAGACACAAGGCCCAGTCCCCACCCTCTGCTCCTACTGCCCCATCATTTTTGTTCCAATAGCAGCTCTGGTCATATGGTTAGAATGGCCTCTAGTACTTTGGTAATCCGGTTCAGGCAGTTCTGAAAGATGAAGATAGTCAGGTTACAGAGGAATGGTCACAATGAATCCCCTCGTTTCTTCCTAAGCCCCATCATTTGCATTGTTAGAAATCACCTTATCCCTCTATCTCATCACCTGAGAAGCCAACAGTTCTTGTGCCCACTGCTTGAGCAGTATTTGTACCTAAGAAGAAAAGGAAAGACTGAAAGGGTACCTTGAAAGGGCACTTCTCAGATCCCCTCTACCCACTCTTGTTCAGGCCAGAGTCACCTGAAGCACTTGTCCCCACCAAGCCAAGTCAGTGATCTTAAACACTTAAGCATCTTTCAGTTCATTCAGCCAATGTCTATAGCTGAGGTAGATGTCACTTAAATGAATCTACTAGCCAATAAACTCTGAGAACAGGGTTCTATATCTTAGTCTATACTTTTCTCTCCCTGACTGTATGTTCTACATACAGTAGGTGTTTAAAAAATTGTTGAACTGTACCGAATTAATGGCTGACACTGACAATGAGAGAATTCTTACCATTCTCTGAAGACTCGATCAGGGCAGCAGCATACTGGGCGCTCCGCCAAGCATATTCCGGCTGAAATAGTTATTCGTGCTTATTATTCAAGCCCTAACTAACCCACCAACATTTTAAGCAGAAAATACACATTGAAAGCCTATTAAACTTGCCTAGCATTGTCTTAGGTTCTGTGGGGAATACAGAACTGTGAATCATAGCCTCTAACCTTAAAGAACTCATAATCAGGCTGTGGAAATAAAACATACATGCATACATGAAACAATCTGGAATGGAAAGATAAGGAAAATAGAAAACCATCAAAGCTTTTAGAAAAGAGATGGATCTTTAGCTAGACCTTGAAAGGCAGGCTGGATTTGGAGAAGTAAAAGGGAAGAAGAAGGGCCCTCTAGGTAAGAGGAAGAAGACATGGAAATGGGACCAAGCCCTGCCTTATCAAGTTCAACAGGAGCCAGGGTTATCATGAAGGATGTTTCTCTTAGCGGAATGAGAGATAAGATCAGATGGGTAGGGTCTGACTGTAAAAGGGCTGGAAGCCAAGAAGGATTCTAACTTGATTAAGTAGACAACAGGAAACCATCATTAACGATAATTAACATGTGGATAAGGCTCTGAGGTTCACAAAATAGTTTGGCCAGCACAACCCAGGGAGGTAGGTGATTGTAAGGATTAGCCTCATTTGAAAGATAATGAAACCAAATCTCAAAGAAACAAAGTGATTTGCCAAAGATCACAAAGCCAACACATTTCAGTATTGGGATTCAAACTCCAGGTGTCTGGATGCCAAGACCACTGTTCTTTCTGTTAGGACATGCTGCCTTTAGGGTACATATGAAATAAGACTACTTAAGGTACATCGACTGGCCAGGGACAGGTTGGATTGAAGGGGAAGAGACTGGGAAAAGGTGGGAAATAATTTTAGAGACTGCTGCTGTAAACCAGCCTCGAGGACCTGCACAGAAAGGCAGCAGACAGGAAAACATTTGGATGAAGTCAACAAGACTTGGAAACAAAAGAAGAAATGACAGGGAGAAAACTAAAAATATGCTAATATTTCTAACAGAAACAGGTGATTTTTATGAACTTGGCTAAATCAAGCCCTGCTACTTTCTCATGCTTCCTCCTTCAATCTTTTCTTGATGACTCCCAAGATTCTGAAATGACAGGAGAGCTAGAAAGGCCAGAATTTCCTAGTCACAGGCTAGAATCCAAGGTAGGTCTCTCCTCCTAGCTAGGGCTCAGTTCTGATGCCAATGATTATGGCACTGAGAAGATTCATATTTTCACTACACTGATCCCTGCTGCAAAATTTACAGGACTCCAGATGTTGAGCTGAAAGGAACCTTGGAGGTCTAGTTCCCCTAGGTTGGGTTCAAGCATACTGACCCTGTAGGTGTAGGTTGAGGGGAGAAGGACACAGAGAGGAAAAAATCTGGGGAGAAAAATGGATGAGGCTAATGCCAAGGAAAGCAACTCACCAGATGGAAAAGGCGGGAGTTGGGGATTGGAGGTGGATGCTCTGTGGCCATGGGTGGGGGCGGATATCGGATTTCTGACCAGTCCTGAAAACCACGGTGGTGCAGGAATCGGGGTACTGGTTGGTATGCACAGGGATAGGCCCCACAGATCCGCTCCTGGAGGGGGTCCATGTGGTATCTCTCTCCTGGGGCCTACGAAGAAGGGCAAAAATCAAGTTCAGGCTTCAGATAACCCAGGTCACCTCACTCTAACCAGCAGCACCTAAGTATTTAGAATCACAAGAACCTTAGGGAATACATTTTTAATTGATGTCATAAATTCACAAAATTAGAAGGGAGCTTAGTGACCTTACTCAAGGTCACAATCAGTGGCAGAAACGAGCCTGAAAACTGACTTTTCTGACTCCAAGGTAAGCATTCCACCTACAGTATATGTTGCCTATACCCAAAATGAAAAGGATTTGCAACCAAAACAGGAAAAGACAAAAACAAAAAACCTGCTGGGCTGTTACAGCCTAACTTTCATCCAAAAACACACCTGGGAGCTCTGTCCAGGGTTCACCACAGGATTCTTTACCTTCATCTTCCGTTTTTGCTGCATGACGGCTTCCCTGGTTTTCTCTTCCTCCTTGAAAGCCTTCAGCTAAGAGAAATACAGATAACCCATTTAGAAAACAAAGGTACCCAGCCAATCAATGAGCCTAGAGCCAGGAAGGCACACCCAGGCAGCCCATGAAAAATTTACCCTGCCATCTGACATATTTCTATCCAGGGTTCTTCACGCAGGACTTCAAAAAGCTAGATCTACAGAACTGGCCAAGGTCAGGGCACAAAGACAGATATAGTCTAGATGCTTGCCAGGCTTGGATAGTCAGGAAAAGACTAAACTGTAAACATCTTAGGGAAGAGCAAGGTCATAAAACAGTGCCCAGGATGTTCAGATACACCATTAGAATAGAAAGTGGGATTAGGTGAATCCAGAATCTTTGAGCTGGAGATATATTAATAATGCCTCTAGTCCAATCCTCCCTAATTTTACAGAGGAAAGTGAAGTCCAGAAAAGAGGAAATGTTTTGCTCAAAGTCACATAGCAACCAATAGCAGAGCCAATTCTAGAACTAGGGTCACCTGATTCCCATACCAAGAGTTTCTTTCATTAAACCAGGTCTACCTCTTCATACTTCATTTCTGCTCCAAAATCTGAGATATTCCCAAAGATGAAAAATATAGTGCAGGTGAAAGGATACTAGACTGGGAACTAGCTAATTTCATGATCATTAAGTCCTACTGCCTCTCTTGCCTCAGTTTCCTCCATGTTAAAGGAGATCGGATGAGATAAACTCTAAAGGCCTCGCATAATCTTAAAAGAAGCAAGAATCTACAATCTACATAGGACTGTGCTGAAACCCAGCATGCTTCTGCCCAGATCCCATAACTTGTCAGTGCACTCATCAGTGGTGCTAGATTCCAATTTCTCCCTGACCATTTCAAAGCTATTACTCATCATTACACGTGAAATACAAAATGCTATTAATGAATCAATACTAGTTCAGTCCCACATTAATATCTCACTCTTTGCACAGATACAGTTTCAGAAAGAAGACTGTGTAGTTGATTTATCCATAACCTCTTCCCACTGTTAGTCACATGAATCCAACCACAGGTCATGATAAACCATCACTGTTCTCATCAGGTATCAGTAATAATTTTTTGGACTCAGATGTGTGATTTCATTATCAAAGGCAACCCCATTAAGGAAACTTCCTTTTCTCCTACCAATGCAGACCAAAAATGTTTTGCAACTTAGCCTAGGACTGATTTACTGAATAATTACTTAACTGACCCAAATAGTCTAGAAAAGATCAGAGGTGAGGCCAGAACCGAAGTCTTCCTCACTCTGAATACTGCATCTTCTATACCATATTTCCTTTCTACTAAGCATCACATGCTTCCCTGGGGCCTTCCCTGGGCATCCTGTTCCATCACCCCATCCTCCTCCTCCTATTTCACCACAAGGTTTCCCACGCTCACTTGGGCATTTGACAGGGTAACCTGGGCCTGAAGCTTCTCCAGCTGCTTCTTCAACTCTTCCTTTTCTTCATTCATTCGTTCACGATCACTCCGTTCTCTTTGAAAATCTTCTTCAAAGATTTTAACCTGTTAGACCGAGGATGGAGAAGTCAAGGCATTAATGAAGGCCTAGGCCTTTGAAAGATGTTAAAGTGCCAAATGTTGTGTCTGTGGATGACTGCAATTTCACAAATGATCAACAAAAAGAATCAGGGAGGAGAGTAGCTGGAGTCTAGAATACAGAATGCTGTTACCATGCCAAAAATCCCATGACACAATTGGCAAATTGTTCCTAAAACTCATTTTCATACTGGAGTATGCACACTACAAACCACATCTCCCATTTCTCCCTTTCCCATGACTTCCCTTCCCATTCCCCCTCCTTACCTGTTGCTTCAATAATTCATTCTGGGTGAGTAGCTCTTGTTTCCGCAGAAGCCCTCCTGGTTCCTCAGGACTTCCAAAGGCAGTGGGTGTAGGGGATGGAGAGGCCTGAATATTCAAGGCTTCCTCCAGGGCCTTAGGATCAGAGAGAATTAAGTTATGGCAGTTTGTAGAAGCATCGAATGGCCAGATCCCTTTTAGGGACCACCAACCATCCTTGAACTGTTATCCATAAAAGCGGAAAAGCAACTCCAGGACCTCTAACTCAAGCTTCCTCCTCTGACAAGACAGAAGGACCAAATGGTGAAGGCCTGGGACCTAGCATAAGGATATGCAGAAAGCCAGGAAGTATGTGTCAAATCTTTTCCATAGTCAAATGTGTTCTCTGGGGAAAGGCATTCCAGAAAAGAGGGGAAAGGCAAGAAAGAGGAATCTGGTCTATTTAATAACAATCTCTGACATTTCTGTAGCATTTTTCTTACTTCATCAGAAGCATAATGGATTTGGCTGTGACCCTTCATTTTACCTCTAGGTACGTCTTTTTGTTTCAAGTTTGCTTTCTGTAAACAATACACTGCTGAATTCTGTTTTCTAAGAACACATTTTATGGGTGAACTCATCCAATTCACAGTTATGACCATTAATTGACTGTTTCCCTCCATTCTATTCTTTTATGCTTTTCCTCTTGGTTCCCCATCCCATCTTTAAGATTTTGCTTCGCTTAAGACCAATCCCTCCTTTAGTTTTCCCTCTCTTAGGCCTCTCTTTCCCTTCTTTCCTTTCCCTTATGTTACCTTATTGAGTAACATGCATTTCTGAACCCAACTGTGTGTGTATTCATCCCTCCTTTGACTAATTCAGATGAGAATGAGGGTCAAATGTTGCCTGTTCCCCTCATATCTTCCTCCTTCTTTGTACAGACTTACATTTATGCACCCTAATTGAGTGATTTTTCCTCATCCTTCTCCCACCCAACCTCACAGGGTAATTTCTTCTTACCCTCCCTTTCCATTCTTCTAAGATCATCAAAGCATAACAGAACTACTACCATGTCTTCTATGATCACTGATGATGACAATATTCTGAGAGAATATATGTATTATCTCTACGTATTAGAATGTGAAAAGTTTATTCTTATTTAGTCCCTTATGGTTGCTTTCTCCTTTACCTTTTTAGATTTCTCTTGACTCCTGTGTTCGTATTTAAAAGCTTCTACTGAGCTCTGATCTTTTCGTCAGGAATGTTTTGAAGTTTTCTATTTCTTTAAAGAATCATTTTTGCCCCTATAAGATTGTATTCAGTTTGGGTCAGTAAATTATTCTTGGCTGTAAGTCTTTATCTTTCGCATTCTGGATTAGATTCCAAGCTCTCTACTACTTTTACTATGGTGGTTGCTAAACTCTGTGTGGTGCTGACTGTGATCCTTGGTATCTAAATTCTGTCTGACTGCAGTCTCTTTTATTTGACCTTGAAGTTCTAAATTTTGGTTATATTTCTGGGTGTTTTCATTTTGGGGTTTCTTTAAGTAGGTGAGGGGTGGATTCTTTCTATTTATACTTTGCTTTCTAGTCCTAAGAGATCTAGACAATTTAGTCTAATGGTTGCTAAATTATCTCCCCTTGATTTGTTTTCTGGGTCAGTTGTTTTTGCAGATATGCCTTACATTTTTTTTTCAGGCTTTTGACTTTGTTTTAATATTTCCATTCTCTTCCAATCTGACCACTTCTCACTATCCTTAGATGGATCTTCATCCAGGTCACACCTGCCAACTATGGGTGTCTTACAAAACTCTGTCCTAGGTCTTCTTCTCTTCTCTCTCTATACAACTTCACTTGGTGATCTTGTCAGCTCCCACAGATGTAATTATTGTCTATGCTGATGATTCTTAAATCTTCTTATCCAATCCTAACCTTTCTCCTCACTTCCAGACTTGCTCTTCCAACTGTCTAGTAAACATCTCAAACTGGATGTTGCTTAAACACATGTCCAAAACCAAACTCATTATCTTGATCCCTCAAAGCTCTGCCTCCTTCCTAACTTCCCTGTTACTTGGAAGGGCACTACCACCCTCCCAATCACCCAGGCTCACAACTCAGGTGTCATCTTCATTTCCTCACTCTCTTATTCCCCACATCCAATCTGTTGCCAAGGCCTAATGATTTTACCTTCCTGATATCTTAAATATGGCTCTGACACTCTCTCCTCTTCTCTCCTCTGACACTGCCACACTCTGGTGCATACCCTCACCTGCACTGCCTGCTGGCTGGTCTGCAAGCCACAAATCTCTCCCCGCTGCAGGCCATGCTCTACTCAGTTGTCAAAGTGATCTTTCCAAAGCAGTGGTCTAACTATGTCACCTCATTACTAAACAGACTCCAGTGGGTCTCTATCACTTTCAAGGCTGAATATAAAATCTTTACATTCAAAGTTCTATATGACTTGCCCCCTTTCTCCACTTTTCTAGGCTTGTTATACCCCTCACCTCCACCATATACTCTATGATCCAGGAATCCAGGCCTCCTTGTTGCTCCTCAAACAAGATGCTCCCCACCCAACTCTGAGTATTTTCACAGGCTATCTCTCCCCCCACCCTCTATGCCTAAAAAGTTCTCCATCGTCTTCTCTGCCTCCTGGCTTCCTGGCCTCCCTTCAAGCCTACATTACAATTCCACCTCTTACAGGAAGCCTTTCCAGATCTCCCTTAATTTTAGTGTCTCCCTCTGTTGATAATTGTAAATTTATCCTGGATACAGTTTGTTTTTACATAGTTGTTTGCATGCTGTCTCCCCCACTAGACTGTGAGCTCCTTCAGAGTAGTGATTGTCTTTTACCTCTCTTTGTGTCCATAGGGCACACAGTGCCTGGCACACAGGAGGTGCTTAATAAATGTTTATTTACTGACCAACAGACCCATGGAATCATTAACTTCCAATTAGCGCATTCTGATTTTCAGGGAGTTTGTTGCTTGGGCAAGATTTTGTACCTACTGTTTCAAGGTATTAGTTCTCTTTCCAGCTTTTTCTTCCTTATCTCTCACAGCCTTTTCCATTGTTTCCTCCAGCACTCTCATTTGGCTTTTTAAATCTTCTTGTATTTCTTTGAAAAACTCTTGATTCATCTCTTCCAATAATTCTGGATTTGTGCTGAAACTGAATTTGTATTTGAAAGTTTGCTTGTAGATGTTTTAGAGTCATCTTCTTCCTCTGGATTTGAGTCTTGACTTCAGATTTTATATTAGGACTAGGCACTTTGTACTTCTGGAGGAAACATCTCACCTGAGCTTTGTCCTTTGAGGTCCTTCTGCTGCATTCCTGGGGCATTGTCTGTTGGGTCGTTCCTGGATATGGCTTGCAAATCTGCAGTGCTCCCAAAGTGGTCTGATTACGGACACTTTCCTCCTAGTCTGACCTGGGTCTGGGTCTGTGTAACACTTCTGTATTCCTGTCCCTGCTGAACTCAGTCAGCTATCTGGAAAGGCCTTCAGGGTCAGAGTGACAGAACTGTAGGCTCCCCTGTGGTCTGGAATTCCTGCCTTGGTTATTCTACTGCGGGGTTCAGACTGGGAAATTGGCTGAAACTGAGATCCTGTTCTGCTCCTAGGGTCAGAATCACAACAAAGCTGCTCTTTGCCTTTGAACTTGTTCCTAGCTTAGCATACAGTCCCTGAATCTACAGAGTACCTTACCTTGAAATGCCATCTCCAGGTACAAGTCCCCTCCTCAGTCCACCCTGGATCTGGGACCTGGGACTGGTAAATGAGTGATGGACCTGCCAATTGGCACCTATTCCTATACCCTACACAAGTGTAGGACCCTCTATGCTGGACCTGGGACCATTTTCCCTGAGCACAGCCTCTCTTAGCACTGGAATGTTCCACATACTTTGTTCCTCAGGGGCCACAGATGTTTCTGTCTATCTCTTTATGACAACCTGAGCTGGAAAAATGATTCACTGTTTTTCCTTGGATTTCCTGATCTGGTCTGGTACATTCTCTAGATCTTTGTGGAAGAAGGATGGGGGACAGTACAGCTACTCTTCTTCCTGTGACTTCGCCATCCTGTCTCTACCTCTGCGCATTTTTCTTGAGCTCCCTTCAGCTTCAATTCTGTATCCCCAGCTGCCTGGTGAACATCCCTATTTTGTTATCCCATCAGCAACTAAAACTCCACACATCCCACACCTGCCCTTGGATCCAACTTCCTTGTTTCTTTCGATGGCACCACCCTGCTTCCAGTCATCCAGGTCTGAAATTTCAGTCATTTTTTGATTATTTCTGCTCTCACCACTCACATCTAATCAGTTGCCAAATCCTATCAGATCTACCTCCACAAATCCCTCAAATCTGCCCCCATTCTCTCCATTTATATGGCCCCAGTTCAGGCCATCATCACCGCTCCAATCTATCCTCTATGCTGCTGCCAAAATAATCAGGTCTAATCATGTCTCTTCCTTCCTCAAAACATTCAGCAACTCCCTACTGCCTCTAAGATAAAACAGAAATCTCCCAGCCTGGCACTTAAGTGCCACACATATAGAGTAATCAGGATAGGTGGGAGTGAGGGGTGAAGCGGGGCAGCAATGACTGCTAAGATAATGGTGGCCCTTAGCTTGTTTTCTGATCTGTAGCCAAATATTTGTATTTATGGCTCGGATCCACCTCCCCAACTGTGAATTGTCCAAGATCAGTAGAGATTGGAAAAAAGAGAAGTGAGAAAAAGCAAAGACTTGGTCATCAACAAAAAACAGAGTGGAAAGGAAAGGAAGTGGACAGCCATCCCAGGGCACCAAACAAGGGACAAGGGATACTGGGAACAGGCACTGATTGCCAAGATGCTTACCTTGTTCAGACGCTGGATCTCCTTCTCCTGGTAATCTCGCTGTCGAGTAAGGGGAGTCAGCTGATCCTGGAGGTACTTAGCCCTCTGCCTCAGGTCCTTGCCTTCTGCTGTTAATCTCTCTTTATCAGCCTGGGGTGGAAAACAGGTAGAAGCTAAACAGAAGACCACCTCATCCCACACCATCTAAGCAGGGGTTCTTCACCTTTTTTAGTGTCAGAAACCCCTTTGTCAGTCTGCTGAAATCTATGGACTCCATCTTAGAATAACGTTTTTAAATATATAAAACAAAATATATAAGATTACAAAGGAAATCAACTGTACTAATATAGAATTTAAAAAAAAAAGTTCACAGGACCAACCCTCCCCTCCCCCAGCTTCAGAACCCAGTTTTATAAAAGGAACAAGTAGACTGCCTTCCTTCCTTTGTAAGATCTTGGAAGGCTAAATCTGAAGGACCTCAAAACAAATAGCATATAATTTTGAAACCAGGAGGGATCTTAGAACACACTGAGTTGGAAAAGGCCTTGAGTCATAGGAAATAGATTTTTCACAGCTGGAAAAAACCCTATAAATCACCTATGAGGGATGGGGAACCTCTAGTTCCTTGGGTGTGGCCTTTTGACTGTGTTCAAGTTCTACAGAACAAATCCTTTTATTAAGGGGATTTGTTCTGTGAAGTTTGGATTCAGTCAAAGGGCTGCACTTGAGGACCTAGAGGGCCACAGGTGGCCTCAAGAGCACAGGTTCCCCATCCCTGAGTCCTAGTTCAACTCTTCCATTTTTATCAAGGAAAATGGGCTCAGTGTGAGAAAGAAACTTAATCTGTGTCTCACAGCCACTTCCATTTAACTCTTAAGTCTTATTTTTTTTTCCCTGTAGGAAACCCTGTGGCAAAGAGTAAAATCTTTCTGAGAGTGAGGCATTCATGTAAGTATAGGACTGGCTCACTCATACCCTCTCTCATACAGGCTAATCACCTCAAAAGAACAGTCCCCTTATGCAAGAAAATACCTCATTCCACTGTTTAGGCAGATCACTGATCCATCTGGATAGAGACAATTTAGACTCCAGAAGAGGAGTGAGGAGGTGAGGCTATTATGTTTATGACCATCTCCTATATAGTACTTAATGAAATCCAGGGTCCCAAACAATAACAATGCTCATTTGTAGACTTAAGAGAATTTTCAAACCCACAATCTCATCTCATTCTCACGAAGTACACAGGACAGGTGGTATTGTATTATCACTAGTGGATAGATAGGAAGACTCAAACCCAGAGATGTGAGTTCACTTGCCCAATTCAGAGAGTGGCACAGTCATGACTATAATTCAAGTACAGTGCCAAGGTCCCTTTTCCCCAGAATTTGGGTTTACATGTTAAAGGTAGATTTGTAGCCCTTCTCAGCAGCCCCATAGATTTTGGCCTCGGCACCACAGGGCACATGATTGAAGAGGATGAGTCAGATAACACTGTCAAAGCCAGAGCCCTAAAAGAAGGGAAGGAAAGGGGCCAGGTCTTTTTAATCCATTCCCCTGAGTGTCAATGTGGGCAGTGTAGGGAAAGAGCCTCCTGGTCAGATCTCGGGGTAAACTCACACAAGAAAGTAGGCAGAGAAGAGCAAAAACAGAGGGGCAAAAAGGTCACAGTTTGAGAACCTTCAGACTCGGAGTGAAGGGATCAGGGGAGACACAGATGTGAAATTTGTTCTTAATGATAAAGGTCAGATAGGTCAAAAATATCCAATAAAGTTGACACACTATCTTTCCAGGAACAATCATCTAAACAAAATGTGTGAAAATGTGTGAAAGAACAAGAGATCTATTTGTGTAAGACAAGTTAGGAAACCAACCCCCTGGCTCTTCCTCCTCCTCCCCAAGTAGACATGAGAACATGTCACACACCTCTTCCTTACTAACTCTGTTTCAGCCAAACACGACTCCCTCTTAATGCTTTTCATGCTTCTCACCTCCCTATCTTTGCTCAAGTCACCCTCTATTCCTGGAATGTCCTTGTCTCACCATTTCCTCTTGCTGTTCAAGGTCTAGCTGTAAGGATGCCTCATCCATGAAGCTTTCTCTGATTTGTTCAGGAAGGCTGTGGCTCTGCACAGCCCACCCTCACTTAAATCCAATTCACTTGCATGTCAAGGCATCCCCTCCCTGATGTCATGGTCCTCTTGGAGAATGAAGGACAAACAGCAATTCCCATTATATATGTCTTATCTTTCCACTAAATTCTGAGTTCCCTGAATGTAGAAATCTTATCTTATTCATCTTTTTTTCTCTTCCTCATTCTATAGCACAAGGCCATATGCACATAGACAGGCACTTAATAAAAGTTTGCTGAAAGAAAGAAGAAAGGAATACATTCAAGGTCTGAAAAAAATTCCTGATCCCAGGAATTCCTGGAACCCTATAATTGGAAAACAGGTTCAACCAACACAGGTAGAGAGAATCTATTATTTTACCTATGTGGCTTTTAAGTTTAACCATGCTCAACTGGCATCTTCAACTCCCCATTATCCACTTTGTGGATTACATGTAACAACTGCTTAACCATAAGACAAGTATAGGATTAAGGTAAATGAACTATAGAAAATAATCATCATCACACAACGTGTTCCAAAGCCACAAAGAAACAACGTTTGCATTATTCCTACTGCTGTACCTCCACACTTTGTGGTACAAAGATTCAGAAGCTGATCATATCCTTAAGTTTAATTAAACAGATGGTCAAAAATTTCTGACTATTAAATTTATGCACAAGTGCATTTGTAATTAAGATATCAATCGTCAACAAAATGGTTCCAAATGTTGAAATGCAAGAGTAGATCAAGAATCATAGTATGGCTTATTTCAAAGTTTCAAGGTGTTACCTCACTCCTGATTTTGTGACAAAATGGAAACAGCCCAAAGTCTCATTCCTATTAGAAAGGAGCTAAGGCTAGAGTCCTAGGCATAGAAAAGAACCAGGAAACATGCTTGGATAAAAACAAGAATGAGTTAAGGTATGATTCTGAAGAATTTCTTGATCCTAAGGATGATTAAGCCCTAGTCCCCTCCAGCTCTCAAATTTTATGCATTTATGATGGAAGAGGTTATAGAATCAACTACTATTTGCTGTAGATGACAGGAAGCTGAACCAGTTCATCCCTTAATGTCCCATCTAGCCTTCTATGTCATGTAAGTCCCATTCAAGAAGAAAATTAGGTACTGAAGTTTCCTAGGCTCTCCTTATTCCTACTCTGGGATGTTCTCCAACTCCACCCTGACAGAGTCTAACAGTAAGCAAAGGAAAGGCCTGACTCGAGGGGAAAGGCTGAGGGGACCATGCTTGCCTCCTCCATTTCAATCTTGGACTTAGCCAGGAGAAGCTTTCTATCAAAGTCTCGCTGCTTCTGCTCTCGATCAGCCTCCAGTTCGCTCACCAACTTCTGAGAATCAGCCAGCTTCTGTCGTAGTTCTGTGATCTGTGTAAATGAAGGATAAGTGATAATGAGCAAAGGGTCCCAGGCTTAGGTCAGGGTCTATGCTATCTCTGCTCAACCATCCTTGTCCCCAACAAACCCAATGTCCCAAGGCTCAGATGCCTTGGAATCCTTGAGTCTTTGAGAAAGAAGATGGAGACCAAAACTTTCAGGCATCCTGCAGTGAAAAACTCAAATTTTTCCCTCTTCTCAAATCAATTAATTAATTAACTCACATGAATATAGTCCTATAATGTTTATATAAAGCTTTCAAACCAAAATTTTATGAAGATAGTAATGTAACGATTATCATCTTTCTTTTACAAATGAGGAAACTGACACTTAGGAAGCTGAAGTGAGTGACCATAGTCATATAACTAAGACGTATGACTCAAGATTTGAATATGGCTCTCCTGAATTCAAGTACAGCAGTACTTCTACTACAACATATCACACTGATCCAAATAAAGTCCATAATGGCTAGAAAGGAGCCTATATTACCTTCTGTTCATACTGCTGCTTCATAGAACGAAAATGCTGGTCCCACTGCTTGTTCACCTCCAGAAGCTATGGGAAGAAGCCAAAGTTAGCAAGAATTTGGAGTCCAGCTCTCTGCCAATCCTGAAACAAACAACCTTCATATAATCTCAGCAGGGGAAAGATATAGGTCATGGATCCACAGAATGTAACTCAACCCACTTGTATTCATCATCTAATCTATATAGCTAGGCTTGTGTAGACACAAAGGGCGGGGGGAGGGGGGAGAGAGCCAAGATGGTGGAGTAGAAAGACACATATAGTCTAACGCTTCCCCCACAGCCCACAAAATACCTGTAAAAAATGACTCTCAACAAATTCTAGAGCAGCAGAAACCACAGAACAACAAAGCAAAAGAGGTTTCCAGCCAAAGGCAACCTGGAAGGCTGACAGGAAAGGTCTATCTCACAGGATGCTGAGTAGAACGGAGCGCAGCCCTGACCATGTGGCACTGGGAGGAACAGGACCTGAAGAGACCTCCGGGGCAAAGTTCCCAGCACAGAGGGTCCCAGATACCTCAACCCACAAGCAATAAAGAAAGTTCCAAAGGTCAGCGTGGGAGGGCTTTCCCAGCAGGGCAAGAGGGGAACAGGGTTCCTGATGGCAGCAACAGCAGCAGCAGGCTGCAGGCAGCTACAGTGGCTGGGAAGCAACCTGGGTCCATTGTCCAGGCAGTTCAGCTTAAAGCCTCTAGCGGTAGGGAGCAGCTGATCTAAACCTCAGCCCTCAGTGACGGCCCCTCCCCAACCCAAAGCCCCAGGGAATCCAGCAGCTGAGTCCAACCTCAGCCTTGAACACGATACTGGGGAGAAAAGGGGCAATAGGATCATCCTCTTGACAAAGGATTCAGAAGTCAAGTAACTGGCTGGGAAAATGCCCAAAAAGGGGAAAAAAAATAAGACCATAGAAGATTACTTTCTTGGTGAACAGGTGTCTCCTCTCATCCTTTCAGATGAGGAAGAACAAGGCATACTATCACAGGAAGTCAAGGCACCTGCCTTCAGGGTCTCCAAAGTGAACTTAAACTGGGCTCAGGCAATCGAAGAGCTTGAAAAGTGAGTTAGCAGCTTGCTAAAAAAGAACTAAAAAAATGCAGAAGAAAATAACACCTTTAAAAAGAGGCTAAATCAATCAGAAAAAGAGGTCCAAAAAGCCAATGAGGAGAAGGAGGCTTTAAAAAGCAGAATTAGCCAAATAGAGGAGAAGGTTCAAAAGCTCACTGAACAAAATAGTTCTTTTTAAAAGAGAGAATTGAGTTCAGGGAAACTAATGACTATGACATAAATCAAGCAGTTAAAAAACAAAACCAAAAGTTTGAAAAAGTAGAAGATAATGTAAAACATCTCACTGGAAAAACAACTGACCTGGAAAATAGATCCAGGAGAGACAATTTAAAAATTACAGGACTACCTGAAAATCATGATCAAAAAAAGAGCCTAGACATCATCTTATATTAAATTATCAAGGAAAGCTGTCCCGATATTCTAGAACCAGAGGGCAAAATAAATACTGAAAGAATCCACCAATCACCTCCTGAAAGAGAACCGAGGAGAGAAACTCCTAGGAATATTGTGGCCAAATTCCAGAGTTCCCAGGTCAAGGAGAAAATACTGCAAGCAGCTAGAAAGAAGCAATTCTAGTATTGTGGAAATACAATCAAGATAACACAGAATCTGGTAGCTTCAACGTTAAGGGATCGAAGGGCTTGGAATAGGATATTCCAGAAGTCAAAGGATCTGGGATTAAAACCAAGAATCACCTACCCAGAAAAACTGAGGATAATACTTCAAGGGAATAAATGGTCATTCAATGATATAGGGAACTTTCAAGCATTTATGATGAAATGACCAGAACTGAAGAAAAAGTTTGACTTTCAAACACAAGAATCAAGAGAAGCATGAAAAGGTAAACAGGAAAGAGAAATCATAAAAGACTTTCTATAGCTGAACTGTTTACATTCCTACATGGAAGGAAAATATTTGTAACTTGAGACTTTTCTCAGTATTTGGATAGGTGGAGGGATTGTACACACATACACACACACACACACACACATAACAGAGAGTACAGCTTGTGCTGAATCAGAAGAAATGATATTCACAAAAAAACAAAGATAAAATAAAAATTAAGGGGTGAGGGAAGAAAATACTGAAAGGAGAAAGGGAGAAATGGAATGGGGCATAAAAGAGATAAGAAAAATCTTGTTCAATGGAAGAGAAAAGGGAGAAGGGGAGAGGGGAAAAATGAAGCTACTCTCTCCACGTATGTTAAGGAGAGAATAACATGCTCACTAAATTTGATATGAAAATCTATCTTATACTACAGGAAAGTAGGGAAGGAAGCAACAAGTGGGGTGAGGGGAAAGATAGAAGGGAGGGCAAATGGGAGAAGGGAGTAACTAGAAATAAACATTTTTGAGAAGGGACAAGGTCTAATGAGGGAATAAAAAGACAAGGGGGGATAGAGTAGGATAGAGGGCAAATACAGTTAGTATTACACAGCATGATTATTATGGAAGTCTTTTGCAAAACAACACATATTTAGTCTGTATTGAATTGCTTACCTTCTCAGTGGGGATGGATAGGGAGGGAGGTAGAGAAGTTGGAATTCAAAGTATTAGAAACAAATGTTGAAAATTATTATTGCATATAACTGGGAAATAAGAAACATAGGTAATAGGGTACAGAAATTTATCTTTCCCTACAAGAAAAGAGAGAAGATGGAGATAAGGGATGGATGGGGTATGGTAGAAGGGAAGGTACATTGAGGGAAGGGGTAATCAGAATGCAAGGTATTAGGGGTAGGGGGAGGGGAGAGATGGGAAGATAAATTGGACATGTTACAAAGTGATGTAAAAGCAATTAGTATTAAAACAATTGACTGAATTACTGAGACTAAATCAGAGACATCTTTAGTCTGGGGAAAAGAATTTTAGCCTAAGTTTCCTAGAGGCAGGTAACCTTGGGTAAAATTTGGCATTGATGGAAAAGTTAAGGTTTTAATGGTAAAATTTGATTTTATGATTGCTATTTAATCAGGAACTTGTTAGAACATGTATAGAAAGGCATGTAAGCCACTTAAGACTTGCCTCAAAAGATGTTCCTTAGCCAAAGTGAACTATAATCATATTTGAAACCTGGTTATCGAAACTTGCCATTTTGAGATGCTATGGGACTATTAAGTGACTGTTCTTCTGAGTCTAACTCCAGGTATGGATAGCAAGAAAGGCAGTCTGAGCCTCCAATCCATGATGCCAGTAAGCCTATGAGATGCTGGCATGAGCTGAAAAAGGTGATCTCATGGGAAGGGTGGGAGAGCGGCTGTTCAGCCTGGGCTGAGGTGGGATTCTCCTGACTCAATTTCCCCACTGACACCTGGCAGACTTTAAGCCTGACTGAATGCAAGTTGACATTCTACTCCTGCCTGGAATTGACATGAAGTTAGGGAGATATTGTTTCCCTGAAGTGTCCCTACTCTTCGTGGCAATTTCCTATAGTCAAAAGGTTTGTAAGTTTAATACCAGCTCTATTAAATTATAGATAGTTGGTAGGGGAACATTTGAGGTCTAGTCTAAAATTAAGCTAATAGGCTTAGGACTTTAGACCTTTAATTCTTAGTAATAGTGTGGAGACAATTAGGTCAAGAGTTTATGAAGTCAGCATACATAGTTATTATTTGTGCCTCACTTGGTTAATGTTAAAAAAAAATTCGTTTGTGGTCTATATTATAAATGCTTTAAAAGAAGTGTCACCTGACCAAAAGTTGGAATTGTTTTATGTGATATGAACTGCGTTAAAAATGAAAAAAAAAGAATATAAGGAAATAATGAAAACAAAAGACACAAAGGGCTACAAGAGAAGGAGAAAACAAAGTCCCTGTCCTTCAGGTGGGTATAGTATTGGTGGGAAGACAAGGCTAGTACAACATGAAATAGTGATCAGGAAAGGCAATGATCGCTGTGGGCTGGAGCAGTCAGGGAAGAGTAGGTAGGGCCTGAACTGGATCTTAAGGATAGACAGGCTTTGAATAGGTGGAAAGGAGGGGAAAGCATTCTAGGAAAGACACAGGGTCAGCAAAGCCTGGAGGCAGAAATGAATCTGCCCTTTACAGGGAAGAGGCAAACCAGCCTGCAGGAAACAGACTTCCCTTGTCCAGTGTTTAGTAGACTGTTGCACATCACAGTCAGCAGGTTAATAAAATGGATGGTGAATAAGGAAACTAGTGTTGCTTTCAGGGCTGAATAGGACTGATCTGTGTAAAAAGGAATACTGAAATTTAAGTACTATGAGTTTCACACTGAAGAACTGTAATCCTTCTCTATCAGTACTCTTTTCATGACTCATCAACTGTACCAAGTTATCATCATATGGCAAAGTCTTAGTCTTTGGTCACCCATAATAAATGTTGAAATTTGCCTTAAGATATGATGACATAGTTTTGGGTATCCACATGTTTGATGCAAGAAGTCTTTCCAGGATGCTTCTACCTGGATTCTCCCAAAGCAATTTTCATCTGGTTCAGGAAACTGGCCCTGGAGAAGAGTGGGTAAAAATCTATCTATTCCAGACCCAAAGTCTTGATAGGATTCCAAGTGTGGAGATATCAAAAGAGAATGCGATGGGCTAGGACCACAGTATCCCTCCTAGGTATTTCCTTTATCAAACAGAGCCAAGAGTCAAGCAGAGAGTTTTTAGGGAAATTAAGCTTCTCCTTCTGCCCCTTCCCTGGGCTCTTTACCTCACTCCGCTGCTGCTCAAGGATCTTCACTTTCTTCTCAATAGCTCCCACAGTCCCTGCCTCAGGTATATTACCTGGATTCATACCAGCCTGAGGGAGAATAGAAACCAGTGCTTTATTAGGGATGAGAGGATATTCTTTAATCCCCTCATACTTCCATCCTTACTACCCCTCTTCTAGACATCCACATGCCACCATTTTATTTCCTTGCATCTACCAGTCCCCCAATATCTGCTTTTTCACCTTTCAAAAGCATACAGCCGCCTCTTTTCTTACAAAAAAATAAAAGGCCCATGGAAATGAAAACAAACTGTATAATGCAAAAGAACACCACAGAAGGAGTTATGGGAGTCCCAGATCTGCCACAAATTCGCTGTATGTTACTAGACATATCAGTTTCCCTCTCTGCACCTCAATTTCCTCTTCTATCAAATAAAAAGTCTGGATCAGAATGTTTGGCTTGCAGGTCCCTTGTAGTGATGGAGTTCTAAGATTTTAGGGCTTGACTGACAGTCACTGTTAAATTTCACCTCTGTCCTAGGCCTGCAGCCCAAGATCATTCATATTCTTCTTCCTAGCAGGTGTTTCTGTGTAGGACGTGAGACTCTGGTCCTCCTTCCTGACTGAGAATTGTATCCTCTTGCACTGAGGCAGGAGTGGGGTGGTGCAAGATGTGGCTGGCCTGGAGACCTAGCAGAAATTCCCCTTCCTTCAGGAAAGGCTAAAAACAATGCATTTCTTTCACATTCTTTCATTCTTAAACATATAGTCTACCTGGAAGGGATAGGATAGGATGGAGAGAGAACTAGGTTCACTGATAAAAACTGACTAATAACCAGATATTAACTGAACTCAATTAACTCAATTATTAGGTATTTCTGTGTGTGGTCACCAAGACAAAAGGGCCCATTTCTGCACTCAGAGCCTAGAGCTCTAGATCTTCTGGCTCTGAGTACAGGGCTCTTCTTATTGGGTCACTCTGACTTCTCAGTCAATGATGACAAGTGACAAGGCAGGGGAGGTAGGAGAGGTAATGAAAGGGACAAAAGTGAGGCTATACAAAGTCAAGAAAGAGTTCTGGAAAATGTACCCTTAGGTGTGGAATATTACATATGCTGACAGAAACAGCTGCTGTAGCCTCTGGTTTTACTGAACTTAAAAAAGTTGCTCCAAGGGAGACCTTGATGGAAGTAGGTTGGGGTAGTAGGGTGGGGTGGGGTATACATTCTGAAATGAATGTGATGTTAGAAAAGGCACCCAGAAAAAACAATTTTTAAATGAAGGCTCAAGAGGGCAAGTTCCTAGGTCATAAAGCAAATTTGTAGCAAATGAGACTAAGAATGAAATGGAAGAATGGAAAATGGTGGCAGGAATAAGAGTCAAGAGACTCCAAGTTCAAATCCAAGCTCTGCTACAAACCTGCTTTATGACCTAGAACCCTGTCCCTCTTAAAAGCTCCAGTTTTCTCATATGAAAAAGGAGGGACTGAATCCCCACATCCTAGACTGCAAATTCCCACCTTTAAAGCCTAAGACAAGCAGTGCCTGGATAAGGTTGATGAGGACATAACCAGAGTACTAAGAGAACCAATTTAAATAATGTCACCACTGGAGCTCAGTATGCAAAAACAACGGGACTCAGAGGCCAGGAGGGCTGAATGCAGTGATAAAGGCCTAGTATCTGCAGTGAGGGAGGTGTTAGTCCCACTGCATCTGCTCTGCTCAGTTTCCATCTGAAACAATAATGCTTCTCGTTCTACACAACATAATAGGAATGGGTCCAGAGTAGAGTGACCAGGATGGTATGGGGACTGAAAACCATGTCATTTATGAATCTACTGAAGAAACTGGATATATTTTGCCTGAAGAAGGAAAGTCACTGGGAAAATGATTGCTTTCAGTGTTTTCAGAAATAAGATGACTTATGCTCTGTGGCTCTAGAAGGCAGACCTTGGACAAATGGGGGTAGTTATAAGGAGATTTCAGCTTAACTAACCTTTCCCTTTTAGCTCTAGAGACATTTAACAATAATAACTCAAATTTATATAGAGCTTTGCATTTTTACACAGAACTTTTTTATAAATTCTGTGAGGTTAGCAGTATAAATATTAATCTCATTATAAAGATAAAGAGACTGAAGCGCAGAGAAGATCAGGAACATTTTCTCTAAATCACACAGTTAATATGTGGCAGAGAACGGATTCACACCCAGGTCTTCATGACTCCAAAACCAATGTTCTTTCCACTTTACCATAAAGCCTCCCCACAGAGAAGCAAATGTCTCCACAGGTCAGATACCAAGTTACCTCAAAGTTAGTATTCACCCAAACTACCTGTGTATTTTGAACTAAACAGGAGACAGGGGGAAAGAGTTGCATCCTAAAGCCATAGTTGCAGAGAAAAATTACACTCCTTGCCACCTCCCACCCCCTACCCAAACCTTTAATTGATGGCTACAAAAAAGGATACCCAAGAGATTAAGGGAATAAATGAGAAATATGGTGGAATCCATTATCTGGCCAGATTCCTCTGACCTTTCATACCTGCTGCTGCCTAGCCAACGATTTCCGGCCTGAGACCTCCGTTCTTAGTCCACCTGGCAGCTCAGTGGCTCCCTCTTTGCCACTACTGCTCATAACCAACTTCTTTAGCTCCAGGTTCTCTTCACTGGACCACAGGTAAATAAAGAAATAAATTTTGTGAGGGAACCTTGCCATGACTCATTGTGGAAGGCTATATGTAGTGTTACTAAGCCCTGCATTTCAAATTTGGGAAACTTAATCCAGCACCTGTACTGCTCCTGCTTGCCAAGTCAAGCAAATTGTACACTTCTCCATAAATCTTTTGTTCTCAGAAAAGGCAATGCTACTTACTACCTAAGTAACTTTGAAAAGTCTCTTTCTCCTCCCTCCTCATCACAATAATAGCTGATATTTATACAATGTTATACATACTTTAATTTGATCCTCATAACATCCTCATGAGGTAGTTGCTACAGGTATAATAACATCTCCATTTTATGGAAGGAAAAAGAAGGTTTAAAGAGGTTCGCCCAAAACCAAACCACTCAGCAAGTGGCAGATTCATTTCAAGGATTGAATTTCAGGTCTACTGCCTCCAAATCCAAAGTTCCTATTACCTATATCTCTCTATAAAAAAATATACTGTATCCCAGACTTGAAATTCCCTTAACTTAGAATGTAATTTGTAGGTAGAAACAGTGTCCATGTCTGATAGACTACATGGGTGACGGGGGAAGGGCTCTGTGCTACAACTGCCATTCCCGAGAGTGAGTCCCTAAACCCTCTGGTGATGGCAGAATGTAAGAATGATAGCAATCAATAACTGTGATTTATAGAGAACTTCAAGGTTTGCAAAGCACTTTCACATATATATATGTAAATATATTTATACACATATGCATGGAAATATATATTTTTATGCATATATGTATAAATCATATGTATAATTTATATATATAATCTCTTTAGTTTGGTTATCTGTAAAGTAAGGGCAGGAGGCTGGACTAAATGATCTTTAAGGCTGCTTCCAATTCTAACTTCTATGATGCTAAATCATTTTCCAAGGTTACAGAGCACAAATTCAAACCAGTATCTCACAATCCCTGTATCACTCCACTAGACCTATATAAATTTCAAACTTTTTTCAGTTTACAATCCATTTCACTATATGGTGCAAAAGGCTCTAGTCACACCTTTCTTCTTCTGCAGAAAACAGCATGTTGGTAGCACTGTGGCCAGGGTAAATCACCACCAAGAAAGCCATATTTATCTGACTCCCTATTCTTGCTTCTTAACATAGATTCTAATTAGAAATAGAAAATATGAGAGTAGATGGATTCGCTGGGCATGACAGCACATGCCTGTAATCCTTGACACTAGGGAGCTCAGGAGATCTGAACTACTCTAAGGCTAACGTCTGTCAGGCTAAATCCAGCACTAATATGGCAGCCCCTGGGAACCAAGGGCCACCAGGCTGCCTAAAGAGGAGTAAACTGACCCAAGTTAGAGATGGAGCTGTTCAAATATTCCCTATCAATCACCAATGGGGCCAAAGGTCAATATAGGGAGACCTAGTCTAGGAAGGAAGGAAGAAAAGAAGGAATGGAAGAAGGGAGGAAAGAGAGAAAGAGGGAGGAAAAAAGGGAGGGGAGGAAGGGAAAGAGTAGGAGCAAACAGATTGCTGTTAGAATAAGCTTTTGCATTGTATGGATTTGGAGACACTATAGGTACTCAATAAAATATTCCTTGACTGAATGAGTCAAAATTTTTTGTGTCTAATCATTCTCCAAGTATTCAAACTACCAACACATCCCATACAACAGCTTAGATATAATACTATTGGATCTTCCTGCCAATGTAAGGCAGCACCACTACATTTTAAAATTTTACTTGTATTGTGGGTCAGTTTCTCATTTCACCAGAGGTCCACGGCATCATAACAGTACACTTGGGAAAGTACTGCTCTTAGCCCTGCTTCCTCTTTTTGCAATACTATGAATTCCTGTTCTTTCCACTGAAGTCCTCTGATGGTAAATGAAAGCTTCTAAGTTCTTGAAGTTTATTCCAGGAAAATATTATTATTATTCGTGGCAGGTCCTACAATTCTAGAAGGCTAAAATATGGGTTCAGTGAAAAACTGTGTCTGGCAAAAAAAAAAAAAGATCAGCTCATTCACTAGAAGGATGGCCATCAAGGAATGATATTTTTGGCTATAGTAACACATAAAATCATCTAAGAAGTGCAAAAATTGTGTGATGATTCGGCAGCAAGAGCATTTCTATTGATGAAATGACAAGTCTTTTGAAATATTAAAATAAAAAAGTATTCTTATTGTTAATGACATTCACATTATCATAAAAATATAGAAAAATCAAGACCCTTCCAAGGCAAAAATTTCAAAATGACTTAGTCTCTTTTTTTAAGTTCATGGTTAATGGGTCCCATTGTGGTCTCTAGCTCCTTGTAGCCCTACAAGTAACAAATCCACTAACAAGCATCTTCCTAGGATTACCCTAGGGAAGAAAGCCTTCCCTGGAGGAATAAATGGGAAAACAAGGAGAAAAGCTCAGTAGATGTACAAAGGTCAGGAGCAGGAAATAGGTGATCTCCTAGATCTGTAATGTCAAACTCAAACAGAAAGGGAGATCCCAGTGACCACATGTTGACATTTTCTATGCGACTCTATATTTTTATTTCTTTGGTTAAGCAGTAGCCAATTACATTTTAATCTGATTCTGGCCAGCACTCCAGAGTTCTAATGGTCACTTCTGGCCCAGGCTGTGAGTCAGACACCTCTAGACTAGATAACCTCTAAAGACACTTGCAACTTGAACAGTCCGGGACTGCTCCCCCTTTGCATGGATGTTGCCCAAGGAAAGGTGGGAAGGGAAGACAGCTTGGGAGCAGCAGGGGGCAGCAAAGCTCTGAAAATGCAGTATCCCTACTGCCACTATGCTCTCCACCAGTGAAGTCAGCTCTATCTAGGCAGAACTGATCAAGGACTACCAATAATAGTCTTCTCATCTCTGAAAGGAAGCCAGTCACCACAGGATTGGATGCCCAGGAAGCTTCATATGTATTTTTCTATTCTTCAGAATGTTTATGATTATTATCAAACCTTAATCTGAGAAGATTTGGACATATTAAGGTTCTGCCAGGGTTCAAAACACATTTTGCACAACTTGCAGAAAGGGAAACTGAGGGGCCCAATGTGTGAGAGTCAGAAAAAAAGAACCTAAAGGGTCCAGACACCAAGAGCCTCTACCATCTGCTGTGAATGTGAAGCCAACAATGACTGAAATCTGGGTGCCTCTGTCCTACATCAAGCCCTTTGCCCTTTCCCCAACCCCCAGATTCTTACCGAAGCTTCTCTGTGGCCTGGTCCCTCTGCTCTAGGTCCTTTTCCAATTTGGATTTTAGAGCCTCATTCTCATTCCGGAGCTGCTCACACAGTGTCTGTGAGGTAGAGACAGGTCACAACAGCACTGTTAGTTAGGAGGTAAGTAGAGGACTGAGAAAAGGAAGCCAGACGCAAAGAAGGCTTCAGCAGCTCCTGATTCACTCTTAAATAGTCTTGCCCCAACCATACCCCATGCCTAAGAAACCTTCTATCCCTCAAAAAAAATCAAAGTATCTCAAAAATGCAAGTTATCTCTAGGGCCTATCAATTCCCCGAAGGCAGGAAGTGCTTCATTTTGTCTTTGCATCCTCAGTGGCTAGCCACTTAATAAATGCTGATTCAACTGAATGGACAATTCAATACTGGTCTTCTAGTACAACTCTAAAATGTGCTTGAAAAGTAGAAAAAAAAAATTCTTCAGAAGTCATTACTTCCTGAAGTAGCCCATTTGATTTTTTTTAATAGTTCTAAGTGTTTCCTTCTAATTAAGTGAAATCTACCCTGAAAGCCAAGCAGAATAAGTGTAATTCCTCTTCTACAGAACAGTCCCTCAAATCTTGCAACCTGATGCCACTTCCCTGGCCCCACCCAAGTCTTTTTTCCTCCAGGAAGACCCTTTAAAACCTTGAACCCTCTCCACGAAGTAATAAATGATGAATGGAAGGGAGCAGAGGCTGAAGAGTGTTCCTCTTGGTCTTCAGATGAGGGTTTCCGTTGATTCCAGAGAGAGTGGGAGGAAGTTAGTGGCAGCATGCTGGGGCTCCCCATCCTTTCCAATATAGTATTGGGATCTGAGAGACACATGTGCGGTATGCTAAGAGTATTTCCACTTGGAATAAGATCTGGATCTCTATCGTGGCTCTGACACTTGCCAGGGGCAAGTCCCTTCACTCCTTGAAGTTTCAAATCTTATTAAAAGTGTAAAATGCAGATAGTAAGCTCATTAGTAGTAACAATGAGAAGCAGTATGGGCCAGGGGTCAGGTGCCCCCTCTAACACCAATGAAATCATAGGTCCAAACAGAAAAGAGTAGTAAGTATTATTTGGCCATGATTCAATATTTAAATATTATAAAATTACTAAATAACTTAAATATAATTTAAAATTACTTAAAATTTTAAGTATTATCTAAAATTTTTAAATTACTCTAAATTTTAGAGTCTAGGGATTTACAGGTAGAGTTTTTCTCTTCCACTGAGTGAGGTGGCTGTTTTCTTTACCAGACTGAAAACACCACAGACATGAGATAGATGCTGCTAGGGAGTAAGTGATCAGAGAAGCAAGTCAGTACCAACATATCATTAAGCTGTTAAGTAAACTTTAACCACTAAATTTGCGTGGATCTCAGATTTCCCAATTTCCTTCCTTCTTCCCCTTCCCCACTTCCTGTTCCCCCTGTTTGGGAAGAACTCTGAAAGCACACATTCAGACTCCTAGCAAAACCAAGCAAAAAAGTTAAGAATGAACCACATCTGACACAATTCTTTTACATGTAAGTTTACAATCCACCTTCTTTTAGACTCTCCATCTCCCAATTTCATGAGATATAAGTTGGATTTTTAAAGTCTGAAGAGATCTCCCAGATCATCTTGTCTAAGTCTCTCATTTCAAAGATGAGGAAACTAAGGTCTAGAAAGGTTAAACTATTTGGTTAAGGTAACACAGAAGCAGCAAAATAGTAGAGTTTGGATTTTTTTTTCTGAGTTCGTATTTGAACTTATGTTCTCAGACTAATCCTCCTAGAAAAAAATAAGCTCTTTCAAACTAGGTCAATAACATGCAACAAAATCAAGTTATTCTCTTATATGAAATGAAAAGTGTGTGTGAAATATATTGATACTATATTGGTCTGAACAGAGAGTATATCCCTAAAATGATATCACTTTGTAAAAGAGAGAAAAATCTCTATACACTCCAAAGTGATACTGACTAAAGGTTCTTTGAATAACTCCCCTGCCAAACTCCTAGTGTGCCCACACTTACCACCCCAGCAGCCAAGCTGCTCCTCACCTGAAGGATGGAGGTTCTTTGCTCATTCTTGTGCACCTTAGAGGCTAGCCGGTTGAATTCCAGGGCCATGCGACCCAGATGGGTGAAGACCTGGGTATGGTCAGGCTCCTCGGCACAGACACTTAGGGTGCTCTCCAGCCGCTGCAAATGTAGCATCAAATTGCTGTCTTCTTTGGGCAAGGGTGCCAGATCCTAGGAAGAGGAAAAAGGCAGCTGGTTACTGTGACGGGAGGGAGGAGAGGGAATGGAACAAAGAGAAATCTCAAACCATGGGCATTATGGCATGTCCAGTCTCATCTCCAGCCAGACTATGCCATATTCCTTCCTCACCTTCCTCACAATGGGGCAGCTTTCCTAGAAGTGACACATCAATCCAGGAAGCTAGCTTTTCCTTTCTCTCCTGACTCAGTTTCCCACTTTGGGCCCAGGCCAAAACTGGGGAAATTCCATGGTTGCACTAATTTCCTGTGTACCACTGACTCATGGAGCATGAGGTTATAAGGAGGTTATCTGCCCTAGCAGCAAACAAGGTAGCTACCTTTGTTCTTTCCCTTCCTGGACTATAGCATCAGAAACGCAGAGCTGGAAGAGACCTCTGAAGCCATCTAATCCAGCCTACTCATTCTTCAGACAAGGAAACAGAAACACACAGAGTTTAAATGACTTGCCCAAGGTCACACAACTAGTAAGCACCAGAAGAGAGGCTGAACACATATTCAGTGTAATTCCCACTCTGCTCTGCTGCTCCCAGCTGGGATTTCTCCTCTGTCTGGGCTAACAGGAGAATGGTGAAGTCCAGGAGGATGAGGATGCAGATACCTACAAAAAGTCTAATGAACAGACTACATATGAAATAATTATCTATTAGATTTATATGTCACTTCTCCTCCTGAGTTTAAAGCACTTTCCAATCTCCTTATACCAAAAGAAAGCTAAAGGTAAGTATTATTTAAAGTGTAGAAAATTATTTTGCCTCCTTCCTTCCACTAGTCTAGCAATAATCTCTCCTTTTTCCAAACCCCAGCAGAACTTTCTTACAATTGTCACATGACACAACACACTCTGCTTTGGATTATATATCTTCTCAAATGAACTCCGTGAGGGTCAGGACTATATCTTATTCATAATTATTTCTTTGCTAACACCTAGAACAAGGACTTGCACCTAGAAGGCTTCAGCAAATGTTCAATGAGTGAAGGAATATGATGACCACCCTGTACCCCACCAGTGGCTCAAGAACCTATGAGATTCCCTAATGCTGATTATGTGAAGTCCAAAATCCCTCTTCCTGGCTTTCTAGGCCCTCCTCAATCTGGCCCCACCCTGAGCCCAATTTCCTACATAGGCCACTCAGGCCCATCTCCCTACAGTCCATATATATTGAGCATATTCCTCCCTGGCTCTTTGCCTCTTCTCATGCTTATCCCCTACAACCACCTCTTTAAAGTCTATCTGGCTCAGGGCAAAAATATGGTGGAATTTCAAATTTTAGTTGTCAGAAAGTTAAGTGCCTAGAGAAAGATGTGAAATGTAAAACACAATTTCTAGATATGTGCAGACAAGTAAATACAAAAAACAAACATATCTTCTTTCCTGAAGAGTCAGAAAGATCATCTTCCCGGAAGAGTAAGACTTTGAGCAAGGTATAACTAAATTGTGATTTATATAGCTAGAATACCCAATCCAGTTATTTAGACCTTCTTTATTTCTGTAAAGGATGTTTTGCATCTTAGGTGTTTCTTAGTACATTAACTCTCAGGGCTAAAGGGCCCAAGGTCTCCCAGTGCATCCTGGGTCATCTCCAGTCATTCTGATGAATATCTGGTCACTGGATTCAGATGGTTCTGGAGGAGAAGTGAGGCTGGTGACCTGCACAACCCTCCCTCACTCAAAACAAAGTCAAGTGCAAGTCATGTCAGCATTTCTCTGAGGGCATGGTCTTCTTCAGCAACGAAGGATGAACACAAAAACATCTGTCCTTCAAAGCCTTCCTCAAGTCCAAGAAATCTTTCCTGTTTACTCCAACCTCCCCTCTGAACAGTACTCACAACAGTGAACCACAGAATTTAGCACTTAAATCATATCATGCCTGTGTGCTAATATGTCTATAAATAAAACTTTTTTCCCTCACTGAGTTTTTCAGCATGTAAGCTTCCTGAGATAAGACAATATTCTTAGATCCTCCACAATGTGTAGCACATGGCTGGGCAGAAAGCACATACTTGATGGAGACTTGTTGAATGACTAAGTAATCTTGGTACAAAACTGCCAGCTGCTTCTCGAAACACACAACGGTCAATTCCCTCTGCTTTTTTAAACTCAATGACTTCTAAGACACCAGAAGGCCCTTAATTGGAATAATAGCCTAAAGCCAGCAGACACATGTTGATGAATATGTATTAATGACTAAGGTAGGGATAAAGCAACAGAGCTAGAGAACACCTAGTTTAAATGAATGCTTGCCTGACTATTTGCTTCCTGACCTGAAGGCAAATTGCTGCCTATTTGGGAGGGCCAGGGTGGTAGACATAAAAGGGTTAATTATAGACTTTCATCATCCAGGACTTTCTGTACCCTTTTTGCTAAAGCTGGGTGCGGAGGCTTGGTGTCCCAAAGGGCTGACTCACGTGGCTTTTGGAGACACCCTTGTACCTTAGTAGCCCCACTGGCAAAATGCCCAGGCTTGCAAAATCACGATACCCATAGAGCTAAAATAGGGAAATCAATGTACTCTATACTTATGCATGTAAAATGAGAAGCTCCTGTCCCACCATCCCCATCTCTTTCCAAAGGGAGAACTCTGATTCCCTCTGGGGTCCTTGATAGGGAACAGGTTATATTTCTCATATAGGGGCAGGTGACTGAAATGGAAAGGGGGGAGGGAAGGGGGCGGGGAAGGAAGAAAGCATCTGACCACTCTCCCTAGTCCACAGACCTTCTGATCACCCTCGGGGTTCTACCTCGTTAGGCAACTCACCAACATGCAATCGTTACCACTGCCATCTGAAGGCGATTTTTGTTCCTCTGGGGAGACAACTTCAAACTC
Organism: Notamacropus eugenii; assembly: GCF_028372415.1. NCBI lineage: Eukaryota > Metazoa > Chordata > Mammalia > Diprotodontia > Macropodidae > Notamacropus > Notamacropus eugenii. Next base: position 379,380,756 of record NC_092872.1, read on the forward strand.
AGATGAGGTACCCTGGGTAAAGAGATAGGTCCAGGTTATGCCCAGACTGGATCAAACAAACAATAAAAGTCCCAGATAGGAGAAAACCAAGAATCTCTAAGGAAGGAGCTCTTAACATGGAGTCCTTGGATACCCCAAGTAGACTTATGGAAAGATTTCAAGGATTATGGTAACTTGGGGGGAAAAAGTTACATCATTATTTTCATCAACCTCTAATTAACATTTAGCATATTCTTCAATTATTTAAAAACACTATTCTGAGACTGGGTCCAGAGGCTTCACTAGACTGCCAAAGGGGTACAAGATACAAAAAAGGGTAAGAACCCCAGATCTAAGGTCTCTAAAAAGGCAGTCCAAGGTCCGTCCACACTGTCTGACTTGGAAAGCACACAAAGAAGACAGGTATACTTCAAATAGTTTGCAAAACATTTTTTTTTTGCAATATATAATTAAAGAACTTCACTAAAGCAGAAAACACTTTCTATGGATACAACTTACTATATGACAGTATTACTTCACTTAATGTCATGTTTTCCCATAACAAATTTTTAAAAATAATGTTTTTGATTTTAAAAAAATCAACCTTCCCTACTCCCTTCTTACCATCACCACCACAGATTCCCCTACCCCTCTACTCTCTCACTGAGAAAGCAAGAAAAACATTACAAACATAGATAATCAAGCAACACAAATTCCTGCACTGCTCATGTCCAAAAAACCCATCTCAATTTGCACTCTAAGTTGGTGTCCTCTCTATCAGAAGGGGGGCAGCATGTTTCCTCATGGGTCTCCTGGAATTGGTCATATGGTGATCAGTTTTCCTGTCTTTCAAATGTCATCACTTACATGGTCCTCCCAGTTCTGCTCACTTCACTCTGCAGTACTTGTTCAGTTATTCCCCAACTGATCTGCACCTGCTCAGTTTCCAAGTCTTTGCTATTGGAAAAGAGCTGCTATAAATATTTACATATATATGTATATATCTTTGTATATACAAAATCATATATTTTGTATATATGTGTATATCCTTCTTTGATATTGCTGGGTCAAAGAGTATGAGAAGTTTAATAGCTTCTTGCGTAACGTTCCAAATTTTTCTTTTCCAGAATGGCTGGACCAGTTCACAGTTCCACCAACAGTGCATAAATGTATGTTATACTTTTTTTTGTCAACTCTGCCAATGTGTTACGTGTGAGACAGAACCTCAAAGTTGTTTTAAATTTATATTTTTCTAATTATTAGTGATGTAGAGCATTTTTTCATATGGCCATTGATAGGTTGGACTTCTTCCTCTGAAAACTGCCTGTTCATATTCTTTAATTATTTATCAATTGGGGAATGGCTCTTATTCTTATTAATTTGAATCATTTCCCTATATATCTTAGAAATGAGACATTTATCAGAGAATCATGCTGCAAAGTTTTTTTTCCCATTTATCTACTTCTCTTCTCATTTTAGTTGCATTGGTTTCACTTGTGCAAAAACTTTTTAATTTTATATAACTAAAATTGTTCATTTTATTTACTGTCATCCTCTCCATCTCTTGCCAGGTCATGAATTTTTACACTATGCAAATTTCTGAAGATCCTCTAATTTGTTTATGATGTCACTCTTTATGTCTAAGTCACCTACCCATCTAGAGCTTATCTTACTGTAGAGTGTGAGATATTGGTCTATACCTAGTTTCTGCCACACTGCTTTCTAGTTATCCCAACAGTTTCTATTATGTATTAAGTTCTTCCCCCAATAAGTGGAATCTCTAGACTTATTGAACACTAGACTACTTACTGTGCTCGTTTACGCTTTGCAGTATAGTTGGAGTTCTGGTACTTCCCCCTCACTCCTCATAGAAGATTAAGGACAGACTGTGTCTACAGAGCCTATTTCATGTGAAGTACTTAGTGAATGTTATTATTGCTCAGTTGCTAATTACTTATAACTTCAAGAGGATCTCCATCAAGAGTTCAACAAAGCGTCCATCTAATATTTATATTATGAATATGGATTATTCCTCAGAAATATTTCCTATATGTGGAAACTGAGATGAATAACATCTTTACCTGTTTTACAAATGATTTTGTACTCTATTACTTTCACTTGATAAAGCAGTTTCTGGATTCTTTTGGCCCTCTCACTGTGTGACTACTTTACATTGAACCTTTTCTAAAACATATGACAATATGATGTTTTAACTTTTATCATTTTCCTATATTTCAGATTTAATAGTTTATTTCAAAGATAGATCAGGATGGAGTCACTGAAATTGAAAACAGTTTCTGTCTTAGTGATGGTTTTGACCTTTGCTCTAACTAGATGATAATCTGATTAAATATGCATTTAGACACATGATTTGGAAGTGATTAACTGACTATTAGGCATGAGTCTCAAGGAGATGGAGAACAAAAGAAAGGGTCCACATGTATATTTTAGCAGCAATTTTTGTCGTATCAAAGAATTGAAAACAAAATAGAAGTCCATCAATTGGGGAATGGCTAAACAAAGTGTGGTATATGAAAATAATAGAATTTTACTGTAGGGTAAGAAATGAAAATGACAGATTAGAGCAATGTGGAAAGATCCGTACAAACTGATGCAGAGTGAAGAACTAGGAGAACAAATCAATGACCAATCATAACATCAAAAAATTGAGAGGTATCAAAAAACATACCTCTCACCTCTTAGCAAAAAGACAATGATGTAGAGATACAAAATGAGACATGCATTCCCATACACGGCTCTACATATTTGCTTTGAGGATCTCTACCCAAAAGAGGGAGAGTAGTTTAGTGGGTAGTGACAGACATGAAAAAATAGCATCAGGAAACAATTTTTTTAATGAACAGAAGAAAAAAGATCAAAAGAGGGCACAGAAATTTTGTTGCTTTCCTGTTAAACTTACAATATGCCATGTATATCTTTTATTAAAACTGTACAGTGAAGCTGGTTTTCATAGTTCATTCCTCCTGTTCTTTGTATCTCTGATGGGGTGCTTGGGTGCCTTGCTGGGACTCCAATTCCAAGATCACATTTCTCCGTAGCCTCAAAACACTATTCCTGGCAGATTCCCCCCAGCCCAAGGACACTACGCCTAACAATTACTCATGAGTGGTCCCCTCTCTCTGGTACAGTAACAAACCACACCTGTAAGAATTATTAGTCTGAACTGGCTTTGTACTGGCTCATAAAGATATTCAGTATCCACTGGACAATCTATACCAACTCCCTACCTCATTATATGCATCCTGGACTCCTCATTTAAGATATATGCATATTCCCTACATCTATCTTATCAAACAAGACATTGATAGGTGGCAGATTGGGCAAACTTCAATCAGCCCTGACCACTAGTTAACTTAGTGGCACAGCAGACGTAAAAGACACACCCCTCTGTATCCCTTCCTTGGGCTTTTCCTAGTGAACTCTCGATTAAATGCCTGCTCAATAGATACAAAAAAGGGCACGTTCCTTTAAGAACTGAACACTCCCTAAACCTACCCTGAATTACCTAGTTAGCATACTTGGCACATGTTTTATTATAGTTTATCCTATATAAACTTTAACTATACCCCTCTAAGGTCACAGGTTCCTTAAGTACTTTTGTCTCCTAAAAAGTGTAAAAATAAACCTTTGCCACCTTGACTTTAAAGAACATTTGAGTCCATGAATTCATTCCAGATGACCCTGTCCCAGTACTCCAGTCCTTGAGGGGTCCCTGAACCCTCCTCAAAACTCCATCATTTTGAAATGTTTGTGTTTGTTGGTGGTTATTAAATTCACAACAGAAGAGACAATTTTAAAAACAAAACAAAAATTATTCCCATGGTAGTAACAAATCATTTTCTGTCTATATGTGTGAATGTATATGTACATAAGCATATATTTACATATACATGTTTATGAGTATGTGTATATATGTATGCATATATATGTGTATATAGACATATACAGTTCCTTTTTTTGTGCTATTTCAGTACTCACCAAGTCAAATGTCTTAAAACTTTCTTCTGAAGGAAAGTATTCATAAAATACAGATTACATGCAATGGAAAGAGATGTGACCTTAGAATTTTAGGAGTTGAACTTATGTATGAACTTATCATTTAACCTCTCAGCCTCAATTTCCTCATGTGTAAAGGTAAGAGGTTGGACTAGATGACCTCCCAGCTCCTAATCTATGATTCTAAGTGGAGTTCAAATGGAAGAGAAATTCCCTGCAGGTTCTCCTGGGGAAGTTTTCCAAGTGTTCAACTGCAGATGATTTTGTGATGACTGCATCAAGACCCAAAATATTATACAGGTCAATGAGATTCATGATTAGTCAGATAAGACTGACTTAGCAATCAACACAGGAAAATCATGAAAAACAGATACTTCCCAGAGTACTATATACATTTCATTGTGTATCTAGTTAGTACAAAAACCCTGGCCAGCCACTGCAAATGGCCAATAGGCTGGATTCAGAATTAAATAAAAGGAAAGTAGACTGGATTATAAATGGAAAACTGCGCAGCACCTTCAGTGAATTCAAGGTCTTTCTCAACATTAAAATTCATCTTTAACACAAAAAGTATCTTAGTGCAAATCATGAAACAACATGATGTGACAATAAAAGATGTAGAAAAGTGGTGTCAAACTCAAGCAGACACATTAACTTAGAAAACCACAAATTAACATAATCTATGTTGTATTGTATTTTTATTTATTTTATTAAAGATTTCCCAAACATATTTTAATTAGGTTTCTGACTTAGATGACCAAAGAGGCAGCACCCAGTAGGGTAAATAAGCCCTAGAATACTATCAATGATAACATGAAAGCAAACATCACCAAGGATGTATGTGATTTGGAAAGGAGATAGGCTGACCACAAAGCAAGAGCAAACTGCAACAGATCAACAGCCCTACTGCTGTACTAGAATCTACAGAATATTAAATAACTAGAGGTAGGCCTTCAGCAAAATGAGTGGCTCCCAATGGGTAAGTTCCTTTATAAAGATTTATGGAAAAATATGGATGTACATAATGAAACTATAGATCCATTAAAATACATTATCTGACAAATGAGGAAACTGGAGGGAACAAATGAGGGCCCTAGAGGTGAAATTACTTGCCCAAGATCACACAATAAATGGCAAAATCAGGACTGATGATATTAACAAGTAGGGTCTTCCTGACTTTAGTTTGGTTACTCTGACAATCTGCAGGGTACCTAATTTAAACAGTCTGAATTTGGCCTTATTTTTCTACTATGCTCTGGATCCCTGGGGGCAGCATACTGATTTAGAAAACTGCAAATTAACATTATCTAAGTTTCATCATATGTTCATTTATTTTTGTTAAACATTTCCCAATTACTTTTAATCTGATTCAGGTCCACTTGGGAATTTTGCTGCAGTTTCAAGTTTGCCCCCTTCCCACCTCAAAGACCCAGACTAGACCTTAGGTGTCTATCACTCTACCCTCACTCCAAAGTTCCCAGAGGTCAATGCTTAAAAGAACTAAGAGAGACTTAGGATCACAGTTATCTGAGATGCAAGGAACTTTAGAGATCCAATCAACTCCCTCATTTTACAGAAGTGGAAAATAATACTTAGAAGTTATTTTTCTAACATGATCAGATTAGTTAGTTAGTTTAACATGACTTAGTTGAAGAGCTGGGATCACAACATTGGTCTCCAGATTCCCAGTCCAAGGACCCTTCCACTACTCCACACAGCCAGATCTTGTTTCTAATGTGTCCAATTCCTATGTATATAAGGCTTATAGCCTAAAGAATCCTAGAATTTTTATTTTATGTCCCTTTTTTAGGAAATGTTGCTATGCTAACTATCATTTGCTGAATCCATCAATGCAAGTTCCTGAATTCCCACTTTTGGTACTCTCCTTTCTCATATACTGACAGGGTCATCCCTTCAACAATATTAGACCCTAAGTCTCCTTTTACTCACACATAACCAAATGAAACATTTAGTTTATATTCCTAAAGGAAAGGGACAATTCCTTCACTTTACCTAGGGCCATGCTTTAAAATGTTGAAATTGCTCAACATCAACAAAAAATATAGTTATTAAATGTTTACTATTATGTCACGCACGGTGCTAGGTTCTGGTTATAAAAAGACAAAAACAAAATGGTCCCTCCCCTCTAGGAAATTACATCCTACTAGGCAGATACAACAAGTGTAAAGATAAGTAAATACAAAGTAATTTTAGGATGGAAGAGGTACAAATAATGAATGGCTAAGGAAATCCCTACTGAGGGTGATGGTAAGCTAAACTTCGAAGGAAGCCAGGAATTTTAAGAGGTAGAAATGAAGAGAGAGTGTCTTCTAGGAATAGACACAGAGATGAAAGAGAGCATGTTTGGCTAGAACACAGAATGTATGAAAGGGAATATGAGATAGTTTTGGAGAGATAGTGGTGAGGATTACAAAGAGCATATGAGGCCATTTATAAATGTGATTCCATTAATGAAGGCTGATTGAACTTACTAAGTTTGTCCTTCTAAGAATGGGAAAGAATCCTTTGTCCTAAGATTCATTTTGAAAATGGGGATATATAGTCACAAAGAAAATATTCATAATAGTACTTCTGGCGGTAGCAAAGAAGTGGAAACAAAATTGGTGCCAAATGATTGGGGACTGACTAAATGTGGTATTTTAATGTAATGGAATATTACAACACCAAAAAGAAATGATGTATTCAGAGAAGCATGGGATGACCTATATGAGCTGATACAGAGTGAAATAAGCAAAACCATGAAAACAATACACAAAATGACTACAACAGTATAAATGGAAAAGAAATTTTTTTTAAACTGACGTGCTGTGATGACAGCACATACATAACCTATATCAAATCACTTACCATCTCAAGAGAGGTCAAGGATGAGGGAGGGAGGGAGGGTGAGAAAATTTGTAATTCAAAATTTTTAAACAATGAATGTTAAAAATTGTCTCTACATGTAATTGGGGGGGGAAAGAAAATATTTTTAAAATAACAAATGAAATAAATTTTTAAAAAAATAAGCTGAACACTGTAAAATTAAAATGACCAAGATTGGTCCTGGATTAGAGTTGAACAAATATATCTCCTTCTCTTTGAAGAGGTAGAAGACTTTGGGTGTGGAATACTGCACAGACTGTCAGACATACTTGATGTGTTGGTTAGTTTTGCTGAACTGCTTTTGTCTTCTTTTTAAATTTTTGCTACAAGGGATGGCTCTCTCCTCTGGAGAGGAGAGCAGGTAAATATTTGGAAATGAAGATGATGTAAAAAAAAAGTAGCGATATTTTTTTTTATTTACAAGAAGTGAAAACAGGAATGCCCATAAAAAATCAATGGCTTGCCCAAAGTCATACAATAAATGAGTGATCAGGTTTCCTGAATCACAATTCAACTTTCTTTCCACCAAACCAGGTATTGTCAGCTTTTAAAAAAAACAAAAACAAAAACAAAAACACCTTGAGAATCTGTACAATATCTACCAAAGATGCTGCTAGAACTTACACTGGATGGAGTCTTCTGAACTGCAGGTGCCTGATCACTCCTGGAACCAGTTGGGCTGACTGGAGGCAATTCATGGTTTGTAGTCCCTCCTGGAAAACAGAGAGAAAAGGAAGCCAAGCAGAAAGCAAGTAAAGAGATACTCTGACCAGACTTCTGAATTTAGATTTTTCTAGGGTGAAAGTCTGTAAGAGCAATATTCTCAGTAGGCTGGCTTTAGTCTTTTGTTTAAGGAAATGGGTGGCTGGTTATACCTCCTTAGGGTCTCTCAAATAGAAGAGTATCTTCTTTCCTCCTTGACTATGAGAACCAGGACTTTGTAAAGGATAGTGTAAAACCACCATTCCCACACAAGACTGGGAAAAATCCCTGAGAATCCAGGCCACTGTTCCTGCCTGATCTCTTCAAAATGCAAACTATGCAGATTATTTCACCAGTTATCATACAAAATCTCCACCAATGGGCAAGTTCCCTACAATCCCTAGGCCTGTCACTGCAAAAAAGCTAAATAAAATTGTTCCAATCCATTTGCTCTGAGTTATTTCCTAAGGATCCAATCAAACATCATGGAAACTCAGCTAAGCAGCCAGTGATAGCTTCTGGGTCAGAGAGAAAGATGAATTCAGAGTCACAGAACCTCCACACAAATTCTGGCTCTGTCATTTTCTACCTGTGTGACCCTACTTATCCTCTCTGAGCCTTGTTTTCCTCATCTGTAAAGGGAAGACATTGGGCCTCCTGGCCTCTGGGGTCCCCTTCAGCTCTAGATCTATGATTCTGTGACTCTGTGCTGTTACAGGATTGTGGCAAAGATTCAATGTGATTGCTACAGAGTTCTTTCAGAAGGGACAGTCAGCAATCCTACAGAAATTCCTGAATTCTGACTTCCTTGGATAATCTAAAAAAGATAGACCTCCTGGGACTATGGGAACTCACACTATTTAACAGGTCAAAACCATTTTGTATCTTGGCTTTTTCATTTGTGAACTGGTGAATAACAACAGTCTTTCATACCAACAATCTTTCAGGGCTGTTGTGAGAGATAACTCACTAAAAGGATTTAGAGAAATATTTATTATGGTTGTCACTGAAGAGGAAATGGACTTGAATTGTAGCAAACAAGACAAATCAGATATACGGAAAATGTGAGGAGGACTGCTCAACACTGGAACAGATCACTAATAGAGATGGTCAACTCTCATGAAAAGCAGTCATCTTTTACATGGAACATTTTAAAACAAAATTAGAATAGTGGAAGATGGACAAGTGGAACGGCCCCTACTTCTAGCAATCATATCATAAATCATAAATGTTGAAATGAACTGAAGCTGAAGAAGGGGTTGGATAAGGAAATTAATATTATCAAAACATTTGAAAAAACGTGTTGTTCTTGTTCAGCTATTTTTCAGTTGTGTCTGACTGTTCGTGATATGGTTGAAATGGTTGCCATTTCTTTCTCCAGTTCATTTTTACAGATGAGGAAACGTACACAAACAGTATTAAGTGACTTGCCCAGGACCACACAGTTAGTAAGTGTCTAAGACTAGAATTGAACTCAGAAACTTCCAGACTTCAGTCCTGGTGCTCTATCCATTCTACCTTAGTAAGGATGTGTTTAGCTAATTAAGAAAATGTACTTCAAGGAATTTTTGCATATTTATGCTCATGTTGTTAATTAGACAAATTGAATCCATTACATAAACCTGGCAAGTAATAGATGGATACTGTCTTGGGCAATGATAAGATACACTCAAAGGGAAACTTTTTCAGTGTGGTTTTCTTCTGCAGTTGAGAGCAACACTTGCATGAATTTTTCTCTGAGGCACACACAGAAGTGACATGACATCCTAGGCATCATGGGAGCAAACTTGGGCTAAAAAGAGGGTTTGCTGACTCCTTTTTGGAGTGGGAGAAGAGGAGGAAGAGGGGAAGGAGAGGAAGTAAAACCATAAATGTTTGTGTTCTGCTATTCTTATGTAAAAATTATGTAAAAACATTAGAAATCTTCTCTCTTAAAGGTTTTCCAATGAAAGATAATTGAATTTATCCTTTGATATTTTTTCTTTCACAAAAATAGTGATATTGGAGAACTAATCCATCTCCCTCCCTTTAGATGTCAATACATACAAAGTTCTCTGATTTTGTTGGTGTAGGATAACCTGGTATGCAAAGCTTAGAGAGTTTACTGAGTTTTAAGATAAGTAATTTGCCCATGGTCACAAGGCACTGTCAGGGGCAGGATCGGAACCTGTGCCCTTAACTGCAGGTCCAGCACTCTCTCTGTTATATCATATTGCCTCTCATACCTTTAAATAACTGTAAACACCTAAATGATCCCAGAGGAATACTGGGGAATACTCAGAATCATATAACAGAAATGGAAGGGACCTGAGAACACAGATCATAAAATATTAGAACTGAAAGGGACCCGAGAACACAGAATGTTAAAACTCAAAGGAGACTTAGAGATTATCTAATCCAAAACTAATGTGACAGGACCAACACTAAGCCCAAGAAAGCTAAGCTTTCTTTCTTTCTGCTAAGCAATAGCAGAAAATAGTTTTTTTTTTCCCAAAAGGTGATGAAACCATTCTCAAGAAGTTCAAAAATGGAACAGGCTTTCTCAAGGGGTGTCAGATTCTTCATCACTGGAGATATCAAGAAAAAGCTGGAAAAACATTTGTGGGAAATAATGCAGAAAGGCTTTTATTTCATTATAGGTTGGACTAGATGCTCTAGCTCTTTCTTGGTCCTTTCCAACTCAGAATTTCTGTGACTCTTAATCTCTTCCTTTTATAAAGGTTGAAACTGAGACCCAAATTGTAGAAATATCAAAATCAGAAGTTGACCAGGGTGGGGTGGCATACATCTGTAGTCTCTGCTACCTGAATGAAGATGGCAGACCTCTTGAGTTTGGTAATTCTGAGCTGCTATGAGCTAAGCTGTTCAGCTCAGGTGTCCGAGTGAAATTCAGGATCAATATGGTGAACTCCCAGGAGCAGGGAAGCTATGAAGTTGCCTCAGGTCAGAAAAGAAGACAATCAAAGCTCCCATGCCAATTTAGCACTGGGATTGGGCTCAGAAGCAGCCCCTGTACATCCAACTGGGGTAAGATGAAGAGACTCAATCTTTAATTAAAAATAAAAGCTCATAACTTGGAGGGGAGCATGAACAAATATGCATGGATACGCATGGACTTCAGGATGATAAACAATTTCATTCCTTGGTACACATAGCAAATTCCACCCTAGGGTAACCCACTGCCTTCATACCTGTGAGCTCAGCAAGGTGGTCAAAGGAAGATGAGGGAGGAGATGACTGGAGAAGCTCATTGTCCTTGGCCAGTTCCTCTACTTTTTGGCGAAGCTTGGATGCCTCCATCTGAGACTCTTCCAACAGTTCCCCTGGGGCCAGAGGGGGAGAAAGGTGCAGAAAGAAAGTTCAGTTCCCTTAGAATTTCTTACCCTATCTGACCAAAGTCTATTACTTTTCATGGATCTAGAACTAAAAAACTCCACCAAGCTGACTATATCCCAAGTTTAGATATTCCACTTCAATGCCTAGATTTCCCCCACTTTTCCCATGACTGGATTTCATCACAGCAGGTCAACTGAAGAGAGTAGGTGGAGGAAACAAAGCCCAAACCAAGCCACCTTGGTTACTTGTTGACAGTGTGAGCTGTGTGGACAGGGAAAAACTTATTTAAAAAGAATGCACTGGATTTGGGTGATAATTTTCAATTATCTTGGGACATGGATTGGTTGGGAATATAACTATCCCTCCCAAAGCCCATGGGGACACTAAAGTAAATCCCAAAGGTATCCATTTGTCCAAGGTCTTCTTGCACTCCAAGGACCTAAAATCAGATATCTGCCCAGTTTTCTTTGAAAGCAGGAAGCTTTCCCATATCCGCCACTAAAAATCTTGCCATAAGGGCCAGCCTAAGTTCCCACAAAGTTAGACTCTATAAGAAAGGCCGAGTTTGGATATTATAAAGCCAAGGATTTGACTGAGAAAATAGGATGGGAAGGAAGAAGAGGTATTTAGTGGTATAGTGCATGAAGGGAGAATGATGTTCTGCAGAATCATAAGGGGGCAAGACAGGCATCCTCCATAGCATGTGAAATATTACTCAGGGATATTCCCATGGCCCCCAGGCTACAGGGAGTGGAATAAAAGCTAAAGTAAGAGCACTTCTATCAGGATAAAATGACACTAGTGTACTCTGGATAAGATCAGCTGGCATGTGACCATGAGCAGAGCTTGTAGGGAAAATGCCATGAGATTATGTGGAGAGGCCATCTGAGGCTCAAAGGCATGGTGTTATTTGTGGCCCATTCAGCAACAGGGTCAGAGTCTCTCTCTGCTTGTGTCTTATTATAGTAAATTGAGATAGTCACAGATGTCGACATTGGATTAGGCTTGAAAATCATACTACTCTATAACCCATACACAGCAGGTACCAGAAATGGAGGAGTAAGTGATTGTAGAGCTGTGTGCTTCAAAAACAGCCTAGAACTGCTGATCTGAATTAGATGAGCTTATTCTCAATTCCCCATCCTTAGAAAAGGATACAAAGAAGCAGCCATAAGGACAGAAATTGCTTCAACCCTACCAGACTTCACTTTTCTCTCCTTGGAAGATGGGTATTGTGTTCCCTCCCTGATTCCAGGAGAGAAAGGAGCATTTTGGTATGGACTTTATTATGGATATCAGGGTCTGAAAAACAGCTTCCATAAATGGACATAGGTGCCATCATAGCACCGTGACTTTTTTTTTTTGGAAGCAAACAGGGTTAAGTGACTTGCCCAGGATCACACAACTGGTAATTGCCTGAGGTCAAATTTGAACTTAGGTCCTCTAGACTTCAGGGCTGGTGTTCTATCCACTGTGCCACCTAACTGCCCCTATAATAACCCATCTTGCACTGTCTTCCTAAATGAAAATTAGACCCACTATTTCCATCTTTCTCCACCACTTCTATAGATAACTTGTTAGGGTAGCCCTTAATTACAAGTAGGTACTTGATAGCAGCAGCAGGAAACAAGAATATCTGAGAGACCAGGAAGAGCTCACTTCAGAAGTCCCCTACACACTACGCCAACGTATGACTCTTAAGTCATAGTATAAGTCATAGCAGTGTTTCCTGGAGTGACTGCAATATGAGCCCAGCCAGAATGGAAGACTTTCTAGGTGACACCCATGGTAATGGAACAGAACTGTAAGACCTAAAGAATGTCTCTTATAAGCTTGGCAGCTTCCTAGGGGTCTTTGGAAACAGGAGACCAAAGGAAGAACACTTCCCCAAGAGCCACAAGGACAAAGATAATATAATAGATATGAGGACAGGGAGAAGGAATGGGGTATCTTCATTTCCCTGAATCCCAAAACCAGAAGAAAGTGGCTATATGATATATGAATGATAAATCTAGCTATCCAAGATCACAGCACCCTGCACCGGGGATCAACTACTTGAACCCCAAGAATAGGTTACACATTTCTAAAAGGTATTTACCCTTGTTACCTCCAGAATACTTAGTTTAGGACTTTGTACACAGTAAGCAATTAATAAATGTCTGTTTAATGAATGAATGAATGAATGAATAGGACAGAGCAGAGATCTTGAATAACCATGTGAACAAAGGCCTTATTTCTCTCCTATATAATTCTGAAAATTAGGACTCTAAAAGTTAAGACTTTTGCCACTGAGGCTGCAGTGGCCCACCCACAAAAATAGCATGCAGAACACTGAGGAGCTCAGGCCACAATCAATACCTCTTCCCTCCGTCTCATATCCCTAGAGTAAGATAATACTTACAAAAATACAGATTCCTTTATCCCTCACCCCCTTCTCCATCTTGTCCACTTGGGAATGGTCAGGGAAATGATGTTCCTTAAGCAGCAATGGAGGAGTTATTGACCTAGGAAGACTCTTGTGTAGGGAATAGGATCCATAAGGTAGCAATACCTTGACTCCAAGGAGCCAGGAGTACATACCAGAGTAAGTTAAATATCAAACTTCATTCCCTATCAGCAGTCTGTAAGTAAAGGTCCTTGGGTGGCAAGACCATGGAAAGAAAAACCTTGGAGTATATTGGGATGAAGGGGAAGGGAAAAGAGAGGAGGTCGGTGTCTGCATTACCTAACATCTTTATCCCTTGCATTTTTTCCTTCAGTCGGGAATTCTCCTCCACTAGATGCTCAAAAGCTGCAGATGCCTCTCCTTGCTTGCCCTCACCACCAGGGTCGTAGATCCGATATGGTCCTCGCCCTTCCATGGGGGCAGCTTAGCCACCAGACCTCGTGCCCACCTGACTGTAAAGACAACAGCAGGATATCAGAGTCACTTGGCTCAGCATTCTGTTCATTTCCTGGCACCAAGGAACCTCTTCTTCCAACCAAGCCCATTCTAGGGCATGACAGACCCCCAAGATCAAAAGACATGAAGACAAAAAAAAAGTTCTTAGAGGCTTGGCAGATATGAGATCGAGACCTCCATGTGTGAAAAGAAGTCAAAAGGACAGAGAGCAGGAGAAGGTATTTGACTACAATCTCCAGCTAATGAATAGAGTGTCCTTGTCATAGTAACATACAGAGAATCATGGTCAGAAACAATCATTTCTATTCCTTAAAAAACAATAATAATCTTGTCCCCAGGATTGTAAATTCAAGAATAACTGAATCTTAGAAGAAGAGTTCTTAAATAAGCATCTTCTAGTTCATTCCTTTAGTTTCAAACATCAAAGAAACTTAAGTGATTTGCACAAGGTGATGGGAGATACAGAATTTAGATCTTCTAACTCCCAGTCCATTGCTTTTTCAACTATTCCATGCTGTCATGTAAGTCAGCTTAGCTCCACCTTTAAGATCTCAGTGAGGAGTGTCTGCAGTACTCTCTCAACATGTGGCCAGTCCCAACTCAACATCTCTCTGGGATTATTTCCTTTAAATTAAATCAATAAACCACAATTTTACTTCTCAAAATCTCTACCATCCCCCTATCGACTATCTTAGAAAGAGAAACAACCCAAAGATGAGACAAGACAGTTACTTTTCTCCAAAACAAGACTGAAACTCCCCTCCTGCCTTCTTCCCCCACCCCCTCACACAGTACTTCCCAGGTTAGGGTAGGGGACCGCACACCAGAATATAAAAGGCTGAGTATGGGGGCTGCTCACAACCCAGACAGACAAGTGGGTAGTCCCAGAAATAACCACAAAGAGTTATAGCAGAGATTATGTTGTTAAAACAAAGTGCAAGGGGTTTGGAGGGAGGAGTGACAGTAGCAGCAGGGGGATATGTGAGTCTGTGCTTCAAACCCACAGCCCCAGATGTTAAGGACTGAAGAAGATGGCACCAGTTTAATTCTAGGCATCCTAACAAAACTCTAAAAGGGACAGCATCCCCCAAAATATCTTCATTGTATACTCTGTGGAACTCGCAAACTTGTATAATAGACTACCCAACCCTGTGTTCACAGAATGAGTGGGCAGTAGCTACAGAGCTTCCTAAGATCCTTGATTCTTTTCACACCAGAACCTAAGTACAGCATAGCCTGAAGTCTCTGGGTCCACCATGTGCAATTGCCAAGGCAGAAGATAACACTTCAGTATCAACCAGCAAAAAGCAAAAAGAGATTTCTTTCTGAGGTTTATTGGTCAACAAAAGTGACCAATTTCCTGGCATTTAGCATGACCCTCAACCAAAGGAACATCCCAGAACACCAAAGCAATGAAGACCAGATAAGGACACTCCATTCATTAGCTGGAGACTGTAACTTCTCCCAGCTCTCTGTCCTTTTGACTTCTTTTCACACTTAAAGGTCTCGGTCTCATATCTGCCAATATACTCTGCATATTCAAAGTTGTATATTAAGAAGGCTGGTCTATGTAAAAGGTGGAATCCAAGAGAAATCATACGACTTTTGAGAGTAGTCTTTACCTCAATCAAATAATATGAAGAAAGAGGTGAAATTAAGTTTTGTTAAAATAAAACAGAAAAGGAGAATTAGGAAGTTCTAAATAAATACATACATAAATAAATAAACACAAGCAACAGAAAGATGAGAGTAGAACAAGAGGTGCCAAATGCATTTCAGTGTTAAAGTCCTGAAGGTCCAGGCTGTAGGTTGGTTTCTCTGCCTCATCTGTGGAGAACCAGGCTGAAGATATGAGCCTCTCTCACACCACATGTTCTAAGTGTACTCATTTGCATAAGACCAAAGTTCACTTACACTTTGATTTCAAGTTGTCCCCTCACCATCCTAGTCACCCTAACACCTTGGACTCCCATCAGCTTGCTAATATCCTTCCTAAAATGTGGCACCAAGAACTGAATTGTGTATTCTTAATATGATCCCAACAGTGGATATCCAATTTCCTTCGTTTTGCACACACTCTACTTCTATTAATGATGCCTAAAATCACATGAGATTTTGAGGTTACCAGTTTATACTGCTGATCCATACTGAACTTAACAATTCTCTAAAAACACCAGGTCTTTTTCATACACATTTTGATCAGCAAGAAGATATCAGTAAGAAAGCTACCAGAAAAGGGTTTTTTTCCTCCAACTCATTTTAGAGCAACAAGAAGGAACTAAGAATGGCTGGTTAATCTTTCCACACTCCTATCACCCCTTCTCCAGCATCCTTTTTCTAAAACAAAGCTTAAACTACTCTGGCACAGTTAGGTTATAAACTACTTGAGGGCTCATAGATTTTGCCAGTGGTACAATGGCTCTAGGAGAATCCTTCAGATAAGCCAAGCTCTTATACCATAGGACTTTTGGAAGGAATGAGTGGTTGTGTATAAAATGCTCAGCAACTGAAGACATAGAAATTCATACCAAATAAAGTAAAATAATCAAAAGAAAGAAAGAAATTCTCAAAAGAATGACTCCAGGAAAGAAAAACTGAAAGATTTAAGTAATAAGAAAGCAAAGAGAAGTCTCCAATATATAACTAAGACATACTATGAGCAAAGAGAATCACAGGCTAAAACAAGAGGAGAATGATTCTATAACTATACCTACAATACAATAAAGGGGAACAGAATGGACACAAGAACTGCAGCATGGTTGAAGGCCTTAGAGAAGAAATGAAGGAAGAGATACAGAATGAAAGGTAAAAAAGCTTAGAAGTTAAGCTTAGAAAAGTATTGGACTCCTTAAAGAAATAAAGAACTTACATAGAGGAATATTCAGTGCTCATTTTGGGGTCATGACAACATAAAAAAAGTAACTATACTACTCGAGTTAATTTATACTTTTAATGCAACCACCAAATTATTAAAGAGATATTTTAGAGAAATCAATAAAATAATAACAATTCATTTAAAGATAAAAGAGGTAGAATACATTGCTTTAATAGAGAATTTATGAAAAAAGGTAGGGATGAAGGGCAAATACTACATACTTCCAGACCTAAGTATAACAGCAGACTTCTAAAACATTTGATATTGGTTAAAAAATAGAGGTATATGAGCAGAACAGACTAGACAAGGAAGAATCAAAAACAATGGAATACAGTAAACTCACTGTTCAATAAACCAGAAAACATAAATCATTTAGGAAATAACTCCTTATCTGATAAAAACTGATGGCTCTGCTTCTGCTTAGGCTTAGACCAGAACCTTAAACCATACTCCACAACACATTTTAAATGGATATATGACCTTAATGTTAAAGATCATACCATCAAAAAATTAGAAGAAAAGTAGATCAAATACCTCTTACAGCTGTGCATGGGAAATGTGTATTTAACTAAACAAGAGACAGAAGCAATTACAGAAGATAAAAGTTAATTTTGATTACACAGATCCAAAAAGCTTCTATATAAACTAAATTAATGCCCCTAGAATAAGAAGGGAAATACCAGAGTGGTAAAAAGGTCTTTGTATCAAATTTCTCTGATAAGGGTTTATTTGCAAGATATAGAAACACTTCAGCTCTAACAGCTTAAAACCACTACTAGTATATATGATCAAAAGCCATTTCCCTCCATAGATACTGTGAGTAGTCAATGGATATGAACAAACAGTCTCCAAAGAACTGCAAACTATTAAAAGAACCTCCTGAAAGAATATGCCAAATCGCTACTAAGTGAAATGCAAATCAAAACAACACTGAAGTTTCACCTTAAATCCTGTAAACTATCAAAAATGACAAAAAAATGGAAATAGTCAATGTTGTAGAGGTTGAGAGAAGAGAGGTACAGTAGTGCATTATTAGTAGAGAAGTAAATTAGTACAACTATTTTGGGAAAACAATGTGGACTTATGCAAATAAAATTATTAAAATGTCCACTTTAATTCAGAGAAGAAGATTCTTATATACACCAAAATATTTCTAGCAGTGCTTCATGTGATAGCTAAGAATTGGAAATAAAGTGGATGTCCATCAGTTGGGGAATGGCTAAACAAACTGTGGTATGTGTTAGAAATGATGAATGCAATCAATACAGAGAAGCATGGAAAGATATCGATATATAGGTAGATAGATTTAACTATATATAAAATGATTACAGCAATGTAAATGGAAAGAACCACCATGAAAAAAACAAAACCAAGTGCTGCAAAATTATAAAAAACAAACATGGCTTGAAAAAGAAATCTGAGAAGACACTCCCACCCCACCTTGTGTAAAAGCAGGAGGTCCACAGGTGTTGTACATTACACATGAGAGAGTTGGGTGGCAGGAAGACACCAAAGGTGGAGTAGCAGCCCTGAAAAGGCCTCAGCAAGCCCTCACAGCTGAGATGCTAGTCCTACCTAAATACCAGGAACAAAACGACAGCCTATGCAAAGGCACAAAAACCAGGAAGGGGAATAAGAAAGCCGGTTTGGTAGAAACATGAAGTATATAAAGGGGAAAACACATAATGAGACTGGAAAAGTAGACTGAAACCATTTATGAACTTCTCTGGGTCCCAATTTCCTCTTCTATAAAACAGGAGGGCTGAATAAGGAACAAGAGTCCTTCATCTTTTTTTGGATCACAGACCCTATGGTTGACTGGTAAAGCCTATGAACCTCTTTTCAGAATAGTTTGTTCTTTAAAATTCATAACTGAAGGAAATGCTAGCTATCAGTTAGAAGTTAATAATAAAAGAAATGCAATTTTTTCCTACCCAACTTCATGGAGCCCTTTGAATTTATCCATGGACCCCTTAGGGGATGGCAGATCCAGGTTAACAATCCCTAGACTAGATGATTCCTAAGATCCATTTCTAATTCTAAGATCTTATGAACTCAAATGTGACTGCCAAGAAGCAAAATTCCCACATCAAAGAGATGCAAGAGAGAGAGATCATGCACCAAGGAACTCCAGTCAACATCATAAAGGCCTATTCATTAGCAATAAGAAAGTAAATACTGCACTGCTACATAGTAAAATACAGACACAAATGACTTAAACATAAGGATAACTTATCCTGCAAAGGTGAATATTGTATTAACAGAATAAATCAACTTTTAATTGTTCTTAGCCTTTTTTTTAAGGCAGCTACATGGTGCTGTGGACAGAGAGTTCAAACATAGCCTTAGACATTTACTAGTTGTGTGACCCTGGGCAAATCACTTAATCCTGTCTGCCTCAGTTTCCTCATCTGTAAAATGAGTTAGAGAAGGAAATGGCAAACCACTCCAGTACCTCTGCCAAGAAAATTTCAAATGGTGTCATGAAAAGTCAAACAGGACTGAAAACAACTGAACAAAAACTTTCTTTACATGACAGACTCTTTGTCAGTCTGGTGAAGCTTTTTGACTCTCAAAACTGGAAGGCATTTTGCTCTAAATGTTTTACAGATATATTATCTAATTTGATCCTCACAAGACTATGAGGTAGGTGTTATGTTTTTAAAATAATTTAAGTAAATGCTACATTTCAGTTAGAGGTTAATGAAAATAAAGACATTTTTTCCCCATCCAAGTTCACAGATTCCCCTGGAATCTAATGTAGGCTAAGAACCCTGCGGAATTTGGTTTCCCCTTTTTCAAGCTACAAATGATACTAAAGAGCAAGGCAAAGCCAGCCAGTCCTTCAACAACAGAGAGGATTCTCTTTTCCTCCAATCAGTTCTCAGCATTAACACTGTCCTCTAATCAACTCCTATCAACAAAGCATGTCTCTCCTTCTCTCCCTCTTTTCCTTCCTCCCTCACTCCCCCTCGAGGCTCAAAAGTTGTCTCATTCAGTTGGTCATCTCTTCCTCTGCTTAGGTTTCTCAACCACTTATTCCAGCTTCTATGGCTCTTTCTTCTGTCTAGTGATTCCGTTGTCTTCTCTTCTCACATGACTTCTACGCTCTGCTTCTGTTCACTGGCTCTCTCTCCTGCTTTAAAACAATGTCTCAAGATATTAAATGACTCACCTTGACCTTAAAATGAGAAGCTTAAAATCTGTATTTCTATCAAACATAACACAAAAAGTTACTATACAATAGTCCCATAGTTCTAAAAACAGTTCTTTGAAGCAGTTTCCCAGTAATAAATTCCAAAGTCTTGAAAACAGTCATATTCAAATTAACTGCTGGGAAACAATGCACTGCATTCTTCCTTACATTAATCAATGCTCTTGCTTCTAAGGTGTTTTCATTTAATACTATTGCTTTTTGATTCTCTTTTTCCAAATTGGCCTTTACTTTTGTGTATTTTCATTTCCAAACAGCTATTTGCTTTTCTGTTTCTTTAGTGAGGTATGCCTGATCTATTCCCTTTTTTCTCCCCTCACCAGGACCAGCAGCCTAGTTCAGGTCCTTATCACCTCCCCAAAAAATAAAAAAGATGGGGAAAGATTGGGTTGTTTTAATAATACCAATAGGAGATAACTTTTTTAAGTAAGAAAAGTTATAGCAAGATGTGACGGAAAGTAAAACAAATATATCAAACTTAATTGTAAATGTCAATGGGATGAACTGACTCATAAAATGGAGGAGAGTGGCAGAAAGGATAAGAAAGTAAAACCCAACAATTTGCTACATGGAAGACATATAATTAAAATATAAAATGAAGAATTAAGGCAGAATTATTGTACCTCAACCAAATTTAAAAAAAAGAACAGGAGTGTAAATCAACACAAAGAAAAACAGAGATAAGCAAGGAAAATACATTATAAAGGCATCAGAGGCAATAAAACAGTATCAGTATTAAACGTACATGTTCTGATAGCCTATCATTCAAGTACTTAAAGGAAAAGCCAACTAAATTACAAGATCTAGACAGAAACACACACACACACACACACACACACACACACACACACACACACACACACACACACACACACACACACACACACACCCTATTAACTAATTCATTATTTCCCATGGACTCAATTATAATCTCCATGCAGATGACTCCCAAAACTATAGAGCTGGCCAGTCCTAATCTTTATCTTGAGCTCCAAGTCTGCATAACCAGTTGCCGCTGGACATCTCCAATGGATGTCCATTTCCACTGGATGTCCATTAGCTATTTCAAACTCAATACATCCAAAAAACAATTTATTATTTTTGCCCCTAAATCCATCCCTTTTTCAAACTTCCTTATTCCTCTATTTCTTGCAAGCAGGCCAAAATGGGATTTTCACCCAAGTCCTACAGAATCAGTCAATTTTGCAATAAGCCACGTCTCTCTTCCCTCTCCAGACTAGACTACACATAATAGCTTTTAAAAAATTTACATGAAGCCTTTTGCTATGTGGCCTACTTTTCCTACCTTACTTTATTTCATATTACTCTACTTTTCCTAGTCTTACACACCCTTAGCATACTACCTTGCATACAGCAGGCACTTAATAAAAAGCCTGCTGAATTGAACTGAACTTAACTGTTGACTTCAATGTACCTCTTTCAGATTTAGACAAATCTACCAGTGCAAGCCAAGAAGACATGGTCTCAGCAAACAAGTAAAAAGAGAAGCAGATGTGAATCTAAGAACTCCAAAAGCATGACCGTCAGAGTCACATACTCCACTATGAACGCTTTCCTTCTGAACAGAATGGATCTGACAGTCAACAACAGGGCTTCTCCTGTGTCACTGTCCTATAGATATTAAACATCTTCACTTTTCCCTATTTAATAACCTCTGTTTATCTCGTCTCACCACTGCCTTCCCAAGCTTCTCTTACTCAAACAGTCCTTAGCCTCCATACTACCTAAAGTAACTCTAATAACATCTCACTCCAAGTGGGGAAACTGAGGCTCTTCCCAGTTCCCTCAAGTTAGTAAACTGGTTCCCTGCCCAAATACTTCCCTGATGCCTTACCTTCCCCCGCACCCTAACATCAAAGTCCACAACTTCCTACTTTTCTTATTATATTTCCACTGAGTACATATATAGCTGAACAGTAAACAGAAAGGGCTGGAATTTTCTTCCAGTTACAAACATTCCCTGGACCTTCGACTGGTACAGAGGCATACTTAGGGACTGTAAATTCACTCTGAATAATGAAAGTTTCTAGGACTGGTTTGCAAAGAATAAGCTTATCCATCTCTCTCAGTAACACAATTATGACTCCTGAGAGTTTCCTCAAACTGGAGGAAATTCAGAGAAGGGAAAGGAGAGGGGAAAGGAAATCATGGAAACCGACTTCAGGAAAAGTAAAAGCCTCCCTTCCAAATTCTAACCTCCTTGCCTTCTCTCAGTGGCTAAAACAGAGCAAATGAACAGTAACCCAGAACAGTCCATAACCGGTACCTCAGGGTAAGTGGGATTTAGAAGGACAGAGGCAAAGTACTGGAGCTTGAGGCTGGTGAGTAGCAAGAGAGAACATGCCTGAGGTGGGTGGAGAAAACAGACAAATGTTCCCTGATTAATGGACTGGTTCCCTCTCCCTCTCCATCCTATAAAAATACCGACCCTGGGCTCCTGAGGATGACTCCCTAGTGACACAATTCTCATCCTACCCAACTGTTGCTTTCCTTATATCTGAACAACCCATAAATGAAACAGACTCAAGTCTACAGCTTCCTGCCTTGAGTAACAGTCTCTGGTTGCAGAGTCCTCGGGACTAAGCAGATTTTCAACCATAGATGTCCCTCAGATTAAGCTCTTTAGAACCCATCAGAGCTTCCTAAACAGGGTTCACAAGTTCTTTTTGGAAGAGCTAATGTCAGTCTAGGGGGCCAAGATGGTAAAGGAAAAAAGCAAATAAACTTCCTACTATGGCAGAACCAGCTGCTCAAGCCAACACTGAAAGCCGGGAAGGAAGTATAACCAAGTTGTTGGTTTGGGTTTTTTTTTAAGCACTCAAAGAGGTGAGTATTAAAAAATGAGACCATCTACCCAATATTTCATCACAAGGATGCTTCAATATCTGCCCTAACACACATATCCAATGCCTTATACTATTCTCCCTTCCAAGAGGAAAATAAAAAAATAAAGGAGATACTGGAGAGACTTCCATCCGCTAGTGACACTCTATCCTCCCCACCTCCACCCCAAACACACACAAACACATTTGCAGAAATACATGAGAACAGCGTAGAGGAAGTAGTGGTAAGAATGAGTCCCCAGAGGGGATGGAGGCGGGCTTTGGGTTTCCATCAGACATACCATACTCTCTTTTACCAGACAGAACAGCACACAGAGTAGAGGTTCAGATTGGGAAAGGTAGCAGAGATCAGCTGAAAAAGAGACAGTTTAGGAAGCAAATATGAATGTGAAAAGAGTGAGAAGGGAGAGAAACAGAAAAGAAAAATAACACATCAGTGGGAATATTTAAAGTAGGACAGCAATCAAGAGAGAAGACAAATCATGCCATTTCATTGTGACCTTTCCCTGCTCAAAAAACCAGTGATGACTTCCCACTGGCTCTATAATAAAGCCTTGGCAACAACCACCTTGTTCTAACTCATTTTCCTAGGTAGCTCTGCCATAATTCTCTTCAATCTACCCCAAACTGCAATAACACGTCTTCTCACTGAATCTTATCTCTACAACTTCACCAGCTACATTTCTGTCTTTCAAGGTCTACTTCATTCAGGAAGGATTTTCTGAAAACCTCAGTCCATCCTCTAAATACTAGTGAAAAGGCAGTTGTACCTTTTATTATTCATTTATTTATTATTATCTTTCCCCAAGCCTCTCCCACCAAAATGTAAGCTCCTTAAAGAGATATAATAATGATGATAATAATAGAAGCCTGCATTTATGTAGTGCCTTAAGTGTTTACAAAACGCTTTATTAATATTATCCTGGCATTTTCTCTGGCTGTCCCTCATGCCTGGAATGCTCTCCTTCCTCTGCTCTGCCTACAGACCTCCTTGGTTTCCTTTAAATCTCAACTAAGAATCCCTTCTTTTACTGGAAAGTTTTTCCCTCCTCTTTATTCTAGTATGGTCCCTCTGTTAATTATTTCCTGTTTGTCCTACACATAACATGATTTATTTGCATTGTTTCCCCCACTAGATTGTAAACTCACTAAAGATAGGGATTGTCTTTTGCCTCTTTTTGTCTTCCCAGCACTGAGTACAGTGCCTAGCACACAGTAGGTGCTGAAGAAATGTTTATTAATTGATCTTATTTTATTCTCACAACAACCCAGAAAGGTAGATGTTATTATTATCCCCAGTGATTTGCCCAGAACCACAAAGCTAGCAAGGCCAAAAATCCAATCCTCTATCCTCTGCAACACCTAACTGCCTCTCTCCTTGTATCCTCAGGAACAAGCAGAAGGGATAAGCCTTCCTTCATTCAATGAGCATTTACTGAGTGCACTTGGAGATACCAAGGCAAAAAACCAGCCCTAACCTCAAGGGGATTATATTGTATTAGGGGAAAATAACACATTCAAAAGATAAATAAATACAAAACATAAACACAATATTCCAAGTAATTTCTATGAGGAGGGCTGTGACATCTAAGAGGATAAGCACAGACTTCTTGGAGGAGGAGAAACCTAAGGTGATCCTTAAAGAGATTCCAAGAGTCAGAGTTGAAGAGGAGGAGAGGGAGTGTAAAGGCACAGATACAGAAGATGGAATGCCTTGTACAGGTTGAGTCAGCATGTCAGGTACATAGTGTACTTGAATAAGAAGAATGTACAATAAAGACTGGAATGGTAGGCAGTAGCCAGATGGTGAAGGGCTTTACAAGCCAAATAAGAGAAGCTTACTTTTTTAATCCTTAAGGAAAAAGGAGCTACAGTTGTTGAAATGGGGATTGGCATGGCCAAACCTTTACTTGAGGAGTATCCATCTGGCAAATACTTGGAGGATGAACCAGTGGGGAAAGACTGGGAGTAGGGAAATAAATGATGAGGTTAGTCCAGGACAGGTGACAAGGACCAGAAGAAGGGGTGGTGCAGGGATATTGCTGTGGCTGTTCAGAGAAGGGGACATATACTGAGATGTTTGAGAAGCAGAATCAATAAGACTTAGTAACTAATATATTGGATATAAAGGGTAAAGGAGAAAGAAGAGTCAAGGATGATCTTGAGGTTTTGAATCAGGTGAATAAAGAAGAGGGGTAAATTTAACAGAAATATGGAAATTAAGAAGAGGGAGATTTGAGAGGAAAGATAATGATTTCTCTTTTGGACCTGTGTTTAGATACCTCCAGAATAGCCAAAGATAGTTATAATTCAGAGTGGAGCTGGATATTTCTACATATAGATGACAGGAGAATCCATAAGAGCTGATGAGATCAGTGAGAGTACAGAAAGAGAAGAGGGCCTAGGACAGACAGAGAACAACAGGGGAATCTAATCCTGCCTCAGACACTCACTAGCTGTGTGACTCCCAGGGCAAATCACTTATTAACCTCTGTCTCAGTTTCCTCATCTGTAAAATGAGAATAACAGCACTCACCTCTCGGTTGTTGTGAGGATCAAATGAGGTACTTGTGTAAAACACTTTGCAAAAATTAAAGGACTATATAAAGGCAAACCATTATTATTGTTAAATCCAGACCAACGTCAGAGTCCTAAGAATTTGACAACAGATTTTGTGTGGGCAATTTAGGCATGAGCATCGGCTCTCCACTTGGAGTCCTCAGTCTTGAGGGGACAGTAAGCTAAGGAGGAGGTAAAAACAACTGCTAAAAGAGAAGACCCAGGGACCTAGACATCTACCTAAGGCTCACCACAAGGTGGTTCTCCCAAAGGAGCTGCCAGTTTGTCAACCTTCCTAACCTCACCCTCCTGCACTTTCTAGCAGAGGGCGAAGTCAAGAATGATTAAGAACTGAATATACATCTATTCCCTTCCACAAGCTCATCCTCCCTTCTCACATACACTCTAATAGGTATCTATATATGCACATACATTTATGTATGCATATAGTTTTTGAAAATGAGAGAATGTATGTGCACTGCTTTACAAACCTTAATAAATGTTAGCAATTTTATATATAAGTACATATATATATACATACACACACACACACACAAACCCACATAGATAGATATAGGGATAGATAGATAGATAGACAGACAGACACACACACACACACACACACATACGCCCATTAAATCTCCTATACTGGGGTGAGGAACGTATGGCCTCAAGTGGCCCCCAGGTCCTCAAGTGTAGCCTTTGGAATCCAAACTTCACAGAACAAATCACCTTAATAAAAGGATTTGTTCTGTAAAACTCGGACTAAATCAAAAGGTCGCACCCAAGGACCTAGAAGGCGACATGTGGCCTGGAGGCTACAGGTTCCCCACCCCTATCCTATACTATATACCCATAAACATGCATCATCACACAATCACATCCACACAATTATATCTACAGTTAACTATAAACAGGCATTCAAAACATCCTATACTGTATGACTGCCATATAAGTAAATGTCCATATGCATTAGTGCCTCCCCATATCAATACACACCAATGTAGTTTCTTACATCAGACTCCAAGTCCCTTCCCTATAATTCCTGCACTACATTTTGCTCTCTTTCCCACACACATACTATATACTTCTAATTGGCTATTCTGATTAAGAAGACAAAAGTATTCCCATAGAGTAAACTATTTTCTCCTATCTTACGGGTATATCCATTCACATGCGGATATACTGATATCCACACACACATACACACTCCCATAACCCACTGCACACATGTAATCTTCTATTGTTTAGACATATACAATAGTTACCTCAAACCTTATCAGTACATCCCCTCGTATGTGTACATGCACACACGCGTGTGTGCGGCGCATAGTAGGCATGTACTCACGTACTGAACAGATACAACAGATACGATTGCTCATGTATACACACGTATTTGTAAAGTACATTTCATTCACATACACGCATATACACACATATAAACAATCATCCCCTTATGCACAAACCCACATGAACTCCTCTCCATGTGCACACAGGCACACTCTGTGTACGTCCGTACCACACTTCCAGAGCCACACTATATATACCGTAACCTTGTACGATGGACAAGCACTGGTACGTCATCCCTCCTTACTACAGTCCTGCTTAACACGCCCCCTCCTGCGACCCCCTGGGGACACACGCACTGCCATGCAGGCGTAATTGGTCAGACAATGGCACGCATAGTCTACATATAGTCCTCCGCGTTGGCTGATATCCAATGTAGCCATTAAAAGCTTGTAACAGCTGCCCTAGGACTCTGGGGCCGCCGTGTCGGTAAAAAAGAGCAGGCTGCTCCACAGAGAGGGAGGGTACACACGGGTAGCTTTAATAGCTATTACTGCGCTAGGACTTTGGGGGCACCTCGTTATTTACACGGGTTTTTTACTCGTCCGTAAAGCCCGTCCCCTTGAATGCACAAACCCGCACACACTTAAACACACGACCTCCCCCCACCCCCCAGAGCCCGGGCCCGCCCATCCACCCCCCTGCCCTCACTCCATCCTCCGGCCAGGCACGTCACGGCGACAGGACAGACCCTGAGGCCGCCGCCGGGCTCGCTCTTACCCGAGCCAAGCCCGCCCCGCGAGGGTCCGCGACCTCGGTATCTCGGCTCCGCTCGGGGTTCGGGGGTTCCGGCTTCACTTCCTCCGGGGGTGGGGGGTGGGGCGGGACGCCGAGAGGGGCGGGAGAGAGAGGAAGTGAGGAGGCCTCGCTCCACGGCCCCACCCCTGGGAAAGTCCCGGATGATTGACGGGAAGCCTGCCCTATGGGGCTCCCATCTCGGGGGCGGGCCGGGGAGGTGCTGGCCAAGATGATAAACAACGGAGCCCGGGCGGGGGGCGGGGCTGGGCGGCGGAGCCCGGGCGGGGGGCGGGGCTGGGCGGCGGAGCCCGGGCGGGGGGCGGGGCTGGGCGGCGGAGCCCGGGCGGGGGGCGGGGCTGGGCGGCGGAGCCCGGGCGGGGGGCGGGGCTGGGCGGCGGAGCCCGGGCGGGGGGCGGGGCTGGGCGGCGGAGCCCGGGCGGGGGGCGGGGCTGGGCGGCGGAGCCTCGGTTCGCTCCTCGGAACCATTCGGAGCAGCTCGGGCTCAGCTCAGACCCGGGCCAGTCCTGGCGCTCTCAGCCGGGGGCTTCCCTGAGCCTGGAAGACTAATTTGTGTGTGGCCACCCCCAGCAACCACTCGCACACGCACAGGCATTCCGACCCTTGGACAAAGAAGCCGCACAAATACACCCTAAGATCACAGAGTCAGACTTGCAGCTCTGGGGGATACAGGGGTGCTAAACTTGGATCAGAAAGACCTGAATTCGAATCCTACCGCGCCCCCTGGGCAGGTCTCTGTGCCTGGGTTTATTCGTCTGTAAAACAGGGACAATACAAGCATCCACCTGGTGATCCTCGAGCTCGTGGAAGCTGATCCAGATAAAGGGCTTTATAAATTCTGTCATCCTTGGAGGTCAAGGACTCCAAACCCTTGTAGGACGCTCCTGGAGGTTGGGTCACCAAGCCAAGGCACGTCGCTGGAGTGTAGACAGCCTTGACTTTTCCTTATCCTACACCCCTCTTTTATCCAGCCATTGCGTTCTTTCCAAGGACACAACCTCCACCTTGTTCCTGAGCTCTATCCCCTCTAGCTTGGTCTCAGTTTCTAACCTCGCCCCTGCCCAAAACATCTTTCTTTCACGGGGTTACAGAACTGATATTTCTAAAACAGAGATTCTTACCACGCCATGCCTCTAATTAAAAAAAGAAAAGCCCAGTGCCTCCCTATTGCTTCTGGGATAAAATACAAAATCTCCTGCTGTCTCCTTTCCTAATTTTCCACCCTTATTTAATATGACTTCCCGTTCCCAGTGGAACAGACTTGCTAGTTAGCCCCGGCACATTTCATCTCCTTCCTCAGTGGCTTTGGAAAGGTGGTCATCCACGTCTAGTCCACCCCTCTTCTTCCTCACCTCCATCTGGTAGAATTCCTAAGTTCTTTCTGAACACAAATCCAGTACAACCTTCTAAACTAGGCTTTCCTTTTAAAAGTTACATTGTTTTAATTTGAGCATAATTTGTATTTACTTCTCTGTGTACTTGCTGAATCCCCAATAGAATATAAGTTCCTTGTTTTTTCTTTATTTCCTCCTTCCCTCTTTCCTTCCTTCCTTTTGACTTGAAGTTAGTGAAAATTGAATAAACATTTCTTCAACTGAGTGCACAAACAAGCAAATATGCTCAAACGTAGACATGCATACATGGATATAAGCACATAAATGCTTACATGCAAACATGAAGACCAAGATCCTCACACAGATGTAGCCTTACATGCATAGGCACATGGTCCTTTGGCCACTAAAACACACACATTCATATTCTACCCTAATAAACCCCAAACCCCTGATTCTCAACCTTGGTCTTATAGCAACCCAAGTTGTGTTGTAGCATCTCAAAAATATGGCCAGAATCTCAAAGCAGTTTTAATGTTCAGTTCATGTAAACATTTAAAATTAAAATAATAAAATATAATTACAATATGCTTTAAGAGGAGATAAATAATGGGTGAAGTAGCAAAGCCCAGAGAGAAAGAAATGTCACAGAAAGACAGAGGATACTTGGGCTAGGCTTTCAAAAACACAACACACATAAGAAAGCATTCGCAAAGAATCACCTCCAAACATGCAAATTTTTGTACACATCCCCACGTCCGGCCCCAAATGCACCCGCATACACTAACCCGCTCAGTTACCCTACCAACTTTTCCTCACTCTGTTCCCAGCTAACCTTTTTCAGCTGTTACCTCTTCTTTAAAATAACTTTACCCATCCCCTCAAACCAAAGGAGACCTGAAACTGAAACTCTATCCAGAAAAAAAGTGCTTTGTTTTTGCCTTTTCAGTGGGTGTTTTTTTAATGGATGTTTTTTAGTGGGTGCTATGTAACGATCTGCATTTTATTTTTCTCTGCGTGACCTGAGTACAAGGAAGATTTGAAAGCTTTGATCTCAGAGCAGTGCCCAGGGTCAGCCTGAAAACTCTGGCTTCTGTTATGAAACCTTCAGGCTTTTGGAGCTCACTATAATACTCATCATCGCTTGTGCCTTTCATTGCATGGTTCGGCTTTTGACAACAATACTAAAGAAAAGTGCCATTAGAATGTGAGGTCCTTGAGGGAAGGCACAGTTTTTGCCTTTCTTTTCCTTGAACATAAAAAGCATTTTAGTAAATCCTTGTTGACTAACTTACTGATGGCTTTAAAAAACCGTGTTGATTTGAATGCAATTTTTTAGCTAGTGTTTTCAGAAATTCAAAAGAGAATCTTCCATAAAGTGAGAGGATCAAAATAGATGGCCTTGGAGGTTCTTTAGAGCTCTGGATCTATGAAATTATCATGCTTCCTGGCAAATCCTGTGCTATGTGCAACATGGGGATGAAAGGAAGAGGAAAGGATAGGATCAGTCCAACCTCTAACCTACACAAGGCCATCATCCCCCTCCCTCAGATCAGAATCTGAAAGCCCAAAGTTACCTGGATGTACAAAGACAAAAGCAACTTGAGAAAAAGGGGCTTATGATTTGGCAAGTGTTATTTGAGAGGTGCCCATTCCTTTGAATGGAGAAGGAAATGGCAAACCACTTCAACATCTTTGCCAAGAAAACCCCAGATGGGGTCACAAAAGTCAGAGCCAACTGAAAAACGACTCCACAATGACAACCAATATTCCCTTAAATGTCAACTGATCGTGACTCTGTGATTCTCCCGTTCTGACTTCATTCTTTTGGAACTCCTACCAGTCAATAACTCTCATCAGTTTGATCCCCAAAGAATGAGATGGTAGATAGCCAAGTGATAAAGGACCTTCAAGGAACAGCAGATAGAGGTTGAGCCTGGATGGTCACCAAGAACAGAAAAACAAACCTAAACTTCTCCCCTTTAAAAGTTTTCATACAGTCTGTCAGAAAAGAATAAGTCATAGAACATCGGAGTAAGAAGGAGCGTGACATGCAGAGGGAAAATCTCTCAACCTCAAGTGAAGGGTGTGAGAGTGTGACCAGGAGGGTGCTTGTCTGGACTGATTAGGGCAGGTGTTTCAGTGACTAAGATTAGGAATCAACTCTGTCTGTTCCTGGAAAGGTTGCATTACTCTACCCCACGTACTTACTTTACTCACAATCCTTGTAACTTTCTAAATTAAAGTACCCTTCCCCAATTTCCACTCCACTATGTGTTCTCTTTCCCCTTATCAGGATTTAAGCTAAAGGTAAAACCCTGAGTGCAAAAGATTAAAGATGAAAAAAATGTCATTTGTCTCCCAACAGAGGCAATGAGTATAACATGGAGAAAGAGGCGTACCTTTCTGGACATGGTCGATGTGGAAAATTGTTTTATCAGATTATGTAGCTATGTAATAAGGACTTTATTTTCCAGTTTTAGTTTTGTTTTAATTCACTCAATTGGAATGAAAGGACAGAATAATACTTTTAAAAGAAAGAAAGAAAGAAAGAACAAAGGATAACTTTGCTATGGTATACCACATTTATCTCAATATAATTTCTTGAAATTATATTACTATACTGTGGAGTTATCCTGCATTAAAACTCGGGTACTGAACCACACTTCTTAAAAGGAATACTGAAAGTACACTGCTTCAGTTTGCTACTAAAAACAAAAGTATTTCAATGTACTGTCTTGATTGGATAGGACTGATATTGATAGTATTATAATTAGTAATAAATTGAAGTATTATTTTTAACATGTTTCAAATACACAGGATTTAAGGTGGATACAATTTGTATTTTTAAATCACTGTATTGTTGAAATATATGCTGTATGATGAAATAAGGGTGGTTGTTTTTTTGATAGAAGGTAATCTTTTTAAGTGCAGGGATCCTCTGATTTTGTGTTTGTATCCCTAGCACTTAGCACAGAGTTTGTAAGGTACATAGTTAGTTCGTAATAAATGTTTTTTCATTCATTTTTCACACATTGATAGGTGTGTATATACTGCAAAGCCTTAACTCTATCCATTTCCAATGAGGCATGGGTAAGTGAATACCCAGGCATTTGAACCATGGTTAATGACCTCAGTGTAGGATCAGTGTAGGGGAAAAAAGGCCCTATCCTTTAGCCTCACAGCCTAACCAAGTCCCTCCAGGTCATGTCCTCTACACTGGAGAGCCAGCAGCATGGTAGCTAAAGGTCTCTTCACTACTAATCTAGAGCTTTTTCTATGATACCACAGTACCTCTACAAATCCACTGTTAAACCCACAAATGCAAAATTATCAAATTCCCACCAGCCAAGCCAACAAGTCTCTGTCCACCCACCCACAACCACATTTAAGCAATTCTCTCCTCCAGTTTTTCTTTTCAGATTCCTTACTTTCACAAAGCTCCCAATAGGGCACCCCCTTTGGGAAAGGAGGAATGGAGAATAGGAGGAGCTCCCCCCTACCCCAGACGCCTGCTAGGAAGGGGATTTCCAGGTTAGGAAATTAACCCCCAAAGCCTGAGACTGGGAGTACAACTTCTGGCTACTTATCTCTGGATCAAATGAGAAAACGTATGTAAAACACTTTGCAAACCTCTAAAAATGTGGGCTGCTATTATTAATTTCAACAAAGTGGGAAAACTACTCTTTCAAAATTCCTACAAAGGACTATCACAGCTTCCCCCAGGGTGTTTGCCAGGGCAGACAACATGAGGATCCCCGAGCTCACCAGACCCACACTCTGAAGACTGAGCCACAGGCTGGAGAATGTTAAGAACTGGGAAGTTCCTTTGAGATCAACTAATCCAGGATTTCTAATCTTTTTCTTCCCTATACCCCTTGGCTTTTGGTAAACTACCCCCCACCTCTTTCCATGCCACCTATTCAAAATAAAAGGAAATAAATTCTAGAGTTTGATGTGCATATGTATATGAGAAACAAAAGAGATTAATTTCAGTAAAATAATATGTTATTTGCTAAATATTCTTGATAAGTTTCAAATGGAGAGTGGGAGAAGAGGTATATGTATCCCAAGTTGGAAACTTCTAATCTAATCCAACTCGTTCATTTAAGAGATTAGGGAACTGAGGCCCAGATATCAGGAAGTGACTTGCCCAAGGTCATACAGGTAGTAAGTGGTAGAGCCTGGAATATGATCTCTGGGGTTTTCTACTTCTGAATCCAGTACCTTACTGCACTGTTGAGCCTGGGTTGAAATCAAAGTCTCCAAATCCTAAGGGCTCTTCCCCCTATCCCATGCTCCATTTCTGTCTCTTTTTGAACCTGAGACACTTTTAGTGCTTCTTATCCCCAGAAACTATTTGAGGGAGGGGGATGTAGGTTGTTATTGCACCCCAGATTCCCTCTCCAGAGCTGTGGAATGCCAAGTCCAACTTGTCTCTGAACCTTCACAGAGACAAATAGAAAGCAAAATGAACTGGCCAGCTTGGCTCTGGCACTTTACATACATAGGAAGTTGCTCCGTGTTTTCAGGATGCCTTTCTCCAACTAGTTTATTTTTTACATTCTAACCCCTAGCCTCTCCTCTTGCACGCCTTCTTTTCATTGGAGGGTTGATGGGGAGTCCAAGAACAGGAAAAGGCAAAGAAACACTGGGGGAAATTCCCTTTTTCCCCCATGGGACCCAACCCAGTTGAACCCAGCCCAGGCCTTCCAACAAGGAAGGCCCAACACTGCTATTTCTTTCCCACTCTGACAGCTGCTGGGGAGAGCTCAGATAGACCCTTAGCTGTCCTCTGGCTGAGGCAGACAGAGGTATGAGGAGCAAAGGCAGGGGCAGGGGCAGGGGCAAAGGTAGGCTCACACTTTAATACTGGGAGCTGCATCTGATTGCCCAGTTTCTAATCTGGCAACAGAATGAGGAGAACAGAGAGAACAATCAAGTACTGGCCTTTGGCGAACCATGGATAAAGAAACTAATAGGGTAGATTAATTTCCTAATTCTGGAAAGTTCTGACCTAATTCTTCAGACTAAGTCCTCATTCTGCCAGTCCCTACTTCTCATCGTAACAGGCTCCTTTATTTGCCCTCCATTCCATTCTTCTCCTCCTCCTTTTCCCTCTCCCCAGCTGACTCTCTCAGCTCCTCTTCTTTACCCCCTTCCTTCAGTTTGGTCCTGTTCTGCAGTGTACTCCTGACACATAAGACTTAAAACTGGATGGGACCTTAGAAATGAAGCCCAATGCCCTCATTTTATTGATGAATAAACCTTGAATTGCCCCCAAAGTGCAACAGTTTTGTAAGTAATAGGGTCAGATTAGAAGCCAGGTTCTCTTACTCCTTATCAAGACACTTGGGCAGGCTTCTTCTGATATTCCTGTCTAGTCCTCTCTCAATTCTCTCCTCTTCTCCTTATCCACTAGGATATGCGCAGTCCAAAGACACCCCAGCCCTTTCTCATCTAATAGTTTGGAGAAAAACCATTATTCTTAGTGACTGAAATACTAAAGAGCACCTTCTCATCCTCCTATGGCCACTACCACCAAGGACCTTAGCTTTATCACTTGTAACTAGTGTCCCAATATTAAAGTGGGCCTCATTACAGGGATGAGGAATCCACTTCTTTCATTTTGGTATCATGCTTAATAAAGTGTAAGGTAGCACTTTAAAAATCTTGTACAATAGCCCTAAATATCCCACATGCTTTTTCCCATCCAGGATACAAAGCTCCCAGAGACCTCCTTCCCATCTCACCTTCTCCCAGAGGAAAGCAAAGGGTAAAACAGAACCTTCCCAAATCAGTCTGCATTTTCCCAAATCCAGGAGCAATGGGAGAGGTGAGAGAAAGAAGAAAAAGAGTGAAAGGGAAAGAAGCTAGAAAGAGATAGAATAGGAAAAGAAGAGAATAGAAGAAAGCTGAGGAAACTAAAGGGAGAAACTGGACAGATGACCAGCTGACTAGGCTGAGAAGGGTCAGTTTGGAAATGGGGGGTGGGGAGGGGAAAGGGGAGCCTTTGTTTCTAGTTTCAGACCCTAGAAGGAACTATGGTAGGGACACTTAGAAAGAGCCCTTAGCCTTGGGTCCTGTTGCCTTCCTTGCCCTCTCCCCCAGCCCAATAAATGTCTGTTACTCACCAGTTTCTAAGGGCGAGGGAGGGGAAGGGTCTCAAGGTGGGGGTTACAATCCGAATCCTCCTCAGCTGACTGAGAGACTGCAGGAAGCAGCACAAGGCTGACGAGTTCTAGTCAGGAGGGGAATTCCCCGAGATAGAGGGAGACAACAGCCAGCCAGCCCCACCAAGCCCAGCTGAGACTCCAGATTCAACACTCTCTCTCTCTCTCTCTCTCTCTCTCTCTCTCTCTCTCTCTCTCTCACACACACACACACACACACACACACACACAAACACACACACACACCCCTTTTATTAAACAACCATTGTTGGTCAATTCCCAGATTAGAGGTCACTCCTTTGGAGGGGGAAGGAGGGGGGACTACTAAGGGAAGGTGGAAAGATGATTCAGAGGCTGGATCACAAACTGGGGGGGGGGGGGGGGTGAAGGGGTTACTGAGAGTATACTGGCAGAGGTTTCAAACCCAGCTTCTCCACTGGGTTATTCCCAGTAGGCTCTGGTTTTGCCCCAGTATATTGCAAGTGGGGGATTCCAGACTCATCTGGTCTGGTGAGGAAATCTCTCCAGATGCTCAGCTCACATTTTCCTCCTGTTCTTTCCCATTCTTTCTGTTTCAGCTTATTGATTGGAATGTTTCCTGGGTGGTAAGAAGAGTCTGATCACTTCTCTGTCAGATAGGGATTCCAGAGGGATTGAGGTAGGGAGTGGAGTCTACCTTTTACTCCCTCATTTCAAGGGAAACTGGGAATCCCCAATTAGTAGTCTAAGGGCCTCTTGAAGAACCCCACAAAAACTCATCACTAAACTTTTATTCTGGATTAAATTTCTCTCATTGAAATGCAGAATTTAGCTCCTCAAAAGAGTTTCTCCATTTATAAATGGGAGGAGGGATGGGTTGAATTACCGTCTCTAAGGTTCTTTCCAGCTTAAACAGAACATGAGTCTGTGTTTCTACTGCTTCTACAATATGCATTTTGGCATAATGTAATCAGTCAATAAGCATTTATTAAGTGCTTACTATATATCTTAGAGGCAGGATGTCATAGTGGATAGGGGAGGGCGTTGAAGCCAGGAAGACCTGGGTCTAACACATATTGTCTGTGTAACTCTGGACAAATCCTCAGAACTCTAGGCAACTTTCTAATACCAGAAATTAAAGAGAAGGTGCTGATTTGTCCTGGTAGAAGGAGCGTCCTCCTCTGGGAGTTCCCCATGGCAATGAAATCACAGG
This sequence comes from Notamacropus eugenii, assembly GCF_028372415.1. Lineage (NCBI taxonomy): Eukaryota > Metazoa > Chordata > Mammalia > Diprotodontia > Macropodidae > Notamacropus > Notamacropus eugenii. The sequence goes on from NC_092872.1 coordinate 379,416,889, forward strand.
TTCAGTCCTTGGCCCTCTCCAACTAAGTTCTAGACACTCAAAGTGAAACAGGTCCTGCCCACATATAGTTTACATTTTACAGAGGAATTAGCATATTCATATTAGTAAATGTAACACATGTATAAAGTAAATACAAAATGACTTCAGGAAGGCACTAGCAACTGGGAAAATCAGGACAAGATCCTAGTAGGAGATCACACTGGAACTGAAGCTAGTTAGGTTTTCTAAGAGGTAGAGGTGAAGAGAGCATTCCAGGCATAAGGGAAAGCCTAGGCAAAGGTATGGAGGTGGGAGATTTAAGCAAGGAACAGCAAGTAGAACCATTTGACTGGAATGGAATGTGTAAGGGTAATAAAGCATGATAAATTAGAAAAAATTTGGGTGAAGCCAGGTTGTGACAGGCTTAAAAAAAAAAAATACAAACCTCCAAAGAGAAGCCTGTATTTTATCCTAGAGGCAAGAGAGGAATAACATTTAATGCTGCCTTCTGTTTCAGTGGCCTTAGTCCTTTCACCTCTATTATCTCATTAAAGTATTTCCTCACAACAATCCTATAAAGTACAAAGACAAGGTTAATTGCCCAGTTTAGAGGTAAGAACTATGGAGCTGGGGAAAATTAAATAATTTACTCAAAGTTGTATGGATGAGTCAGGGATAGGGAAGGGAGTATCTAGATTTCTTAATTGCAAGTTATAAAATGTCAGAAATGGGGGAAAAGTCCAAGTTCATTTTATATATGGCAAACTGAAGCCTAGATAGAGGAAAGGACTTACCAAAAGTCACACAGCAAATTATAAGAAGAGGAAAAGGAAAGATTCAAGATTATCTGGTAAATGTGGTATACATCATTGAGCTAGGTATTAGGAAATGGACTAAAGAGATTTCATTAGCAAGTACTTTTACCCACACTTCCCCGAAAGGAAGACAAATACACTCCCCCACACATAATAAATAATCTCTTCACAATGAGAACATAGAGATAGATTATCCCCTCAGTTGTCCAGTCCTTGAACCTGAACCTGTCCCAAATTTCCTGAACTTTCACAGCTACCGATGGTAAGGATCTAAGCAGTCATCATTGGATAACTCAGATGGAGGCTAGATTTTCCCACAAATGACTCTTTTTGACTCCAAAGACTGTGACACCCCCATCCAGGACCTCAATCTAGTGGCCTGGGAAAAGGCTTAGGCTAGTTCAAGTGTGTTTCCCCCACATATCTCCTCTCTCTGTGTTTCAGAGAGCTGACATTCAGAAAAATTTCTGTACAATCAAAGCTTCCCATGAGGGAAATGGGCTGTTTGAGGAGGTTCTTAAAACAAATTTATAATGTCAGATCCAGAAGAGACCTTAGAACAGAGAATACCTGAGCTAGAAAGGAACATAGAGGTCATCTGAGATAACACTGTCCCACACCTCCACACACACTCACACCCCAGTGTTGTGAATTAAGGAATTAAGAATAATATTAAGGATTGACTTTGTGAAATCCCTGGTTTATTTTCTAACCTGATGGCACCCTCAAGTCTATCCCTCTTATCTTGAAACACCATAAAACTTCCCTCCTATCCTGGACCATAGGATTTCTTGTCTCCCCCCATCCTAGGTCTTAAAGTTTCCATTATCGTCCTCATCCTTTGTCTTTACCTTGCAAGACTCACCCTAGATCTCCAAGTCCCACAAGGAAACCTTAAAATCATCAGTTTAAGTTTGGTCCTTTTCCTATATCATTGCCTTTTGTTTGGCCTCATGCTAAATCTTAGGGCCATGTGCTTTTGTGTCAATAAAGCTCCCTTTGGCTACAGAGAAAGTCTAAGTGAATTCTTTCCAATTTGAACCAGCTCTCCTATTTTGCTCTCTTCAATATTAGCTTTGTTCTTTTTTCTTTTCTTAAGTTTCTTATCCCTGGGGGTCTTTGAAGTCTTTAAACTACTACTTAAATGAAATGATGAACATGAGATTTCTTGCTCAGGTGTTGGTTAGACCAGTGTTAGAGTTCTCCAAGTCCTCTCTTACCATAGGAAGAGGGCAAGAAAGAGGCAGGAATGGGGGTTGGCTCACCCCACTGGTATTTTCTAGCTCCCCCCACCAAAAAGCCATTCCAGCTTCTGTGGTTCCTGGCTTCACAACACCTCAAAACCTCCCATGAACTTCCCCTTCTAGGAGACGAGGTATCCAGAAGAAGGTGAACTGTTTTACAGAGAAAGGTGGCAGTGGTCAGATCTCATCAATACATAAGGGAATCAGAACTAGAAAAAATGCCAGGGCTATAAGGGATCTTAGATCACAAACATTAGAGATGATGGATACCCTAGAACTGAGGTGGGGAACCTGCCTAGAACAAAATGTTAAAACTGAACAGTCTTAAAGACTCCTGCTATCTTAGAAATAAATAAACTGAGGCCTGGGGAAAGGGGAGAAATGTTGTCATAGTCTCAATAAGTGAAAGAGACAGGTCTTGAATGCAAATCTTCAAACTTAAGCCCTATTCTCTTTCCACTACAATACACCATAGGGTTATTTGGGTCACTTTTCTGAACCTGCTCCTGTGTCTTTAAGCTCCATAAGATGATCTTCCCTCCTTCACACTTTCTAAACTATCTTCCAGGGGAGGATGGTTGTCTCTTTGGACCTCTTTCCATGCCAAGTACCAAGCTGTAACTTTGGCATCAGCTTCAGTAGACTGCCCAGGCTGACTTCCTGGCTTCTTCACAGCAGAAGGAGAGGGGAAGGAGCCTTCTGTTGACGTACCCTGACCTCAGAGAGGAAGCGCTGGTCACCCAGGGGGATTTCCAGAATGCTGAGATCCCAGGACTATGCAAATACAGCTCTCTGATTACCCTGGCCTGAAAGACCTCTGATCCTGAGGAAGGTAGAAAAAGCTTTGAGGAAGACATGTCAGGAGCCAAAGCCAGGAAAAAGGAAAGAAGAGTGAAAAATGAGATAAGATAAATGAGTCTAAAAGGTAAACTCCTTAGGGGGAGGAATAGATTCTCCTCTCATTTGTAGAGACACACTGCCATTGGTGGGAAAAGAGGAAATGAGTTGGAGTGAGCCAATAGACAATCTGGCATAGAAAGAAGAGCATTGAATTAGGAATTTAAAAACCTGGGTTCAAATACTGGCACTTAAATAGCTATGTCATCTTCAGCAAGTCACTATTTCCTTACCTATAAAATGAAAACTTTGGGATCTTCCAACCCAGACTTCTTAGGATTTTGAGTAGGCACAGAGTGACTGAAGAGACACAGGTCATTCTGGTCTGGGAAGTATTTTTACCTGGTTTCACTTTAGGGTCCATTCCCTCAGTTGGAATGTCCAATAGGGGAATTTTCAAAATTCTTGGAACTCCCCCCCCACCTCAAAAACAAAGTTAAAATGGAGGTTGCTAATCATTTCCTAGCATGGCATCACCTCCCTGAAATGGTGGTCCTCTTTGAAGGTCAAATAACAACAGCATTGAGTGGTGGAAAGAGCTCTAGACTAAAGGTCAATCAGGCATGTTCTAGAATCAGCTCTAACCAGCTTGCAGAGCAGATTGCTAAATTTTCATAATGATTAGTGTAAGCATTTACAGCTCAAGAAGTCAGCAAAAGCTTAATTTATTGTTTTGTTGATTGCTTAGACTTAAGAAAGTGTTAATAATGCAGATTAAACTTAAAAGTATATGCACATATTTCCCCCCAACCCCTCCTTCCAGTGGTCTCTCCCCTGCAATACTTACTGTGTATCTCTAGGGAGAGGAGGCAGTCTGGGTTATATGGGGTAGAGGGTATGGAAATTATTGGCTCAGCTTGGGTTTGGGGGCTCTTTGTAGGTTTCTGTCACTCAGCTCTTAGTCACAGCACTTCCCCTCCTAATCTTGACTCACTGATCAGTAATCATATCTATAGTTTGCTGTGGCTAGCTCCCATAAGACTGGTCAGAGGAGATAAAGGCTAAACTGCAACTAGCAGTATAAAATCCAGCCAGTTGGGATGGTGAGATTGGGAGTCAGAGGGACAAGTTTGGCCACAGAGGAAGAATCATCCCAAAGAAAAGTGTTTACCTTAATTATTTTTTGCAAAGTTTGCACAAGGTTATTGTTGTGACCAAATAATGGATATAAAATACCTTGTAATCCTAAATACAACTTTGAATTAGGTTTATTCTCGTGCTCCCATTCTGGTTTTTGTCAGTATGAGCTGAGGACAGAGAAAGCACAGTCATGTCTTTATCGAGAGCAGAGTCTCCATCTTTGTTAAAAACAAACGAATGAATGAATGAATCAGTGAAAAAAACAAAAGAGAATACTAGACTAGATGACCCCTCTAAGGTTCCTTTCTGACCTGGCATTTTATGTTCTAAGATGCATTCTAGCGCTAAGCTTCCTTCCAGTTTGAACATTCTATATTCTGTGGTACCTCCCAACTCTGGTATTCTAAGGTAACTTGGGTTGTCTTTCCAGTCTCTGAGAGATGGTGCCTGTGGTATGTTTGTGGTTGGCTAAGTAACTACCAGATCTCACCTTCCAGCACTCTATAAACAATTGACTTTGCCTCAAGCCATTCTCCATAATTAGTTGCTTTTGTGCAGGAGCTGAATCTCCTCCACCTACCACCTCCACACATATTTTCATCTAGGGGCAGGGAGGATGAGACTAGCGCGTAAAAAAAGGTTTCTAAATTGAGGGGGTGGGCTTGACCCTTGAGATCTAAAAAGAGATTGCCCTTTAGGAAGGGTGGTTTTCACTACGTGTTTTGGGGTAGGGTTTGGGGGAATGGGGAGATGAGTATAGCAAAAGCCACAGGGTGACTCAGAAGTGAAGGAAAACACAATTTGTTGGCTTGGGGGCTGCTGGGGGAAGATGTTTGGAAGAGAAGTAGCCGCAAAGGTTAAATTAATGTGCAAAAAAACTAACCTCCCTACTCTGAACTCCAAGAATTTTAAGGGAGGATAGCAGGTTAAGGAAATAGAGGTAACTGTACAGAAGAAACACCACTGGTTCTAATTTTCTTTTACTAACTAGTTGTGTAACCTTGAGCAAAACTGCCATCTCACCCCTCTTGGCCTCAGTTTCCTCTTCTGAATAATGAAATAGACCAAATTAAACACCAATAATCTCATATTTCCCCTTCTAGGTTGAGATAGGAGCACTCTAGTACTCCTGGCACTAAGTCAACACTTTGAATAAAGTACAGTATCTGGAGTCAGGAAGACTTGAGTTCAAATCCTACCTCAGACCTTTAATAGCTGTGTGACCCTGGGCAAGTCACTTAACCCTCCCTCAGTTGTTTCATCGGTAAAATGTGGATAATAATTATACCTACCTCATAGGAATGTTGTGAGGATCAAAAGGGATAACATTTACTAAATGAATTGCATACCTTAAAGTGTTATGTAAAATTTAGCCATTATTATTCTGCTTATTCCCTTTTCCTTAGAGCCCAGATCTCTGGCCTTCATTTCATGCTGGAGCTGCTAAACCCTCTCTAGGCCTTAGCTTAGTGTCTACAGTTAGAGGGGGTGGAGATGGGAAAGGGAGTGGCAGTGAGGGTTGTTGTGGCTGTCTTGGACAGTTTTCTTGGGGAGACACAAGATTAGATCATTTCATTTTGGGTAAAGGAGAAGAGGTGAAGAGGAACACTAGAATCTGGACCTGTTTTTGACCAATAGGAAGGAATGGGTTAGTGAACTAGAGGTGAAAGTATAATTACTTTTCCTCAAAGTTGCTATCTTCAGAATTCATGATAAAGAGAGAAAACCAAGCCTAGGCTAGACTTCAGGTGTGTGCCTGTGTGTGTGTGTTTCTGTCTATCTGTCTATGTGTAAGGGGGAGTAGAAGATTTCAAGGAGTTTAGAGGAAGGAAAGATTATTTCCCAAAGGCTAAGATTCTAAAGGGGACATTCAGTGTAGTACAGGGCAAAGAATAGTAGTTTTGGAGTCAGAGGCTCTGAGTCTGAATCCTGTTTTTGTAAGTTACTGGCTTCGTGACCTTGAACAAATCTCTCTGGCCCTTTGTTTCTTCATGTGTAAAATAAGGAGATCGGACTAGGTGACCTCTTAGACCCCTTCGACTTCTAATTCTATGACCCTATCACATGCTCAAGACGGATGGGATGCTCTGGAGAAAATGTTTTGTCTTTGCAGTTGCTATGATTTTGATGAGGGAGGAAGACAGGCTTGAAGAGATCAGTCTAGTACATAGGAGAACTCATCAATGGACTCAGATTTTAAAACTGGCATAGTCTTAGAAGGAAAGTGTTGGAAAGAACTTTCTCCGCTGAGTTGAGGGAGAATGTATGATCAATGACAACAGACAAGGGAAGGAAGGCAATACTACTCAACTATTATATTACTTCTATTTACCAAGGAGAATGTATACTTCTCAGGAGGAGAAGTACAGATGCTTCACAGGGAATTGAAACCTAAGATAAGAAATGGTAAAAGAACAAGCACTAAGCCACTCTCATAAAATTCAAGTCAACACGACCTGAGTGATCTTGGGAGAGTTAACTTCTCTGGGCTTCTGGTTCCTCACCTTTAAAATAAAGGGGTTAGACTAGAGGGTCTCTATAGTTTTTTCCAGCTCTAAATTTGATGACCCTCTGAACTACATCCCATGGCACTAGAAAAAATTGGAGCTATCAATAAGATTTCTATGCACCTCTCGGTGATCTTTGGAAATCAGAGAGGGGATGCTAAAGGTGATGCCAGATGAGAGACGAAGCAAGTTTTCTGATTTTCAAGGTCTTCAAACTGTAGCCCAATGAGCTTGATGACAATTCTTGGGAAATTCCAGAAAGGTTTGAACTCAGGTAGTTTGTAAGGCCTTAGAAAGGCTAGAACATAGCATGGGTTCATCGTGAACAGGTTATGCCAGACTAACCTCATTTCCTTTCAAGGTTACTAGACTGGTAGATCCGGGAAATGCCAGGTACGTGGTATACTTAGATTTCAGCAAGGCATTTATTTAACAATCTCTCACTGTAGTCATGTGAACGAGATTGACAGGTGCAGTCTGTATGATGCTGGTTAGAATCTTGCTTGCAGGTTGTTATCATACAGTTTCCTTGGCCATCTCCATGTCACCTATTTAGGCTGTGCCTCATGCCTGATACATTCCCTCCTCATCTGTGCTTCTGAGAATCCTTAACTTCTTTCCAAATTCAGCTCAGACTCTACCTCCCACAAGAAGCCTCTCCTGATTACCCCTTTCCACCACCATTGTTAGTATCTCCCTCCTAAAATTATCTTGTACTTACTTGGTAAACACTTAGATGTATACATGTTGTCTTCCTATTAGAATGTTAGATCCTTGAAGGCAGGGATTGTTTCATTTTTTTTTGTATCCATAGTGCCTAGCATAGGCAACCCTTACTAAATGTTTGTTGTTTAAAACTGAACTGTTTTGAAAACTGTTCAAAACTGAACAACTCTAGTAGTAGCCACAAGTCCCTTTGCTTGGCCTTCATTTAAGATGCATTTTCATCAGTGACCCAGATGAAGGCATAAGTGTCATGTAATAGGTAATGTAATAATATGCATTTGAATTATTTATATAACTTTTATATAGTATTTTCAATTTTACAAATAAGGAAACAGGCTGATAGAGGATAAGTGATTTGCCCAGGATAACATAGCTAGTAAGTGTCTGAAGGCAGAATTTGAACTCATGTCTTTTTGACACCTAGTTCAGCACTCTATCAGTAGACAGAGTACCTACCCATTTAACCTCTCTACATGTACTTGCACATTTATTAAATACATAGACAACACAAAGTTGGGAGAATAATTAACACAATGAATGATTTTTTAAAGAGGGATTACGATACAAATCCTTCACTTGAATTAGAAAAAAAAAAACCAGTTGTGGAATTATAGGATGGGATATGTGACTAGATACCAGGTCATGTGAAAAAAAAAAAAGTAGAAGCAAGATCAATGAGGCAAAAGTGGGATATAACAATCAAATGGAATTTCAGTTGGAATACAAGTCAGTCTTTCTTACAGAACGAGGAAGGTGACAGTCCTGTTGTACTCTGTTCTGAGTAGACCGCATCTGTAGTATTATGTTCAGTTGTAGGCAATGAATTTTAGGCAAAACACTAAAGAGCTTGAAAGCATTCACAGGATAGAATGCTGGGGTGAATCCAAATATGAGGATCACTTGAAGGAAAGGATATTTAGTCTGAAGAAGAGATTGGGGGACATGTAATAATTATCTTCAAGTATTTGAAAAGCTGGCACATGAAAGAGTTTAATTTTAAACTTTATCTGCTTATACTCAGCAAACAGAAGTGAGAGCAAAGGGTAGAAATTAAGAGCAGGTTTTATCTCAATATGATGACTTACACTAAGTCCTATTCCAATAGAAGGGATTCCAAGTTCAGTGGTAGCTACTGTTTTTACTTTGATGTTTTAGTAAAAATTTGCTAAGAGCTAAATGAGTCTATTAGAAGAGTGTTAATTGGAAGCAAACTGGTGAGGGTTCATGAGCTAAAAATAGATTTTGGAATGTTGACTCATTGGATTACTTGTAGAACCCAAGGTAGAAGGCACCCCCATAGGGACCCAAACAGATTGTGCCAGTAAAAATTGGAGGAATATTCCAGAAAGGGTGCTATACGTGAAAACAAAAGAAAGAAGGAAATTAAATTCTTGGAGAGAACAAAGAAGGAATTGGAAGAAAAAATTTTCATGCATCCTCCGGCAATTAATACTGATTTTTCCTAGGACAGGAAGTCATCTTGTAACACATTTTATTTATTGTTCATGATGAACATTTGCAAAAAGATCATCATGAAAATACTTTTCACTAAAAAATTCTATGAAGTAACATTCCAAATTCAATTAATGTATACTTCGATAGGTGATGATTCCAATGCGTATGTTGGAATTGGTTTATGTTAAATGTACTGGAAAACATGTACCCAGAATAAGGCCTGAGAAAGGCCAATGGTTTATTGACTACACAGAAACCTCAAGTTTACAAATCATGAATACTTTTTTTGAAAAAAAGAATTGCTATGCCCAGGGCTGGTAAGCTATGACCTGTAGGCTATATCCAGCCCATTACCTATTTTTGAATGCCCTACAAGCTAAGAATGATCTTTACATTTTACATTTACAAAGACAGGCAGTGAGCCATATTTGGCCCATGGAATATAGTTCCCCAAACCCCTGTCCTAGGCTATAGGCATGTCAAGCACTGAATAATGCCATTTTAAAAAATGAAATTGATTATATTTTGACAGCAAATGATTCATTATTGATGTAGGAGTTATTCTTGAGTTAAATCGCTAGAGCAAAGACCAAAAATATTAAAGTTAGAATAAAAATGAGGAAATATGTGATATACAATTGAAAATTTTAGTTATGACATTCAAATGAAAAACCAATTATGAAAAATGAGGTCTGAATAGAAGAAAAGACATAGAATAATTTAATTTGCAGTTTAGCTGATATAAATAAGTTGCTGTGTTGTTGTTTTTTTTTTAAAAAAGCTAAACTAACCTTATGAAGTACTCCAAAGAGCAAATACTTGGTTTACTCCAGGATAACTAAATACAATGCCAGTTTAGAATATAAACTCTCTTGTAAAATAATTTTTACATGATGCGAGATTATTAGTGGGATCACCTCTCAAAGCAATAAAACTGCTTTAGGGGTAAAATTAGTTTAAAGAAAGCTGAGCAAGCAACCCATCTAAGCAAAGCTATGAGAGGGAATGTAGGATAAAAATGGAAGGAGGATAATAGAAGTTAAAATGAAGCAAACTACAACAAATGTTTACAGCCAAATTGTGCTTGTAAAGGAGGAAGACATGCATATAAAAAATAAAAAACAAAAAATCTAAAGATAGAAAAAGCAGACAGATCAGGCCAAGTATACATGCTGGAGGAGACAACTGGGAGGAATCAATTCACAAGATATTTAAAAGAGAGGAAGATATTAAAGATGTGGGGAAAAAATATTGGATTTTATTTATACTTCCCCAAGTGAGAGAATATCAAGAACTACCAATATTAATGCCTACTTTCGCATCTAAATAAAAATTTTAAGAGAGCTACATTAACATCAAGGGCTTCCTTGCTGAGGATATTAGTACAGAAGATACAAGCTTTTCCAAGTGTTACTAGCATAGGAGACTATGTTTTTGCCATCAAACAACTAACTGAAAGATTTAAAGAATACAAGACTACTGCGCTTATTGTTTATTAATTATAATAAAACATTTGATTTGGTTGCTTTAAGACTTTTCCAGCAAATATCAATATTATTCAAGATTTCTAAAAAGATCTAAGAGATAATTTTGTTCAAAGACTCTCTGATCACAAAGATCAGGTAAGGCAAAAAACAAGGATATGTATTCTTACCAAAGATGTCAACCACTGTCATGGAATAGGTACAACCCAGAATCTAAGTTGAAGAGCATTTCCCTATGGATTGGGGAAGACATTGTATGCTGCTTGTATCAAGTCCCAGACATTACAGAACCTCCTACAAGAGACCTGTAACCACTCATAAAAGTTTCACCTACTCATCTACATGGGAAAAAAGCAAGTTGATGAAAACTACATCAGTACAGATTACTACATCTAGTCTGAGGTTAATACAAAAATTTAGGAGAGAGGTGTCCAGCTCTACAAATCTATAGAACTCATCTATCAGTATATATTTCTCAGGTAAACAGTACAAATGGACAATGAGTTGAACCCAAAGTTAAACAGAAGAGTGGGATCGATTGCCTTTGGGAAATTGGGAAAGTCCTTTAAGGACCCAAATCTTCTCCTAGCAACAAAGTCTCATTTTTTTAAAACCAGGATTCACCATGTGTTACATGGCTACGTGGTTGCTTCAGCCTTCAAAGAATTAAAAATGAGAGCAGTGGAGAGGCACACAGTGTGTGCAAGTTTCCACATTTAACAAACAAGGAACTTTGAAGAACCAGGGTTAAGAATGGAGAGAGAGAGAGAGAGAGAGAGAGACAGAGAGAGACAGAGATGGTCACATGTCAAGAAAGAGGGATAGCATGTGTTTCACCAGCATTGCCATCATGTTGAGAGAAAATAGGCTGGGTGGGTCCCCTCCAACAAACCTAATGGAGAATATGGGCAAGAGGCAAACAGAATGGGCATAGACATAGATGTATATAGGTATAGATGAGTGGAAATCTGTATCCCTGGAGGAAGATCAGCACTTATAAAATCACTGATCCACTTAAGTATGAGGAACAACTTTCCAGCACTGAAAACTATCTAAACATGGATTGGACTGCCTTGAGAAGTTGCATTTCCTTTCACTAGACATCTTCAAGAAGCTCCATGACATTTGTCAGGGATGTCTTAGAAGGAATTCCTTCTTCATATGGGAATCGGACTTGATGACTTCTAAAGTTCCTTCCAACTCTATGAATGATATTATGACCCCATAACCTCCCCACAAAAGGCTGAGGATGTCCAAGAGGACAGGAGCTAGAGGAAGGGAGGGAAGGAAAGCATAGTTCCTGGTAGAAAATTAAACTACTCTCGTTTCCTCTCCCCTAACTAGACTGCAGCTTCTCCTTGAATTTGTTTTTTACTTAAATTCATTCAGTACCCTAAGGATGTGGGAAGACAGAGGTTGGGGGAAAAGAAAGAAAAAAGCATGTTTAGTGATAGTCTCCCCCATTCTTATAGACGATTAAGGTGAGTGGTAACATAAGAATACCAAAGGGTGGGAAGATTCACCCTCCTTTCAGTATTATTAGAAATTCACCCTCCTTTCAATCAACAGGTTAAGTTTCTTTAATTCAAGGAGCCTTCCTCAACTCCTCTCATCCTTCCCTCTCCCATATCTAATTAGATGCCAAACTCTGTTGACTACTTGCTCTACAAATCTACATCTGTTTCATTCTCTGTACTCACACAACTACCATGCTAGTTCAGGCCCTCATCACCTCCTTCCTGGACTGTCACAATGGCATCCAATTTCTCCCCTCTCCAATCCATCCTCCATCCAGCTGCCAACGGGATTTTCCTAAAGCACAGGTCTGACCATGTCACTCGCCTTGCTCAGGTTTTAGTAGATCCCCTAATAAAATAAAATACAAACTCCTTTGTTTAGCATCTGAAATCCTTCATAATAAGTTCCAGCTTGTCTTTTCAAGTCGATGACACAATGATTCTCCTCACATACTCTACATTCCTGTCCAAGTGGCCTATTTGCCATTGTTTGCACACAACATTCCATCTGTCTCTCATGCCAGGAATGCTCTTCTTTCTTACCCATATCACTTGAAACCCCCTACACCTCCTGTCAAAGTTCAGCTCAAGCACAGATTCTTTCCTATGAGGTCTTTGTTCTTTGCCTGGGTAGTTGATGCCCTCCCCCGCATTAAAAAAACCAAAAACCTATCCAGTATTGACATATCCATGAATATACTGCACCGCCCCACCCCCCCCAGTAGAATGCTAACTTCTTCACTTCATGAACTGAGATGCCAAGGGCAGGGACTGTTTTTGCTTTTCTTTACATCCACATCACTTAGTGGACTGCTTGGTATTAGGTGGAGCTTAATAAATGCTTGTTGACTATCCTTAGTTGATAGTACACAGGAAGTACCTAATAAATGTTGTTGATTACATATCAGAGAGAGTGCTAGGTCTGAAGTCAGGACATCTGGGTTTAATCCTAACTTCAAGGTTTAATACCCTTGTGACCATAGGCAAGATTAGCTTCTCAGAACCTATTTCCTTAATTATAATAATGTTGTCCTAAATTACTTGCTTTTGGAGAAAAATGTCATGTATCCCTAAGCCATAAAGTTCTATAAAAATGGCCTAGCTCACACGGATCTCTCAATGAACGGTGGTCTCCATCCATCACTTACTCTGGTTCTTTGTGCTTTGTACACAGTACGGGTTACCTTATTTACCATTTCACTCACTTCTCTATCATGAACCCCTTACCCACCCAGGGCAGAAGCCATGCCTTGTGTTTTTTGGTCCCCCTCCAACATAAGAACATAGAACCTACTCAGTACATACTTATGGATCTAACTCATCTCTCCATGTCACTGTGAGAGGCTTATTTGGGTCTCCATTGAAAAGGGCTAAAAATGCAGAATGCAAGATTCTCTCTGCCATTCTTGGGCTCAGACCATCTAGGGAACACCACCTGGTTTATTCTGCTCCCTTCCTTTGAGTACGAGGATTCCTTTAGCACTTGTCCAGATAAAGGCAGAGACAGCACATACAAGAGACAGGAGCTAGTTAGGCACAAGTCCTTTGCTCCTCTTTTTACTAGCCACACATCTTTTTATTTTTGGGTCCTCACATAGTACCTGACCCATGTGATTTGCTAGAGCTGTTGCAAATCACTTCTCTCAGCATCAACATGTTGATTTATAAATTGGAATCATAATTCTTGCCCTGTTCTCTTCCCAAGACTTCCTCAAAAGATCAGAAGAATGTCACATCTATTTGTTGTATCTTCCCAAACCCCAAACCCATTCTGACATGCAAGACAATGTAGAAGTTACAATGTAAACTTTTTCAGAATAGCAATTGCTTCATTCTTTGTATTGCACCCTCCCCACCCCCAGCACAGTACCTAGCCTGGAAGAGGATTTAATAAATGCGTGGGAACCAGTTGATTCATCACTATCTAAGGTTAGAGTATTGGTACTGGGGGAGTGAGCAGACAGCAGATTAGAAAAACAGAGGAAGAAAAGGTAGCATCATAGATGGTAATTCTTTCTGGAGCCTGTTTAACTGGACCCAAACTTCCCAGGACACACTTCAGGGGCCCTGTATGTCAGTCAGTCAACCAGCATTTTATTGAGAGTTTATGATGTGACAGACACTGTGTAAAAGTGCTTTCAACAAAGCCCATGCAAGGAAATGCTTTAAGCAGCATCAGGTAGGGAGAGGCTGTGGTGAGGAAGCCCCAAACCAGGAAGATTAGACGGAAGGTAGACACGAAGGATGCAGGTGGAGCTGTGAATAGAAGTTTGTCTTATGCCCCAGATCTGACTTCATCTCCAATACTGTGGACAGTTCTGGGTTCCAGAGAGCGGAATTGAGAACAGTCAGGGGAAGCAAATTTTGGCCCAATATATAAAAGGACTTTATGATAATTAAAGCTGCCCCAAAGAGGAATGGGTTGCCTTCAAAAAGCAGTGAGTTCCTCAACTCTGAAGTCCTGAAGCAAAGGATGGTGTACAGATAGGGTAGAAGAGATGCCTGTTCAGCTTTGGGTTAGATGTCTTTCAGATACCTTGTGACTCAGGTTCTATGATCAGTGTACATTTTATTCATTTTAGAACACATAAACAGGAGTAACTTCACTGGGTAAAACACCTATGTGGAAGTGTCACCCTTTCCTCCTATGGCATTCACAGAAGACAAGTCCCAAGTCCCTTTCCTCCCCATCTCCGCTCCCCCTCCCCCTCCCCACTTGTCTTGGCTGTGCAGGGATAAGTGCTGGCTGTGGTCTCCTCGATTATGAGGCTGGATAGCAAAGGAAGTTTCCCCCCAAAGCCATGGCAACCTCTATAACCAATAGGGCAGCTTTGAACTGGGGACCAGCTCTCCCCTTTGCAGCTAGTCCTCTCCTCCACAGAGGGCCAGCAAAGCCTTGAGGTAGTCTCCGGAGTTGTCACTCTAAGAGCAGAAAGAAAGGACATGATCACAATGAAAAGCCTTCCCAGGTCCCTCCCGGAGTGGTAACCATCCCCTCAGAAAGGCCCCCATCAATTCCTGTAGTAGGAATTCTTTCATGCTCTAATAAGAATGCAGGGGATGCCTCCGTGAGAGCAAGGCCCCCTGTGAAAATATGAGCTATGGAGGGAGAGGACAAAAAGTTATTGGGACCAACTCAAAACACCCTCCTTTCCCTTCAGGTCTAATATGGTCTAGCCCCTGGTAAGAGATGCTTGGATTATGGTAGGGTCTGGCATTCCTTTCTCCTTACCTCAATGACATGGTGAAGTGATTTGTCATACTTCTCAATGAACTCTCGCCTAATGTTGAGCAGGTCAGTCTCACTTCTGGAGACCATGATTCTTGTGAGAGTTTTCTCATCTGTGCCTGCTCCCTGATAAGAGTAAATATTGGTGGAGATGTGCAGAGAGGATGTGTGAGACACACACACACACACACACGCACACACACACACGCACACACACATACACACACACCCCCACCCCAACATCGACCAAGCCCACAGGAGGAAATTATGTCTCAATCTCCCAGGCCTTCTCAAGATAGAACAGATTAATTGGCTTCTGTGAGCACTTGGGACATGAAGCTGTTTGGAGCTGGAACAGTAGATAATCCTCTTGCAACCACAGAGAACAGACTTGGACCCTTGTCTTTAAGGATCTTAGGATATTAGACCTTAGGGAGGGTCATCTAATACAGCCTCTTCATTTTTAATAGATGAGAACACTCAGAGGGGAAGTCATTTGTCCAAGAAGTTTATCCACTTGGATCTTGGCCTAATTACTAGTGAATACCCAGAAAACCTGGAAAACTTTTAGGGTGAATGAGGTTAAATGTGGCTATGGCTAGCCTTAGAATTGTGTGTGCAGACTATAAATATAGGATTAAAAAAATGTCTAACATCAGAAATAGAATGGGTATGGGGAGGAAAAGATGATAGAGTAATATGTAGGCCTGCCCTAGGCCTCAGCCCTGGGGAACACCAGGTAGGCAGTATAACTTTACAGGTATTAGATGTTGGTAGGGTTTCATTAAGGCTATTCCCCATGCTCTTCCTGAGCTCTCTACCCATCTCTAAAATTTCCCAATAAATGTTCTCAGATTGGCCTTGGGAAAACATTTTGAGTTTGTAACCCCTCTGGAAGGAGGTTTGTCCTCTGTGCTACACAGGCACCTTTGCTGATACCTCCCAGTGTTTCTAAGCATCATTATGAACAGGAGATTATTAACCTCAGTGTGTGGGGGAGAAGGGAATGAGACAGGTCTGGGCTGCCTTTTGGGCCCTTACTCTAGATGGTCCCAGAAGAAGGAAAGGGTTTACCTTCATGGACTTGTACAGTTTATCAGCAAAGAAGAGAGGCTTGTTCTTGACACTTTGGACTAAGGAGAACATAAAGGAAATGTAGTTAGAAACTAGTTTCTCTTATTATCTGCACACAAATCTGGGGCTGTTACCTGGTGCCAGCCCTAACAATGACTGTATGCCAACATAATTGGTCTTTGGCACTGACATCATCCTTCCAGTGTTTCTCTCTATTTCAGGCATCTGTCCTATGCCTGCCTCTCCCATTCATAGGGACTTTGATCTCAGCTGACTGTCAACTAATCTTTTCTAAGTACTTAGCTGATAATTAAAGTGGCATGAGTCCAGGGACATCTGCTTTCGAGTGGGCGGTAGGAATACCATATATCCTTTAAGATGCAAAAGGATTAAATTCTAGTGGTAGAAATTTTGGCACTCTGATACACAGAAGGGAAGATATTTGGATGGGAGTGGGGTGGGTGGGAAGGGCATTTCTGTTTCTCCTAAAAGCATGATACATAGGTGACCCCCTGCTTCACTTATAAGGACTGCTAGTCCCGGTTAAGAGATATCTGGGGGTGGCCGGAGTAGAGTCTGCAAATATTTCACTGGTGCTTACAATGGCTCTGCTGGAAATACCTTCAAAATCTTCCCCCACAGACTGCATGAAGGGAAGAATGGGTTGAATATGAGGAAGGCAGAGAATAAAAGGAGCTCAGAAACCAGGTGTGGGCCCACCCAGTTTACCAGCTTCCCTGAGTTTGGGGATTACTGATTCTGGTCCCAGGCTAGGCCCCAAACTGGGCAGCTCAATGTTCCATGCAATTCATAGGAAAACAAAAGGCAAGTAAGATATAAATACAAATTCTCTGTATTACATCCCCAGCACCTCGCACAGTGCCTGGCACATAGTAGGTGCTTAGTAAATGCTTGTTGATCAGTTCATTGGTCTCACTTGCTATTTGTGTTAGAGAAGAAAAGAGAAGGGAATGAAAAGAGGAAAGGGAGGCTGGGCACAGGGAGAGGAAGGGACAGCTGAGTTTCCATCTTGAGTCTTCTGGTACTGGCATTCATTAACAATAACCCTTCAGCTCTCTTCACTCTGTTCTCCCCAGTCACCAAAAAAGAATAGTGCCCATGTGATCCAAGAGCTAAGGGAGAAAGGGAATGCAGAGTGGAACTGGGGAACTTATAAAGAACATTCCTTCCTCCTTTGTTTCTCTTGCTAATTCATTACAGACAAGCAGGGTATTGACTATTTCCTCTTGAGGTGGAATAGACTAAGAATGGCAGTTCTCATTAATCTTCAGGCCAAGTGGGCAGAGCTTCACAGGCTGGAGGAAATGGATTGAAATCTATGCTATCATGAGTTCCCTCATGGGCAACTGTACCAAGTCCCATAGCCCACAGTTCCCTCCCACTCCCAGCCACTTACCAATAGCCACCAATACATCCCGCACGTCACCAGACATCTCTTTCTTAATGGTGTGCTCCACATCATGATTAGTCATCTTGATGAACTCCTGGAAAACTGAAAGCCAGGAAAGCCCAGGAGAGGGAGTAAACCCCAAAGTCAGTAGAGAGGGGAAATTCCCACCCTTTTCTTCCCAGGTCCCTCCCCTCCCAAAGTCCCTCAAACAGCCAGAATGTCCCCCCTCACCAGCCCAGGACTACGATGAAGGACATGAGTTCCGAAGTATTTTGGCCAGAAAAGCAATACTATTTAAGTGAAAAAAATTGCACCCTGTCAGCGTTTCTCCTAAAATTCTGAGTATGTGGTGTGAGCAGGGCAGCTTACAGTGGAATTATTTCCTCCCTTTTCCTAGACACTAGTCCTCTATTAATGTGGCCTAAGATCAGTAGGGGTTTTTTTGGCCCACATCAAAATGTCACCAAAGGTGCAAAAATATCTTCTCTGATCTATTCCCATGTGTGCCTCTGCCTTCCCCACAGTGCCAAGCAGAGAGGATGAGGCAGATAGGAGCATGGGGCAGGTGGGGCGCTAACCTCTCCGGAGGTGCTGGTAACTTCGAGAACACAAAATACTCATGAAACGTGTTTCCAGAGAAAGTTTGTCGCCACCGGTCTTTGTGTCTGCTATCTCCTGCAAAGGTGGGGCAAGGAAAAATACAGGTAAGATTGGGGGGTGGGTGGGAATGGGGAAGAAATTGTTATTGTCAGCGTTCAACACTCAAATATTCTTGTCCAAGGGCTTTGTTTCTACAGGAAATGGCCTGTTTAGGAGGGATGGCCTGTTTAGGAGGGATGGTTCATGGCCCTTGGCCATGGCCTCTCTGCCCTTTGAAATAACTAGGAAAACTTGGCCTCAAATGCTTTCCATTCCCATTCAGGAAGAGGAGATTCTCGGAGAGAGCGGCCAAGCTGGCCCAGACATCAGACCGGCAGTTGACCTGGCTCTAGCCATGAGTCCCTAATCACCAGCCTTCAAGAGATGGCTTTTCTGCCCACTGTTTACCCCTCTGTTTATTTCCAGACAAACAGCCTTCAAGAGGTATTTTTTGGGGGAAGAGGGCACAGGTGATGGGGAGAATGACTAATGAGTGATAGACTGAGAGAGAAGGAGAGAGAACACCTTAGGGGGAACCTCAAACCCCAAACTCCCCAATGGGTTCAGCACACGCAAGCAGCCTAGCCAAAATTCATTCACATGGGGTATTAAAAATCATAATAAAATTCAAGACTCACCAAGATTTCTGCAATCACCTGAGAGCAGGGAGAAGGGAAAGAGGGGAAGGCAAAGTAAGAGTAAGGTCTGAGAAGACCCAATTTGGGATAGGGGGGTGGGGTAGAAAGTGTTTTGAGGAAGAGGGTCTTGCAAGGACACTGTAACTGCATAAATGAAGAGCCCAGTGGTCCCTGATTTTTTGGCTCAGACATAAAATGTTGAAGCTAGAAGGGACCTTAGAGATCATCTGAAGATATAATGGAAAGAACAGGAAATCAGTAGATGTGGCTTCTAGTCCTGGCTCTACCACTAACTCACTGGATTATTTTGGGTAAATCAAATTTCTCCATGAGTCCCAGTTTTCCCATCAATAAAATGGAAATACCAAGATATACTTTCTTGTGAAAGGCAGTAGTGTAATTATTAATGAGCTCATTTAAAAGATGAGGAAGCTGAAAGATTACACAGATTATAAAAGTTAGAGCTGGGATTTGAATTTAAGCCTCCTGATTCCAAGTCCAATGCCCTTTTCAGGTTCATTCTAAGAGTAAACTGTGACAGCAGGTAAGAAAGCAATCTTAAATACAAAGGTTTCTCTGCTAATGCCAGAGGTTAGTACGTTTACAAGGTTAATTACTGTTGGGTTGCCCAAAATACAATCATTTGATTTATAGTACTTACTGTATTTCAGGTGTGTATGGCACCTGTACTAATGAGATTAGCTGTAACCTTTTGGAACAGATGGTTGTTCTAGACACAAAGTTCCCCCCTCCAGGAATTATCATCCCCATTTTGAAGCATTCCAACTTGAAAGCATCTCTTTTCACAAACTTAAAAATACTACGGAATTTCTACTTTCAGAAATATTTTTTCGTATTTAAAAGACACAAGTTTCCAATCCCACCTCTGTCATTAACTCTACTTGAGTGAGGACAGAGTCACTTTCTCTGGGCCTCAGTCTCCTCCTATGAAAAATGCGGGGGTGGGTTAGATGTTCTCTAAAATCCTTCCAGTTCTGACAATATTTCCTGAGTCTACCTAGGACCCAGAGAATCTCCCTACAACAGTGGGTGGGTCTTGAGGTCCACATAAATTCCTATGCTCCCAAAACAGCTATGTGAGAAGGACCAGGCAAGATGACTGGATTAGGAGCAGCTCTGGGTCAAACATCCTTTGAATGATAGATACCCCTGGTGTCTCTCTCTTTCCTCTCCTGTCTTTTTATCTAAAAAGCAGCAGTGGGCTGAAAAATTTATCAGTTGAGCTCCCTCTCCTGACAAAAGCAGGAATTGCAGGCTGTGTTTAAGGCATGGAGGGACCGGATGGAATGAGTGAAGGTGGGAGGATCCAGCCAGGATTCAAAGGCTTTTCAGAGGCTTAGGAAACCTGCAGTAGGAGTGGGGCAGGGGAAATTGCCATACAACACATAAAGTCAAGTAGGAGGGATGAGACAATCACAACCTTGGTTTTATTTTTTAAACAGGCTATGCTGGAGTTTATTGTTAAATTTTCAGTGTGAAAAATTTGAAATTGGCAAGGGCTTAATTTATTGTTTTGTTGGTTGGCTGGAATAATGCAGATTAAACTTAATAGTATGCTATACATCATCTTTTTCCACCAGAGAGCCATTTGTTAAATATTTAGCAGTATATCCTCATTCCACGGGACATATTTTTAAAGCTTTGCAAAAATACACAACCTTGTTTTACCAGGAAGCTAGGTGATTACAGTGGCCAGAGTGCTGGTGGCCTTGAAGTCAGGAAGACCTGAGTTCAAGCATAGCCTCAGATCAAATCCAGCCTGACACTCACTGGCTGTGTGATCCTTGCCTCCACTGTAAAATGGGGGCACCTCCCTAAAGAGTTAATATTTGTAAAGCATTTTGCAAACCTTAAAAGTGCCATACAGATGAGTGTCTATCCTTTCCGAATGGGGCCAGCCCTAGGCACCATCAGGTAGGGGAATTGATTTTTCTATGATTCCCAGGTCCCATTACCCCTCCCCCTCCAACTGTCCCCCGGGGTTGCCCAGTTCTCCATATACAGAGGAAAAGGTAAATAACCACCTGCAGTTTGTGTAATCGAAAGAATCCTTGCCTGGAAGTCAGTACCTGGGCTCCAGTCCCAGTGCCACCCCTAATGCCCTGTGTGACCTTGGGCAAATTATCTCCCCTCTTCAGACTCCAGTTTTACCAGTGGTGAAATGAAGGGGTTATATTATTTGTTAAAGTCCTTTTCAGCTCTGATACTCCATTGACGTTTTTTCCTCTTTCCAGAAATATCTAAATTTTTTTAAAAGAGGGTAATTATTAACCCAAGATAGAATATGACAGTAGAAAATTAAGAGACAACGGTGGCTCAAAGAAAAAAAATCCTACTCTGGTTCTACTCGAAGAAACCCAGGGCTAAGAAAGAAAAATCAAAGCATGGCTAACTCCCTATTTGTTTAAATTCATTTTTTCCATATACTTTTCAGCACTTCTCCGTTTGAAAAACCGCCTAAGTCAGATCAATGGGGAACAAGAGGATACATCATAAGGTCTTTGAGGCAGCAGAGGAAAAAGGAGATTATCCACCTCTCTGGCCTTCAGTCGTTAAATACAGAACAGAGGCAGAGGTGCCAAACATGCAACATTCCCAAATGTTGCCTGAACCAGATTAAAATGTAATGGGGGAAACGTTTAACAAAATAAGTAAAAACACAGTAGAACATATATAATGCTTATATGTGGTTTTCTAATTCAATATGTGGCCTGCAGGTTTACTGGTCCCTTATGGAGGATTTTTTGTTTAAATTTGATGTCATTATTTTAAGGAGCAGAGAAAAACAGAGCTGGACTGGGGCCCTTAGAAGATGGAATGGCAGGGCTGGAAGATACCTTGGAATACATTATCAAGTCTATCTTATTCTTTCCTGCTACATTAAAAAATGATTTTATAGATAAAGAAAAAGGGGCCCAGAGCGGGGAAGGAAATTTATTAAGGTCACACAGCTAGTTTGTGTTAGTAATTCTAGTCTGGCTGGAACCCAGATCTGACTCCAGTTTTCTTTCCATTTTGTGTTTACAGATGAGGGCATTGTTTATAAATGTTTCTAATTTTGGAAATTTGATCAGATAACTTGATCCCTTGTAGCTCCAATTCTCATTTCCAACCTGTTTTTGTGTTTTTTTTAAGAATGTGGGAGATAACTGGTGCTTAGCTTCATAAGGATCTGCAAGATAGAGAGGCAGGAGTGTATGAGAGTGTGTAAGAGTGAGTGAGTGAGAGTGCGTGTGTGTGTGTGTGTGTGTATGTGTGTGTATGGCAGTTATGACAGGGCAGGCTCTTTTCACATAAGCAGGCTGGTGTGCCTATCACCAGGATCTCCCATTGCTGCAAAAGGAAGTCCTTAAGCAAAGGAAAGATGGTTCTAGCTTTGGGAAGGAAGCATTCCAGCTCCAGAGTCAGCCAAACCAGGCAATGCTATGAACACAAAGCAGCTAGGAGACCCCAATGTGCCCCCAAACCCACCTCTGTCTTAGGGATGGTATCTAACCTCCCTATCTGCACAGCCTAGCCAATGCTTCTGAGGGCCCAAACTCAGAACTACTCAGGACACCATCTAGCTACCACCCCATACCACACCACAGGGGCTTTTAGACCTTCCCTTTCTTCCTCTCTTTGAAATGGACTTGTTCCCTGGATCAAGCATTTTCTTAAGAAGGAAATGTCATTTCCCTGGGGCTAGGATGACCTCTTTCCAGGGACAGAACTTTCCATCAAACCAGTAACCCTATAAAATATCCCATAAAATATCTCACCTGGGCATCCTCTCGGGCCTGCTCTGAATTTTCAGGTCCCTCATCACGGTTTCCCTGTAGTGGAAACAGGAAAGAATTACCACAAATGTACTGAGTAAACAGCAACCAGCCCTGTGTTGAACAAGAACAAAGAGAAGCAAGAGAAAAAATAAAAAAGGTACAGTCTTTGCCTTCTACCCCTACCCCAGCTCACAGTTTAGAATGGGGGAGGTCATGAAATGGGACAAAATACTTTTTAATACAAGGTCCATCACTGATTCTATCTCCTCCAGGAAGCCATCTTTGATAACTTTGAGTGAACACTGATAAAGGCAGTTAGAAAAGGGAAATAACAAGTGTGTGGTCACACTTGAACCTGAGTTCAACTCTTGCCTGACTTGCTCAAAGTCACCCAGGTAGCAATTAACACATAACCACTCTGGACCTCCGTTTCCTTGTCTGCAAAAGGAGCGGTTTGCTGAAGTATCACTTCACATTCATCAAACTAGCAAAAATGTTAAAGGACAGGAAGCTTCATTATTGGAAGGACTAAATAAGAGACAAGCAGCTAATCCAACACTGGTAGAGTTATAAATTGATTTAGCTGTTTTGGAAAATAATTTGGAATTTTGCAAGAAAAGCTTACTTGAGGGGCAGCCAGGTGGCACAATAGATAGAGCACTGACTCTGGAGTCAGGAGGATCTGAGTTCAAATTTGGCTTCAGATTATTATTAGCTGTGTGACCCTGGGCAAATCATTTTGCCTCAAAGAAAAGAAAAAGCTAACTTGTTCATACTTGGACTCAGAGACCTTATTACTGGGACTATAAAGCCAAGAAAGCAAAAGACAGCAAAAGACTCATCAATCCAAAAACATTCATAACAACATCATTCATCAACCCTTCACT
The DNA here is from genome assembly GCF_028372415.1 of Notamacropus eugenii. Classification (NCBI taxonomy): domain Eukaryota; kingdom Metazoa; phylum Chordata; class Mammalia; order Diprotodontia; family Macropodidae; genus Notamacropus; species Notamacropus eugenii. Next base: position 379,440,253 of record NC_092872.1, read on the forward strand.
TTGTGCCTACCACAGTGTTTAAGTGCTGGGGATACAAAAACAAAAAAAAAGGCAAACACAGTCCCTGCCCTCAAGGGGCTCATAGTCTACTGAGAGAGAAAATATATATAAACAACTAGGTCCATACATGCTATAGCCAGAGTAGGTGGAAGGTTACCTTAGAGTGGAAGGTGCTTAACAGCTAGGGGGAATTGAAAAAGCCTGCTACGGTATTTGAGCCAAGTCTTGAGATATGAAGTTGAAGAGGGAGAGTATTCCAGGCACAGAGGGACAGCCAGTGTGTGCAAAGGCACAAAAATTGTAGTTCCATGTTTGAAAAGAAAGCCTTGTTTGAGGAACTCTTAAGTAAGCTAATGTGGCTGGATCAAGGGGATGAGGGAAAAGAAGACAGAAAAGGTAGGAATGGGTCAGGTTGTGATGTGTCAAAGGACTTTTCATTTGATCCTGGAGGTAACAGAGAATGACTGCAGCTTACTGAACGTTGTTCAGTTCTGTCCAACTCTTGGTGACCCTGTTTAGTGTTTTCTTGGCAAAGATACTGGAGTGTTTTACAATTTCCTTCTCCAGCTCATTTTATAGATGAAGAAACTGAGGCAGAGTTGAGTGATTTGTCCAAAGGTCACTTCATTAGTAAGTGTCTGAGGTAGGATTTGAACTCAGGAGGAGAATTCCTGACTCCAGGCCCAGAGCTCTATCTACTGTACCACCTAACTGCCCCATGAAGCTGTAAAGACTGCTCTGAAGGGCAATAAAAAACTCAGGCCAAATACCATAGCCAAATGCTTGACATGGAACAAGAGATGAGAAAAGTACTCTCCTCCCTTTTTTGCCGAGGTTGGAGACTATGAGTGTGCAGCATTGCAGATCTAGTACTGTCACACTCGACTGATGTTTTGGATTAGTTTTGCTGAACAGCTTTTCTTCCTCTTCCTTTCTGATTCTGTATTAAAGTGAGGTCTCAATGAGTAGCAAGGGGGAGGGAGGAATGTATGAGGACATGAAGATGGCATGAAAACCAAAGATATTGATTAAATATATCCCAGCAGTCAAGGTTAGTGCCCTAATGTCAAAGTTAAAGGACACATTCCTCCTTCCTTTTAATAATTGATAGATTCTCTTCTCAGGAATGCATTTTGTAAAGGGCCTCAGGTATTTGTGGAGAGGTACCTGTTTGGCCATGTTTTTCAAAAAGAGAAATCCATAGCCATATGAAAAAATGCTCTAAAGCACAAATAACTAGAGGAATAGAAATTACATTAAGTCTGAGGCACTCCTTCCTCCCCATCAGATTGTCAAAATTTAAAAAAATGATAAATGTTGGTGGGAAAGGAGAAAAACAGGCATGTTGAAGCAAAGTTGGAGGAGCTGTGAATTTGTACAACTGTTTTGGAGAATCATTTGGAACTACGCACCCAAAGTTACTAAATTGTGCATATCCTTTGACTTTCCAATACTCCGAGATCAAAGAAAAATACCAATAAGGTACAAAAATCTTTATAGGTTCTCTTTTTGTAATGGCAAAGAAGCATTTGCTTACGTACTGAGGAACAGTTGAATAAATCGTTGTGTATAAATGTAATAGAGTACCATTGTGCTGTAAGAAATGATAAAAGAAATGGTTTCACAGAAGCCTAGAAACACTTGTTTAAATGGATCCAGAACGAAATGAATAAAACCAAGAGAACAATTTATATAATATTGTTCTTCAGTCATTTTTCTCTTATGTCCAACTCTTTACGACCCCATCTGGGGTTTTCTTGGCAGAAACACTGGAGCAGTTTGTCATTTCCTTCTCCAGATCATTTTATAGATGAGGGAACTGAGGCAAACAGGATTAAGTAACTTTGCCCAGGGTCACACAACTAGTAAGCATCTGAGGCCAGAGTTGAACTCCCCAAGATGACTCTTTCTGACTGCAATCCTGGCATTGTTCACTGTGCACCTAGCTGCCCAAATTGTACAATAGCGAAATTGTAAAGAGAAGTACCTGTCTTATCGCAATAAAATGTATCAATAAATATTAGAAAAAAGAAAATAAAAAGGTTGGAATTTATCACCTCAAAGTGCTCTAGAAACACAAATGACTTGCCATTGTCTCTATAACGTCCTTTTCAGCTATGATCCTAAGACAGTATCTCTTTTCCTTCCCAATCTATGTAGGCTAAGATAGTTATCTAAGATACTTTGGACGTGGGCTATTGGGGAAGGAGCATCAGCTCGAATCTGGATCTTAGCTCTCCTATCAGCTCACTGAGGGTGATCTTAAGTAAGCCATGTTCCTATTCCAAGTTTCAGTTTCCCAGTCTATTAATGTGAAGAATAATCTTCTCCCAGTCAACCCTCCCATAGCTTCTGTGAAGCTCAAATGAGATAATGGACAGAAAATGGCTTTGTAAACTGTTAAGCACTGCATGAAGCCAAAGAGTGATTTGTGAGTAGGAAAAGGCCACTCTTACTGAGTACCCTCCTGAAACAATTCACCTACCCCCAACTCTAGGGCAGCCAGGTGGTGCAGTGGGTAGACTGGGCCTGAAGTAAGCAAGACCTGAATTAAAATTCGATCTCTGATACTTACTAGGTATGTGACCCTGGGCAAGTCACTTATACCCATTTGACTCAGTTTCTTCATCTGTGAAATGACCTGGAGAAGGACATGGCAAACCATACCAGTATCTTTGCCAAGAAAACCCCAAATGGAATCATAAAGAGTCAGACACAGCTGAAACAACTGACCAACCAATTAGCCTGGCTAGAGTTTAGAACTTTGTATTCACTGAGAAAGGATTTTGTAGTGGTTCTCCTGTGCTGGGCATAGGGGAGCGAGTCTTCCAACCTCCCTCTGGGCCCAGCTCCCATTAGCGGTGTACAGGCCATTTTGCTGCCCCCTTGGCCATCTTCTTTGTCTTCCTTTCAACAGAAATCAAACTCTGTCCCTGGGACCCTGGGTTCTAAGAGGTGAACTTCTGCCTTCTTTTACCTGGAAACAGGCTGCCAACTCCTTGTGTGCATATGCCTCCAATTCTCCTTTTTATGTCTTCTCCTTCCCCATTAGAATGGACTATGTTGCTTGACTTTATTTGTATTTCCAGCAAATAGCACAGTGGTTGGTATATAATGAGTGCTTAATAGTGATTATCATTCATTCATTCATTCACACACACAGGAACCCCCGGACACTACCTCCTGTTCTTACCGTGGCTAGGGAGACAAGGATCCTCTTAAGGTGGCCAGATGTGTCTGAGGTCAAGTCATCTTCCAGGGATTTACGGTAGTCTTGAGAAGAGAGAAAGGTGAAGGACATGGGGCTGAGCAACCTCAGAACAGCTCAGCACTGCTACAGGAAAACCAAATGTGCTTAGCTCAAGCTGGACTTAGAGAGAAGCTCAGGCCATCACTTGTAAAACCCTTAGGGAGATAGCGCACACCTGGAGGCTTCCCAAGGACTCTCATACCACCTCTCCTCTAGTTCCCATCCTCATCACCTCTGGCCCAGCCCAGAACTTGCCATGTCTCCTTGGTTCTGGTTTTCCTCCCTTTACTTCCTTGTCCTCTTACCTTCTTGATAAGCTTCATTGATGGCCTGGATTTCTTGGTTGTTTCGAGTGGCCAGGATTTCAATCAGAGCCTGTTCATCAGTGCCAGCTCCCTGGAAGCCCATGAAGAAAGGTGAGGCTCAGTTATAGCTTTGTTATCGTTACCAGAAAGACCAACTCTCCACTTCAAAGTCAGAAGGGACTACCCGCTGCCTCTTCTGTGTCACCATGCAGAGGCTAGGAATTCAGGGCAGGTCCATTTTAATTTCATTCTTACTCCTTTTCTTTCCAGGATCTGACCTTCTTCTACCTACTGTTTCTGCTCACCTATCTCCTCCTGAGCCTACTGGTACAGAGTACCCAGGACAGGGCAGGGGAAGGAATATGGTGAGGGAGGTTGTCCTCTGATTGCCCTCCCTCTCATCCAGGGGTGTCCAAGCTTCCCCTCCCCTTCCCCAGCATGGCACCTCCATGGCTTTCTTCAGTTGCTTGGCATCATAGTGTGCAGGGGGCATCATGAGACCCAAGATCAGCTTCGCCAGGCTGCCTGAGAGCTCAGACTTCAAATCAGCCATCAGGTCCTTTTCAAAGACAAAGCAGAGAATGGATATGGGGGGAAAAACAAAGAGGAAGAAACAGGTTTCTCCCCCTACCCAAAAGAGGAGAAGGCTATCACCTGTGGTTGGGGTAATAGGACTGAAGACAACGGCCTAAGGTTAAGGTAGGAATGTTGGTATTTTAAGATAGAACAGTTTAGGAGGTTAGAGTTAGACAAATGATTTTGGGAATAAAGCCACAGGTTTAATCATGAGCAGGTCAGCTAGCTTTGTAATGTTCTCTGGACTGTTCCCCTAACTAACCCTATACAAACTGGGCTCTGATTGATCACCTCCAAACTCATAACATGGTCACAAGGAGGAAAAGGAGGAGAGTATGAATGGCCCAGTACAGCTCACAACCACTGTTTGAGGTGAGAGAACAAAAATGTCCCTGTCACATTAAAGAAGGGACACTTCTATAGACTACTACACTATGGGTAAGTAGTTATATTAATAATAAGGATAATAATATATAATTAATAAGGATAAGCCAAAAAAGGTCCAAGAAAAGGAGAAAGTTGGTCAAATGTGTGAAGGGGTGTCAGAGTCAGGAAAAGGACCCAAGCGTGGAACCAGCCTCACCCGGCCAAAGTGGGACTTGAAGGTCTGTCGAATCTGCTGCCGCTGCTGGTTGCTCCGGTGTGTGATGATATCAATGATGGTGTCCTCATCTGTACCTGAAATGGCCAAAGAAGATTCAGAAGGACCCAGCAGGACAGGCTAGAGAAATACCCCACATCTTCTCATCCTGAGCAAGCTCCTGGTAATATGGTGCCCAGTTCTAATGATCAGCAGCTTCCCACAGTCTTCCCTGATCTAGGGGGTGTCTAATTATTGCTTAACTCTGAGGTTCCAACTAGGACTGTTTCCCTCTAAGCCAGAGGCTTCCTATTCCTCCCTTATTATATCACTAGGGATATTAGGAGACTGCAAAGTCAGTAGAAATGGATAGTTCTGACTTGGTAGTCAAAAGAGCCAGTGTCACTATAGGGTGCATAACAGGAGCCAAACAACCAGAACAAGGTTGAGGATAATTCTATTGACCTCCTGGATGACCCAAGAAGACCACAATTGTCTGCATGTTTTAAAAGGACACCGATTAATTGGAAGGTGGATAGCAAATTCTCATGTTATGTCACATGAGAATCTACTAAAGGAATTGGAGGACAATCCATTGCAGAAATTTCTCTTCTTCTCAAAAAAGGGAAGATGTGTCAAGGGGTGAGGAGGGTTGGGAAGGAGGGGGAGAACAAGATCTGTCTTTAAATATCTGAAAGGCTCTTAAGTGGAAGGGGAAGTAGATTTGTTTAATGTGGTCTAAAAGACTACAACTAGTAGATACTAGTTCTAGTAGGAACTAGAAAGAGAAAAGTCCTTTAGAGTGATATAAAAAATCAGTGCCTAACTGTTAAAACTGTTCAAAACTGGAAGAGGATGCATCAAAAGGTAAAGAGTTCTCCATCCCTGGAGATCCCAAATAACCACAAAATAATAACTAACATCTGCGTAGTCCTTTAAAGTTTGCCAAGCATTTTATAGACATGATTTCATTTGAGTTTCATAACTACCCTGGGTATTATTATCCACATTTCACAAGTAGAGGAAACCAAAGCCCAGAGAGGTTAAATAACTTGGCCATGCTTATGCTGCTAGGTAGTGTCAGACTCAGGATAAAAATCTAGGTTTTCCTGACTCCAAATCCACCATTCTATCCATTATATCACGCTGTCTCTGTTGAAGCAGGGGTATGAAGCATAACAGAGAATATATTGGTAAAATAGGAGAGTTGATGTTGGCATGGGTATAACTAGAGATTACCCAAAGGAAGAAAAGACTGAAAAGAAAAGATGAAATCAGGAAACAGAGCTGGCATGGAAACATTATAGAGAAGAGATGGGAGGCTTTGAATATCCAGGCATTTACTAGAGCTCCTCCTTCCACAAGGAAGAGCAGGGAAAACATTCCTGGCTTGCTTTAATGAAAAGGTAATCTTCCAAAAGGTAGAGATGAAACTACTATAACAGAGCTGATTTTGACAAGGATTTTACCAAATGGTTGGTAAAGGAGAAATACAGGACCCGGAGGTAGGGGGAAGGATAACAACTCCCTCTTACAATCTGTGATGAAGGTTGAGAGGAAAGTGGGGCATAGTCTGATATAGATACACAGTAGATTTTAGGAAAGCAGGTCTCAAGAGTGTTCAGAGAAGGGACCGGTAAGATCACCAGCTTAAAATACAGGTGAGATCTATCTGAGAGGGATGACAAGATCTGAAGAATGAAATTCAGAAGACAAAAACATTAAGTATTCTAATGAGGAGGAAAATGGAAGTCTGCTTAAAGAGACTCATATGAAGTGACCAACCTCGGATTTTATGAGCCCCTTTGTAGAAGATGGGAGCAAGAGTAGATAACAGGTGATGAATATACACTATCCCATGAGTAAGTAAATAGTATTAGGAGAGCTTAAACTCAACAAACTGAGACTGGGGACATATGTTAAGGATAACAAAAAGAACTTTAAAGCCATATTGGTGGAAAAGAAAATCAAACAAGGGATAGGATGAAATCATGACAGAGTAAAGACAGAATTGTTTGACTCTAGGTTTTCTTAGACTGAAAAGGAGAGAACAAACGTAACCAATAAGGCCCTAAAGTCCAACACAAGTAGACATGAGAGCACTTGGCTGCTCCTAAATAGTTCATTCAAGTCACCAAGTCTGGGTGCATTACATCCTACGGATCTGAAAGAATTGTAATTGCTTATCTACTGTTATTGGGGGCTTTTTTTAATCAAAAAGAATAAAAAAGATGTCACAGGATTGGAGATATTTTAACAGTTTTCCAATAAAAGAATAAAGTAGAGCCAGCACACTGTAGGCTAGTAAATTTGCTAGAATGTTATTAAAGGGATAGTTTGTGAACACTTAGATAAGGAAGCAGTGATTATAAAGTGCTAACATGGCTTCATCAAGAACAGGTTATGCCAAAGTAACCTAATTTCCTTTCCTGCCAAGGTTACTAGATTGGCAAATCAAAGGACCACAGATTTAGAGAGCTGAAAGGAACCATTGAGTCTAAATCTCTCCTTTTACAGATGAGGAACTGAGGTCAAAAGAGGTTAGTGACTTACCTAGGGTCACACAGTTAATAAGTATCTGAGATAATATTTGAGTCCAGTGTTTCTGGACCTAAATTTCAGAATTCTACACAAAATGTTATGCCCACAGAGATAATTTATCTAGATACCTGGTGGTAGGCAGCTAGATAGCTCAAGGGAGAGTTGGACTTGAAGTCAAAATCCAAATTCCACCTTATGACACTTAACAGCTGTGTGACCCTAGGCATGTGACTGAACCGCTCTCAGCCTCAGTTTTCTCATCTATAAAATGGGGATAACAATGAATAATAATTACCTCACAAACTTGTTGTTAGGATCAAATGAATCAATACATGTGAAATACTTTGCAAACCTAAAAGCATTATATAGATGCCAGCATATGACAAAAGGCTCTCATACTGTCCTAGTGAATCACTCTCTCATTCTGGACATTACTTCCCATGTTTTCATGACATTGCTTTGTTGCGGTTCTGCTCCTACCTGTCTGACTTGTTATCTCTTCTCAGTTCCTCTTGTAAGATCATCATCTATGTCCAACCCACTATGTGTGGGTATATTCCAGAATTGTGTCCTGAGCCCTCATCTCCTCTCTCTCTTAGTGATCTCATCAGTTTTCATAGATTCAACTATAATCTCTAATCAGAGGACCTTCAAGTCTATATATTTGTCCCTCATCTCTCTCTGAGATCTGGTCCCGCAATTCCAGTTGCTTGATGGACATCTTCACTAAGATGTCCCATAGACAGCTCCCAATCAACACGTTGAAAACAGAACTCATTAACATCTTTTCTCCTAAATTCACTCTTCTTTCCAATGACCCTATTTCAATGTAAGGCAACACCACTCCTCTTGTCACCTAGGCTCACAACCTAGGAGTCATCCTCTCCTCTTCACCCTCCTTCATCCTCATATCCCATAAGTTACCAAAGCTTACTGATTCATCCTCTCCAAAAACTCACACATCTGTCCCATTCTCTCTACTTATACAGCTACCACTTGAGCTCAGGCCTTTATCACCTCTCATCTGGACTACTTCCTAATTGGTCCCTCTCTAATTTGTTTTCCACAGATTTGCCAAATGGATTTCCCCAAGGTATAGGTCTGATCAAATCGAGCTCTTACTCAAAAGCCTTTAATGACTCCCTGTGAACTTGAGTATAAAACAGAAAATCCTCTGTTTTGGCATTAAAAGTTCTTTATAGCCTGGTTTCAGTCTCTTTTTGGTCTGATTACGTATCTCTCCTTCTCATGCGTTCTCTATTCAATCTGATGTACTTACTATTCCCCATACATAGAATTCTCTCTTCAAGTTCCTTTCTGCAGGTACTCTCCCCTCTCCCCATTAAGGACTAATACTCTTTCCCTCCTTATCTCTTTCTTAGTCCCTTCAAGGCTTAGCTCAAGAGGCATTTCCTGCTTTCTCAGATTAGTGCCCTTTTTATTATGTCTGATATATCCATATATACAATGCATGGATCTGTACAGATACATGTATATGCACATGTATACATGTATATACATGTATACTACATGTGATGCATATTTAATATTTACTTATCTATGTACTCATAAACAGAATGTAAGTTCCTTGACAGTAGAGACTTATTTCATTTTTGTCTTTGTATCCTTAGGACCTAGTATGATGCCTGGCACACAGTAAGCACTTAAACACTTGCTGACTTGAAGATCAAGAAAGGTAGAGGAAATCAGACATACAGCAGGATTTGGAACTAAGTTATCAGACCTCAAGAGTAGTAATTAAAAAGATAACTTCAATGTATAGGAAGGTATGTGAAATGTCTCAGGGATTTGTCCTTGATCCAGTGCCTTGCAACATTTTTTTTTTAAATCAATGACTTAAATGATGTTATGTTTATCAAATCTGAAGATGATCCAAGGCTGAGTGGGATAGCTAACACAGATGACAGAGTCAGACTCCAAATACACCTTGACATGGAAGAACAGTGGATGGGATCTTAGGACATCAAATGTAATAGGGATAACTAAAGTCTTAATTTAGTTTAAGGAATCAACTTCAGAGGTATCTAGTAGGGGTGAAGTCATTCATGTGAAAAAAAACTGAAGGTTTTAGTGTGCTACAAGTACAGCAGGACTCAGCAGTCCTAGGTAGCAGACAAAAGAGGCAAATAATCTTACACTGCATTGGCATTTAGCGCCCAGGATAAGAGAGGTGATTGACCCACTGTGCTCTGACCTGATGAGGCCACATTGGGAGTCCCGTGTTCAGTTATAGCAGCCACATCTCAGGAAAGGTACTGAAGAGAGGCAGTTCTAAGGAAGGTAGGCAGGATGAAAGACCTTGAGGTGATGCTATTAAAAAACTGGTTGGAGGAATGGCAGATATATAGCCTAGAGAAGATCTTGTGGGGCATAGGATAGCCATCTTCAAGTAACTGAAGGACCGTCATGACAAAAGAGGTCTGTGTCTTAGTCTCAGTCTGCTTACTTCCAGACGGCAGAATGTGGAGCAAAGTGTTGAAGTAGCAGAGAAACATATTTAATATGGATGTAGGGAAAACAAACTGGACAAAGATGGAAGGGGAGGAAGAGGATTTTCTGCTTCCCTGGAAGTCTCCAAGCAGAGGTAGAATGTTTAGATTAAATGCTTTGGGGGAGAGAAAGATGATTTTTGCTAACTGAAAATATATATAATTTTTTTTTAAATGGCTTCATGGGAAGGGGGAGGAGATCTCTTTTCTAGCTCAGAGATTCTGTGATCCCATGACCATCTGGAACGTTTCAGGGATCCCAGACCTTCCTTTCCTCCACTACTAAGTTCCCTAGCCAAAGTAGCAGTTGGGCACTAGATGGCAGTAGGTGGCACTTACTTCATTAGCTCTTCACTGGACACAGTCCTCTATTTGCCGCTACTGAGATCATTACCAATGTGACATTTGTAGGGGGTCTATTTTTTTTTCATAGCCCTGCTACATATTTTGATTTCAGCAGGGCAAAAACTATTTGTTCCAATTCTACACAGAAAAAATGAGAGGCCAAAATCTGAATTTGCCCAAGTCCACGGGGCGGGTAGCATAGGAAGTAGTGGAATCCCTATCTCAACTGACTCTCAAACCTCTTTCTTCCCAATATTCTATGAGTCTTCACTCAAGTTAAGGATCAGAAGAAAGTTTTGCTTGTTCCTAAAGCCTCTAGTTCTAGAACTCCCCTCTTTTTACCAGCCTCTCCCCCATAAACCCCACAAGCATTCTCCTTACCTAGGCCTTTCATGGCCTTCCTCAGGGCCTTGGCATCTGCTTCTGGGTCAAAATTTGGGGCTGGACGTACTGTTCCCTTGAGCTAGAAGAAGCAAGAGAGAGCTGAGTGGGATGTTGAAAGGCCCCCCACCGGGGCCCTAGAATAGGAGGAGGGGGTTTCCCAGCAAATGCTGGGCCAAGCAACTGGCAGGAGGAAGGGAGTGGGGAATAGGAGCACAGCAAACAGACCCTGCTCTTCTGGCAGGCAGACAGAGAAAGAGACCACTATGGCTCAGGGCAGCAGTGCATTTCCAATGGTGTTCTTGAAAAAGCAAAGAATTCCAGGTGATAGAGGCTGTCTGAAGTTTTGGATTATGTGGAATCAGAAAATGCACTAGAAAGGGACCTTGGAGATACCAAATTCAAATCCCTCATTTTACAGGTGAGAAAACTTGCTCAAGGTTCATACAGTTGGTCAATGTCAAAGTCAACAGTGGAACTTGGGTCTCCTGACTACCTGTCTAGTAACTCTTCTAGCTGTTAAGGTCAGAGTAATGCAAGCTCCTCTGGGATCAGCCTTTCAGCTCTCTCTCCCTGGTCTCCCTTAGTCCAGTTCCTTGCCCAAGTTACCTTTTCCCTTTCAGAGGCATCTCTAGACCCCAACCCCACCTGATAGGGAAAGAAGGGGAGTCAGCATTGGGGTAATGATTTACTTTAAATATCCCGAGCCTACTCACACCTCCTTACATCGATATATAAAGGAGCCTCATTATAGAGTCACAAATTCTCAGGGACCCACGGCAGTGTGCCCAAGCCAGTTTGATCTCTGCTCTCATGCATCAAAGCCCCAGCCACTGGCAGTGGGCTGACAAAGGCTTTTTAGAAGAATTAGTCCATCTTGTTTCCGCAATCCCTGTTAGTAGTTAATAGCTTCCCCAAAACCTTCCAGCCCATTCAGTTAAGGGGATGATGCAGGAATTTCAGCGCCACCACCACTTGGAAGAAAAGGAAGTCTTAGTGTTTGTCCCAGCACCTCCCATTGACCAGGAGGAGTCTGGAGCGAGAAAAGGAGAAGGTGGAAGCCAGCTGTCAGAGAGGAAAAGCCGTGTGGTCCAGGGTGCAAGCAGGAAAGGGAGGGTGGGGGCACGGGTCTGACCTCCACTCGGGCCACTGCACTAAGTTCCCACATCTGATAGGCCACCTTCGCTGCCTCTGGGAAGAACTGGCCTGCAGCACTGGAACGGAGGGGATGGGGGGAGGAAGAGGACAGGTATGGTGAGGAAAGACTGGGACCCATCAATCAAATGCACTCCAGCCCCCTTCCCCGAAGTGCACACAGGATGCTGAGCCCTCTCGCTTCATTTTCAAGCAACTTCAGTCTCCTTCCTTCAAGGTCATTTAAGCAGGCTTGAAATACTCTACCTTATCCCCCAAAAGACTTACGGGAACCTCATTTTATGCAAACCCAATAGAGAAAAATTCAGATTAAACCAAGAGAGAAATTTAGATTTATCCTTTAACAAAATAATTCACCGAGGGGAGGGGGGACACTTTAGACAATAACCCTCCATCATGTTTAAAACAGGCCAATTTAAAAACTGTCAGCTTAGGAACTGAATGCATAAAGGGAGGTTGACATACATAGTCAGCTACTTAGGTATTGTTTCATTCCATAAGGAGTTCATCTTTACTCACCCTGGGGAAGGAAGCAGGTGGCTATTTCCAACACTGTGAGAGAAAGAAGATACCCTCCTACCCCCACAGCACCTTCCCTCTCTATAGCCTACCACTGGAGGCTTTTCCCTGCTCTAGCCAGGTTTAGAGAACCTTGTTTAAGGATATCCTCATTGGGAAAGTCTCTCTTGCTTTGCTGGGTGAAGGCCTGATTCCTCAGTCCATGGCAAGCCCACACAGATCCAGCATGGCAGGTGATTCTCACCCAACTTAGTATCTACTTCGGGAGTTACTACAGGACTCTGAATACAACATGCACTCGGGGAAGGTGTGCTAACTAAGCTGACATCAAGTCCAGTACATACTCCAGGGCTGAGTTTTAGGGAACTAGAGGGTTCATTCTTATATCTACAGACACAGCTGGGGTCACCACAGTCATACTCAGCATGGTATCCATATGTACAGTCACAGAAATCTAATCGCACACATTGGCACCTGTACTGTGTGTGTGTGTGTGCGTCTTTCTCTCTCTCTCTCTTTCACATCATATGACTTACTCATGATTTGACTACCTGTCATGTAGTCAGCTGAGAATTATGTGCAGGAATTCCCTCCGCAAAAAAGGACAATATAGTCACAGATAAGTAGATTCTAGGGAGTTAACTAAGGCCCATGGAGGGTAAGTAACATGTTCACAGTCACAAGGCTAGCAAGTGTCAGAGACAGGATTTGAATTCAGGTCTTCCTGACTCCAAGTTCAGCACTGTTTCCTATACCACAAGATCTTCCTTCCCTCTCTCTCCTCCACATACACAGTAAGCACTTAGGTATTTGTTTAATTGACTGCATATGCAGCCATACAGAGATAAGAATGTTTGACTCTTGGCCTTTCTTCAAATAGCTAGCTTGGTCTTCCCATATACACTGGTGGGTTCTTTCTTGCATTTAAGACTCTTCTCACTGGCATACTGAACTCCATTACATCATTCTGGATTCCCCCCCCCAGTGTTGGGGTCTCCAGGTACAAGGATCACCCAAAAATATGGGCTATGGGGAACATAGGGAAAGAAGGTTCAGCTCAGTCCAAAAGCCTGAGTTGTTAAGAGTCCTAGCCTTGGGAAGTGTTAGGAAAACAGTACACATGTGTACAAACATACACAGAAAAATCACACATTATGGAGAGATAGAACTCACCTCAGGTCACTAAAATATCCTTACTCCTCTCCCCCTTTGCCCCCTATCAGTGTCACATGGACCTTGAACCTTCTTCCAATAAACTCTCTCATTTTCCACTCTCCCCACTTGGGGTGTGAGGTAAAAGAAAAGAGGGACCAGCATGGCTTGACCCTCCCCACTTTCAGGACCTGCTGTGGCCTCTTCTCCTGGCTCTGATCCTACAAGGGCTGGGTCATTCTCTCCCCTCCAGAAGAAGGGTACAGATGGTGACTTACTCATCATCCCCACCACACAATTTCAGCAGGGCTTTTTTGTACTCTCCAGACGTGTCATTCTAGGAAGAGAGAAAGAGTGGGGAACATTAGATTAGCCTTCAGCTCCCCCAGCTGGCATCACCTTTCCAAGCAATGGGTGTCTAGGCTCAATCATGAGTTCATCCTCAGTTGATGTGGAGATGTCCTCAAAACACCAACGGAGTAGGGCAAAATGAAATGAATACTCTTGTTCATTGTGGGGTACTGAGTGTGGGAAGGGGGAGCAACAGGGAGCACACAAACCAGTAGAGACACTCCAATCGCTTCATAAATCACTTTCCAATATTCCTGCTTTCACCTTGATCTTGACCTCCAACCCCCACCTCCCCACTTCTCAGCCACAGTGCTCTTTGGCAGTCAGCCCTAGACATGCCCAAGGTCACAAAGCACTTCCCCTTTCTGGGGCATTGGTTTCCTCTTCTGTAGGATAAGACAGTTAACTAGTCTGTAAAGTTTGTTCTCAATGCTACTGCCCTCTCCCTGTTGATGATATTCAAATTATCCCGTACATAACTGCAAGCTGTCTCCCTCATAGACTATAAGTTCCTTGAGGGCAAAGACTGTTTTTTTGCCTTTCTTTGTATCCTTGGCACTTAGCACATAGTAGGTGCTTTAAAAAATTCTCGTTGGCTGACTTCTAGCCCTAAAGTTCTGTGATGGACTAATCCTTGGTAGAGGATGGGACAATCTAGCTGAGGGATACAAGCATTTTTAGAAACCTAATAGTACCCTTTCATGTCACCAAAATGCCATCTTCTTTATATCTGTCCCTATCTTTAAGTCCCCTGACTTGACCAGGATTCTCCTTAGACCTCTAAGAGACTTATGGCTCTGGGTACTTTTAAGATGTCTCTCACATATGCAATGTCATGGGACCCACTGTGGTTGGGCCCCTTCATGACCCCTTGATTCAACCTTCTCAGGCTTGGAATAAATGATCAGTCCTTCCCAATCCCCTCTATGCCAAGCCTTTGCTCACCTTAATCATGCTGTAAAGTGACTTCTCATATTTGGTCCGGAAGATCTCCCTTATATCAAGCATGTCCAATTCACTTCGGGAGACCATGATGCGGATCAAGGTGTTGTCCCGAGTTCCCAGGCCCTGGAAAAGACATGGGGCGGGGGAGTGGAGGGTGGTGCAGGGAGGGAGAGGGGGGAAAGGAAACACTTGGTCATCCTCCATCTGGCCAGGATCTATAGAGAGAAGATGCCCCATATAGCCCTTTAGTCCCAGGGGTAAGAGACAGTAGGATCTGATTCAATTCATCTTTTCTGAGTGCCTACGATATACAAAGCTGAAAACCGCCAGTTCAGGCAATGGGATCCTGCCCTCAGTTTCCATTCTTCAATACCACCCCTGGGTCCATCACTCACCTTCATGGCTTTAAAGAGCCTTTCTGCAAAATACTCTGCAGTGCTCCGGATACACTTTACTGGGAAAAGGGAAAAGCGATTGAGTAAGGTTAAAACACAGCCACTGAACCAACCCACAAGACCTAAACTTAGAAATCAAAGTATGATGGAATCAGAAGGGACCCTGAACCAACCTCTTCATTTTACAGAAGAGGAGACTGAGACCTAGCTGGAGAGATGTGACTTACTCAGGGTCACTCAGTAAATCAACAGCATAGCTGTCAGGTCTTCTGAGTTCTAGTCTAGGGATTTTTAATCATACCAGCTATCCACAGCTTTCCCTCAGGCACTCCCTTCAAGAGTTTAATTGTTGTTCAGTCATTTTTCAATTGTTTCCTACTCTTCATGACCACATTTGGGGTTTTCTTGGCAAAGATACGGAAGTGGTCTGTCATTTCCTCTTTCAGCTCATTGTACAGATGAAGAAACTGAAGCAAACAGGGTTAAGTGACTTGCCCAGGGTCACACAGCTAGCAAGTGTCTGAGGCTGGATTTGAACTTATCTTTCTGACTCCAGGGCCAGTGCACTATCCACAGCCCCATCTAACTGCCCCAAACTCCGGAAATGCAAATCTCAAACATCATCATCTGGGGAAACCCTTCCCTAACCAGGAAAACAAGCTCTGTTCCCTCCCTCCAAAATCACATATAGAACCTAAAAAGCAAAAGGACAGGTCTAATGAAAATCCAACAGCAAATCCAAACAGAAATGCAATGAGCTAGGTATTTCTCTCCTGGTCCCTTTTGGTTTTCAGGAAGAGGACTGTTTACTATAGATATTAGGGTTTTTTGAAGCAAGGCTGTTGAATCAAGGGTTCTCTGAATCTAGGCTATGGACATGATGGTTCTCTGAACTTAGTCTCACAAACATTGGGAAGAGAAAGTATGGAGAGACTGAAGGAAGGGGATATATTGGGAGAAACGGGAACAAGACCAACAGCAATGTTTTAAAAGGCTTATTTCTTGAAAGTCACTGGCCCAGGAACTCAAAGAGCAGAATCCCTATCATCCTTCTCCAGAGGGCCTAGCTGAGAGAACCATAAGCCACCATTTCAATAGTCCCATGGAAGACAATGGGAAGAGGGGAAAGGATGGGATGTCAGGACTTACCGACAGCTAACATTAGCTTCTCAAAGTCCCCAGACAGCTCTCCTCGGATGCTGGCCTCAATAGGAATCCCTGTAGTCTTCAGATATTCATCAAACACTGAATATAGAAGATAAGGATATCAGGCAGGGACATATGGTGAAGCTGATAGACAACAGTCTCTGTTGTAGGAAAGTCAAGGCTAGTGTTCTAGAGAGGCGATGAAAGGGCTATATTGCTGCTTAACAAGAACATGCTAGCTAGTATTTTGGTGGGGAATATATAATTATCTATACACATACCCCACCTATTAAAAAAAAAACAAAAAACACAACAAAATTAAAAAAAAAAACACGACCAAAGTAGTAACCAAAAAAGAGATTGAGCCCAAAGGATTAGTGAGAGAAAAAAGAACAAAGATGTATATTCCTCAGGGCAGCTGTGGTGCTTGCTCCGGGTTGCTGGCTAAGAGGGTTCTAGGACCCTGGGCTCACCCAGCCTCAGATGCTGTTTACTTCGGTTTCCCAAGATGTAGATGAACTGGGCCTCGTCAGTTCCCCACTTCAGTTCCCCAGCTTCATACAGGTCCTGTAGGGGCAGGGAAAACTTCTTCATGCCAGGAAATGCTTTACTGACCCCTCATGGGCAGGATATGACTATCGATCAACCTCAGAGAAAGGCCAAGGAAGGGGACTGTGTGGCTGGGGAAGTCTCAAGCCAAATCACTGGTGCTGTTTCCCTGCCAGCAAGCTAGGAAATCATATTAACCACGCCCCTTCACCTCCCCCTCCACTCCTCCACAAATAAGTAGGTCAGTTAAGGGCTTCAAGGTCCTCAAAAATGAAAGCCTGATTCTGTGCCCTGACCATTCTCCAAATAAAGTTGGCCATGGACTCTCCAAAGCACACTGGAGGCATTTCTCCTATGTGGGAGTGTCTGAGACATATGACATATTTCATGGGCCCCTCCCAGCTCCACCTTGCACTCTGGATTTCCTGAAGGCTGAGATTCCTAGGCCTAGGGGTCCCCCAACAGTATAAGCTTCTAGCACAAAAGGGGAACAGAGCTCATCTTGACCAGGGAGAACAGACCAGCTGGAAGGTTAGCTGGAAAACATTGTGGGAGGTAGGAATTTTCAGAAACCACAACTTTCTTTCTCCCCATTATGGAAGGGGAAAGAAGGGAATGAGTGTTTAAATAGCACCTATGTGCCAAGCACTTTTTACAAATATTATCTTATTGATCCTCATAACAATCCTATAAGACAGATACTATTATTATCCCCATTTAATATTTGAGGAAACTGAGGCAAACAGAGATTAAGTGACTTGTCTAGGAAACACAGCTAGTAAGAATCTGAGGTTAAATCTGAACTCAGGTCTTCCTGACTCCTGACCCAGCAGTTTACCTACTGCTCTATCTACTCTAGTTATTTCAGTGAACTATTAACCCCTGCACAACCAGAAAGGAAAGTCTCTGGGACACAAGTAGAGTGGATGGAACTGAAATAGGAGGTACTGAGAGCCTCAATGATACGGGACAATTCTCTTTTTTGCAGAAGGATGATTCACAGTATAGGCTGAGGGATGGCCCTTGATCCAACTCTACCACAGGTTTTCCTTTACCTTGACGTCTTGTGCAACCAGGTCCTCACTCACTATGTCATCTTCCTCCCGGGTTCCCTGTAGCAGAGAGACACAAGAGACACCTTCTTCAGGAACCTGCTGACATCCTAGAGGCAAGAGGGAGGTCAGGACACAAGGGAGGCTGGAAAAGTGGCTTGGATAGTGGGAGTAGTAACCATGCTCATTCCAGGGCAAATTTAACTTGCTATATCTTCCTTTACTATTCCTACTCTGAGAGTTGAGCCCCTGAGTGAAATGATCTTAGCTTTTTGAACCACAGCAATCAAGGGGAGACATAGTCTTCTCTTATGGGCTACTACTTTCATATCCCTCAGGGTGTCAGCAGCCATGAGGGATCTTCTGCAGGCATCATCTCAGGCTCCAGATCCTTTCCCTATCCCATCTTCATCAGACACATCCATAGGTACTAAAGGGCTTACCTCTCCCTTGCAGGAGGATCTACATTTTAACAATCATCTTAATTCCAAAGTAGGTGTTTTAGCATGACCTCACTGGGGTCTAAGGTCATACATAAGTAGTTTCTCAGAGGGGATCAAGGATTCATGTGGCTGTCTCTGCCGTTCCTACTAAGAGCCCACATTCTACTGTGCTTTCTTTGCAAAGTCTTTTCCTCCTAAGTGACTGCAGGGTTTTTATCTCCATTTTACAGATGAGAAAACTGAAACTCAAGAGATTTGCCCAACATTACATGAGCTAATAAATGCCAAAACTAGTATTCTTTGCACTATAATCCGTCCACTATGTCAGTGTCTCAAATTTGTCTGTTTTAGATTAGCTTTTCTGAGAATGGACATGGAGAAGGTCTTTCCCTATGTTAAGAAATGCCTGTTTTTCCAGGGCCCAGAATGAGGCCAAGGGAAAACAGCACACACGTGGAAGCACTGGATTTGGTATCTTAGCCTTACTAATTCTTATTTTCCAATATCATCAGGAAGCAACTCAAGACAGAACAGAAGCACCAGTGGCTCAGATCAAAGAGAAAGTTCCAACCAGACAACTGTCTAGTTGAAGCCCTGATGTCCTCAAGAACTGCTGGGAATGAATGAATGAATGAATGAATGAATGAATGAATGAGAAGAAAAGTGGGGAAAACTGAATTTGAACCCCTTTCACCCTGTGGGGAGGATGAGAAGGGGTGGGGATGCCCCAGGAGCCAGAGAAGGGCAGGAGAATACAAGCAAGGACTTGTATTCATAGTGGGCAGTGTGTGTTGAATGTCCTTGTGAATGTGCAAGTATGTGTCAATGTGCATAGGAATGTATGTATGTGCACGTGTGTGCAAATGTGTGTGCTTTATGAATGTATGTGAGTGTATGAATGTATATGAGTATGTGTGTAAATGTATTTGTATGTAAATGCATGAATATGTACAAATGTGTAAATGTGTTTGTGAATGTGCATGTGTGTAAGAATACACATGAGTACATTTGTGCATGTGTGTAAGTATGTTTGTGCATGTGTAAATGTGAGCGTGTATGTCTATGTGAGTGTGTATAAATGTGTATAAGCATGTGCAAATGTTTTGGTGAATGTGTGTATGTTAATGTGGGTAAACATATGTGAATGTATGTATGTGTGTGAGTGTACGTGCGTCTATGTACTCCAGGGAGAGGCCCTGCTGGCACTAAGTCAAAGAACATTCAGCAGGAAATGGGTGCATGACAAAATGCACGTGCCCACATCTGCAAAGAACAGGAAGCAAGAGGGAAAGATGAGAAAGAACAAAAAAAGAATCTGTTTCTCAATAAAACAGCATGAACAACTTTCCCTGAAGAACAAAGCAGAGACGTGCAGGCATGGCATCCGCAATGACATCACATTCACAGTGAGCTTTAAAGTTTGCAAGGTGTACTACCTCATTTAATCCTTACAACCCTGACAGGAGCCATGTTTTTCCCATTTTACAGATGGATGAATGTGGGGCAAACAGAGGTTAAATGCCTTGCCACAAATGTCTAAGTCAGGATTGGAACTCAGGGCTTCCTAACTCTACACCCAGTGCTCTGTTCACTGTACCCTAAGGGATGACATAGGAAAAAGAAGAAAGCCTCAATCCAAGGAACTAGTGTCTCTCCAACATGGAGTCAGGGGATAAGTCCAGAGATGAATACCCATCACCAGCCTGCCATTACCTGGAGCAAGACCACAAGCATCTTCTTGAAGTGACCAGAGGTGTCACCAATAATATCTTCCTCCAGATTTCGTTCATACGCTGGAAGGAAGGAGCAATAGCTTTAGCTTTTCCAGCCTCCAGGAAATTCCCCTAAGAAGTTGGGACCTGCTTCTCCCATCAGCAAACAGGTGTCTCCAAGTACACTTTAAGCTTTTACTTGCTTATCCACCACTTCCTTAAGGTATATCCTCTGCCCAAACTGGCAAGATCAGTCTTCTTAGTGTCCCCCAGAATGGATTCCATCCTCTGGCCCTTCACTCACATTGTTCCCCCACCTTTCCCTTTCTCGGGTCCAACTAAACCCCACCCATACTTCATCAAAACCCAACTCAAGTGCCCCATCTCTCCCCCACCTCCACCCCACCTGAGGTCCACACTGTTCTCTCCCTTCTGAATGAACAACTATGACTCTTACTCTCTGTGCTCATAGCAACAGCTCATATTTATGTAGGAAAAAACTTCCTTCACAAAAGCCCTTTGAGGATGCAGTATGAATATATAAAGGTAGTTTGGGGAGGAGGTCACAGAAGGTGGCATTCTAGGGGAGTTTGGAAGGAAGAAAGGGATTCAAAGAGGCATAGGTGAGGAGAGAGAACATTGCAGGTAGGGGTAGGGGCAGCCAGCACAAAAGCACAGAGACAAGAGATTGAGTGCCACGTAACCCCAAAAAGGCTAATTTGGCTGGAGTACAGAGTAAATGAAGGCTAGAAAAATCAGTTGGAGCCAGGTTATTAAGGGGTTTTAAAGGCCAAACAGAGTTTATACTTGATACTAATAACAGGGAAACAATTTTGATCCTAACAATGGGGAAACAATGGAGTTTATTGGCTGGGAAAAGTGACAGGGTCAGACCTTTACTTTAGGAAAATCATTTTGGCAGCTCTGTAAAAAGGATGGATTAGACAAGGGAAGGACTTGAGGTCAGGGGACTGATTAAGAGGCTATAGGAACAGTCCATCAAGGAGGAGATAAGGGCCTGAACCAGGGTGGTGGCCACAGGAGTGGTGTCTTCAAACACACCATTGGTCACGAGATTCTAAGCCTTTATAGCTAGGTCTGACTTGTTAGTACTTGACCTCTGCTGCCATAGGCTTTAGAAGCTAAAGGTCACCTGTATGCTACTTCCTGATGAATCAAAAAAGGATTTTTTTCCAGAGAATATTTAATACGATAGACAATAAGTATAAGTGGTAATGTTGCCAAATGCATAGAGAGCCTTGAGTTCAAGTTATGCTGACTGTGTGACCTGGACAGGTCCCTAAGCCTTTCAGGGCTCTTGGAAACTCCTAAGGAAGGAAAGGTGCTGGCCTGTACCAGAAGAGGTATTTTCCAGAGGTTCCCTAAGTCAGTGAAACCACAGGTCCAGTCTCTGTCTCCTATGTAATAAATGTACTTCAGTTGGTTGTTACAGGCAGTGAGAGAGACAGGCAGAGGGAGGAGGGAGATGGGGGACCGTGAGAAGTGGGAAGGAAGGGAAATATATGAAACATCTGCATGCACAGGTGAACTTGTACTATGGGTGCATGGACTTGTGGCCAATGCCCCCTAGAACAGGTCCTCAAAAAAGGTGTTGCTCAATTCTAACAGCCCTTCTCACCATCCTTGTAGGCTTCCACTAGCTGGTGGATCTGCTGGTTGGTTCGGGAGGCCAGGATCTCAATCAGGCATTTCTCATCTGTCCCAATGCCCTAGATGAAAGGACAAACCCAGTGAGAGGCAGAGGTTGGGGGTTATGGAGAAGACTGTCACCAGGTTGCGCCATCTTTCAACCCAATGGAACCTTAGAGATTAGCCAGAGTTAGTCCCAGTTCAGTGGTAGCAAAGGGTCATACACTGGCCACAGACTTTCCTGGCTCTCCCTACTTCAAGACTTAGGGATCCCATGTCACTTCAACCCCCTTTTTCTATTCAATAAACTCCAGTGGGTCCCTATTACTTCTAGGATCAAATGAAGAATCCTCTGTTTGGCTTCATAATTCAGCCCTGCTGGTGTCTGCAATCTTTTTTCACCTTCCCTCATGCTATTCTTCATTTTGGTGATGCTGGCCTCCTTCATGATTCTCTCAAAACACTCCATATCTCCTACCTCCATGAATTTTCCAACCCCATGCCTGGAATTCTCTTTCTCCTCATCTCCTCCTTGGTTTTCCTGGCTTCTTTCAAATCTCAACTAAAATCCTACCTTCTACAGGAAGTCTCTCTCAGTCCCCCTCTGAAGTTATTGCCAACTTATTCTTTATAATCTTGTTTATATAAGGTTGTTTACATGTTATCTTCTTGCCCATTAGATTATAAGCTCCTTAAAGGCTGGCTCTGTCTTTGTCTTTCTTTGTATCCTTGGAGCTTAGTGCAATGCCTGTGCTAAAGGCATATAACTGATGCTTAATAAATGCTTGTTGACCTTTTTTTAAAGCAGAACTTGATAACAGTTATCTCCCACTGTTCTGTTCCAACCAGATCAGTCTCCTCACCATCATGTAATGATGCAGATAGGAGAAAGGACTTTAGTGATCAATTAATACAAACCCCTTAACTTGGGGAAATTGCAGTCCAGAGAGATGCAAATTGTCCAAGGGCAGACAGTTAATTAGTAGAAAGAAGACAGTAGAATACAGGTCTTCTAACTCCAACATTTTATCTATTTTTCTACACTGCTTCTCATCTTACAGATGAGAAAACTGAGGCTCAGAGACATTCAGGCATTCTTGCCTCTGGACCTTTTCTTCTGCTGCTTCCCCTGGCTAAAATGCACATCACCTTTCTCATCTTTTCCTCCCAAAAGCCTCTGTCAAATTCTATTTCCTTCCTTCATGTATCATTCTTTTACAATCACCTTCTCTGGTGATCTCCCTTTCCTGTACCACTCCCTTGCTATTTTGCATATCCTCCCTCAAATGTCTTTTTTCTCTAGATTTCAACATCTTATTTTCTCAAACTATCCTGTGAGCCCTCAACGACCAGGGCTCAATGCCCTGTGGGGAATGCTTGGCAAATGTCCGTTCACCAATCACACAGTCACCCTACCCCCAACCACAACCTCTTACTGAGATAGCATCTTTAATTTCCTTGGCATCAAAGTAGGCGAGAGGCCTCATCAGGCCCACGATCAGTCGCTCAAACTTTCCTGTCAGCTCATACTTCAGATCATCAATAAGGTCCTGTGAGCAGAGCAGGGACACAAAGAGGTTTGGGGCTGGAAAGGGAAACACAGACTCCCTTGGGGGGGGGGGGTGTTTTAAGGTAGCATTTTCAAGAAGTGGTTTGGGGATGGAGGCAGCAGGGGAATCTCAGTCTCTTCATCCCCACCCCCAGAGCTCTGGTGGGATGGGGTACCTTGCCATAGAGGGATTTGTAGCTCTGACAGATTTCTTGTCGCTGCTTGTTGCTCCGAGAGGTGATCAACTCCAATATGGCTTCTTTGTCACTGCCTGCAGGGGGAACAGCCTGTCACTTTGGCCATGACCCTACATATATTCTTTCCTCCAAATACCCGCCAAAGATCATGTCTCAGCTGCTCCCCCCATTCCCCTGCTTCAAGACCCCAAACCCTAAGAGTGGAGAAGGCAGGCTAAATACATATACAGAGTCTGCCACAGAAAGACACACACTCACACACACACACACACACACACATATCATCATATCACAGAGCAACAGAACCAGATAAAAGCTTACAGAGCCTCTGGTTCACCCTTTCTCATTTTACAGGAGAGAGTAAAGTCCAAAGAGAAGGAACTTGTTCAGTCATATAGCACGTCAATGACAGAAACAAGATGGGAACCCAGGCAGTCAGAATCCTGGGTCTACTTCCACTACATCAGGTGGAAATCTCTTCCCATGCCCCAAAATGACTTTGGCCTACCCCCAGGTCTGAGGTTTCCCCTTCAATCCTCTATGCCACTTAACAACCTCCCCTCTACTCCCCTTGGCCCAACACTGACCGAAGCCCTTCATGGCTGTGTACAGGGCCTCAGCATCCCGGTTGGAATCAAAGTCAGCATAGTCTGTGATGGAGCCTCGGTATCTATTGCCCTGTCAAGAGGAGAACAAAGAGGGTAAATTAAAGAGGAAAGGACATAGCAGGGGCTTCTGTGCCTGTCAGTTTCAGCAAGCTTTCCCCAGTACCATGACCCAGTCCCACCAAGACAAGGACATCCCAGGAAGAGATCATCCTCTCATAGCACAGTGAGGAGTTCAGCATCCTGACAGGGAGAGCCTTAACCATCAGGTGCTATAATGGACCCACAGAAGAGAAAGGGAGTGTCTGAATAAGGCCAGTAATCAGTACATGTTTGATGATTAGCTCAGGTAATTCACCTTGGTGTTAATGAAGCCTAAGTCAGAATTCACACAAATCTTCCATAGCCACATGCTGACCACTCCACCACACCTCATCCCCTCTGACTCCTCTGGAAAACAAGTGAAGTGGTTTACACAGAGTGCTAAGCCAGAGCACAGGGATGACTTGGGGCACATCCATTTCCCCTGCTAATGACCCAACTCCAAGAGTAGATGAGTGATGCCTGGGGCAAGTCAGAAATGCTATCCCTGCAGAGGTTTCTATCCCACAAGCAGGATACACATGAACCAAGGAAAGGGTAAGGAGAAGAGTTCTGAGAAGGGACGGAGGTGCGTTTTATTATTTGATCAAAAAACGGCCCTGTGGATGTTAATGCCAAGGTCCCACCATGGCCTAGTATAGTATCTGTGGCCATGTGTAATTCTGTTCCTTAGGTCTCTCATAGAGGATGCCCATCAATTGGGGAATGGCCTACCAAGTGGTGGTATATGATTGTGATGGAATACAATTGTGCTGTAAGAAATGATGAGCAGGATGCTCTCAGAAAAACCTGAATAGACTTACATGAACTGATGCAAAGTGAAATAAGCAGAATCTGGAGAACGTTGTATACAGTTACAATAACATTGTGCAAAGATCAACTATGATAAACTTAGCAATTCTCAGCAACACCATGATCCAAGACAATTCCAAAAGACTCATGGTGGAAAATGCTAACCATTTCCAGACAAAGAACGGATAGAACATAAATGTAGGTCAAAAGATACTTTTTCTCAAACTTTATTTTTCTTGGTTTCTTTTGGCTGTTTTCTTTCACAACATGACAAATATAAATGCTTTGCATGACTGCACATCTACATTAAACTGCTTGCCTCTCAAGGAGGGAGAGAAAGAAGGGAGGGTTAGAATTTGGAACTCAAAATTTTAAATTCAAAATGTTAAAAATTGCTTTTTACAAGTAATTGGGGAAAAATAAAATATTAAATTAAATGTTTAGGATCTATCATAGCCTGGACTCAGAAAGGGCAACTTCTACCCTTCCAGAGCACTAGCACCAGGGATGCTAGATCCATCATCCCCATCTGAAACCACTACTCAGACTGCACTCTAGGCCACTGAACCTCATAGGTTTGCTGTAAAGAAAACATGATAATATGAATTATCATCTAGCCTCCTCTCCTCATGTTAAAGAGAAGGAAACTAAGACCCAGACGTTTCCCATAGCAGGGAATCTTAACCTGGGGTTAATGAACTTTTAAAAACAACACTATATTAACTGTGCTTCATAATAATTTGCTGCCTCTGCAATTTGATGTATTTTATGCATTTAAAAACAGGATTCTGAGAGTCTATAGGTTTCACTGGATTACCAGAGGGGTCCAACTCATTCACCCACACAAAGGTTCTACCTTACTGTAGAGTCTTAGCCTGAGCTAAGGACTAACCTTTGTAGGTTTTGGATACTACTGACCTTTGATTCCTCATCTATGGAAAGAGGCTATGAATTGTCCTACCTACCTTGTTTAGTTCAAAATATTAATATTTTGAAAATATTAATTTAATATTACATATATTTATAAACAATTATATGTAATTATTATTTTAATCTATATAAATTATGACATAATTTATATGTAACATATAATATTATAATTATATAGAATTCAAATAATTTGAAAATATTAAGCAACTATCTTAGGCTCCTTCAGGTCAGTCAGTAAACATTTATTAAGCACCTACCAGGTGCAAGGCATTGTGCTAAGGGCTGGGATACAAAGACAGGCAAAGAGCATGCAGCTAACTTCCTGGCCTTCTCTGGCAGCTGAAAGGATTTCTTAGTGAGAAGTGAGCTTCATTCAGAAAGACACCTTATGGGCTGGTCTGAAGGAGCTCACAGTCTAATGGGGGAAGACAAGATGCAAACAACTAGGCACTAATAATATAGATACAGGATGAATAGCAAGTAATCAACAAAGGGAAGGTACCAGACCTAAGGCTGACTGGGAAAAGCTTCTTGTGGAAGGTAGGATTTTAGTTGGGACTTGAAGGAAGCCAGGGAAGGCAGAAAGGGGGAGACGAGGTGGTAGAGCATTCCAAGCCTGGGGGACAGTCCAAGAAAATATCTGGAGCTGGGAGATGGAGAGTTTTGTTCAAGGAACAATACGGAGGCCAGTGTTACTGGCCTTGAAGAGTACATGAGGGGATTGAGGTAGATGTTGAAAGGTGTAAAAGCACTGGAGAAGTGTGTGCATGTGGGGGTGGGGGGAGGGTTGGTGATGGTGGTAGAGATATGAAGGGCTTTGAATTCCATCCAAATAGAGGATTTTATGTGATTCAAGATGTGAAAGGGAGCTTTAAGAAGCCTAAGTCCAGAATGAGGCAACTCATGGTCCTTATCATGCCTGCGTAGAAGCCACTGTTTCATTCCTGTCCCCATATTAGAAAAAGCACTGACCAGCTAGAGGCATGATAAAGGGAAGGCCTCAGAGCCAGGAAGACCTGGGTTCGAATCCTGCCACTGACACATACTAGCTGCATGATCTTAGGCAAGTTATTTAATCTAGTGTTTTAGTCAATTTTCTAAGAGTGCAAGTTAGAAGGTGCTAAGCTGTATTGGTGGAGGCAGTTTCTAATGTGAGAGCTGCCTATATCAGTGAAAATACAAGTCTAGGTCCTCTCCCTGTTGATAAGCTCAAGAACAGCAGAAGGACAAAAAGAAGCCATGTTATACATGAGTGTCAGTTGCAGGAACCAGGGATATTTAGTCTCGAGAAGGCCAGGCTTGGGGGGAGTCAGAATTGCTGTCTTCTAGCTTTTGAAGTATTTCCTCGCATAGAAGACTTGTTCTGTATACGCCCAGAAGACAGAACAAGGAGCAACGGGGAGATACTGCACAGGGGTAGATCTTGGCACAACAGAAAGAAAGTAGAGTCGTTCAAAAGTAAGATAAGCTACCTCGCTGGGTAGCAGATCTCCAGTCACTAGAAGTTTTCAAACAGAGACTGGATAACCAATTGTTTGGAATGTTGTAGAAGAGACTCCTGCTCAGGTACCGGCTGAACAAGATACCCTGGGAGACTTCTTCTTGCTCTAACGGTCTGAGAGACTCTGAATCACTGGTATTAGGTTATTACTTGGAACCCTTAGAACTTACATTCTCTACTCCTACAGAATGGCCAGAGGAAGCACAAAGAATGACTGGTAACTGTCTCAGCCAGACTGCCTCACAAAGGTGTGCTGCCTACTTTAGGACATTTGAGGACAAGTTGGCTAGTTCCACGGTGGGAGGGAAGGCAAAGGAATCTCTGAGATGGACCAGGTCTGAAAGCACAATGGGTCTGGTTCAGTAAGGAATTGGATGTGCACCAGCTTGACACCACTGATAAGGATCAGGGCTTCAGAGAGTAATGGGCAGCAGGGGATGCCAGGAAACAGATAGGAGTGTGGGAGTGAGGCAAGGAAGGCCAAAGGTACCATGTCTAGGTTTGCAGCAGAGTTTCTCTAGGGGCCTCTGGGGAATGGAGACAGCCAAACTGAGACATCCTGGACTGTCCCCAACGGGGTCCCAGGAGCAGGGTCTCTCTTACGCTGCCTCTGCATTGCCCCCTGAGGGCTTGGGTCATAGAGGGCAGGGAGGGAAACTGGAAGGGTGAGTGGCTATGAGGTAAGGAAAGGAAAAACAAATTGAGAAAGAAAGCGTTCAAAAAAGTGGGGAAAAAACTCCCTGATGCAGCAGAGTTCAGAGACCATGCCATGGAAAGCTTATACAGGGGCAGCGATGGGCAAAGAGGGAAGAGGAGAGAAGTCGTACCATAATATCTATATGGCACTTTCGAATTTTATAATTTATTATTTCATTTGATCCTCTCAAAAATTCTGAGTTCTATCATTATCCCCATTTTACAGAGGAAGAAACTAGAGCCAAGAGAGGCTAAATGACTTAGCCAGGGTTACACAATTAGTGTCTGAGGAAGAGTGCAAGCAAATTTCCTGCAGTTTCCCAAGAATCCCTTACACCCTCCTTTCTCACTATCCTCCCCCCCAAAACACTCATATCCATGCTTATTTCCCTAGTCAAAATACTATTCATCCTTTAGGAGTGTGCTTGTCCTTTGTTGCTGAAGAAGACCATGCCATCAGAGAAATAATGACAAGATTTGCACTTGACTTTGTTTTTGAGTCAGGGAGGGCTGTGCAGCTCACCAGCCTCACTTCTCCTCCAGAATCATCTGAATCCAATGACCAGATATTCATCAGGATGACTGGAGATGACCCAGGATGAGGCAATTGGGGGTAAGTGACTTGCCCAAGGTCACACAGCTAGTGAGTGTCAAGTGTCTGAGGTAAGATTTGAACTCAGGTCTTCCTGACTCCTGCACTGGTGCTCTATCCACTGTACCACCTAGCTGCCCCTCCTTTAGGTGTACCTCCTCCAAGAAGACCTTCCCCTGTCTTATTCCCAGCCCACAGTGTGTCCTGCTGAATGAAGCTCACTTCTCTCTGTTTAGGCCTCAACAGACAAAGAAATCCTTTCAGCTGGTGAGGGAAAGCCAGGAGACCAACTGCATGCTGAAGAATATTACCAGAACAGTTTCTGCACTGGGTGCAGAAGCCCTACAAGCTTTCTCATCCCACTCTTTCTCATTTGATGTCAGCATTTTCACAAGAAGCAAATGCCTGGGGAGAGGTTTTTCTTTTTTGTTGGTTGTGGGTTTTTTTTTAAGTTTTATCATTGCATTTTGTCTGTAGTGATTTCCCTTTAATCCATTTCCCCACTGGTTCCACTCCAGTAAAACTCAACATCAATCCACACAAGCACTGGTTGACAGTACATGCAGCATTCTACATATAGAGTTCTCACCTCTTTATGGAGAAGAAAGTGTTTCCTTCTAGGTCCTCTAGAACTGAGACTATTCATTATAATTCATCAGTGTTCTACTACCTTCAGTGATGGTATCCTTAATATAGTGGTACGTAATGTTCTTTAAAAAAATTTTTAAATTCAGTTTTACTTTCACTAAAATCCACATTCTCTTGCTCCCACTTTTCCCCCCAACTACCCACACAGACATACTCTCCAGTCTGTCCTCTGAGTCTATCACTTCTCTCTCTGAAGACAGGTAGCATATTTCATAATAAACACAATTCTAAAATTGTGGTTGGTCCCTGTGTTGATCACAATTCTTTAGTCTTTCAAAGTTGTCTTTACAATATTGTTGCGACTACATAAAATGTTCTCCTGGTTTCACCTACTTCATTCTTCAGTAGTTCACAGGAGTCTCCCTACAATTTTCAGAAACCATTATATATGGTTTCAGCACAATAGTATATCATATATTCTTTCTCAATAACATATAAAAATTTTTTTAAATTTTGAGTTCAAATTCTCTCTCTCCTCCTCCATCCTTGCGAAGGCAAGTAATTTCATATGTACAGGCACAGTCATGCAAAACATATTTCCATATTAACCATGTTACAAAAGAAAGCACAAACTAAAAGTAAGAAAAATAGTTGTAAAAAAGAATTATGTTTCAATCTGCACTCATTTCTCTAAAGGTGGACAGAATTTTTCATCGAAGTCCTTTGGAATTGTCTTGCACCTTTGTATTGCTGAGAACAGCTAAGTCGCAGGTGATCAAAGTTACAATATTGCCCTTACTGTGTATTCCTGATTCTGCTTACTTCTCTTTGAATCAGTTCATATACATCTTTCTGAAAACATCCTGCTCATCATTTCTTATAGCACAATAGTATTCCATCACAATCATATACCAGTGTGTTCAGTCATTCCTTAACCGATGGGCATCCCTCAATGTCCAATTCTTTGTTACCACAAAGAGTTATTATAAATATTCTTGTACATATATGTCCTTTTCCTTTGATCTCTTTGGAATAGACTTAATAAGGGTATTGTTGGATCCAAGGGTAGTTTCCCTACTTCTCTCTTTTAATTAGGTCTAATTCTGCTTTTGCTTTATCTGAAATCATAATTGCTACTCTTGCTTTTTTTCACCTCCAAGGTCTGCTGCTAGCA
The DNA here is from genome assembly GCF_028372415.1 of Notamacropus eugenii. Lineage (NCBI taxonomy): Eukaryota > Metazoa > Chordata > Mammalia > Diprotodontia > Macropodidae > Notamacropus > Notamacropus eugenii. Next base: position 379,470,536 of record NC_092872.1, read on the forward strand.
TTGTTAGGTCACAGTCTGCACTGCACTCATGCTGACCATCCCAGGGTAACAGACCCTTCCTGTTAACCTCCTACGTTGTCTTGGGCTAGGAAATTATTTCACCCTGACCTTTGGTTGGTTCTGCCACTCCAGAAATTGATTTGAGGTATTTTGTTAAAGTTGTTTGGAGGAGAAGTTAGGAGAGTTGAATTCTTGCCTCTACTCTACCATCTTGGCTTGGCCTCTTATATAGCATACATTCTTACAGTACGATAGTATACCATCACATCCATATACTACAACTTTTTCAGTCATTTGTATTGAGGATTTCCCCCCAGTCACAGCTGGTGGAAGGAATTTTTTTCCCTCTATCTTTTTCTTCTTCTTTTCCAATGTCCTTCTATGATTCACCATCACATAGTAAGGTCACTGGTAAAAACCCACTGCCCCAGTACATTTAATGGGATTAGAGTCTAGACAGTAAGTGACACTGGAAAGTACAATGAGCTGGGTGTCAGGAGTAATGGTGTCAGGAGGCTTAGCTTCTGGTCCTGGCTCTGTAACTACCTTACCACGTGAACAAAGGAAAATCATTCTCTTTTCTGTGAGCCTCAGTTTCTTCCTCTTTAAAATGAGGACTGGACTAGATTCCATTTAGTTCTAAATCTGTTTCCAGAAAAGAGAGGCTGGTGCATTTTTAAATCTACTTTGTACATCTGATCCTACATCCAGTCATATCTCATGCCAAAAACTTGGGCACAGTAATTGCCAGTTTCTTTCCCAATCCTGGTCTCTCTATAGTGTCCTGTGAAAGCCAATTCACAGCTAGCATGTTTGGAGAAGGAATATTTCAGAGAAAGCATTGATGATGATGGAGATGATGATAAATAATGGATAGAGTTTTAGGCCTGGATTCAGGAATATCCAAGTTCAAATCCTGCCTCAGACACTAGTTGTATGACCCTGGGCAAGTCCCTTAACTTCTGTATTCTTCAGTTGCCTCAGTTATAAAATGGGGATAATAAAAGTATCTACCTTCCAGGGTTGTAGTAAGGATCAAATGGGGTAACGTTTGTAAAGTGCTTCATAAATCTTAAGTTGTTATATAAATGCCAGCTATTATTATTAAAATTATTGTAATGATAAACTCATATTTCTAAAACATTTTTTGGTTAATAAAGCTTTTTTCTTTACATCAACTCCCTATTATCTCTTAGTGTCAAATATATACCCTGGGCTTTTAAAGCCCTTCAAACCCTGGATCCAATCTACCTTTCCAGCCTCATTCTACACCGACCTCCTTCACACACCCTGAGGCCCAGACAAACCAGCCTTCTTGTCATGCCTCACACATGACACTCCATCCCCCATTTCTTCCTCTTTAACTTATTTCTCTTAGAGGCAGGTGGTGTACAGTGAATAAAACTCAGGGCCTTGAGGCAAGAAGATCTAAATTAAAATCTGGCCTTAGACACTGGCTATGCAATCCTAGGCAAATCACTTAACCTCTTGTTTGCTTCAGTTGCCTATGGAGATAATAATAGCACCTACCTCATAAGGTTGTAGTGAGAATTTCTCAATAAACATTTATCAAGTGCCAATTATGCGTCAGGCCCTGTGCTAAGCGCTGGGATACAAAAAGAGGCAAAAGACAGTCCCTGCCCTCAAGGAGTTTACAATTTAATGGTATAGTGTTTGTAATGCTTGTAAAATGCTTAGCACAGTGCCTGGAACTTAAACCTTTTCCTTCCTTCCTAGCTTAGTGGGAACTATGAGCCCTAATAGCCCTACAAGGAATCTCTAAGCCAGGGTGGGGAACCTGTGGCCTCAAGGTCACATGTGGTCCTCTAGGTCCTTAAGTGTGGCCCTTCGACTGAATCCAAATTTCACAGAACAAATCTCCTTAATAAAAGGATTTGTTCTCTAAAATGTGGACTCAGTCAAAAGGCCTCATCTGAGGCCCTAGAAGGCCACATGTGACCTTGAGGATGCAGGTTGCCCAGCCCTGCTTTAAGCAGAAGGTTCTAGGCACTAATACTAACAGCATGGTCGATAAAAAGCTTTCCATGTCTGGCACAGGGTAAGGCAGAACAGAACATGCAAGGGGAGATGCTCAGCTGTTGGCAGACAATGCCGGGTGAAACGATGCCCTCTGAGCTCCTTGAAAAGTATCCTGACAGTGGGTATGTGCCTTCCCACCCATCTCTGACCAGAAAGGTAGTTAGATTGCACGTAATACAAAAGGAAGGAAGATAATGAATTCTTCTTCAGGGTACCACTGCCCTTTCTGGAACTTCTCACCCTCAACAGCAGCCTCATACCCACAGAAGTACACAACTCAGGGAGCTCTGCAGACAGAAACATACACACAGAGGGCAAACTCCTGGCCTGGAGCCCTGTGAGCAAACAGCTTGGAATTGTCTCTGGACACGGGGATGGGGGGAGGATTGGGGGGAGGAGTACGGGGTAAGGGGGTGAAGACATGCTAAACTTGGCTTTTCATCACCTCCAGAAAGAACACATGCACTTCCTCTTGCCTCTCTTCTAAGATACTAATAGCTACACAGTTAAGTCACATTTAGTCAAAGTTATTTTCTGTGGGCAGCATGAGGTATCAGGAGGGGTACCATCTCTGTTTAGGGCATTAAGGGCAGGTATAGACTAAAAACAGAGTCCAGTTTTGTCCTGCTCAGAGATTCCAGTTATTGAACATCTTTGCAAAGTCTATTCTTGGCCAAGGCTTTGGTCCCCTGGTTTCCCAAAGAACCATCTTCCTAACTCCAATTTGTCTCTACTACAGGCTGGCCTCAGTCTTCCTTGGACATCTAAACAGCTTCTCTAGAACTAAATCTTCTACCCTCTATGTCCCCTTGGGTGCCTTGGTTAGAAGACCAAGGCCAGCACTAGCTGGTCAAAAGGCACAAGAGCTGGGTTTTTAGCCCACGGGCAGGTGCAGACTTCCTGCACACAGATGACAATCATCTTTAACACTTGCACAAGGCCTCAGTATTTCCCTTCCCAGCAGAGCTGGGACTAGAGTCAGATTTTTTTTTTTTTTTTGACCAGTTGATGCCCTTCCCACTGTGCCAGACTGCTTCAGGTTTCCAGATCAGAATGGAGCATATGGCTGGACAGCACCCTACACTCCTCCTAATAAATGTTTACCTTCATCTCTATTTACTAAAGCCAAAGGGAATCCACCCCCACCTCCCTAAACACGCCATTCAAGTTATATCACAGCCTTTAGCTCCCAAGGAAAAGAACTAGGGTTCCCTCCTATTTTTTTTACTCCCTTCAAATAGGACACAACTTTTAGGCACCTTTCAGGCAAGGTCCTTTCTCTCTCTGAGTCACTTTGACCACAGTCCTGGTTGATATATAAATAGACAAATTCCCAGCATGTCTCTTCTCTGGCCCATATTACCCTGACTTTCGTTTTCCTTAAATGCCCTGGAACAGTGAATGCCAGCCCACGTAATCTTAAGTCTGCCTCACTTATAGGTATCACTTCTACTCCAGAAAGATCTGTTCCCATCCAGTGACCAATGAGGCCCAAGCTGCCACTCTCCTGGGCTCTTTCTCCATTATTCTCTCCTTGGCCTGCCTTATTTTTTTAAAATAGCTTTTTATTGACATCTGTGGTTCTTATATAGACATTTCCCCTTGTTTCCTTCCCCCACTTTGAGAGCTATCTTTCAAAAAAAAATTTTTTTAAAGAGAAAGAAAGGAAAAAAAATTCAGCACAACGAGTCAACATATCAAAAAAATCTGACAGTATATTCAACATTCCACACCTATAGACCTCCATCGCTTTAAACTAGGATTGGAGGGAGAAAGAAGCATCTTCTTGCATCTGTCCTTTGGGAACAATTATTCCTCTGAATCCTTCAATATCCAGTTTTGATTGTTTTACGGTTGTTCTTTCAAGTTATATTGTTGTTGTCCTTGTGTATGCCATTTTCTGGGCTGTGCTTACTTTGCTTTATATCAATTCATGTCCTTCCACGATTCTATTTTTAACAGCACAGTAATATTCTACTCCATTCACACATCACAGTTTGTTTAGCCATCTCCCTAGCCTTGCTTCTACTTTCTCCTTGTGGAGCCTACATCTTAGAATCCATTGAATCTTCCAGACCAGGGCTGGAACTGAAGAGATATGAAGGATTTCTGGATGGTGGTAACTTCCTTAAGCTTCTCAAGGGAGAGAGCTACTGTCTTTGCTAAGAAGGTTCTAGAAGACACCGGCTGCTTGTACTCTTTCCTTAAGCCTGGCAATAGGCTGGAGTGGAAAGGTAGAGGAGACACCAGGAACTCAATTTACTGAACACAGCTTATGAAAAAAGAAAAAAAGAAAAATAAATATCGATAGATAAGGTCTGAGGTAGATGCTACCTTTAAGGCATTGATTACCTAGTGGGGTAAGTGAGAGATGCTTACCAACGCTTAATACTTGCCCAGGGTGCAATAAGATTCAGATATGTCTAAGTGAGGAACTCTATCCTCATTGAGTTCACAGTCAAGCTGAAGGTCATAGAATCTTAAGAATTACAAAGGACCTCAGAGGTCACTTGGTCATAGGTCATGGGGTTTAGAGCTACAAAGGTGCCTAGAGATCACCCAGTCCAACCTGTTTTGCAGATGAAGAACCAGGATAAGCCAAGAGTTTCAATAACTTGCCTGAGGTGTATTAAGGACTCCAGGAGACCCAGGCAATAAATGACAGTGCTCATATTCCAGTCCCCAGGTTTGTTCTACTAAACATAAGCTTCTTCAGTACTGACTTTGGAACCAGAGGACCTAAGTTTGACTCTCTTGCAGCTGTGCTACTTTCTACCTGTGCAATTTTATTTTTCCCCCTGGGCCTCAGTTTTGTTATCTATAAAATGAAGGAGTTAGAGGAGATGAGAATCCTTTCTTGGGCTCCACAGCTGACAGATAGAATGTCTATGTGAAATTGGATGGGGTGGGGGAAATTACAGCTTTATTTTCACTAGCTTCTAACTGAAATTTAGTACTTCCTTCTTTTTTATTTTTAAATTTTATTTATTTTATTTTGAACTTCAATAAAATAAGCATTTCCATAACATAGTAGAATAGAAAAAAAATGATTGCACATGAATGTAGGCAACAAACATGATTCTGAGAAAGGGTCCATAGGCTTCATCAGCCCACTGAAGGGGCCCACAACATAAATAAGTTTAAGATCCCCTGGATTAGAACAATCACTAAAGGACCTCCTAATTCTACTAGTGCCTAGCAGTGTCTTACATATAACCCATACATAATACATATGGAATGAATATATAGCACCTACCATGTGCCAGGTATGGTACTAAGTGCTTTTTTTATAATTGTCTCATTTGATGAATTGTTTGTTGAACTGAATTAACATATGTGAATATATATATACATATCAGATGAAAGACAGGGAGTCAAAGGAAGGACTTCAAAAAAAATTATTTTTAATTTCGTAAGACCTCCCTCTCTTGCCTAATCTAGAGGTGCAGGACTTACTCACACAGCCCAATCCCACTACTCATTTTCACCTGGGCTTTAACTTATTCTACTTCCATTTCCAGCCTGTTCACCCCTCCTTAGGCAACCAGGTACCTCCAATCCCCCTGCTCTCAGGGCCTCAACTATATCAGTGCTGAACATAGTGTAGACATCTGATCTGCACAGGCCCCAGTAGATCAGAACTCAAGAGATTTATTAGACTCAGTCTTGATGGAGCAAGGATTATAGGGTTGTTTCACCATGTCCAGATGAAAAGTTGACTTCTAGGGTGAGGGAAGAGGAGGCAGAACTTGGCAACCTCCTGATTTGACCCAGTCCCACTTGCCTGACGGCAAAGATCAACTTCTATACTACTTCCCTGGGTCCTGCAAAAAGAGCTGGAGGGCCCGAGGCTGTCAACAAGCAGGCGAGAGAAGCAGGTAGGATATACAGTGGTATACCATCATCATCATCTCACATTTAGGATCAGAGAATTAAGAACTAGGAGACACATTAAGGATCGTTTAATCCAACCATCTGATTTTAGTGCTGAGTCCACTGAGTTTACCTGAGTAGTAAATGGTAGAGCTGAATTGGAACCCAGGGCCTCTGATATCTAACACTCTTTCCACTATACCAAGTGGCATCTCCATCACTTTAAACTTTGGAGGGCTCTTTCCTTTCAATAATGGTACTAGATAGGTAATTCAAGTATTTTACAGATGAAGAAACTTAAGACTCAAACCAAAGGGACTTATGATCACAAAGCTAGTCAATCACAAAATTGGGATTTTAATTTCAGTCTTCTAACACTAAGCCCTATGGTTTTTTTCTCCTGGCATTGAGGGACTTGCCCTAACTAAACCCTCCCCAAGTGGTGGGAGATACTGGTGTAGCAGAGGTAATGAAAGCATCCCCAGGACTTTGACATACTCACTGCAACTGGGAGATTGGCCAGAGTAACCTACCAACATAGATAAAAGGCACTATGAATCAAGGGACTCCATGACAGCCTGGACACATCAGAAATCATGAGTTCTAATTCCACTCTTCTACTTAAATACTGAATGAGCCTAGACAAGTGACTTGATATTCTCAAGCTTCTAGTCACCTCAATGGAGACGCTTTAACCAAAGTAACTGGAACCCAGGACAAGTTTACTTTACTTGAGGACTGAAGATCCCTTAGGATAAAGGTTCTTAACTTGGAGTCCATGAACTTTAAAAAAAATGTTTTTGATAATTGTGTTTAATGTAATTGGCTTCCTTTGTAATCCTCTATTTTTTGTGATTTGGTGTATGTAAAAATATTATTCTGAAAAGGCTTCACCTGACTGTCAAAGGGGTCTGTAACATAAAAGAAGGCCAAGAATCTCTGTTGTAGGGTTTTCTGTGGTCCCTATCTTGTCCTCAGCTAATCTGCTCTGGGGGCTATATAATAACCTGAATACTTTCTTCAAAAAAGCCCACCTCTGACACATCTTGGCTGACTATGGGCAAATCACTTAACCTCAAAATAAATTCCATATACACTCTTTCCCCCAAACTTAAGAGATGGGTTTCAGAACAGTTAGATACATATCTGTATCAGGAAAGGGAGTTTCCTTTCCCAGAGTTCCTCATATCAACAAAATAACAACCTGAATTGAAACAAAATAAGCAAGCTACTTAGTAATATTCTTTTCCTCTCCTCCCCCCTTTCTTTCCAAACCTGCCTTTTCTCTAGTAGCTGGACCCATGCTACTAGAGGCAATGGGATAAGGAGAAGACAAACCAACTTTCCACCCTAAAATATTCAACAGGTTCTGTGGCCAGATGGTAAACAGTACTTGTGCCCAGGAGGGTGAAGACTTGGGCTATACCCAGGCTACTGTTGGCAGATGAAGTTCTTCATTATTGCTAGAAACTAGGCAGGCAGCCCCAAGAGATGCCTCTCTGCCTTCCTCGTGCTCCCAACTAAAAGATGAGACAGTGAGAGGATCCCATCTGTTTAGAATACAGGGATAATGAAGATGACATTGTTGCTTCAGTTACTTAAGAACTCTCATCTCTGTTCTGTTTCCAATTTCCACCCCTCACCACAATCTGACCTATTTCTCCACTCCTATCCCAAATCAATCTCAACCACCTAGCCCCAGCCACAGGAAGAGTCCAAAGGTTAGCACAGTAATGTATGTCCTTGCTTGTTATGGGGACTAAATTCCATTCCCACTGCTGGGGATACAGATCAAAGTGCACATCTTGATATTCTGCAAAGAGCAGAATCTCTGGCCAGGGGAATGACAGGAGTCAACTCTAAATATGAAAGATGGCCCAATGTTATCATCAGCATCCTCCAGTAGTAGATAAGGGACCCCACCTCCTCTATGAGATGGCAGCTGGCTAGCACAGTAGAGAATGGACCCATAAGCAAAAAGACCTAAGTTCAAATCCATTCTCAGACACTGGCCAGCTGTGTGACCCTGGGCAGGTCACTTAACCTTAGTTTCCTTATCTGCAAAATGGAGATAATAATAGTACTTACCTCTCAGTACTGTTGTGAGGAAAAAATATCTTCAAAGTACTTTGTCAACTTTAAAAAATACTATGTAATGCTAATCATTACTGTAGCAATGATGACGAGGAAGATAAAACTGGCCACCCCAGCCCATATTGATTTCTTCCCTCCTATCATCTCCCATCACACTTAACTTCTGTACAACTTGTTGAGTATTTAAGTAATATTTAAAGCTAATAACTGATATATATGTCCCTCTTATCTCCCCTACAGACTAACCAAGGGACAGACTGTGTCATGCATCTGCTCTCCTCACAGTACTGTGTATATTCTAGGTTAGGGGTGGGGAACCTGTGGCCTCAAGGTCACATGTGGCCCTCTAGGTCTTTAAGTGAGGCCCTTTGACTGAATCCAAACTGCACAAAACAAATCCCCTTAATAAAAGGATTTATTCTGTACAACTTGGACTCAGTCAAAAGGCCATATCTGAGGATCTAGAAGGTGACATGCGACCTTGAGGCTGCAGGTTGCCCACCCCTGTTCTAGATATTAAGAAAACATCCAAATGAATAAATTAGAGCCAGGAACATGGATGACCCCAACCAAAATATTTTATAAAGAAGGTAAGAAGGAGCTAAAGAGATTAAATGACTTTGTCTCAAGTCCATTCAGAAAACTAAGAGTAGATCTGGGGTAAAGACTCAGGTCTCCTAAATCCTCAGCCCAGCACTCTCTCTCCAATGTTGGCTGCCTTTTCTTTTTTCATACTAAACAAAAAGAGATCTTAGTATATCCCTGAGCTGTGTTGTTCAGCAAACCTTCCAGGCAGTATTTCAATTCAATTTCACTTACATTTATTGACTATGCCCCAGGAATCATGTATCAGGCACCTCAGATACAAAGACAAAAGAGAAAACCTGAACCTGACCTCAAGCAGCTTATATTCTCCTGAGAGATACAACATTTAAGTAGGTACCAGGTGAAAATGAGGAAAGACTGCTAAGGATTTTAAGAGGTGGAGGTGTACTCCAGGTCTTAGGAGAAGCCCATGTAAGACATGGGGGAAGGAAATGGATATGTCAAGTTCAGAGCACAGCAAATAGGCTGATTTGGCAGGAAAATAGAATGTATGCAGGGGAGCAATGTGAAACAAATCCAAAAAGACAGGTTCTAATTAGACTGTGAGAAGTTTCAAGTTAGAGGAGCTTGTATTTTATCTCATGGGTGATAGGGAGCCACTGAAAGTTCATGACTCATATCCATGCTTTAGGAAGATCACTTTGGCAGTTTTGTGAAATATGGACTGGAGAGGAGAAATACCAATTAGGAGCATTCTATAGTGGTCGAAGTAAGCAGTGATGAGGACTTAATCTAGGGTGGTGGCCAGATGGAGACATATGCCCAGTGACATGACTGTCGCATAAGGGATGTTGTTGAGGGTGAATGAATGGGGGACCTATGAGATCTCTAATATGAGAACACTAAGAGGACCAAACCCTAGGAGGGTAGTGGGATGCAGGTGGGGGGAGGAAAGGATGGCAGGAAAAACTTCTCAGAACACGAGAACTGTCTCAGGTCTGGAGGGCTTTGTAAGGACTCCTAGGCAGAGGCAAACACTGCAATAATGGGAGAGGGAAGGCAGCCTTACCGTGTTAGCCATGGTTTCTGGTGGTGCACACAAGCTGCAAAAAAAAAAAAAAGAGAAAAATATAGAAATTAAAACCGCTTTCCATCCACTGCCTCTAGTCTCTACCCTTCCACTGAAAAGAAGAAAGGAGAGGGGAAGTTAGCAGCATAGAGCCAGAGCAGGAAGCTTAGCAAGACTTACCTGCAGTGATATAACCCTGAATGACTGGGACACTACCTTGCTTCCCCTACCCCTTTCCAGGGGCTTTTTATGTGCTGGTTGAATTGGGGAGGAGGAAACTGACTCTCAGGAATTCTCCTCTGATAGTTTTCTTTGGGGGCCCAATCTCATTTCCATCCTCTACTACCTGGCCATGGGGAACATGGTGCCCCATTTCCAGGAGGGAAGGCTCCTCTTTATCAGTGTGAGGAGTGTGGAAACCCAACACTATCAAATGTCACTGCTAGAAGGGACCTTCAAGATCATCTAGTCTGACCTCTTCATTTTGTAGAGATAGAAACTGAGTTATAGAAAGAAGTGACTTGACCAAGGTCATCATACATCAATGTTAAAACATTAAAAAAAAAAACTTGATTTTTCTTTTAAACAACTTTCCCCTACATAGTGCAGCTAAGTGGCACAGTAGATAGAGCACTAAGCCTAGAGTAAGAATCTAAGCTAAAATCCAGCCTCAGACACTAGCTGTATAACCCTGGAGAAGTCATGTAACCTATTTACCTCAGTTTCCTCAACTGTAAAATGGGGATAATAACAGCACTGACCTTGAAGGTTTGTGGTGAGGATTAAGCAAGATAATATTTATACAGTACTTAGCAGTGTCTGGCACATAGTAGGCTCTTAATAAATGCTTAATCTCTTCCCTTTTGTACACAGTGAGTTAGTCCTCATAAAAGATAAAGGGAGAAAAGCTAGTTATAATAAAACTAACCTATTTAATGAGTAAAACATAAGAGACTAGAGATTCTTAACTATAGTCCACGGATGCCCAAAGAGTTCATTGATAGTTTTAGGAGTAGGGTAGGGGTATCCATGAATTTGAATGGGGAAAAAAAATTATACTTTTTCTTTTCACTAACCTGTAGCTAAAATTGAGCATTTCCTTTAATTATGATTTTTTTAATTCCAAGAAGAGGTCCCTGAATTTAATCAGACTGCCTAAGGGATCCATGACATAGAAAAGGTTAAGAAACCCTGTTATAGGAACTATACCTGTAGTTCCCCATGTCTGCAAAGAAAAGAGTAAGGTGAGTTCTCTCATTTCTTTTCTAGGGCCAAGCTTGTTCACTATCATTATACATCATTCAGTATCACTGATCAAGAAAGTTGGTAGCAGAGTTGGAACTCAAAACCAAGTTTCTTTATTTCTAGACTAAAGTTCTTTCCACAGTTCCATGTTGCTTCCAGGCATCCCAGCCATGACCCATGTTCAATTGCCTGGGATGAATTTAGTCCTGGATCTACACTGAAACCAAGAGTAATTCTATTTCAATTCTAGTGGTACAGATTGTACAAGAGCTCTCTCTGCACATTACACCCTCCCTGCTGGCCCCCTAACTCTTTCCATTCCCCTCATTGTCTGGATTACCCCAATCAGGGGCCTCAGCTCTGCTGAAACCAGAAATCAGAGGGTGCTATTTAGATGGGGGAGGGAGAACCCAAGCAACCAAAGCCCCAGGAAACCCTGCTCTGTTTCCCCAGCAACACTCAGGAGGAACTGAAAACACTAGTGTTTTTATGTTCCAAATCTTCAACTCCTCCCCCCACACAGAGGCCCAGGAGTGGGGGGCGGGGGGAGGAGGTAGGCATAAATTAGCTCTGGTACATATGAGGAGGGAATAGGAGAGGCACAGATCAAGACTCAAGAATGAATTAGCCCTTAGACATCATCTGATCCTTCAAGGGGCTGAGCGCTCCCACCCTGCCCAGCACCCGACACAGCTTTCCCTTGGCCACATAGCTGGAAAATTCAGTAATGGCCCTAGTCCAGAGTGAGTAAATGAAGCCATCTGGGTAAAAGCCCCTTTCTAGAGGAAAGAGGGCTCAGAGATAGGCTCTCTTATCTCAACGAGCTAAACTTGCAAACTCAGAGTTGGGCAGAAAGGACATACTCTTCCAAAGTGGGAAAACCCAGGACACCCCTCCAGGGGAAAGCTGAAAGGCAGTACTGGCTCCCAGGCCCCACATCGGGGAGAGAATCCTCTTCTCTCCATGGATTTATAGCAGACTGCTCAAGTCTCCAACAACACAGTCCCATTCCCTCCATCTTGTCTGGGGTCCTCCTTTTTTTTCCTTTCCTTTCCCCCATCACCTTCCTCAATAGGAATTTTTCTGCATACCGCTCTTGGACAAGACAGTCATTGATTTGTGACTTTGGACAAATCATTGTCTTTTCTGGGTCTCAGTTTCCTCACCTGTAGAATGGGGGAAGGGAGCTTTAATGGACAAGATGATCTCTAAATTCCCATCCACATCTGAAAAGCTATTATTTGTGCTCCTACGCTATTAAAGGCCAACGTCCATCAGAACTACTGGTGGCCTAGGCCTTGAATTTACATCCTTTGTTGCTAGGACCCAAACTCTTTGATTTTGTCCTCTTTTCCACTACATATCTCCATACAGCTATTTCCTTCCCCACATTTAAAAGAAATGTAGGAGGGCTGGGCCTCATTTCTAGATTACCCACATAGGATCTGCAGGACCTCTCAGTCTCCCTGTCCCCAGCTGCTATTTTATTTTCTGAAAGACAAAGATCTGTGTTTCACCCTGGTCCCTACAGCCCATCCCCACACTGACCCACATATCCTGTGGTAGTGTTGTGTATGGATGATATGTGGGTGAAGGAGCAGGAGGAGAGATGAAGAGGACTGAGGGGATTTTCTACCAATGATGGCTGGCCCAGGGGATACCAAGGGATTGAGGTGCAAGAGAAAGTTTATCTTGAAAGGTGTAGGAGGGATAAGCATCAGCCAGAGCCGTGGCAAGGAAAGAAAGAAAACAACAAAAACTTTCCTCAACCCTAGAGAGGAATAACATTCTCTCTCTCTCTCTCTCTCTCTCTCTCTCTCTCTCTCTCTCTCTCTCTCTCTGTATATGTATATGTATATGTACATGTATTTTCTTTAAAGAGCCTTCTAAGAACCCAAGATCCTGGAAAGGATCTCAAAATCTACCACCCAGAATGTCAAGGGCAGGAAGAGACTTCAGAGATCATCTGGTTCAGCTTCCTCATATCCTGGTAATAGTGAATTGACTATAGTCACTAGTGACTGACTATAATAGTGACTAGCCCTGAAATTAGGAAAGACCACACACAAGTGACTTAACCTTTTTGAGCCTCAGTTTCCCCATCTGCAAAATAAATCAGTACACTAAAGATCTATGCCTGTCTCAATATAGATAAAACTAATTACTTAGTATAACAGTTCTCAAACTTTTTGGTCTCGGGACCCTTTTATGCTCTTAAAAACTATTTGAAGATCTCCCTCCAACAGTTTTAGTTTATGTGGATGACATCTATATTTATTGTATTCAGAAATTAAAATCTTAGCTTTGGGGAAATGGTTTTGATTGAGAGTCCCAATGGACCCCAAACCACATTTTCAGAACTGCTGAGTTAGCAGAATAAGGCCTAGAGAGTGGCCTGTGGCTCAGAGATGATACGTGATTTGCTGATAGGAAAGAAGTGCATTTTCCTGGTTCCAAGTCCAGTTGTCCCCATCTGTGAAATGGGACAACAGAATCAGGAGTACTGTCCCCTCTCCAAGTAGGGTAAAAATTATTTTGTTTTAGTATTTGTATCCCTGGTAGATTGTAGGAATTAAATAAATACTTACAAATTGATAGACCTCAGAGAGTGGTTTTGAGGATTCAGTGAGAATGCATATAAGGCATTTTGCAAACCTTAAAGTGTTCTGGAAATATCAGTTAATTGTTTTTAAGAGAAAGAAAGTTAGAGCCAGCTAGAAGTGCTTGAGGATTCATAACCAGTTTATTTTTCCCTCCCCCATCTCCTTCAGTAACTGAAGAATAATCAGAACAGTCTCTGCATTAAAAAAAAAATGCTTTGGGAATGTCTCACTTGAAAAATCCAGATCAATGCTACTCTTGGCTCAGGGCCTTCAAGTGAAGGCCTCGCTCTGGTTTCTTAGAGAGCAGCTGGCTGCTTGTTGTCACAGGTTAGAGCTAAATAGGGCCCTCTGTGTAAGCAAACCTTTCCCTTTCCTGGGCCTCTGTTTCTATAAATTATTAATATCTCCCTCAGTTATAGAAATCGGGGCAAAAATAAGAAATGAGTTATAAGGCTCATGTGAATCTGGAGAATTGGGGGGAAAGGCCCCCCAGGTCTGCTCTGTTAGTGCCCTGGCCATGCCCTCACTGCACAGAGTCCTTAATTTAGAGAAGATGGCTAGTGATGAGTGGTCAAATAACTCAAGTCAGACTGGACCCCAGAGCTGGGAGTAGAGAAGTCAGGATACAAATCATCCCTGAATAGCCTTTCTTACCCAGATTCGAGTCATCAGAATGGTTAGCTTTGGGGAAAGCTGGCAGCTAAGTACTTAAGGCTGGGGGGAGGGCCCCCAAAATACCAATAGTTCTACCCAATCTATCTCCTCTATAGTGCACTGAAATCCAAAATAGGTATGCTTGGGGCTATCCACTCCAAAATTAACCAAGGGATTAGGAACATGGAAAATCCAGCTATACCCAAGCCAGAAAGTTAATACAGCTCCACACTATTAGGGCCTGCCTCCTTACCTGAATTCCCTAAAGATATAGAAAGACCTTTTTGGGAAGATGCAAAACTCAAACTCCTCTCCATTCTACACCATAACTACTCCTGGGTTCCTGGGGAATGAGAGAAGTCTCAAAGGATTGGTAGAGGACTCCCAAGAAAGGGATGAATCCCAGATCTACAAATAAAACCCCAAATCTCTCCTCTTAACCCCAGATCCTAATTTTCCACTGCAGTTAGGCATCTTCACCAGAAGATGCGCCAGGGACATATTAAACTCAGTTTGTCCAAAACTGAATGTTCACCTATGTTAATTATGTTAATGAGAGTTAAAGATCTTCCTCATCCATTAATGGACCTGCCCACTAAGGGAAGCTTGATTAGGAGAGATGTTTTGTAGGAAGGCCCACACTTTTTGTTAATTTCTAACTTCTTAATTTCTCAAAGGTCTGGATGCCCTCTGGCTCTGAAAATTGTATATATACTGGGAGTTAAGGTTCTTGTTTGGGGGCTTACTCATTGGAAGTGTTTGTTTGGCCAGTCAAGGAGCCACTCCCCCTTTGAAAACCCAGATGTTGGTGTTTTTCTCTGGTAACTCCATATGTACAGTCGGACAGTTGGATCTGTCTGTTGATCTGTGATGTATGTGTTGCTTATGGTCAAATAGTTGGAAGCCCTGTCTGTTGGTCTTTCCATTTGTAATTTCTGTTTATATTTTCCCTGAAGTTAACAGTGCTTTTCCCCCGAACTAGGTGAATGACATATGTGCTTGATTAAAATGATTGTTGACCCCTCCTTTTAGAAAAGCAGATCTAAGAACCTATACAGCAGGCCCTCCTGTCTATGCTGGCATCCTTGCCATTACATTACACAATAACATGCCTCTCCTAATTATACTGGCAGCACTGGTCTTCTAGTTATCCAGGCTCCAAACATCATTTTGAGTCTTCTCTCTCCTTCATTCTACTCTTATATCCAGCTGATACCTCCTACAGATTCTGCTAATGCATATTTCAAGTCCATCCCACTCCCTTTTCCATTTAATGAAGCAACCATGCCAATACAGGCTCTTCCTATAATTCCCTGATTACCTCTCATAGGATCAAAGATTTAGATTGGAAGAGACTTTAAAGGTTATCGAGCTTAACCTTCTCTTTACAGATGAGGAAATGTAGGTACAGAGTGGTGAAATGACTTGACCAAGGTCATATATTCATCATCAGAAGTAGGATTTTCTAACTTTAGTTTTGTGTGCTATCCATTATACCATCTAGCTACCTATTTCTTTATTCATTGTATTCCCCATTAGAATGTAAGTTTCTTGGCAGCAGGGACCATATTTGCCTTTCTTTGAACCTCCCAGGACTTCAAATGGTGCCTAATACACTGTAAAGGTTTAATAAATGCTTGTTGACCAATTCCACTATACTTTTAATAAATTCCTAACTGGGCTCCATGCCTCCAGGCTTTTCTTCTCCAATACATCCTTTACACAGCTATCAAAGTCATCTTCCTAAAGCAAAGCTTTGACACGTCACTCTATTACCACTGAGGAGAAGGATAAAATATAAATTTCTTGATCCGGCCCTTAAGGCCATCTAACATCTTGGTCCAATCGGCCTTTCTAAGCTTCTTTCATTATCCTGTTCTTCTTAATGCATTCTACACTCCAGCCTCCATGTATTCAGAGGCAAGCCAAACCACACTTCAATAGAAAACCTTCTTCCTTCGAGGTCCAGCTCAGGTATTATTTCCTCCATGCAGTATTCCCAGATTCCTCTGAGAACTGCGCTCCTCCCCTCAAATTTTTTCTAAATGCTGTGTCTGGATTTCTCACTTACCTTCACTATATTCTATCTGACGGTCTTTGAGGAGACCAGAAAATAAACCTCCTTCTTTGCAGATGTGGGGGACTGTCAGTGTGAAATATTGCATATAATGTCAGATTTGGTTGATGTCTTTATTAGTTTTTCCTGTGCCACATTCTCCTCCCTTCCCCTTTTTCTTTTTTTATTCTATTACTAGAGCTGGTTAATAGGTAGAAGTTAGGGAGGGATATATCCGGACAATAATGGTAACATTAAATAAATTGTATCAATTTTTTTTTTTTAAAAGCTCCCTGAGAACAGAGATCATTATTTCTCAGCTCTATATTACTATTCCTGATTGGAGTACCTGGTACCTAGAAGGTGATTAATAGAAGTTTGTTTAATTGAATTTGCTACCTAGTGGAGAATTGAGGAAAGGGGCTGGGCAAAAAAGGGTGCAAGTCACACCCTAGGCTGCAGCCACACCCAAGAAATGCCATCTTAGCAGTCACCTTCCTTTGTATCTCCAACACTTAGCATTAAACCTGGCACATAGAAGACTTTAAGAATTGTTTGTTGACTTGACTTGGTAGATGAGATCCCTTGACTTCTCCTGGGACATCCAAATCAGCATTTAATATTAGGTGCCTACTTGTCCACGAAACTAAGCTATATAGCTATAGCATTGAGAGGTTAAACATTTTGGCAGGGTCACAGAATCAGAAAGTTTCCGAGGCAGGATTGGAGCTCAGATCTTCTTGGCTCCAAGGCCAGTTCTTTATCTGCTATGCCAGGCTGCCCCTATGCATCGAGGAATACAAAACCAAAATAAAAACAATTCCTGCCCCTAAGGAGTTTATATTTTACTAACACCCGTCCCGGATTACTGCAGCTTGGCCCTGCAACATGCCCCACCCTGAGTTACAAGGAGACTCAGGAATCAACCTGAAGAGAAGGGGCATGGGATTTCCCCTTCCAGTTCTGCTTTCCTCCCTGACCAGAACCACCCTCCCATCACCACACAGCTGTCTCTCTTTCCCAGGAAACAACAAATATTTCCCATGTGTCTCCCAGCTGCCAAATGGCCTCTGCACAAATGGAAGAAGTCAAATGAATTATTGGGGTTTGCAGTGGGAGTGGGGGATGGGGGCAAGACAAAGACAGCTGGGCTGTTTTCCCAGCTGCAGGGAAGATACAGGGCTCCCTACCAAGATGGTGTTCATCTGAAAAAGTGAACAAATTAGGCTATCACAATATACTGAGCTAACAGGAAAAGTCTAGATCCCTGAATCAAGCAGCCAAAGGGTGGGGAGACTCTTCTAGACTAAACCAAGCCCCAGCCAGTCTCCAGCTTTCATAAATCGCTGAGACATATATCCAAATTTGGAATTGACCTTGAGGAAGCCAAGGGGGTTTTAGAAGCAAGGATAGGAGAAACAGTTGCTTCTAAAGAATCGCGCGCCTCGGCAGTCCCCCCAGCTCCTGCCCCACCCCTATAGATATCTTGTTTCTTTTCAGCAAGAGTGCCCTGGAAGTCCAATCTGGGGGATTCCCCGCCCCCCAATCCAATTCCACCTACAGCACAATTCAGATTTTTCTTCTTCCCTATCGCCAAGGCAGCCCCTTATCCCCAAACACGTTGCAGGGCAAATGTGGGAAGTCTCCAGAAGGCCAGAAACCAAGATGTGATGGACAGAGGAACATCCTTGATGATTCAGAGTTTAGAAAAGGTTGTGGTCCTGTACTCCTTACAGAGTACTGAGAATCAGTGCCCCATACTTATACAGTTCCAGTCCCTCCCAACCCCCTGTCTGGCATTTAGCCACAGCCTTCCTTCCCATCCCTTTCCCCTTACGCTTCACAGATGCTTTCAATCAAGCAAAATTCAGTCTAGCATGGCAATGCTAAACCAATGCTCTCCCACTGCAAATTACCTGGGTGACCCTGAGCAAGTTACCCGATCTCTTTGGGTCTAAATTTCAGCTGTAAAACGGGAATATAATACTTATGCTCCTTACCCCAGAAGGATGATCAGAATGCAGTTTGTTGAAACACACTTCTCAAAGCGCTATGTAAACGTGAGTTACTACAGATGGATGCAGAGGGGGAAATGACTTGCTCAAGGTCACAAAGCCAATCACTGGCGTGGAGAGGGTACCCATGTTTCCCAATTCCTATTCTGGAATCTTTGCTACACTTTGCATCAGAAAATACCTCCTTCAACACCAATCACCAAAGCCCCAGCGCCTCTTTTCAATCCACCCCTACCCACCCTCACCTTCTGGAACAGCTAGTTTCGCCTGCAGCAGCGGATTTGCGCCAATGCGCTGGCGGAGAGTAGTCGGTGCCACACCCAGCCCCGGCCCCCTTCCAGCTCTAGTTACTGCGGCCTCGGACTGCCTGGCCCTCCCGCCTCCTTCCATCTGCTCTGACACCCCTCCCCCACGCCCCCCAGCCTCAGCCCGAGCACACAAAGCTCTAGAAAGCAGAGAAATGAACAACTACTTCGAGGATGAAACGTTCTGTGCCCCCGACCCTGCCCGGCGGGTGTGGGCTCCTCCAGTCTGGGTGTATCCCATGCCAGCTGTGGCTGGACTCCCTCTGATCGCCCTTTCTTCTCCATTCCCTTCTGTTCCTCAAGCTCCCGATCCAGACGGGCGGGCTGGCCACCCCCCACTCACCGAGAAGAACTGCCTGTCCTGCGGGGCCAAGGGAGCTCTCCAGGCGGCTGAGCTGGGAGCGTGAGGAGGGACAGTGCGAGGAAGAGCCTGCGCTTCGCAGCACACAGCGGAGGAGGCCACCCAGGACTGCGGCTCAGCTGTCCCTCAGCAGGCTCTTCAGTCGCCTCCGCCTCCTCCCGGCCCCCCCTCCCCTCCAGCAGCTGCCACGTGTTCCAGGATCAACCAATCCCAGCTGGGACCCTCGGCCCTCCCCCAACCTCTCACTGCCAGGGGTCTAGCACCAGGCAGGGGCTGGGACTAGAGACCCTGGCTAACTTTTGTTCCCGTGCTCCAGGGTTTCCGTTATTCGCTCTTTCGCCTTCTGATGGTATTGCATCATCAAACATAAGGACCTAGAGGTAGTTGCTCCCTAGCGTCACGGAGGCTGTCCCAGAGGAAAGGATTACCTGATTGTGGCAAGGTTCACCTGATTCTCCTAGTGGGGGTGAGGGGGTGGGGGTGGGGACTGATGCTGTTAATTGCTATGAACTCTGGAAAACTACAAGGTTTTCCAGGGAACTTCATTAACCCAACCACACACACTGGAAAAACAAGGTGGATGAAAAACAAAACATATTGCTCAGATTAAGGCATAAGTTTTGACCGAGAGGTTTTTTGGAGTTAGTCCATTAATAGTGTTTTAAGACTTGAAGATACATTAATTATTATTTATTCCAAACTTTTCATTCTAAGACTCAAGTCAAATGTACTTATGTGCATTCCAAAGCACCTACTATGCTAAGCTGGAAATACAAAGAAAGGGGAAAAAAAACCAGTTCCTGTCCTCAAGGAGTTCACAGTCTAATGGAAGACAATATGCAAACAACTGTGTACAAACATAATTTACACAGAATAGATTGAAGATAGAAAGGGAAGGCACTAGCGTTATTAGGCACCAGGAAAGGCTTCTTGCAGAAAGTGGAAATTTTAGTTAAGACTTGAAGGAAGTTGAGGAAACTAGAAGATAGAGATGAGGAGGGAGAGAATTCCAGAGAATTGGGAGATGTTGGAGTGTCTTGCGGAAGAAATTAGGAAGGCTAATGTCAGCAGATCATAGAGTATCTAAGGGGAGAAAGGTGTAAGAAGCTGGAAAGGTAGGGATTATGAAGGGCTTTAAAAGCCAAATATGATTTTGCATTTGATCCTGGAGCTAACAGAGAGTCACTGGAGTTTATTGAATAGGGGATGATATGGTTAGACCTGAACTGTAGGAAGATAACTGAACGGAGGATGTGCTGGGGTTGGGGAAGACTTAAGGCAGAAAGATCATCCAGAAAACTATTGCAAGAATCCAGGAGTGAGGTAATGGGGGCCTACACCAGAGTGGTGACAATGGCAAAGGAGAGGAGGGGTAGTTTATGAGAGATATTCCAAAGACTGAATCAAAAGGACTTGTCAATGGATTGGAAATTTCAATTTTACCTTCTCAAGACTTTCAGGTTCCTTCTTGTCGCCATGCCCATAAAGCCCAGGACTCTCCATTATCCCCCTTCTCTGTCACATCTTGGTTCTTCTTTTGCTGTATGCTTGCTCCAGCCACTTGAATCCATACACTAAGAATCTCTTCATACACCATGTACCAATGGTGAGAATAGACAATGATAACCTATTTTTCCACATTCCAATTAGGAATCATAGCATTTTAGAGCTTGAAGGGACTTCTTTTAGATCGTTCTTGCTTTGGTCCAAGAATCTAGTTCAGCATTTCCCAACTCCCAGTATCGGACAAATTTTTTCCACTCCTCAATACTTTTAATACCAAAAGGTCCTTAATTCTTAAAAGCTATAAATTTTAAAAAACTGACTTCTTTTGCTCTCTCTCTTCCTTCATATTGTTGTTTCTAGTACCAGCTCCTTCATTCTGCCTGATGTCCATTACTCACTCTCTCAACGGGAACGACTGGTTAAGAAGATGGCATTTGATAATGGGATTTGAATTTCTGGATAGTGGCTTAGATTATCAGAGTGATGATCTCTTGGCTAGAGATGGAAGGCACCTAACAAGGACTGGTAAAAATGTATTTGCATGGAGTCTTGCTAATCTAAATCAAAAGAACAGAAGGGATCCCTTTCCAGCAAATTGTTAAAATGCTCATCACAGAAGAACCAAAGATTATTTTTTGATCACCAAAGTTGAATTTAAGCTTCTTGACAGCATGAAATTTTTTGGTTTCTTTGTCTTTGCATTCCCAGTGTCTGGCATTGTCTTTGCCTCTATTAGTCACTCAATATGGGCGGCAAAGTGATACAGTGAATAGAGCACAGGGTTTGGAGTCAGGAAGACTCATCATGAGTTCAAATCTGGCCTCAGACACTTATTAGCTGTGTGAACTTAGGCAAGTCCTGTTTGTCTTAGATGCTCATCTGTAAAAATGAGCTGGAGGAGGAAAGGGCAAACCACTCCAGTAGCTCTGCCAAGAAAACCCCAAATGGGGTCATGAAGAGTCAGGCACAACTCAAACTGAACGCAGTACAAAAATATAATACAAAGCCACTGAATAAATATGAGCTGAATTAAGAGAGAAAACTGCCTGAATATATTGAGGGAATAAGATATGATTGAGAGTAGTTGCAATGTAGGAAAAATTACAGAAGAGGTGACCAGAAATTGATGGGAGACAAAAATCCAAGAAAAGAGCCAGCTATAAAATCCTTGGTTTCAAAGAAGATGAAAGATCTAGTATACACCAAAATATTCATAGGAGCGCCTTTTGGAATAATAAAACATAGGAAACAAAGTAGCTGTCCATTAACCAGGAAATTACTTCATTAACATTAATACATGACTGTAATGTATTATTGTTGTGCCATTTAAAAAAAAGGATGGATGAGAAGAAAACAAGAAGGCATGTGAAGACATGAGAATGAATGAAAACTGAAGTAACCAGAACTAAGAACACAGCCTACACAGTGAGTGTAGCAATGTAAATAAAATGAACAAAACCCACAGAAATTAAAACAGAATGCAGTGTAATTGTTAGGACCAAGATCCATCCTAAATAAGAGATCTAAGGATAAACCCACCTCTCTTCTTTGCCGAGAAGGGTGGAACATACAGTTTTACTGAGCATTCTTCCCCTTTCTCTGTCTTTTAAAATCTATGTTACAAGGATGGCTTTCTGGATATGAGAGAGGGAAGGGACACTTTGGGAAATGAATGTGATTTCAAAACAAATTATTAGTAAATTTAAAAGAGACAAAATCTCTAGTTTCTTACAGGGCATAAGGACTGGATCTATGATTTCATTGATTTTAAGGGAATTATCTCTTCCAATGTAAGTTGGAACCTTGTCGGAAACTCAGAGAACTGTTTTTGTTATAAGGAATAACTCTGTGGGATGGTTCCAGACAAGGATGTCATGGGTCATATAAAATACAAAAGATAACAATAAACAAATTTCAAAGCCTATCATTAAACACCAATGTTCTCTTTATGATACTATGTGACTTCAAATCTTGGGCCTCTGTGATCTTTGATCTTACACTATATTCACTATATAAAATTGTATGCCATCTCAGGGAGGGAGGGGGGAAGGAGACGGAGGGAAGGGGAAAAAATCTAAGTTATATGGAAGTGATTGTAGAACACTGAAAACAAGTAAAATAATAAAAAAAGAAAAAAGAATAGATTCAAAATTAATAGTGACCATAAGTGTGCAGAAGGTGTTGGTTAGATATGGCCAATGGTAATGCTTGCTCCAGGGTGTGCCAGCACATCTCCTTTGCACAACTATGCAAGTAGTCAAAGGAAAATAGAAAAGCCTTGTAGGAGCAGTCAACGAGTATTCATTAAGGTATAAAGTATTTATGCTAGTATAATTTGTGTATGAATTCTAAGGGAAGCTTAGAAACATGGAATGCAAGAACTGAAAAGGGACTTCAGAGAGTCAATCAATCAACAAGTATTTATTTAGTGCCAACTATGTGCTGGTGATACAAAGACAAAAGTGAAACCATCCCTGCCTTCAAAGAACTTACATTCTGTTGGGGAGGCTACATTGTGTATATTAAATATACATAATATATATAAACAAAAATTATACCAAGTAAACAACATAATTGGGGAGGAAAGAGGTATGAAAAGCTGGGGGATCTAGAAAAGTCTCATACAGAAGACATCATGAACTGAGTTTTTAAAGAAACCAGGAATTCTAAGAGAATATAGACATCAATTTCCTTGGAGGCCATTTTACAGATGGTTCCAGGAAAGGTAAATAGATGCCCAGGATTACATAGGCAGGCATTGATAGATCGGGGACTAAAATTCAGATCATCCCTCCAGCCATCAGTCAGCCACTGCCCTGCCCTGCCCTGCCCTACCTGGCTGGGTAATTTTACTCTCAGAGTCCTTCCCTTTGGGTTAAGAGTTCACCAATTAGGGCAGCTAGGTGGTAGAGTGGGTAGAGCATTGACCCTGGAGTTAGGAAGACCTGAGTTCAAATCCAGCCTCAGACACTGGACACTTAGTAGCTGAGTGACCCTAGACAAGCCCCTTAACCCTGATTGCCTCAAAAAAATTAAAAAAAAAAAAGAGTTCTAAGCCAGATGACACTGTCCCCAGAAAGTCCCTATTTTAAAAAATGCATGTGTTAGTTGGGTAGAAAAAAACTCTATTCTTCTACTATTAACTCATGAATTTCAGTTTAGGTAAACTTTCTAACCAGCCCTTTAGGAAGGGAGGAAAGGTGAAGGGTGGAGAGGGAAGGGGAAAAGGGACAGACAGAAGAGGTTGGTCCCAGACAGAAGGGACCAGGTTCTGTAGTGGCTGTGTCTGTTAGCCATTTGGTGTGTATTCGTTTCCCCCTAGAGGATTTAGATTTACCCTGCATCCATAAAATCCTTAGCCTTAAGTGTGTTGTAGGGGAAAAAGAGTGCTGGACACTTGGGCTCCTGCCCTAGTTCTACAATGTGCTATTGGTGTGACTGGCCCCTCAAACACTTCACCAAAGTGAAGTATCCTTCAGACTCAGTAGACTCAGCATTCTTATCTGTAAAACTAGGGCTAATCATAATTGCACTATCTATCTTATAAGACTGATAAAGTGAAAATTAAAATAATACATTGAAAGTGCTATAGAAGTATGAAGTATTAATATTGCTTCAACATATTCCTCCCTCCTAAATCAGGAAGGTAAAGAGAAGAGAAAGGGGGCTTCTAGGTGGAACAAGGAATAGAGGAAGACCTGAGTTCAAATCTGGCCTCAGACATTAGCTGTGTGGCCCTGGGCAAACCACTTAACTCTGTTTGCCTCAGTTTCCTCATCTGTAAAAGAAGCTGGAGAGGGAAATGGCAAACCACTCCAGTATTTCTGCCAAAAAAACCCAAAACAAAACAAAACCCACATGGGGTCACGAAGAGTCAGATACAACTAAAAAGACTGAACAACAACAACAAAAAGTAAAGGATACTAGGTTAAAATGAGGGCTTGAACCCCCATTCAGGAAACAGGATTATGACAGTGTAGAAAATGTTAGAAACTGACTTTTTTTTTAAAATTTAGCACCTAGCACAGAACTTTGACCATTGCAGCTATTTGATAATAGGATCAAAATTGTTTTTAACTTAGAGCTAGGAACATCATGCTATTTATGACTTGTACCTAATCTTTGAACTGAATTTTAATTTTATGACCTGTGATATGATGTTTTATTTTAACCCTCTCTTTTTTCCACTGGATTCCAGAGGAACAGAAGGGCTTTTCCTCCTATAGAAAGGCAGTGAATTGTGTAAAGGAATGTCACCTGTAAAGCAGGGATAATGATACTCGTATTACTTGCCCCTAGAGAGCAGATGTGAAGAAAGTATTTTTGGACCTCTTAAGAGTTCTACATAAAACTGAACTCATTACTTTTTGCATTACTTAGCATTATGAGGTGATACACAGTAGCAATTTGATTATGTCTTTGTCTCTTTGTGGCCTTGGCAGTTACCTGGATTGGCTACACAAAACCATGACTGAGCTCCAGATATAGTTCTTGACATTACAAAACTAGGTACTTACCTTATGATGAAGCCAACAGACCTACAGAGAATGTGGTCATGAGAATGAGTAAGCACAGGGTTTACTTTGTCACTCCCTTGCTCAAAAAGCTTCTGTGTCTCCCTCTTTCCTCTCCATTTGGCATTTAAAGCCCTTCAAAGGCTGGTTCAAATCTCTAGCTTCAGACTGACTTCACATTGCTCCCCTTCTGTCTGAACCCTCCTCCATTCTGCTCTCCCAAACATAATGTCTCTCACCTTTCCACCCATTATCCCCAAGTCCTGAAGTTCTTTCAGTCTTAGATTGTCTTAAAGGCTCAACTTAAGTGCTTACTTTTTTTCAGGTAATGTTCCTTTCCTGATTCCTTTGTTTTGTGTGATCCTCCCTTCTCAAATTTGCATTATACTTACTTGGTATGTTGTTTTAATTTAGTTATTTCCATACATGATTCCTCTTAGTAGAATGTACACTTCCTTAGGGCAGGGGCCATTCTGTTTTATTTGCATCCTCACATAATACCTACACCTAATAGGTGTTAAGTAAATGCTTATTAAATTGAAGGAAAGAATTAGACACTCAAAGACCATCTAGTCTAACCCATACCTAATAAAGAAAGCCCTCTATAACAGAGGTCACAAGTGGCTACCCAACATTTGCTTGAAGTGGTGAGTTCATGAAGGAGTTTAATATTTAATAGGTATGGAAAGGTAAGCTGGAATCCAACTGTGAAGGACTTTAAATGCCAACAGAGACGTTTGTATTTTGTTCTTACTGTTGGTTCCTGAGCAAGGGAGTGACATGACCAATTATGCCTTAGGAATATCAGTTTGACAGATGATTAGAAGGTGAATTGAAGTGGGGAAATATTGGGAGCAGGGAGACCAGTTAGGATGATACTGCTGTATTTGGGTGAGAGGTGATAAGGTGATCAACTAGGGCTGCGTGAGTAGAGAAAAGGGGATGGGGTAAAAAGATGTTGAAGTAGAATCTACAAGACATAGCAACTGTTTGGATATGGCAAACAGAGGAAGAGGGACTTGGAAATTGTCATTTTGGGTGACTAGAAGAATGGTGGTAATTTAGCTAGAAAGAGGAAAATACAGAAGAGGAGTGGCTTTTGGAGGGAAAAGTAATGAGTTTGATTTTGGTTTTGTTTTGCACCTCCAGTTCTGAACTTAACAAATATACGAGAGAGGGAGAGAGAGAGAGAGAGAGAGAGAGAGAGAGAGAGAGAGAGAGAGAGAGAGAGAGAGAGAGAGAGAGAGAGAGAGAGAAAGAGAGAGAGAGAGAGAGAGAGAGAGAGAGAGAGATATTTTCCATACACAAAGTAGAACAGGAAAAGAGGACCATGTGTGACACCATGAATCTCTATTATGTATAGCTTGCTTTTAAAAAAATTATAAAATAAATTCATCATGTTACTTTCAAAGCTGTCCTTTGCTGTGTTTCCTTCGTTTCTCTTCTGTATGTATTTTTATCAGAGGTCCTTTTTCCTTTTTCCTTTTTTTGGCAACGCTATCACTGGCAGCTAGGTGGCACAGTGGATGGAGCACTGGACCTGGCATCAGGAAGACTTGAGTTCAAATCCAGTTTCAGACACTTACTAGCTATGTGACCATGGGCAAGTCACTTAACTCTGTTTGCTTCAGTTTCGGCATCTGTAAAAGAAGAAATGGCAAGCCACTCTAGTGTCTTTGCCAAGAAAACCTCAGATGGGATCAGGAAAAGTTGTTAAGAACTGAACAACCAATACTAGCTACCCTCCCCCACCAAATCCTCACTATTTGCTGATTGAAAAAACTAAAGAAAAAATCATTGCCGTCTACAAGCAAAACACATCCACATGTATCTGGAAGAGCATGTCTCATTCTGCACTGAGTCTATTACCTCCCTGTCAGGAGGTGGGTCATTTGTTTCATCATGAGTTCTTTGGCATTGTTCTTAAGTCTTTCAAAACTGATTTTCTTTACAACTTTGCTGTTATTACATAAACCATTTTTTTGGTCTTCAGTCACTTCTCTATGTGTCAGTTCATACAAGTCTTTCTAGGTGTTTCTGAAACTGTCCCATGAGTAATTTCTTACTTTGCAATAATATCCTATTACATTCATATATCATAATTTGTTTAGTTATACCTCAGCTCAATTGCTGGGCATCCCCTTTCATCTCTAATCGGTTACTATAGCAACAAAAACACATATACAGCATTTTTGTATATGGGTCCTTTTCCCCTTTCTTTTGTCGCTTTGAGGTCTATGAGTAAAGAAAAAGTGTTTAAGGATTAAGGAGACTTGTTTGGAAGGAATGTGAAAGGGACCAGTATATAGGGTGAAATTAGAGATTAGAGAAATCTAGGAAATGATTTGGGGAACAAAATGCTGGAGCACATAGGGTAGAATCAAAGGTGCAGAATCTGTCTGGGTGAGAAGAAACACATCTTTGAGAATAAATTAAAGGAGAAAATAGGGAATGTTCTCAAGTAGTTTTGAAGCATAGGGATTGTGTGTTGGGTTCGTGCTTTGTTGCAGACGAGGACCATGCCCTCAGAGAAATGATGACGTGACTTGCACTTAACTTTGTTTTGAGTGAGGGAGGGATGTGCATGGTCACCAGCCTCACTTCTCCAGAGTCATCTGAATCCAGATATTCAGCAGGATGACTGGAAATGACCCAGGATGCAATGGGAGACCTTGGGCCCTTTAGGCCAAAGTCTATGCAGGTACCCACTTAGGGTGAGGCAATGCCCATTCATTGAACAGGCCTGTTTAAGAAGTAGCCAGGGCATGGTCCCTTTAATGAGGCTAAGAAAAGAAAGACATCAGGTTGGGAAGAAAACAGTAACAGTTACTATTGATAATCACTCTAAAGCCAGGAGGGTCCAGAGGAGCCCTTAGGAAAGGGGCCATCATAGGGAGAGAAGAGGGAGATCACCCAAATGATCTCTATTCTCTCAGTAAAGTGCAAGAGAGGCACCATGGTGCAGTGGGAATAGAACTGATTCTGGAGAGTCACATGAGATGGCTATTCAAATCTCACCCCTTAAGACTATCTATCACCTGTGTGACCTTAGTCAACTCACTTAAAACACCTGGACCTGTTTCCTTACCAATAAAATGAGATCATTGGATTAAATGGTCTTTAAAGTCCCTTTCAGTTCATATCTATGATTCTATGAGGACCTCTGCTCAGCAAATAACAAAGTATAGCCATGGTGTAGGCTGAAAGAGAGAAGAGAAGGTTTGGAGTATCCTGAGAGAGGTGTGAATTAGGGAAGAGCTTGCTTTTAAAGCCCTTCATAGCCTGGCTCCTTCCAACCTTTCCAGTCTTCTTGCACTTTATTCCCCTCCATATACTCTGTGGTGCAATGACACTGACCTCCTTTGTCCTTTGGACAAGATACTGTTGTTTGCAAGAACAGACTCTAAAATCTGAAATAGTTTTAGGAATCAGTTTAATAGGTCATTTGGTACAGAAGAGTGAGCTGGAAAAGAGGTGTGACTCCCTCTTGTCTCGGCTCTGGAAAGTTTGTTATACAGGATTTAGACAATGTAGATTGAGATAGACATGAATAAACATTCAATAAAATTTGGGTGAAGCCAAAACATGAGGGCACCTAAAATATGAGCTTGGGTGAACCCTTTACAAGTTTTGAGTGTGGTAACCCATAACAAACATGCTTTGGGTGGATCCAGAACCTGGAGAAACCCAAAATACCTTGTAGGCATCTCCAGCATTCCTAGAGAGTTATAGGAGTCAAGGATGTTCTGGGTGGGGACAACCTTTAATCACAGGAGGTTGGATTTAAACAGTATCATTATTTTTGCCCTGAACAATATAATAAATCATTTCCCCTACAACTCTATCTCCAAACTGTGCATTTTCATTGGTTGTCCCTCATGACTAGGACTACCTTGCTCTTCATTTCCACTGCCTGATTTTCCTGATTTTCTTCAAGTCGGAGTCAAAGTCCTATGTTTTGCAAATAAATACATAAATTAAATTAAATAAAACTTTACCAATTCTCCTTAACCTTAGTGCCTTCACTCTGAGATTTTCTCAAATTTTTCTGACTAGATCTTGTTTGTACACAGTTATTTGCAGTTATTTGTCTCTTCCATTAGAATGTGAGATCCCTGAGAGTTGGGACTATTTTTTGCTTTTCTTTGTATCTCCAGGACTGAGCACAGTACTGAGCATGTAGTTAGAACTTAATAAACACTTGTTGACTTGAATGAAAAGACAATCTTGCTGCAGTGAGGACCCAGTTGAGATTGGATAATAAATATGTAGCTGATAACAGTTCACTTGCATAAATGACTTTTTTCAACATGATTCAGCAACATGATAGGTAGAAGTCGAGGGGTGGATGGGTGGAATTTGTTTGGCTGGGCCTGAGCAGCAACAGGACCAGTGCTCAAGGAAGTGGAAAGTAGAGGACAATGCAATGTTGAAGTGGTTAACTATAGGGACAAGATTGGCAAGAGAGGGAAGTGAAGCCAGAGCAGTGGTTATGGCCTAAGAATTCATTGAGGGTCTGTTGTTTGTCCTTTGTTTTCCAAGAGGACCAAAGACATCATGAGGGTTGTCTTGATTTGTCTAGGATTTAAGTGAGGCAGAGCTGCACAAAGTCATCAGCCTCACTCTCTCTTCCTGAGTCATGGATGTCTAGTGGCAAGACACAAGTCAAGACAATTGGTAGTGGCTGGGGATGCAGTGGATGACCTTGGTATCTTTGATGTCTGACCAAGTTCCAAGTGCTCCACAGTGCCTCCTTCAGCCACCTTCATGGCCACTGGAACAAATTATTTCCTGCCCATTCTGCCAGGGAAAGTCTTTACATGCTTGGGGTAGACATCACTCTAACTCACAGACAGGTTTGCAGCCTGTCAGTTACCCTTAACCTGGTTTAGCCCATTTTGCTAAGATGGTATGGCTGCTGTGCATGCTACAGCTTCACAGGTCAGAGTTGAGTGAATCAGCTGGACAACAGACATGAATGAGCAGCCCTGAAAAGGGATAATAAGTCATTAAGGGTCTAGAACAGGGGTGGGGAACCTGTGGCCTTAAGGTTGTAGGCTGCAGCCTTTTGACTGAGTCCAAGTTTTACAGAACAAATCCTTTTATCAAGGGGATTTGTTCTGTGAAGTTTGGATTCAACCAAAGGGCTGCACTTGAGGACCTAGAGGGTCTCCACCCCTGCTCTAGAGGGATTGGAGGTCACAGTGAGAATGAAAAATAGGGTTAGAAGGAATGAAGGCAAGATGAAATGACAAAACGTCATTGTTGGATAGAAGAATTTAAGAATGTTTCATCATGGACATGGAATAATTAGGAGATCTAGGGCACTGGCTTTTCTTGTATGTGGCTGAAATGGAACAAAGAAGTAGGTTAAAGCCGTGGAGAAAATTAAGGAACTAGGAGGTCAGGGTGTTTGAGGGAACCTAAATACATATGTTGGAGTCCTTTATAATATAAATATAATATTTATGATAAATATTAATATAAATATATTTTAATAAATAATAGTATAAATATAATATTTAAAAGAAATATTAGTATAAATATAATAGCAGTAGAATTTATATGGCATTTTTCAGGTTTACAGAGCATTTTACATCTGTTACCTCATTTGAACCTCACAACAAATATTATTATCGTAATTTTACAGATGAGGAAACTGAATCAGAGAGAAGTTAAATAATTTACCCAGGGTAACACAGCAGGATTTGAACACAGGTCTTCCTCACTCCAAGGCTAACATTAAGCCCTCAGGTAAAGGGTGAGAGCAGAAAGGAAAACTGTGAAACCAGATACTGAACTCCTTGAGAAAGAAGGGGGAATGATTTATTGGGGGAAGGGGGTATAGGGACAATAGATAATGATTGACAGGATCTGGATGGAATGATGTTTTTGGAAAGAGTGAGCCTTAAAGAAGAGGTTACTGAGCCATAGTGGCAGAGGAAAGGTCTGAAATTATCAATGTAGAGTAACCAGCAGCCATTAGACAAGTGGTACCTTACATAAGAGAACATAGCCAGGAGAACTAGATCTCTTTGAGTGCCAGGTGATAGAAGGGATTGTTCCTCTTTGTGGCTTGAAGATTTCATTCTTGTGAGCTTCCCATCTGTCCTGGTCTATGTCCCCTGCACAATTTTAGAGGACTGGGATCCTCTTTCTCTATCACAAGCTCTCAGATGGAGAGGTGACTCCCCTCCCTCTCCACCAAGATTTCCATCATTTTTACTTCAGTGGCCCACTCCTTGTCTTTGGTTAGAAACTGGCCTAGAAGAGTTGATCCACCCAGTTGGTCCTCAATTTTTTGAAAAATGAAAGCAAGGCAAGAATCTATAAGCTGCTTGCTTTTGGTGGAGAGAACACTCCAGCAGATGTCCTCAGCAAGCAACGGGTTGGTAGTCATTGCTTTGACATATGGCCCTGACACCTATCAGCTGTGTGACAATGGGGAAATGAACGATTTGGGTCTCAGCTTTTTCATCCATAAAACTGAAATAATAATTTTACCACATACTCCCACAAGATTTTTGTGATGAAAGTGCTTTGTAAAATGCGATGTACTACAGAAATAGAAGCTATTTTTAAACTAGAGAAGCTAGGAAACATTTAAAGACAGCAAGGAGCCAGTAATAGCTAACAGGGAATCCCACACCACCCCAAGCCCAAGGACGTGCGTGACTCTTATCAATTAAAGCCTGTGAACAAGAACAGTTTAGAGATTAAACTGTATTTTGCTGTCTCCTTACGGCCTGAGATATTTCTTAACTGATAGGTAGGGGACAGACACTCAATGAGGAAGGGAAGAGGAAGGGCCAAAGATAAGTTTTGTCTGTTCCATTACTTTGCTAAGATCTAAAACTATCTCCTACCCCCCTTCCAGAGCAATGAATCTTCTTTCTGCTGCAAGCTTTCTGCTACCCTTGTAGCAGAGCAGAGGGACTGGGTTACATTCAAGCTATTCAAACCATCCCCATAGGGACCACTGTAGATCATCTCTCCTTCCATTGTATCAGCAGGAGGCTTCAAGTTTCCCTGAGTTGGGCCCTCCCAGGGCACAATGGGGCATTCTTTGGGGCCCTGCTTATCTGGAGCACATGGATACTTCTTAGCAGTCACTGTTCCCTGGGGAGATGGTCAGCTAGAGCCCTAGCCCTTAGTGCTGACCTGCCAAGCTTCAAGACAACTGGATACCCACCCAGGGCTTCTGGACTCATAGTCAATACTTTCTAACTCCAAAGAATGTTCAGAACTATACTGCCCTGGTATGACCTCTACTTATCATACCCAGTCTAGTAATCTGCCACTTACAACAAGGGAACTTTAAACTATTGGATGTGAGAACACAAAATGTGAGAGCTGGAAGAGACATCTGGTCCACCCTCTTACTTCTCCCCCTCTCCTCACACCTTTCCCATCCCAAGCCTCTTCCTTTTACAAATGGAGAAATGGATGTTTACAAAAGTTCAGTACACTTCCCAAGTGCTAGAATTTAGTAGAACTGAGACACCTAGGACATCTGAAGAAGTGGTCTTACAGAGGCAGTTCTCATCACCTGGAAGCCCAGCTCCCTCAAAGACAAAAGGGTAGAACTTAGGATAGAAAGCTCATGGAAGCACACATCAAAATACCAACATTCCAAATTCTGTCTGGAACTTTGAGGTAGATTAATTCTCTAAATTCTCCACTGAAGGAGATTTATATCTATCTTCCTCCTGTTAAACTGGCTCCCCAGTTCAATTCAGCCAGTCTCATTGCTTTAGAAGCAAATGGTGCTCCAGATTACCCCCTTCCCAAATCTCATATCCCTATTCTAAACATCCCTGATCATAATTTCTCCAGACTCATCACAACCTAGTTTACTCACTGACTTTTCATTCATCTGGAACAAGGCTCCTTTGGAGTTCCTGATCGTGTCCACAAACTTTTCCACATCCTTGAAATTTTTAATCAATATTCCTTCTACCTCTTTACTTTAATGGAAACCTGCCTCTTCCTTGAAGAGAATAAATCCCTTGCAAGCCTCTCCACGACTGGACACTTTTTCTCCAGCTCTCAGGGTCTGGAGAAGGCGAGAGCAATATTTTTGCTTCTTACTACTCTTCTAAGACTACTTTTCTGTTATAATACTGTTATTTTCCTCTTTGAAGGTACACATGATCCACATGTTGTTGTTATTTATGGACCAGATCATTCTGCCAATTTTTTCAATAACTCTAGTACCTGGATTAGTACCTTCCTCTGTGTGCCATTCCCTGCCATCATCCTTGGACAGGCAACAACAGGCATTTATTAAACCCTTAGTTATGTGCCAAGCACTGAATTTGGGGACTTCAGTATTGACTGACTGTCATCCTAATCACCAGAAAGTATGATTTCTTAACTTCTACCCTCGCTCACATGCTGTTGAGTGTTGCTAAGGGGAATCATGAAATTAGACTGTTTTTACCTTCTGTGGATTCACGGTATATAATTTCCATACTATCTCAGGAACTGCTGTTCAGCAGTTCTTTGTGTCAAGTCTTTATCTCATTTCCAACAGTGATTGTTTCAAACCTTTTGTTTTTCTTTTTTGTCACCAACCATGCCCCCAACTCCTACCCCTACAGTAGATAAGCTAGCCTCCTACTTCATTGGTAAAATTGAGACCATGTGAAGAGGACACTCTTTTTTCCCTTCATTCATTCCTCAAACCTTCTTTTCATCATCACCCTCTCTCTCCTCCTATTTTCTGCTCACAGCAGAGATGTTCCTATTACTCACTAAAGCTAATCCTGTATCTTCATTCCATTCCTTCCTTCCTTCTTTTGAATCTTGTTCCAGTAACCATCTCTTCTCTTTCTCATTCATCTTTAATTTTTCCCTCTCCATTGGTTCTTACCAATCTGCCTAGAAACATTTTCTGATCTCCCCAATCCCAAAAAAAGAGTTTCCTTTGACCCTTTTGGCCATCTAGCTCCCATCCCATTTCTCTCTTCTCCTTCACTACTAAATTTCTTGGGAAAACTTATCTAATTGATGTTTCCATTTACCTACTATTTTCTCCTCAACCATTGTGGAGATGGAATTTTCAGGAATTAGCAATAAGGAATAAAGCTTCTATTTCCAACCAAACCTCCTAATCTTCTTTCTCAAATGTCATCAGTGATTTTCAAAGGGCAGGTAGGTGGTGCAATGGATAGAGCAGGAGTCAGGAGAACCTGAGTTCAAGTCTCACCTCAGACACTTGACACTCACTAGCTGTGTGACCTTGGGCAAGTCACTTAACCCCAATTGCCTCATCCTGGGTCATCTCCAGTCATCCTGATGAATATCTAGTCACTGGATCCAGATGGCTCTGGAGGAGAAGTGAGGCTGGTGACAAGCACAGCCCTCCCTCATTCAAAACAAAGTCAAGTGCAAGTCATGTCATCATTTCTCTGAGGGCATGGTCTTCTGCAATGAAGGACGAACACACACACAGTGACTTTCAAATCATCAAATCCAATTTTCTTTTTTCATTCTTCTCCATCTTTTAAGCTCTCAACAGATTTTTACATTACTGACCACTCTCATCTCCCTTGGCCTCACCACATTTATTTTCATCTCTAACAATTTCTTTTCTGTCCTTTTCGTTAATTCCTAATCCCCTTTTCAACTTTTTACTGTAGCTCTTCCTCAAAGGTCCACCTCTTCTCATTTTATATTTTCTCACTTGGTAATCTCATTCATTTCCAAAACTTCAAGTACTATCTCTATGTAGGTGACTCTAAAATACAGAGTAGCTAGGTGGCATAGTGACTAGAGTACAGGGTCTGGAGTCAGGAAGACTCATCTTCATGAGTTCAAATCTGGTCTTGGACACTTACTAGCAGTGAGACCTTGAGTAAGTCACTTCACCCTGTTTGTTTCAGTTTCCTCATCTGTAAAATGAGCTGGAGAAGGAAAGGGTAAACAACTCCAGTATCTTTGCCACAAAAAAAAAAAAATACCCAAATGGGGTTGTTGGACAGGACAGAATGAAAACAGCAATCCTAACATCCCTTCAGTGCTCCAGGAAGTTCCACCTCTACTTCAAACTTAGCATGTCCAAACTTACCTCTCTTTTTCTTCCAAAACCTCCCCTTCCTTCTGACTTCACAATTTTTTCCTTCAACATTTGTGACTGTGGTACCACCATGTACCCTGTCTTGTTCATTACCTTATGGTTATCTTTGCATTTACCCTTACCTTCATTTCTCATATCCGGTTTGCTACTAGATCCCATCAATTCCAATTCAGCAATATCATTTGAATCTCTCCTCACTGCCAGTACTCAATATAGGCCCTTATTACCACTTGCCTAAACATTTGCAATAGTCTCCTTTAAGATTCTCTTACTCCATCAATTCATCCTTTGTACAGTTGCAACATCAGTTTTTTCTTATATATCAATCAGGTCACATATGCCTTCTGCTTAAGAATTTCCAGGGATTGTTGCTTACCAAGTTCAGACTTCTTTTTGTAGCATTCATCGTACAGATGTGAAAGACAGTAGTATGAAATGAAGCTAGAAAGATAAAATGGAGACAAATTGTAGAGAGTCCTGATGCCAAACTACGGGGTTTGCATTTTAGCTTATAAGCAATAGAGAACCACTGAAAGGCATTGAAGAAAGTGGTAGAGGAAAGCAAGAAAAATTTAATCAAGTGCAAAGTGAAGTGAACAGAACCTGGAGAACACATTGTACACAGTAACAGCAATATTGTACGATAATCAACTCAGTCCTTCTCAGCAATACAATGATCCAAGAAAATTCTGAAGGACTCATGATGTGTCTGAATGCAGATTGAAGCATACTCTTTTTCACTTTTATATGCATACATGTGGGGTTTTTGGTCTGTGTCTTCTTTCACAACATAGCTGTTATGGGGGGAGGAGGGGAAATCAACTCAGGTGTGATATAATTGGATGGTGTGGACTTAACAGGAAGAGACACTAGTGAATGTTGATGGCAAAGGAGAGTACTATGATCAGATCTGTGCCTTAGGAAGATGGTTTTGTGTGAAGCATGAAAGAGAAGAGACTGGATATGGAAAAAACAGGTTATTTAATTATTTCGGGTGAGATGCAATGTGGACCTGAATTAGCAGGTAGTAAAATGAATGTCAATAAGGGGACACATTCCAGAGACATTGTATAGGTAGAATTTACACAAATTGGCAAGTGATTGAACATAATTGGAATGGGAAAGGAAAGAGTCAGAGCTCATTCTGAGGTTTTGAGCCTAGATGACTTGGAAGA
Organism: Notamacropus eugenii; assembly: GCF_028372415.1. NCBI lineage: Eukaryota > Metazoa > Chordata > Mammalia > Diprotodontia > Macropodidae > Notamacropus > Notamacropus eugenii. The sequence continues at coordinate 379,506,673 of NC_092872.1, forward strand.
TGGTGGCACCTTCAATAGAAAGGGGAAAGTTGGGAAGAGAGGCAGGGCAATCTAAGGGAGCATAGTGTAGTGGATAGGTCACTGGGATTTCTGTCAGGAAGACTTGGCTTAAAGCCTCTGAATTAAAGCCTCTATACAACTGGATTTAATATTGCCTCTGATACTTAATAGCTGTATGACCTCCAGCAAAGCACTTAATTCTTCCAGAGGTACCTCAGTTTCCTTATCTAGTGAAATGAGGGGATTGGACTCTCATTTCAGTTACAAATTGGTGATCCTATAAATTTTGGATTTACTTGTTTAATCTGAGGGGCCAGTAAGACATGGAGGTGTGGAAGCTGAGCCAGATTGAAAATCTGGGACTTGAGGTCAGGGGAGAGACTAAAATTGGATATGTAAATCTGATCATCATATGAACTGAAGTGCATATAATTCTCTCAACAAGGGAGCAGGAAAGGTCCAGGATAAAGTCTTGGTGGACAACCATGGTTTGGGGAGAGGAGAAAGAAAATGAACCAGGGGAGGAAACTGAAAATGAGTGAAACAAAGAAGAACTAGAAGAACAATGCAGCTGAGAAACCAAAGGAAGAGAGAGTATCCAAGAGAAAGAGCTTATCAGTTCTATAGTCAACTGCTATGGAAAGGCCAAAGATAATGGAGTGAGAAAAGGTTGTTGGACTTAATATTTAAGAGGTTATTCAACTTCCCCACCTAGTGGGGGAGGGGGAGGCACAGTAGCCACATTGGGACCCCACTGGCAGTAGCCTCAATGGCCTTGTGACCCTGGGCATCCTGCAGCCCATTCCACCTGCTCCTCTAGGCAAGCCTAGGGGTATCACCGAGGTGCAGTACATCCTGCCCACTCTGCCCCAGTAGCAGCAAGTGACCCCAACCCCAGAAGCAACTGGAGTTGGAAGGGAGAGGGCAGTGTTGGGCCCCATGACCAGCATTCCCTGAGCCCTACAACCAGGAATGACCACCAATGGGAAGGTCCTGGCACCAACCCAGCCCCTAGGCAGTACCCTTTCCTGCCCCTAGCCCTCCTCCAAAGCCCAGTCAGTGTGTCTCCAAGGCAGAGCCAACCTAAAGCAAGTCTGGCCCAGCCATTGCCAGGTAGGTTCAGGTGCCTTTGGCAGTGCTTAGCATGGCAGTACAAGGTGGGGGAAGCCAGCCAGCCTCTGCCCTTGGGGTATTTTGATGAAGACAGCATGGATGAATTCATACCATCAGTTTCTGATGAAACCTGAATGAATTTGAGTTCAGATGATTATTCTAAGAAAAAAAGTCCAAAGGGAAGAAAAATACAAGCTCAAGTGGAAGTGATGATGTAGAAATAACTAGTATGGAATTCAAGATCCAGAGGTGGTAGTGAAGGAAATAAGGATGAGCTGGCCAGCAATTCATCTGTGACTCTAAAACAAGAAGAAAGCCTTTTTCTCCATCATGATTGGGAAGAAATTCAGATGCATTCATCCTAGAGTGACACAGTTTAAAGACAATGAGGCATTGATTTTCTGAATATCTGAAAGAGTGAAAAATACCAGATACCCAACAAATAATTATAGATTTTATTATTCCTGAAAACAGGTTGTCCAGAATATATCAACTACTGCTAACCTACTTTTTTTCCCCATCTTAACAAAACCTTTATGAGAGTAATCTACATATATTGAAGCTATCCTTGGTAATGGTATGGGAAGGAAACGGGCCATTTTGCAAATATATCCAATTACAGATCTCATTTTTTTTGTCACAGGAATAAAAGAAGAATAGAAGTTATACTGACACTTTATTGAAAAAAAGAATAATTCATTCAGTAAAGCATACTGAAGCTATGAAAACTGATCCAACAAGGAATCTTTCTTGTATATGTTATTATAATACAAGACTTATTAATAGATATGACAACAAAAATAAATTTCTATGGTGAGTCTTTCATATTAGTCAACATATAAAACAGATGAATGTTTCTCAAGTGTTTGCCACTGTCTTGGAGGTGATCCAACAGAGATTACAAAAGGAAGAGGTATTTTCTTATAAGATCCTCCAGATTCACCTTTTTCCGAATGACATTGAGGTCATTACATCAAGCCCCAAAACACTTCTGAGCCACCTAAATGTAACTCTTGTTTACTCAAGAGTCTGGATTAATTATCCACAGGAAAAATCCAGTAGGTGAATATTTGTTGTTCAGACTTAAACTATATAACTGGATAGATAAAAATAACATCCAGTATATCCATTAACACTTATATCTTGGACAGATATTGGATGGAGAATGAACTGGACATAGATTTGAAGAGTAAGAAAGAAAAGTGATGTGGTTTGTCTTTTGGAAATTGTGCATTGTAATGACGACAGTCTCCTCTCTGGATCAAATGTCTATTTTTTCAACATGAGTATAATTTTGCTATTTTTAAAAAAGAGAGATTATTCAGAGAGGAATTTTGGTAGAGAGGGGCTGGATGAGAAGCCAGATTGCAAAGGGATTGAGGAGTGAATGAATGGTGAGGACAGGAGAGGTAGTGCATGTCAATATTCTTTCTAGGAGTTTATCAATGAAAGCTGAGAGACAGACAACAATAACATGAGGGGACTGTGGGAAGATTTTTCAATTATAGGAGTCGTGACTTCATTGAGCAAAGAAATGACTTGAAGGTTGATAGACAACAGCAAGAAAGATTTAAACAGGTGATCTAATTGGTTGGTGTGGACCACAGGAGGAAAGATTGCTGAATGGTTTGGCAAACAAAATATCTGAAAATATCTGAAAGTGTCAGTAGGAAGCAATATCTTATGTCTTTTTTTCTCCTGACAAAGCAGCCTCAGAATCTTGGGGCCACATTTAGTTCACCCCATTCTCTATTATGTCTTCCCCTATATCCAGTTGGTCATCTAATCCTCTTGTTTCACCTTTTGAAATGTCTCCCCTCTGTCCTTTCTATTCTTTCTGCCCTTACCTTTGTCCAAGCATTCATTATCAGCCTTCTAGGAGATCTAGGCTAGGAACATTGTGCGCCTTGACTGAATGGTTTCCATGGAGCTAGTTGAAGCTTTCTAGTTTGGGAAGAACAAAGGAAGGCTACAGTTGGAGAGCTCTTGAGCATAGGTAAGAGCTAGAAACATCCTTTGAAAAAAGGCAGAGTTGTTAATCAGGAGATGTGTCCTGGAGCTGAAGGAACAGAGGCAGGAAGTAGTATTGCTAGAAGAGGTAGAATTAAGTCAAGGTCAGTCAATCAATCAATCAACAAACATCTATTAATATCTTACTATGTGAGAGGGCAAGCAAGAATTGAGATCCAGAATCAGGCTACAAGAGTCCAGTGGTGAGACAGATGATTAAACTTTCTGTGGCCACCAGAATGCTTTGCTCTACTCCTCTAGCTTCCTCTGAATTCAGTCTAGGTGGACAGTCTGACCACTGAGCAAAAAGGGAGAACTTCACAGCCCTCACTTCTCCCCATGGCAATGGTCACTTCTAGATAGTGGGAAATAGGTGCATTAAGTCTTTTTCCTACCCCACCTTCCATCCTTCCTGAGCAACATCCTGAATTCATCCGCCTTGAATGTTGCCCTATAGGTGTGATTGAAAGGACTTGAGAGCTGTCTTCAAATATCTGAAGGGTGATCTTGAGAAACAAGGATCAGATTTGTTTTGTCTGGCCCCAGAGGACCGCACTAGGAGCAATAAGGGTAGAGGTGGGGAAAGAATATGGAGTTCAAGAGAGGTAGATTTTTGACTCAATATAAAGAAAAACCTCTGAATTAATTGTTGTCCAAAGGCGGAGTAGGAAAAGCAGTGTGGTTTACTAGAAAATATATTAGTCTGTGGTCAGAGGACCTGGATTCAAATCTCATTTTCCTCATCTGTAAAATGAAGGATGTTGGATATCTTCTGAGGTTTTTTCTAGGCCTGTATCTGTGACCTTAGGCTCCTAGGATACAAATCTTCAGGAGCTAGTGATGTCCCTATCACCAAGACAGATGCTACATGGGATTTAAACAGGAGTTGGGCCAGATTAGCTTTGAAATAATTTCTAGCTCTGGAATCCTATAACTCTATGGCTAATTCTGCCTTTCTCTCATACTTTCTCCTTGGTGAAGATGCAAAATATATACATGGATACAGGAACTGTGTTGTATGTGATTGGGTTGGTTCCTTGTCCCAAGGATACTACCCCCACCCACTCATGGGGGGGCATCCCCTACACTCATCCTTCCATCTCCACCTCTTTATCTTTATAACACCCCTCCCCTTCATTGACTGTGCAACCTTGTTTTCTTGAGCCCTGTTCTGAATAGCTTCTTTCATGTCAGTGGGAGGAAACTGACCCCCTCAAAAGAGGAAAATTTTGTTTGGAAAGGCCCAGAGTCAAGATTTGATTTGCCTTTGAAATGGGGCACTCTCATCTCCCAAATCCCCCTTGGCCACTGGGGGCCTCTCACCACTTCCCTCCCGTTCTCCTACACAGAGGCCAGAAGGGGGAGAGTAGGGAATCTTTCTCCAGACTAGGGCAGCCTTTGCCACATCAGCACCTCAGCTCCTACTATTCCACTCCCACCATGAACCCCAGGGGTATCTGCTTCTTGGCCTATGTCCTGTTCTTCTGTGTGATTTCAGGTATGGATATGTTTATTCCACCTTCTCATCTCTATCCCTTCTCATTATCCTTCCTTGATGCATGATTGGGCTAGACCTAGAATTCTCACTCCTCTTTCCAAGATACTTTGTGGGTTCTTTGAGGGCAGAGCACAGAGCCATCAATGCTGGGGCCTGAACAGGGATTGAGCCTTGGATCTTTTAAACCTGGAACATGTTCTCAGCCCAGACTCCATCACTGACTTTGTGTAGGAAGAGATCTTGAGGAGTCATCAAGTCTGTCCTTTTGCCTCTGGATGTGGGGTGGTATGTTATAAAGACCTTTGACTTTGGAATTAGGGAAGTGAGTTTTGACATTCACTAGCTATTTGACTTTGGGCAAATGATTTAACATTGCTGAGGTTCAGTTGTTTTATCAATAAAATATGTATAATAATCCTTGTAGTACCTATTTTGTAGGTTCATTGTCAGAAAAATACTTTGTATACCTTGAAACACTATCATTAGTATTACTATCCTAGAAAAAGTTTCTAGTATTTTGGCTCTCCCAATGAGAATATTGGTCTTTGGTCTGGATCTGAGTGATTTGGTTAACATTTCTAGTAATTCATTCCAATTTCATGTTATGGCTGCCATGAGAGTCACTCTAAATTTTTTTTATGGACTCCTACTTTGCTCTGCTAGGTTAATTCCTGGGTTTCCCTAATTAAAAAGGACAAGGGGGAAGACATGCTAACCATATAATGGCTTCTGGGAAGCAATGGGGGTAAAGGATGGAGAAGGGCAAAGGGAATCCTAGAAGAATGGGTATTATAAAGATGGCAGGCATGGAAAGGTGAAGAGGGTACCAAATTCAACCTCTATCTACCCCACGATGCTGCTTTGGGTTCAATCTAGCAGTGTTGAATGAGGCTCAGTTTGGAAGGCATTTACCGTATTGCCTTCTGATAGCTGGAGGCTGTAATCTACCCTGTGATTATACCTAGATAGCCCCTCCCTTGGCACTACTAGGTAATCTCTGCCAGGGGTCAGGGAAGAAGGCAGTATCCTCCAGATTGGACCTCATGAATAACAGTAGGTAGGCAACAACTTGTAGTTATCTTTTACCTATCAGTCCTTTAAGTATCAAGGATCTCACTAACATCCCCTTTACCACATCCCTGTTAAGCAGTACACCTATACAGCCTCTGGTTGAATGCCTCAGAGTAGACTCTCTTTCAATGCTGCTCTTGCTGACCAATTCTTTCTAGGATGCTTTGTTTTCTGGGTACCGTTCTTCACCTCATTTGAGTGATATGTGTTCTGTGGTAGAAAGAGGTCTGGATTTAGAGTCAGAAGACCAGAGTTTGAATTCTGGTAATAACCTTCACTATGTATACCGTCCTGGATAAAGTGCTTTATCTGAGCCTTAATTTCTTCAACTGTAATACAGATTTAACAATATTTATGTGTTGACTATCACTCATTAATGAGTGCTGAGCCACTCATTAGCTTTCTCCAGGCAAGCTGATGTGTTCTGAGGAATAAATTAGATAATGAGTATAAAATGCTTTTTAAGACTCAAAACATCATGTTAGAATAGCCAATCCAATCCAACAAGCAGATAAGCACCCACTATATGCAAGGCACTATGCTAGATGCTGGAGATATAACATGAAAAACAGTACACCTTCAAAGGCCACTTTTCCTATAGTGGCCTCTATATACCTGCTTTCAGAGATTAGAAAGGAAGAGGTTAGAGATGTTTCTTAGCCCAGACCCATGGAACACAATTACTAAATAGGTACTAGAAAATTTGGGAAGGTGTCTAAAGAGGAGGATGGAAATCAGGAATCTTTCTCCCCACTGCACCCCCACCCCTCTATAAACGGGTAATCTGAAACTCAATGGAAGAAAAATGGACAGAATCTGAGGAATGAATATTATGGCAGCCAGGGCCAAGTTGAAGACTGCAGGAGAGAGGAAAGAGATACTGAGGCAAATTCAGGATCCAACAAGTGATCTGCTGCTTATGTGACTTTGGTCAAGTTCCTTAACCTTTCTGGGCCTCAGTTTCCCCAGCAGCAAAGGGAGGGAATTGAACTAGGTAGGTTTTACTATTCCTTTCAGCTCTTAGCTCTTTGATCCTGAAGATACTATGAAGAAAGGAAGGATTTTGAGAAAGTAATTTTGAAGTCATTTTCTGCTTCTGATAATCCTACCTTTCTTGGTGATGCACGCAGGGTGCAGAATGAGACATACATTTTCTTTTGGACAAGACTGATGCAGGAATTTATTTCACTTGACTAGGCATATTTGTTCCAAAGATTTTGTTTTTGTTTTTTCTTAGTGAAGGGTAAAGAAGGTAGGAGGGGAAGAAAATAGATTTTGGTAAATATAAAAATATTTAAAAACTAATAAAAAGTGTTTGTTCCCCCTCTTCCTCCTCCTCTTTCTTCCTCTTTCTTCTTCTCCTCCTCCTCCTTCTTCTTCCTCTTTCTCTTCTCCTTCTTCTCCTTCCCCTTCTCCTTCTTCTCTTTCTCCTTCTCCTCCTTCTCCTTCCTCTTCCTTTTCTCCTTCTTCTTCCTCTTCCTCTTCTTCTTCTCTTTATGTGTGTCTGTCTGTGTCTCAGCAAAAAGCCGAGTGCCCACGAGATCTATCAAGGACATTGGGAAGAACATTACTAAACCAGCAGACCCCAGTGAGGTGAAGCCCATTAAGGGTCTTGGTCACAAGAAGTCCAAACAATCTGACAGGCAAAAAGTCCCACAGGCACCAAGAGCCAGAAAGTCCAAACCCCAAGTGGAGACCCAGACCCCTGGGGCCCTGGCACCCTCACCTCCTTCCGTCTTGATGCAGGTGATGGGGAAGGGACAATTCCAGAAAGTGGGTGACTCCCTGAGCCTGCGAGCAGGAAATGCCCTAGAACTTCGATGCCGGGGCAAGTCTGTCCGCTGGAGGTTCCCAGTTTATTTGGAAGAAGAAGGAGAGGGGAGGCTCAGGTACAGCATTGGGCATGGGGGAGGGAGGAAAGGGACACCTGTTCAGGTTCTCCCCAGGAGGTCAGGCTATAAGGCAGAATCCTGGAGTTGGGTGTAAGGCAGCTCTCTCTATGTGGCACAGTACAGAGGAAAAGGTGTGGACTGCTGCTTGAACAAGGCCAAATGCCTGTCTGGTTTGATACCCAAATTACTGGGTCCTAGTTCTCTTCCCCTTAGATTAACATTTAGCAACGGGTGCCTGCAGTGGCATGATGGGTAAAGCTGCTAGCATTGTGAAGCTCACATAGCTGGGAAAAGGAACTGCAGAAAGGCTGCCTCAAGTCCTCCCTAAATCCTTCCTTCACCGTTTTGTTGTTGTTTTTTCAGAATCAGGCACTTTACCCAATATAGTCAATTGCTGGTGATGAATTCAACCATTGCAGACACAGGAGAATACAGCTGCTGGTCCCGGCACTGCCAGGATAATGAGTGTCGGGATGTTGAGGACCGCTCTGGGAAAACCTTTGTCTTCTTTACGGGTATGTAGGGCATGTAGAATGTCAAAGCTGGAAGGGGCCTGAGAACAAGAACACAGAATCAGAGCTGGAAGGGCCTTAAAACAAGAACACAGAATGTCAGAGCCAGAAGGAAACTTAGAACATAGAACATAGAATATCAGAACTGCTTCTGGAGTTCTATTTGTTCAATTGCCTCACTTTATTTTTTTAATTAAAAAATTATTATGAATTTGGCATAACCGAACCCCAAATATGAACATACATTTAAAATTAATTGTACTTTGATACTTTGATGAATCTGGATCTTGTCAATAAAGCTCTTCCCTTTATTTATACAAATTACAAGTCATCTATGCCTTATCTTCCCATGTGACTCTTATCTAGAACCTTTCATAAATACTCCATAGAGGCCCCACTCTAAAGGCTGGTGTCTTTTTTAAAGCCATTTAATATTTTATGGCTAAGAATTAAACCTTCAGATTGTTCATCTGTAAACCCCCTCTTCTCCTTCTGTTCCTCACCAACTTCTAGTTAGACACATTCTTGAATATACTTTGCTTTATACATTCTTTTGTATAAATTAATAACAATCCTTGCTCCTTTGAGTCTCTTTCATTTGAATCTTTACATCAATAATATTTTTCTAATAATTCTAGTTAACACATTGTTCAAGTCCTGTTTTCTTTGCTTTTGTATTTTTGTGTGCCTTTACATATTTGTATTTTTAATGACTCTCCTGCATCCCATTACTCTTATGTGCCATGATTTGTTCCACCATTGGACATTTCAGCTGATCTAAATTTTGTGTTACTACAAATAATGTGCTATAATTATATTTGGATAGATAGTTCTTTACTTTTTACAATAGTTTTTCTATTTTGTCACGATGAACTTGATAACCATCAGCAAACATAAACATTGTTTATATAAAGAATAGGATAAATGACCACATCACACCTATCAGACTGGCAAACATGACAGAACAGGAAAATGATAAATGTTGGAGAGGATGTGGGAGAGATGGAACACTAATTCATTGTTGGTGGAGCTGTGAGCTTATCCAGCCATTCTGGAGAACCGTTTGGAATTATGCCCAAAGGGCTACAAAAATGTGCATACCCTTTGACCCATCAATTCCATTTCTAGGACTGTATCCCCAAGAGATCATAAAAATGGGAAAGGGTCCCACATGTACAAAAATATTTATAGCAGCTTTCTTTTGTGGTGGCCAAAAACTGGAAATCAAGTGAATGCCCATCAATTGGGGAATGGCTGAATAAATTATGGTATATGAATGTAATAGAATACTATTGTGCTATAAAAAATGATGAACAGGAAGACTTCAGAGAGGCCTGGAAGGACTTATATGATCTGATGCTGAGTGAAAGGAGCAGAACCAGGACAACTTTGTGCACAGCAACAACTACAGTGTGTGAGAGTTTTTTCTGGTAAACTTGGAACTTCATAGCAATGTAAGGACTTAAAAAAAAAATTCCCGGTGGTTTTCTAAGGCAAAATGCCCTCCACATCCAGAGAAAGAACTGTGGAAGTCAATCGCAGAATGTAGCAGGTCATTTTTTTTGTGTGTATTATGTTTTGGTTTGTTATATGATTTCTCCCATTCATTTTAGTTCTTCTACACAGCATGGCTATAGTGAAAATGTTAATAGGAATGTATGTGTAGATCCTATATAGAATTGTATGCCATCTCAGGGAGGGAGGGGGGAGGTGTGGGGTAAGTAGGGGAAAAAAATCTAAGTTATATGGTAGTGATTGTAGAACACCACTAAAAATAAATAAAATTAATATTAAAAAAAAGAATAGGATAAGTGGACTGTATACAATACCATGAATCTCTATAATGCATAGTTTGCTTAAGAATAAAAACCAACTCTATATTAAAAAGAGTGGTGGCCACCCTTCCCTGCTCGTCCTCTTCAGAGCTTCTTTCTGCTTTCTTCTAGTGTTTTTTACATGTTTCATCGATGTCTTTTTCTCTCTTTGTTGGTGTTATCACTATCTACCTCCCCCATTGCTCCCCATAACTGTTCCCATTACTACCAAAGAAAATCAAAGCCCTCATTGTAACAACAATTAGCATTTATATAGCTCAGTAAGTTTTGCAGAACACTTCATGAATATTATCTTGTTTTAGCCCTCTTAACAATCCTGGGAGGTAGGTGCTATTACTAACCCCATCTTACAGTTGAAGAAATTGAGTCATAGAGACTTGTCTAGGGTCAGACAGCTAGTAAGTGTTTGAAGCTGGATTTGAACTCATAGCTTCTGATTTCAGGTCCTGCATTCTATCCACTGTATGTATCACCTAGCTGCTTCCAGTAGAATATAATCATTTGTTGTAACACATAAGTAAATCCAAGTAAAACAAATCCTCACATTGACTTTGTCTTAAAATTTACTTTGTATTCTGTACGGCTAGCCGACACTTCTCTGCCAGGAAGTTCCTATAGAGGGGAATGACTTGTCCCAAGACGTACGGGGTGTTAAGTGGCAGGGCCAGAGCCAGAACCCAGCGTTCTTTCCACCATATTTCTATAAATATTTATTGACTTTAATTAAAGATAACATACAAGACCATCACATTCTTGAGGATGAGTACAGGGAATGGGAAGGTAGGGCCATATTTCCGAAGGAATCTTGCAGGATCTCAGGCTTAGCAGTAATAGCTAGCAGAGCCTTGCTGGAAATGAGTGTCCTGAAAATGCTCCTCTCAGTGGTTTTCCATTCTCTCTCTTGCCACCCTCCCACCCCAGATCCACAGGAGCTCTTCGTCCCCACTGAAGATTACTATGAAGTGATACAGCTTCGGACCAACCAGCCAACTCTGCTGCCCTGCCAGGTGACCAGCCCCGAGGCCCAGGTTACACTGCACAGGGAGTTCCCCCCTGAAGAGGTCTCTGTGGATGGAGTGGATATCTCCTTTGATGCAAAGAAGGGTTTCACTATACACAGGCCCAGAGCCTCATTTGCTGGCTCCCTCTTCTGCATGGCCAGCCTGGGGGGCATTCAGCAGATCTCCACCAAGTACATACTGATCTATATCAACTGTGAGTATGTGCATCTGAGGGTAAGGGAATAGGGCAGAGATGGTATATGGGACTGAAAAGTGATGGGGAAGATCACTCAGCAAGGGAGCTGGTTAGAGCCATGGATTGAGTAAGACAGAGTTGAGGACTAGGCCTGAGATGGTATAGTAGATTAGGGCAGGGCCTCAATTTTGGATTTTTTTAGCCCCAGCTCAATAAGTAAGACTTCTGTCGTGGGACCTAGCCAGGAAATCCACAAATGCTACCATTCAGGTTTTGATTTACTGTTTTGTTAATTGTCTCTCCTTAAGAAAGTGATAGACAAAATGTCAATGATACAGAAAAAAGTTAAAAGTATGTCTGGCATATCTCCCCCTCTCCTTGTCCACCCCAAGAAAGCTAGTTGTTAAACATCCACCAGCAAATCCCTGAACCTAACAGCTAATGAAGTTTCAACACTTGTCACGTCCTCTGGTCAGCCTGTTGTATATTGGCTCATTCCATGGGAGACTCTAGGGTAGCTAGGTGGTACAATGACCAGAGTGCTGGGCCTAGAGTCAGGAAGACTCTTCTTTGTGAGTTCAAATCTGATCTCAGATACTTACTAGATGTATGAGCACATCACTTACCCCTGGCCTTAGTTTCTTCATCTGTAAAATGAGCTGGAAAAGGGAATGACAAACTACTTCAGGATCTTTGCCAAGAAAACCCCAAGTGGGGTCACAGAGAGTTGGACACGACTGAAAAACAACTCGACAACAAATATGAGCCTCTTATAGGTTGTAATTATGGCTCATGTCTTGAGTAAAATTTTGTATTATAAATCTGTATATTATTACATACATTGTTATATAATTAAGCTATGCTTCCTCCCTTCCTCAACCCTCCAATTCTGGCTACATCTGAGTTTGGTCTATAACTGAATTGTTTTTGAGTTATATGGAAATGCTGGCTATATGGCATGTTGAAATCTATTTGCATATATAATAAGTGACTATGGCAGTCAACTATCTGTATATAAAGGAAGGAGAACTCTCTGTCTCTCCTAGAAAAGAGGACGCAGGCTTTTGGGATGAAAGATACAAGAGGAGAATCACAGAAAGGACAGTTTTAGTTGAGAAAGAAGGTTGGGACTGGTAAGGAGAGAGGATTTGGGGGCCCCAGGGGAGAGTGAGTTCATCCTGAACGAAGAGACAGCTTGGGAGATGATGTTAATCCTGATGAAAACAACTCATTTATGTAATTTGCTGTCTTTAAGGTTTATATTGGGCTAAGGGACCCTAGGAGAAGAAGAGGCTGGGCATGGTGGATTTTCAGGGTTTTTCTAGTAAGATCTAACTGAATAGGAACAAATGTAAAGACTTACATTTGAGTAAAAAAAAAAAATACAGGCTAGACACAAGTTCAGGATGGGACTAGAGAGTTGCAATTCATATAGAAAAGATTTGGAACTTTTAACAGTCTGTAAGCTCAATATAAGTCAAGAATATGATATAGAAACCAAAAAACTAGTATGATCATACCTAGATCATAGATCTAGAAGGAAGAAAACCACCTGCTTTCTACTCAGATTTTCCTGACTCTAGGACTAGTGCTTGATCCCCTGGGTCACAAAGCTGCCTCTTAAATTGGAAAAGGCCTTTGATATCACCTACTCCTAGTCCAACTCATTCGTTTTACAGATGAGGCAATTGAGGACCAGTGAGATTAAGTGACTAATTTAAGGTCACAAAGATTAACGTCACAGAGCCAGATTCTCTGACTGCCAAATTTCACACTCTACTTAAATGGATTTGTCTTCTTCATTGGTACAGATCACAACTCTTCCATATTTTCTTCCTCTATAATTCTCATCCATGTCCTTCTGTCAATCCATGATGATGATGATGATGATAGCTAACATTTTGTGATGATTAAAAAGGTTTGAGACATAGTTTCTGGATAATTTAATAATTTATTAATAAGGCCAGTACATTATTAGTAAAAGGATGGCCATTTGGCCATCTCTCCTAGACTAAAAGCAATCATAGTGGTGAGCTCATAGTTTATATATCTTTTAAAGAGTAGGTGTTCAATGAGCAACTGAAAGTGACATCTATCTCTCTACTCAGACCACTTGCAGCCTTGGGCTATCTAGATACAAGAATCTGTCTCCACCCAAGTTTGAACACAATGGACTTCCCCACCCTAGATTAAATTCCTCAAAAAAGTTGGGTGGGGTCTGACCAAGATCTGGAGAGTTAATTTAATCTCATTATCACTCATGTCCTTCAAGAGACTGATTTTAAAATCAGGACTTTGGAAAAGGAGAGAGCTCCCCAAGGTATTGGCTATTATAGTAATTTCTCTCAGCTTACATAGCACCTACCACTCCAGTATCTTGGCCAAGAAAAAAACCCCAAATGGGGTCACAGAGTCAGAAACAATTGAAAAACAACTCAACAATAACAATAACATACAATTATTGTCTCATTTGTTCCTCACCACAACCCTGGGAGACAGGTGATATTATTATCCCCATTTTACAGTCCAGGTAATTGAGGCAAGCAGAGATTAAATGACTTGCCCAGGGTTACACAGTGTCTGAGACCAGGTTCAAATTTAGCACACCAGAAGCTTTTTCTGATCCTTTTAACATCTCAGGGATGTCAATATAGAACTCAGATTGCCCAGTTTTTCTTGTTCATTCCCCAAACTCAATGGTCCTATGTTTTTTTCCCTTATTTTGCACATCCTTTGATATTTTACTCCACTCATAGGAGTGTGGTGTGGTCCTGGGCTGGTGATCACTACAATTAGTGATCCTGCAAGGAAGACATAGAGGAAGAGAGTTCCCAACTTCAAGCTGTGACAGAGCCAGGATGGAGCCCTGGGGTGGAGGGGAGGGAGATGGTAGCAGCAGGCTCTCAGCTAGGGGAGAGGCAGAGAGCAAACTGAAAGTCAAAAGAGGAAGGAATCCAGGAATTAAGCAAAGAGTCAGGAATCAAAAAGGACACTTGGGACGTGTTGGCAGTAACAGAAGGCTAGGCTCACTTGACTGGCAGCTGAAATAGTTTGCTATTCTAGCTTCCAAAGAGTTCCCACAGCAGCTGCACAGGGAGTCTGATCTGAAACTTGCAAGTGGGTCTTACTGAAGGCCAGGTAGCCAGGCCTGATAAGAATAACTGCTTCCATTTCAATGGCATTTTACAATTTGCCCAGTACTTTATCCATCATGACCCAGGGAGGCAGATAGTTTGGGGATCTCTGAGGCATCAGGAGGCTAAGTTGTTTAGTTAGATTGCATAGTTGGTGGTAAAAGCTAAGACTTGAACTCAGGGGTCCTGAAGCCAAGCCCACTACATATACTGACCTCTTGAGGAGGTAAGGCACCGAAGGGGCAGTTCTGGACAATTGGAGCTAGAGAGGAAGCTTCAGAGGTCATCTAGTCCAGCCTTTGTCTCTAGACCTTCCCAAATACTTGGATCCCTTTCCTTTTCTTGTTCATCTATAGTGGCAGTCTTGATTCACTCTGGAGTCGTCATGCATGGATACCTGTCAGTCTGTTGGTTTCTCTGCCCTGCCTGTCCATCGATCTTAACCAGTCAACCATGCCACATTGTGTTCATTATATAATATGTCTAGAACTAACACTTGAACAACAGACTCCTTTTCTCCCCTTTGCTGCCCCCTACAGACCCATCATCCTCTCCCAAACCCACCATCAAAGCCTCAGCAACTTCTGTTTCCTTGGGCGAAAATTTCAATGTCACTTGCACTTCTCTGGGAGAACCTGAGATCACTGTGGACCTCACTTGGGAGTATCCAGGGCAGCTGGTAAGTGGAAGAATGCAAGGGGGCAATCGTCAGAAACCAGGGCAGGCAGGGAAGCTCAGGTGAAGCTTTGTGCCTTCAATATGGTGAAGAATGGAGTAGGCAGTATGAGATCAGGGTAAGGAGGTAAGGAGGGGCAGCAGGGGTTTGCTAGGAGACGGATCACAGTCCTGGTTCTGCCACTAATTCACAGAATGACCTTCTCTGAACATTAATTTCCTTATCTAGGAAATAGGGATAACATCGCCTGCCCTAGCCGTCTCAGAGGGGTGCTCTGAGGAAGAAATTAGCCAATCAACAAGTGTTTACTGAGCACCTGCTATGTGCTCCTAGCACCCTCTACTAGGCATTGGTGGGGGAAGATACAGTCTCTCTCCTCATGAGAAGAGAAGAGAGGGAGAGTGGTTACACTCTCTAAAAGAACAAATATAGTTAACACACATGAGCAAGAGGAGGGGAGAGGGAAAGGGAAAGAGAAAAAGGAGAGGAGAGAGAAGTTTACTCTAGCCAAGGAAATCTATCTTAACACCCATAAGAAAAAATGGGAGGGGAAAGGGAAAGAGAAGAGAGAAAGAGAAACTTATTCTCTGGCTAAGGAAACAGAGCTATCACATGTAAGAGAAAGGAAGAGGGGGATGGGAGAGAGGGAGAGAAGGGAAAAAAGGAAAGTGGGGAAAGAGAGGGAAGGGATAAAAAGAGGTGGAAGATGGGAAGGAAATTAGGAGAATGGAGCAAGGGAATGGAGGGAAAGGAAAGGAGGAGAGAGGGGGAGAGGGAAAGGAGGAGAGAGGGGGAGAGGGAAAGGAAGAGCTAACTCAGTGCTACTAACTAGAAATGTTATAGGTGATCAGAAAGAAGGAGAAGAGATCTCAGGGTAGGGAGAGTTGCCTAGAGAAGGAAGGACTTAATCTGGGCAAGATTTGGGCAAAGTAGAAATAAATGAGGCAAGCTGAGCAAAGGCAGGAAGGTGGCAATAAGTAGGGGGTATGTGGAAGACACCAAAGAGATCATCTTGACTCAAATGAAGGAATCATGTAGGGAGAATATTGGTGGCAAGTTTGGAAATCTAGGGTACAGCCTAAGATATGGTGGAGAACCTTAAATTCTAAGTTGAGGGGCTTGTATTCTATCCTGTGAGCAATGAAGAACCTATGGAGATTTTTTAACAGAGAAGAGATGTGTTCAGATCTGTGCATTATAGTAGATGACTTGCGCAGTTCATGCAGGTTGGACCAGAGGGGAAGAAGTCAAAAAATGGGTTAGGAGACCAGTGAACTTCAGAAATGAGACCAACTATGAAAAGTACAAACTTCTAATGAAATGACAACATGGGATTACTATTCTGATTCTAAGCTATAGAAGCAGCATGGTGCAGTGGTTGAAGTCAAGAAGAACTGGATTCCAGTTTCTACTTACTGTTTAACCCTGGATTAGTCACTTAATCTTGATATGCCTCAGGCAACTCCTTAAGACTTAAACTAAATTAAAGACAAGTTTGTGTTGTTTAGTCATTTCAGTCATGCCTGACTCTTCTTGACCCCTTTTTTGAGGTTTTCTTGGCAAAGATAAGAGAACAGTTTGCCATTTCCTTTTCTAGCTCATTTTACATATGAGGAAATGGAGGCAGACAGGTTTAAGTGACTTACCCAGTAAGTATCTAAGGCTAGATTTGAATTCTGGTCTCTCTGGTTTTCACTAGTAGATCCCTTAACTTTGACCAGAACTTTCATATCCATAATCTCAAAATACCCCTCTAGATGTAGGGTTAATATTTATCCTCCATTTTACAGGAGTGTGGGACCCAGAGAAGTAGTTAAGTAATTTCCCCAGGGTTGCATAGTCAGGTAGCAACAGAACCCAGACCAGGAGAGCGACTAGAAATCAGGGATCTTTCCACTAAATGATTTCTTCATTGTGACATCCAGGATGGCAGAAAGCCTCTGGAAATGAAAGGCGTGGATTTAAAGGCAGCTGTTGGGGATGATGTTGGTGGATTCGATGCTATACCCTCTCCCCCACACACAGGTGGGTCGGCCACCCTATGTCAGTGAATGCTCTACTGTGGTGCGAAGAGCTGGCCAGGTACATCAAGAATGGGAGAGTGTCTTGTATATAGAGGAGGCCCGGGCCAAGGATCAAGGCATCTATACCTGCCGAGCCACAAACCTTCAGGGTACCTCCACAGCCAGCATCCGAATTCGAGTTCTCCAGCCTTCACGGATCCCGGTTTCAACAGACAAGGCTGGTGACCATTAAACTCCCTTTTTTACTGCAGAGCCCTGACCTCAGGGTACCTGGAGAGTAAGTGATATATACCAATGTAGGTGGCCACATTCAACTACTCCTGTATTCAGATAATAGATTATCTTTCCTCCAGTACTATGGTCTCCAATTTCCTTCATCTAGGCTTGTAGGTAACCTTTACTCTAGCTACTAGACCCAGGATCCCAACCCCCAACCGTCCAAACCCTGCCTCAGGCCCTAAATCCCAGCCCCCAACCTTCTCTTCTAACTGGAACCATCATTCCCCTCCCCCCTCCATTAGTGCCTCCCAGACTAGCAAATATCTAATCCCATCAGGGTCTCAACAAATCTCAAGGGAGCAAAACTCAGGAGCTGACCCCCGACTATTCACCTTGACCCTGTAGTAGCAGGCCACTCCCATTCTACTTCTCCCCACCACTCCCCCAAGATAAAGATGGAGGCCAAATAAAGATGCTACATAATCTTTTTTATTTCAAAATTTTTTATTTCATTTTTTTTTCAAAACCTTGCATCACTGGCTCGCTATAGCCTTTAGTATACACACTGATTCACCTACATGCATATACACCTTTCACACACACACATACACACACACCATTCACACACACAGGAGTGCTACCTGAAAGGAGGTGCAGGATTCAGATCAAGATCTGGGGCCATGGATCACATCCTTGGCCCCTTTCCAAGGTACTCCCCTTGCAAAGTGCTTGAGTGCCCCCATCTTCCCTCTAGGACCCAGGCATAGCCTGGGTAACACTGTAGGTCCATAGAGGAGTGGATCGCAGAATTCTAGACCCCCAAGGGGGTTAGCTGTGGAAGGGTCCTGAGGGATCATCTAGTCAAAGGATTATATTAAAATTTCAGCTAAAAGGAACCTTAGACATCTAGTTCAATCCCTTCCTTTTAGAGATGGGGAAAATGAGTCCCAAAGAGCTAATGTAGTGGAAAGAGCACTGGGAGGCAGGAGACTGGGTTCTGTTTCCCAACTCAGCCACTCCCTGTTCAACATTTGGCAGGCCCTTTCCTGCTCTTGAGCCCACTCCCCCACCCCCTTTAACTTTAATTTGTCTGCCCAAAGTCACAAAGTGAGTGAATGGCAGAGATAGTGCTAGATGCTTGCAAATTTACAGACTTGGAAAGGAAGGCAAGTCAAAAAAGAAGAGGAGTGTTGAGAGAGTAGGTCCCAGTTTTTCTCAGCTTGGAAGGAAAAGAAACCTCCAGCTGCCGTGAAAGTGCTAATCTGCAAGAGACAGCCTGGTTGGTATTTCATCTTTCCCAGTAAGAGTCCTGACTGGAGGGAAGAGAAAGAATGGGTGCCCAGGCTAAAGCAGGAGGCCCAGGAAGGGGCAAGGTAGAAAGAGAGGAAGGGAAGGGCCAGGAGAGGGGGTGGGTCACCTTTAGTTTCTCTCACACCTGTAGCCCTAATCATACTTTTTGGACCTGTATCAATTCAGCTGAGGAGGATTAAGGAAGGTCAGTTGGGTGACTGAAGATTTCATGGCTTGGCAGGAGGATTTCCCTAAAGGAGGTGGAGTGGGGTTTCTGCATTATTTTGGGGTATCCAGACAGAAATAATCTATGAGCTGGAGAGTGGCACACTGCCTCAGTATCATCCCTAGAGGGCTGACCAAAGGGGCTACAGGCCAATGACTGCACCACTGAAGGAACAACAGGGACCTGAGCCCTAAAATAAGGCTTGCTCTATAATGGCTGTAGCCTCTGAGATTCGGGAAGCCAATTCCCCTTATCATCCTTGTTCCTCTGTTTCCCTCTGGGGGAAGGAGAATTTTGACAGGAAAAAGAAGATAGAACATATCTGCTTATGAGGTCAAAGAGCAAAGAGAATAGGTGGCCTTTAACCTCCAAGGATCAATAAGGCTCAGCCCCTTCTTCACTCTGAACTATGTGGCAAAGAACTTGTAGATGTCCCAAGGAGAATTTGTGGACATGATCTGGTCCAACTCCTTCACTTTATGAGGGAGAAACCTGAGACTAAGAGAAGGGTAGTCACTTGCTCGAGGTCACACAGTGAGTCTGGGGCTGAGCTAGGACAGGAACGCAGAAGTCAGCTCAGTGCTCTTTCCCCTACACAAGCTGCTTCTAAAGAAAAGCTCCCCTTCCTGCCTCCTACTGTCCAGCAGGAAAGGTTTAGTGTGGCTTCGGGAGAAGAACCTGGGCTGTCTGTAATGGCAGAGAACAGCCCATGATAGCAGCTAGCAAGGCCAATGGCCTGGAGTAGGGAGGTCTTCTTGATAATTCCCTTTCTTCTGTCCACTCCTTCAACATCCCCACAGCTGGAGTTCCCAGGCCTACGTTGTAGCAACGTAGGACACATTGGTAGAGGTCAGTGGAAAGGTTGCTGGGGAATCGCTGGTGACAAGCCGATATAACAGCTCTTCTTTCTCCTGCTGGATCTGCTGGCGGAGCTGTGACTCTTTCTCCAATGCCTCACGGACAAGATAAAGGTCCTCTGAAAGTTGCCTGTAAGACACAGACTCCAGAGTCAAATACTGGGGTCTTCGTCCTACTGCAAGTTGTCCTGTTTGAGTAGTGTAAGCTGGCCTGTCACCTTTGGGTAAAAGGAGCTCAGGAGACAGGAAAAAGTCTCCTAACTCAGCCAATCCTTTGTTTCCTCCCCCCATTAAAAAAATCACCTCAATTTCCTATGACTGAACAAGTTATAGTATATGAATGTGATGGAATACTGCTGTGCTGTAAGAAATAATGAAGGGAATGGTTTCAGAAAAATCTGGGATGACTTGGATGAACTGATACAGAGTGAAGTGAGAAGAACTAGCAGAACAATCTATATAAATAACAGCAGTACTGTAAAGATAATCCATTGTGAAATATTTAGTAACTGATCAACACAATGACCTATCACAGTTCCAAACAACTTATGATGAAAAATGCTATTCACCTCCAGACAGAGAACTATGGGCTCACAGTAAAGATTGAAGGATATTTTTCCTCTTTTTTTCTTTCTTTCTTCCTTTTTTTTGAACATGGCTACTGTGGAAATTTGTTTACATGACTATATATACTTGTAATGGGGTAGGGGAGGAGAAGGAAAGAGAGAATTTGGAACTGAAAAAAAAGAATAAAAGTTTCTTTGCTTAAAACAAAACAAAAAACCAAAAACCACCCCAATTTCTAAAGTCTTCTTCTCCAAAGAAGCCTTCCCTAACTGACCCTTTCTACTCCAGTGATGTTTCAGTATGGAGCTACGTAGTTTATGTACTTCTTTGTAGGGTGTTCTTATAGCTTTCTTACTAGTGTCCTCTAAAATGCATGTATATACCTTCTCTTTCCTCTGACTTCTGCCCCCCTTCCCCCCAGTGCCCAAGATAAAGCTCTGCTTACTCACAGACTTGTAGGATGTCAGAGGTGAAGGGGCTTTAGAAATGATCTAATTTAAGCCCTGACACTTTTATAGATGGGAAAACTGAACCCTAGAGAGGGGAGATGACTTGTTTAGGGTCACACAGAGAGTCTTTAGCAAAGCCAGAATCAAGAAGACAAGTTGATGGTAAGGAATGGCAGAACAAGGATGGGCTGAGAAAGGTGAGATGCTTTAATTCTGAGACTTTCCCAGGACACCTGGCAAATCACATAGCCCCTGGAGATGCCTCCTGATACTGACTACATCAACCCATTTGCCTGACTCTCACTTCTATGAAGTGGCTGTTCAGAGAGGGAAGACGATAATTCAAAGGGAGGGGTATGGTTACCTTGAGACCCGTTGGTGATTCCGTCCCCGAACCTGAAGATCCTCATTCTCTTGCTGGAGTACTGTAATTTTCTCTTCTAATGACAGGTTCTTCTCTTTCTGTAAAACATCAGAAAGAAAGGGAACAGACACCAGACGAGACCAAATGATGGGTCAATTAAAAACATGTCTAAATGCAGATAACCAGCTCTCTATTATCAGCAATAATGGTGGAATGAGTAGCAAGAAATCAGATGATTGTCTAAAATTTGTCTTAGGCAAAACAAGTTCAACCTCTGTCCCATCAAACCTTTCACTAAAGTAGCTAGTAGAATGGTTTACCTAGAATCACCAAAGCATGGAATGCTAAATTCTCAGAGACAGAAGGATTTCAAGGAAAAATACAGTCTGATCTCTATTTGAAGAGGAAGCCCCTTTTTTAGCCTCTCCCTTCAATTCCCTGAACTATCTTGGTATGGAAATAAAGGGTACTTTTTATTCTGGTCTCATTCAGAGACAACATTTCCCTACAACTCTCTAGTTTCCTTCTGGTCATGAGAGTAGAGTGAAACCATACCTATCCTTGGGGTCAGAAGACCAGAGTTCCATTCTTCCAAGCCATTCTTGGCTTGGCTACTAACTTACTATATGACTATTGGAAGTCATTTCCTTTTGGTGGTGTCAATTTTCTTATCCATATAAGAAGGCACCTGTAAGATCCCTTCCAGTCCTCAAAGTCTGTGAGCTCTGTCAGGGAGAAAAGCCTCTGTGGCAGAGGGACAGGGGTGAGGAGGTAGAAGTATGGGGAGTTATATGAGGAAAGGGAAGAACAAAGATACAACAGAGAAGCCCTTGACCTACCACTGTTTCCATTTGGATCAACCTCCTGTCCAATTCATGAATACGTTCATTCTTCATTTCGATGACAAAGTGCAGACTCTCCAATTCCTGCTCCCAAAATTGGCTGGGGCTCCCATAGTCCTAAACAAAGAAGTATAGATAAAGCCCATTCACAGGTCTCTTCACTGACCAGGACTGGGACTTATCACTATGCTCTTGGACAAGTAACTTAACCTTTCTAGACCTTGGTTTCCTCATCAATAAAATTGGGAGATTAAGTCATCCAGGTCTTGTTCACAGAGGTATTTGGGGGAACCATCAATAATGTTGGGTCTCTCCTGCACCCATAAAGGAGGGACACATTGGGCCTGCTTTGGACATCTGTCCTCCTTCCCCATCTCCTTGAATCGCAGAATCTCTGAATCCAAGACTTTTTAAGAGTTGGAAGGAACCTCATCTAATTCAATCTCTACCTGGGTAAGAAATCAATCCTCTCTACAACATCTCTGACAAGTTCATTCATTCACATTCCTCTCTTTGAAGACCTCCAGAGAAGGAAGAATTCATTACCTTCCAAGACAGTCCATTCCACTTTAGGGCAGCTATATTAGGATTTTTATTATTATTAATAGATATTATGTTCCAAAATATAAGTATATGTAACTTATCTATTATTAACTTGAAGTACATATCATAAATATGTAGTAGATAAAATAAAACTATAACTGAATTAATTATATTATTCTTAATTATAATTATGAAGCTTTTCATAATTTTCAAGCCAAAATCTGTCTCTGCCATTTCTATTCAGTATTCCTAGTTCCCAAGCTATCATGTATTTCCCTAAGTATTCCCTTTCCTAGACTAGGCATTCTCAATTCCTTCCACCAATCCTCTCATGGCATGGTTTTAAGTTTTCTCACTGTTACAGTTGTCTTATAGCTAGTTAATATCCCTCCTAAAATGTGGTACCCAGAACTGGACACCTTACTGTAGCTCTAAGCTGTAGCTGTGATAAGGGCAAAGGGTGGGAGAAATGGTCACTTCTTTTGTCCTGGACATCTTCATATTTTCTTAAGACACAAGATACCAAGGATTAAGGCTACTGTATTCAAAGGGTCCTACCTGGATATGTTTCTTATAATCTCTGCTCAGGATAGATTCCTCCACTCTCTTCATCTTGGCTTGGAAGACCTCCATCTGTGAATTTAGTTCATCTATCGTCTCCTGGAGTAAAGAAGAAAACTAAGAAGAAATGTGACTGAAGGCTACGCAGTGGTCAGTGGATAGATGGGTATGCGTGTCTTCTCCCTTCTTTCAATTTCTCCTTTTCCCATTCATCCTTCATAGCCTGCTAAATTCAGCTTTGTAAAGTGGACTTCTTACTCCTTCACTCTCCAGCTCAAATACTTTACATGGTTCCCCATGAACTACAGAATAGAGTTCAAACTCTTCAACCCAGAATTTGCTTGATTTTCCTCTTTAATCTCTTCTGCAAGAACTCTACCCTTTAACCTTTGCTCCCAACTACACTATACACAGCTACACTATACACGTAATTCTATTCCTTGATAATCTATCAGTTCCCTAGAATTTCCTTCCCACTCCTCCCTAGCCACCCCAGTTCAAATCCCATCCCTTCCAGAAAGCCTTCCCTGATTACTCCAGCTCTCAGTGACTTCCTCTTTTCCTACACTCCTGTAGTACATTCAGTCTAATTAAGTTATGGATTGTGTAGCATAAATTATTGCATTGTTCCCTAAGAGCTGTGGTTGTCTTTTCTCCCTAGGTGATTCCTTGAGGGAGAGGCAATATGGGAGTACTGTTTGGAGCGATGGATTTAGGGTTAATTCCAGCCTTAGCTCTACAAATCTTTTTTTTTTTTTTGTGATTTTTTTAAGTGATTCTTTTTTTTTTTTAAATAATCATTCTATTTGTTTTCAGTGTCCTACAATCACTTCCATATATCTTAGATTTTTTTCCCCTCCCTCTCCATTCCCCCTCCCTCCCCACTTCCTCCCAGAGACAGCGTGCAATAGGTTCTACACATACATTCTTATTAAATACAATTTCACCTTAGTCATGTTGAATAGAAGAATTAAAATGAATGGGAGAAACCATAAAACAAAACAAAACAAAACAAAAATATAACGTAAAAGAAAATGGTCTGCTTAATTCTGTGATCCAATTCCATAGTTCTTTCTCTGGACGTGGATGGTGGTTTGCCTCAAAAGTCCATTTGGGAATTTTTTAGGTCCTTGCATTGCTATGAAGGACTAAGCCAGTCAGAAAAATTCCTCTCACACTGTGGCTGCTGCTGTATACAAAGTTCTCCTGGTTCTGCTTGTTTAACTCAGCATCAGTTCACATAAGTCTTTCCTGGCCTCTCTGAAGTCTTCCTGTTCATCATTTCTTATAGCACAATAGTATTCCATTACATTCATATACCACAACTTGTTCAGTCATTCCCCAATTGATGGGCATCCCCTTGATTTCCAGTTTTTGGCCACCACAAAGAGAGCTGCTATAAATATTTTTGTACATGTGGGACTCTTTCCCATTTTGATGATCTCTTTGGGATACAGTCCTAGAAACCATATAGCTGGGTCAAAGGGTACGCACATTTTTGTAGCCCTTTGGGCATACTTCCATATTGTTCTCCAGAATAGTCGGATCACCTCACAGCTCCACCACCAATGAATTAGTGTTCCAACTCTCCCACATCTCCAACATTTATCATCTTCTTGTTTTGTCATGTTAGTCAATCTGATAGGTGTGATGTGGTACCACAGAGTTGTTTTGATTTGCATCTCTCTAATCAATAGTGATTTAGAGCATTTTTTCATATGACTACAGATATTAGCTCTACAACTTTGACCACTTCAATCTAACAACCATTTTTCAAATGTACACTCTTAATCTGCCAGGCCCTATGCCAGGTGCTAAAGATTAAAAAAGATAAAAATGAAACCCTTCCTACCCCCATTACATTTATATTCTATTGGGGACAAGCAAAATGTACACAGATGAGCAAATGCAAGGTGATTTGAGCAAGGAGAAAGAAGTACAACACATTTCTAAACAGTTAAGCAGGTAAACTCATAAATTTTTTTAGGTCTACAAAAGTTTCATCAGCTCCCAAAATTCAATTTTTGCCCAACAACAATTTATAATAATATTCGATCTAGACCTCTTGTTCAACAATTCAACAAAAATGTCCATACCTGTAAAATGGTTAAAAGGATTATCAAGCATCCTCACCCATATGCCTTGACTTTAAGGCATGCTGGGAATTGAGATGTTTCAAGCAGTCTTCCAATTTCAAAACTGTAGAAGTTTCCTAAGGGCACAGATTTTTTATGATATTCAGGGGACTTCAGGAGGTCTTAATTTAACCCTAGTAACCATTAAAAATAATGGTGAAGTGCCTTCAAATTCCTGGGGAATAGCAGGTCTGCATTATTTTTTTCCACTTTAAAATTTTATTTATTAATTTTGAATTTAAATACAAAAAGACAAAAAAAATTTCCATGTATACAACATAAAAAGAGGAATCAATATAAAACTATGAATTTCCATTTTATCATGTTTACTTTAAAAAAAACCCCTATTTTATAAATACTATATATCATTTTCAAAGTTATCCTGCTTTTCTGTGCTTCCTTCTAAGTTTTCTTTTGTTCTCTGCCATGGATTTTTAATTTTTTTCCTCTCTCCCCATTCTTCCTTAGAGAAGGCTATCATTACATAAATACGTATATGTATACAAATTTATGCATTTTAAAATTATTTTTCCTAGCTCAATAAAACTTTTTTTGGTAATTTAATTGGGATGGCATTAAATAAATAGATTAAGGAAAATAGTCATTTTTATTGTATTGGCTCTGCCTACCCATAAATAATTAATATTTCTTCAATTATTTAAATCTGACTTTATTTGTACAGAAAGTGTTTTATAATTAGGTTCATGCAGTTCCTGGGTTTGTTTTGATAAGTATATTCCTAGGTATTTTATACTGTAGACAATTATTTTAAATGAGGTATCTCTTACTATCCCTTCTTGCAGGGTTTCACTGATGATACATAGAAATGCTGGTGATTTATGTGGGTTTATTTTAGATCCTGCTACTTTGCTAAAATTATTAATTATTTCCACCAACTCTTTAGTTGAATCTTTAGTATTTTCCAAGAATATCTTCCTATTATCTATCTGCATTATTTTGAAAGCCATAGATGGGTTAGGTTTCTCTGGTCATTGCTAGTTTGCTCCATATGACTGGGTCCAAAGAATTTAAGGATCCGTTTTTAGCAAGGAATTAAAAAAAATTTTTTTTTTAGCAATTTCAATTAAAATTGAAATAGCCCCCAAATTTAAATTATGACAAAAAATAGAAAATCAGTATTAAGAGCTCTGACTTCATTTCTCTGAGTCTTAGTTTCCTCATTTGTGAATAACTCTATGATCTAATTAATATGGGTAAACCCTCTAGTAGTGCAGATTGCAGTCCATCCATATCTTCTTTAGTATGTCCTCTATAAATCCTCCATTGGGAGTCCATGGAGCTAATTAGGAGGTTTCCTATAAGTCTCTTGACTTTAAGTATTAATGTCATACATGAACTATCTGTTCAAAATTATTTCATTCTTAGCCCATCTCCTCCATTTCTGGGGCTATATCTCTTGTGATTTCTCTTATGTCCATTTTTTTTGTGCATGCAATTTAATGCTGGTTAATATTCTGCTATTTGCACCTCATTCTTTGTCTTCCCATCTTCCTTTGGTGACCCACAATTCTGATTCCCAGTGATTGTGGCATCCTATGATTTATAGCATATAACATCACCAGAGGAATATTACTGCTAAAAAGATGAGTTTTTATTTCAGGTAGAAATTTGTCTACCTGACAAGGGGTCACTAAGAGTGTTAAGAAATCTCTCAAATGCAATCCAGATGGTTTTTCTCTTCCTTTTCAGTTTATTGTCATTTTGCATCATCTGTTCAAGACATAGGACATTCTACATGAATCAGTGTCACAGAGCAAAGTTATTTCTGTTGTCAAACATTCTGAAGAATCTTTTATGATCTTGGCATATACTTTTTGGAGAAGAGTGGTATTTTGTGCCACCACATCAAATGCTTTTCTGTAGGCAAGGAACTATAAGCACAGTGGAAGCTTATATTTTCTACACCTTTCTACCAACTGCAAGAGTATAAAGATGTGTAAATAGCTGCCTGTTCCCTTCTCGTATCGTCATCAAGAATAGCCTTGATATAAAGATATAGATACGTGCATTTCATTCAGCCGTTTCAGTTTGTCTGACTCTTCATGACCCCGTTTGAGGTTTTCTTGACAAAAATACTGGAGTGGTTTGTCATCTCCTTCTCCAGCTCATTTTACACATGAGAAATAGGCAAACAGGATAAAGTGACCTGCCCAGAGTCACACAGCTAGTAAGTGTCTGAAACCAGATTTGAATTCAGGTCTTTCCAACTTCCAGGCATGGTGCTCTATCTACTGCACCACCTAGCTGTCTGGATAGATAGTATAAATACACATAGACATATATTTATAGATGCACACAATTATTTAGCTGCATATGCTCTTAAATATATGTGTATATCCATATGGATATTTTATATATAGTGTATATTTGCATATGTATATATACACATATATTTACACACAACATATATACATATCAACACTCATGGTAGCAGAAAACTGGAAACTAACCAGGTGCCCATCAACTGGGGAATGGCCAATAAAGTTGTGGTATTTGAATGCAATGAAATATTATAATGCTATAGAAAATGAAGATGACAAAGAAACGAGGAAGGATTTGTATGCTGTGATCTAAAATAAAGTGAACAAAACCAGGAGGATAATTAATACAGTGACCACATCAAAGCGAAGGAGCACAATATGGAAAGATGACAGAATAATAACTAACTTATGTTGTGGCCAACTGTAACTACCGTGTCCTAACAATTAAGCATGACATCTTCCACTTTCATAGGTCATGCAAATCAATCCCTCAGTGACCTAGAAAATGTCATGCTAGACCCTATCTATGTTTACTTAGTCTGCTCCAACCATTCTTCCTAACTCTATTTTCTTTTTTGTGTGTTAATTCTAACTTTATTTTCTTTAAAGTCATTTCTATTGCTTCATGCTAGATATCATGTAGTTACTAAGGCTTCCCCATCTTTTATGGAACAGATAGTTTGCAACAGAGACTTTGACAGATCTGTACCATTTATGTTCTATTTCCTGTCCTTCAAATTTCATCTTTTAATGCCCTCAGGTTAACAACAAGTTTTCTACAAACTCATTTTCTTCCCAAGATTTTTTTATTTTATTGGGTAATTGTTTTGATAATTTTCCTTGAACCTCTTCCAATCTGTTTTACAAATGAGTTGTATTTGAAACCAATATAATCCTTCTCCTATCAGCTCTCTTTGCTTGACAAAGAAATCAGTATTTGCCAAGTGAGGCTCTTTTGGTCTTATTGCTTTACAATGGTTAAACATTCAGAAGAAATGGTGAGACTTAAAACAGCTGATGACACAGGCCATTTCACATTTTGGTGAGTATCAAGTTCATTTAAATGGGTCATGATGGACCAGTTTTAACACGTGCTCTATTTTTTATTTTTATTCTTCTTATCTCTCTAATTAGAATAATAATACTTATAAAGCTTACTTCACATGGATATTGTAAAGAAAATGCATGAGACTTTAATTCAATTATTACATTATTGTTACCATTTTGATAAATTTGTGATCTCAACCATGTGATTACCCAAACCATCTGTGCTAATTATAATCCATCTACTATTTTTTTTCTAATTATGATCCAAATTGCTCCCTACAGCAAAAATCTGTTTTTCATATACCAGCATTATTCTGGGAATACTGCAAGAATGCGAATCATAGAATATGCTTATCTTGTAAGAATCAATGTTACAAACAAAGCATTAGAGATGACTTGCAGAAGAAAAGAAGTCAAATATTTCAACAAACATTTCATAAATGCCTACTCTATGGGTGGGTCTGTGCATAGCACTGGGAAGACAAAGATGAAAAAAACCCAACAACCCATATACCTTGCTCTTGAGAAGTTCAAAATTTAAACAGGGGAATGACACATATACGTGTCAGTATACTACAAGGTTAAAGATGAAGGAAAACTCTAGACAAAGTAATAAAAGAAATATTAAAAGAATGATATCATTATTGGCTATACTATTTTGGGAAAGTTCCACAAAGGTAAATGCTAATACCTCATCATGGCAGGGAGGTGGCTTTAGTTTATTGAATGTTATGCTACTCCCAAGCTTAAACTAGAATGACTTTAAGTGTGGTGCAGAATGGATAGAGTGCCAGGCCTGAAGTCAGGAAGACTCATCTTCATGAGTTCAAATCTGACCTCCGACACCTACTAGCTATGTGACATTGGGCAGGTCACTTAATCTTGTTTGCCTCAGTTTCCTTCTCCGCAAAATGAGTGAGAGAAGGAAATGGCAGTATGCACTTCAGGATCTTTGCCAAGAAAACCCCAAATGGGATTATAAAGAGTTGTTCATGATTGAAAATGACTGAACAACAACAGAAAGACCACCAGGTGATTAATTCTTTGGCCATGGCAACCCATGAGACTAATTTTAAAATGGCTCCCAGTCTTATGTAGACCTATTCATATTCCCTCAGACAGAATAGTAGAAAAGAGGACAGAAGGTACTAAAAATTAAAATTTTTCAGATTATGTATAAATATTAACTTAACGGTAGGTGCTATTTACTCTGTGATATCCAATGAACTGATATATTATTGGGAAAAGTGAATAATATCAATATTTTGATAATAAGCAAAACTTAGAATTAAAGGAAGTTAGTACTAAAGAGATGGATGATTGACAGTCTCTCCTTGAAGAATCAAAAAAGGAGTTAGTGGAAGAGATTTCATCGTACACTCAAATGTAAAGAGAAAAAAGTATTTTATGGGGCATTTGGTCATCTCTTCTTGAAACATTCATGATTAGCATCAGCAAAAAGGTAACCATGAAGATAATTGTAAATTTTTCAGCAACACCTGTTGCAGAGGATGATGAGGTAGAAAAATTCTGTAAAGAATTGACAAGATCTTCAGCACAAGTCAACTTATACTTTGGTATTTAGTGACTTTAATTCAAAGATAGGCATAGGAAAAGATAGTGGAAAGTATGGCTTGGGTTTGAGAAACAAGAGACTAAATAAAGTTATGTAGAGTATTCAGAAGACTTATGCCTAATTATCATGTATGCTTCTTTTCAGAAGAGAGTTAGAAAGTACTGGGTAGCATCAAACATCCTACATTTCCACAAAACATGAAACTATACCTCAATAAGACATTACTAGTTACTCAATTAGAATTCATATTCTGTTCTCTCAGATTATTGACTAAAGGTCAAAGTCAACATCAAGTTAAAAATGTAAAGAAATAAAACACTGAAATATTGCAATTTTGACCTAACCTATTCATGATTCCTTGATGCCAAAAAATGGGAAATGAAAAAAATATTAATCTCAATTACCAACATTTTCACTGAAGATATTCCCTACCCATTAATGGACCTGCCCATTAAGGGGAGCTTGATTAGGGGAGATTTGTAGGAAAGTCCACACCTTTTATCAATGATGCACTGATTCTCAAGGGTTGTGATGCCCTCTGGCTCTGAAAGTGGATATATAATCTGAGGTGAGGTTTTGTTGTGGGGCTTAGTTTTTGGAAGAAGGTTTGTGTGCCAGATGAGACTCTGGGAAGCTGCTAAGCAGTAGCGCATGCCCACCCCACCCACTTGAAAACCCAGATGTTGGAGCTTCTCTCTCTGGTAACTATGTATGTATGGTCAGACAGCTAGATCTGTCTGTTGATCTGTGAGGTATGTATTGCTTATGGTCAGGTAGATGGAAGCTCTGTCTGTTGATTTTGATTTCTCTGTATTTTCTCTGAAGTTCAGGGTGCTGACTTTTTCCCCTAAACTAAGTGAATGACATATGTGCTTGATTAAAGTGATTGCTGACCCCTCAAAAGCTGCTTTACCTTTAGAAAAGCAGATCTGAGAACCTGTACAGTAGACCATCCTGGATGTGTCAGGTTACTTGCTTTTACACCACCTTACTATGGAAACATCAAGCAGAGAGAGGGGAAGGTAGAAGCAAAATATAACACCAGTTTTAAACTTGTCTGTGAAACACTAGAGAGGAATATGGCCACAGATTGGAAGCAGTATCAAGTCATAGAAGAGAGAAGGAGAAAAAGGAGAAGAAGGAGGAGGAGGCAAAAGCTTGGTGTGAAACTCAACTTCTTCAAATCATCCCAAGAGCATCCAGATAAAATTGTTAGGAAGACAACAGATAGAAAAAGTGAAACAAAATTGATATCTCTGTAAGAATACTTTTTCATCAGTGACAGAGGAACAATTGCATTTGGACATTACACTCCAGTCATCATTATGCCCTACAAGGAGAATAAAATGGTACCTAAGAAGTTGAAGAAGAATGACTAGGTCCCAGTAATAATATATCATGAAAATCCATGCTAAAAGTGACTTCAAAGCAATGGGGGATTACTTTATAATATATCTCAAATTATTTTGTAATATATCTCAAAGTCTGAAAGATGTCAAAGTATTGGGAGAAATTTTAGATGATATTGTTAACACTTAAAAGGCAACTCCAAAACAGCAGCATATAGTGATCTATATGTGTACTTTCTCATCTTTACAAACTCCTGGTACATAAGAGTTTGCATATGTATCTAAGGGTCCTTGATGAAAATATGAGAAAAAGCCAGTCAGGTGTTTAGAGATTGTTTCCTAAATATATGTAAATGTATCTTTATAGTCACACAAGTGATTGAAAGGTACAGAAAATACAAGATTGGCCATGTTTATTGTTTGTTGATTACAAAAAAAATGACTCAGAGTATTATTGACTCAGTAGAGATTATTCTTCAAAGGCAGTTTAGGACAACATTCCCTTCCAGACTTCAAAGGCAATCTAGTCCAACAGTTTCTCACACTTTATAGTTGAAAAAACTGAGGTTCAGAGATGTAAAAAAAAGTCATCTAAGGCCACACAGCTGGGATTTGAATCTAGGACTCCTGATGCCACATACCTTTTCTACCATAAGTATGTGTTGCTTCCAACAAGGAATCTCTTGTGCATAGGTGAAAATTATACAAGATTCCTTGATAAATGCAACCACAGAGATAGTTCTGTTAGGAGACTCTAATGATCAAATGAAACCCTAAGCAGAGAGGCTTGTGCTTGCCAAAAGGGTGCATGTAGTGTATTTGTATTATAAATTACATTGTAATTTACGTTACTATATATTACTAATCTATTTCTACAGTAATAGTGATTGTCCTGTGCATAGTTTATGTGGAAAAAGAAATTCCCTAGACATGTTGAGAAATTCCCTATAGGTGTCAAGGTCTTCCAGAAACTTCTGTTTCCAGATGTTCTTGCACTAAAGAACATTAGAGGATCTCCTCAGTGAGAAACACTCAAAACAGATTATCAGAACAAATACAAACTAAATGGATGGAAAATGCCTGTTGTCCAATCTATGATATGCAATTAGATGGCCAGTCTATTAGTACGGGTTCTATAGATGGACATCTATAAAGTCCAAAATAAAACAGGAGAAAGAGAACAAACTAAGCTACAACTGAGAATCTACATAGTGAACGTAATGACTTGAAATGGTTCCTTTGAGCAAAAGTCAATCTTTGTATCATGGATGTTCTCCTCAAAGTTTATGGTTACAAATCTTGGAACATCACAGTCTCAAAAGAATCCAAACTGCAGGTGACCCGAAGGAAAATCAAGAGATGCATTATGGGTATTAGTAGGATACAGCATATTTTCAATGATGACCTATGCACAAGAAATGGAATAAGGAATATCAAGGTGTTATATAATCAGGAAAGGACACAGGCCTGTCAGTCACATGGCAAGAAGTACATGAAGGATGTACAGTCAGAGTGTTGTACTAGTGTATACAAAATAGAAAAAGACCTAGCTGAAGGTTCCCAGCATTTGGAGTAGACCTTCTGTAGAAAGTCTATAGGATGACATGGAAAAGAATCACACAGGGTGAAAAAAGGATGGACACATCATGTGTCAATGGAGGAAGTGTCCACCATAGAGTCTTTAAAGTGATAAAGTGGTTGACATGCGAACGGGGTGAAGGGAAGCATTTCAACCAGCATGGAAAAGTGGAGCAAGAGATATTATCAAGGACTTATCTGCCTGGAAAAGGAAGCAGGTCAGTCCTGTTTTGAGAATGAAGAACAAACATGAGGACTCTCAACACACAGACCAGAGTGTACTGGGATCAATGAACTGTTAACAGAACTAGTAGAAGTAATATAGATATTTCCTTCTATAGAGAATTTATGGAAGGATATGGACACGAATCACACAGGATAAAGTTTGAGGGTCAGGGACCTCCATTGGTGGCACTGGTAACCATTCAGGATCCAAGCCATAAAACTGTTACTGTCCTATTCTGATGCTTCATCGGGATCTAGAACTTTGGGTTCTAAGAAAGCTAGACCAGTGCCACACACACTCTGAAAGATCCCCATGACTTGATGCAAGCAAAGCTTCAAGAAAGAGTCTGGTGATAGACTTGGTGTTTATTTTTATAGGCACAGTTTAGCTAAATCCAGAGAACATCCTCACCAAGAGTATAAGAGTGTCTAAGATTTTGGTCATGACAGCTCACACATTCAATTCCAGTTAGCTCAGTAAGTACTGATTAAGGGTCTGCTATGCAGGAATGAAACAGTTCCTTCCCCAAGCAGCTTACATTCTACAAGACTGATGTGGTAACTTACGCAATCCAAAATTTAAACAAAATGCATATAAAAAGTTTGAAGGGAGGGGGAATCATGTAAGAGATAGCACGCAAGAAGAATCTTGAAGGGAACTAGGAACTCCAAAGAGCAACGATAACAAGGGAGAGGGGAAAAGAAGGAAGGGAATAAGCACGTATACAATACCTGCTATGTGTGAGGCATTGTGCTAAGTGCTTGAAAAAGATTATTTCATTTGATCCTCACCACAACCCAGTGTGGGAAGTGCTGTTGTTATCCCCATTTTACAGCTGAGGAAACTGAAATAAAAAGTTTAAGTGACTTGCCCAGAGACAAATAGCTAGTAAAGTGTCTGAGTCCAGATTTAAACTCAAGTCTTCCTGACTCCAAGCCTAGCTCTGGGAGAGGCATACCAGACCTAGGAGTAAGTCTGTGCAAAGGTCACTGAGGCAGGAAATGGAATGTCACCCATAGTGAACAGCAAGTAAGAGTAGATCTAACTGGCTGGAATTTTTAATGCGTGGTAGGAGCCATAATGGTAAATCAGTCTGGGAAGCTAGATCAGAGCCTGACTGTGAAAGGTTTTAAATACTACAGAGAGGTGTTGGTATTTTATCCCTAAGGCAATTAGGGAACTCCTGACCCTACTTGAGTGGCATGGTTGAACCTGTATTAAAATGTAGAGGGATGGTGATCTGTAACAGTGAAGGAATCCCCCATTACTAGAATCATTGATCTTTGAAATAAAAATTTTAAAATATTAAAAATATTGAAATAAAAATTTTTTTTAAAGCTAATAACTCCCTTTCCAGTCTGTCATTAATGCCTAAAGCTTGACAATTAGAATTTTATTCCTTGACATTAAATAATATCTTTTTTAGACTCCTAATTTAAAATGCAGAACCTCCTGAGATGGGGATACATTAAGCCATTAAAAGTCTTCAGAACGTTAGTATAGATGTGTCAGACTCTTTCCTCCCAAAAAGGGATTATCCCACTTAAAGAATGGGAGATATGGGTACAGAAGACAAACTAGGCTGACTCCTTGGGCACTGTGAGGTAAGACCAGTTTGATAAAAATTTGGGGATTAACCAACCCACCAGGAAAAGTCTGCCCCACATGGATGATGCCAATCTCTTCTCCCTACACCAGGTCTGCTCCTGGTGCACAACTCCCACCTTCTACCACTCTGCTTACCTGTAGGGCTGCCTTGGTCACCTGGAAGGAATCCATTAGGACCACCTTCTCCTTTTCATGGGAGGCCTGGAGTGCTGCAGGGAAAGGGCACCATGGTTAACTCAGTTACCCACAAGACTTGTCCATGGACAAGTAAGTGTCAGCTGCTACCAGAGGCCTGAAGAATCTAAGACTCAGTCAGACAACCAAGAAATAACCAGGAAACAAGAATTTCCAGGCACATTCAGCATTTAGCTCAATCTAGTAAACAGAATTCTAAGAATCAAGAGAGTCATTGTTCTGCTACCAATTCGCTGTGTGACCTTTCAAGTACCTTCACCTTCCAGAACCTCACTTTCATCATCTGTAAAATGAATATGACAACTCCTGCCTACTTCACACGACGTTAGATAATGGGTGGTACCATTAAGACCCTATGCTCTATTGGACTAGCTCTTTTGTTGATGTCAGGGCAACAAAGCAAAAGTAAGTATTATTATTATTATAGAAGTAGTAACAGTAATAGTAGTAGCAATAATAAATGGTAGTAATTAATAACAGCTATCACAATAATAATAGCATTTAGATAGCATTTTAAGGCTTACAAAGAGCTTTACAAGTATCATCTCATTTAGTCCTCACAACAACCCTGGAAAATAGGCACTATTGTTATCCCTATTTTACAGATAAGGAAACTGAGGCAGATAGGGCTTAGGTGATTTGCCAGGATCATGTAAACTACTAAATGAGGCCAGATCTGAACTCAGGTCTTCCTGACTTCTGGTCTGGCACCTCCCAGCTACCTCTGACTCAGTGCCGGGTTGAGTCTCCTAGAAGAGTGGGAGCTGCTGGGTAATGTGAAGTAAAGGTCAGGTCTGACAAGTAAGGATTGAGGTGTAGAGCTTGAACTAAAGGTTCAATAATTCCTCAGTCCAGCTCTGAGTTTCCTGGTTGGCTTCCTTTAGGGTTAGAGGATAGAATTCTGGATTCTGCATCCTGGTATGAAGGTGTTTCTCTCCTCGTTCCCAACAAAGTGACATCTGAATTCATGAAAAGTCTGGGTTTAAAAAACATCCTTCAGATTCAGACGTATCTTTAATAGAGACTCTTTAACAGGCTCATAAAACTAGACCCATAAGGGATCTTAGAGGCTATGTATATGTATGATTTTACATATATATGTATGTACATGTGTACATGTGTATGTGTATATACACACATATATACATACATACACATACACATACATATATATAGTCTAACTCCCTCATTTTGTAGGTGAGGAAAATAAGGCCAAGTGAGGTTAAGTGACTTTTCCAAGGTCTAGCAGATAGTGTCAAAGATAAGATTTGCACCCAAGTACTCTGTCTCTACATTCACTATTCTTTCCATGACCATGATGCTTCTCTTAGAAAGAGTAAGGACTAGAAGTCAAGATGTCTCGGTTCCAAAATCAGCTACACCTCTAACTGTGGGAAGACACCCAAGCTCTATGGGCCTTAAATTCTTAGATGAATTTAAAGGTGTTGGCTTGGTTGATCTCTAAGTCCTAACTCCCCTCCAGTATAATGACATTCTATGATTCTATGCTTCTCAGTGGAAACAGCACAGGAAGCATGGGGAGACATTCCAAGATTGAGGGGAAGGCCTTGGTGGGGCACTTCCTATTACCTGTTTCTAGAAAGATGGACCATGTTTTCTCAGATATGTCAGGGCATTCCTACCTCTTGGA
Source organism: Notamacropus eugenii (assembly GCF_028372415.1). Classification (NCBI taxonomy): domain Eukaryota; kingdom Metazoa; phylum Chordata; class Mammalia; order Diprotodontia; family Macropodidae; genus Notamacropus; species Notamacropus eugenii. Next base: position 379,543,200 of record NC_092872.1, read on the forward strand.
ATGATTCCAGACAACAAATTTAGAGTTCATTCCAACCCCACCCTCTGTTGTGGCCCCAGAAATATTTCCTCCTGTTCCCAATCAACAAGCTCTATGAGCCTAGGAGTGAGATCTTTCCTCAACCAATGGGCTGTGCCAGTCACAATATCTCTGCCTCCTTCTCCTCCCCAGTCACTGCTTTGGACAATTCAGTGCTGAAGTGAGACCAGGTGAGGAGCCACTTCCAGATTTTCTCAGAACCACACTTAGACATGAAGACAAGTAAACCTCTAGCAAGGGAAGTCTGCTGTCCTGGGAATATGGGAGAAATTAAGATTCATGCAAGAACAGGAAATACATGCATGCATGTGTGAACACACATGAAGAAAGGGACTGGATAATTAAACAAAATAGAATCAGAGTTCTTTGTAGAATCATCTTTAAAAGTGTTAATACCTCAAAAGCACTGAAACCAGTGATCAGAGCCAAGATGGCTGGTAAGGACTCAATTGGCTGTTTATTGCCATACCATTTTATAGAATAATACCAGAATCTCTAACTAGGAAAGATATTCCCTTTGCATTGGCTGATTCAGGACCACAGACAGCATCTAACTACCACTGAGATACAACTTTAAGCTGTTAGTAATTAATATTCCATCAGAGGGGAAGCTAGAGGTCCACTGGATAGAATGCCAGGTCTGGAGTCAGTGAAATCCAACATCAGACACTCACTGGTTGTGTGACCTTGGGCAAGTCACATAACCTCAGTTTGCCTCAGTTTTCTCATTTGTAAAATGAGGATAATATCACCTACCTCTCAGGGTTGTTGGGAGGATCAGATGAGAAAATAATTATAAAGTGTTTAACACAGTGCCTGGCACATAGTAAGCGCTATATAAATGTCAGTTATTCTTACTTGTATTAACAAACCCTCTGAGAACAAAGCTTCTTTCTCATAATATCGTTGTGAGGTACAGGGGTATAGTCTTTGCTAACAGAAAGGTCCAGAAAGATTAAGTATTTTGCTTAGGTTCACATAGCATGCTAAATAGGGAGATTAAGACTAGATCCTAATTCTTCTGACTTGGCCCAGAGCTCTATCTCAACCTTGAACTAAACTTACAAACCTAAATTTAGAGAGTGATTAGAAAGGCTCCACAAAGATGGTTGATATATTCTGTCCAGGGCCTCTTACACTAATCAGTGGACCCTTGGCCCAAAGGGTGGTCCCACAAATGAAGGACAGGGCAAGAGCATTATCTATGTGGGGAAAGTATCCCAAGCACCATGTGGGCTAGGCTTGTTGCTCCCCTAAGAAGTCAGGGGTTTTCCCTCCCAAAGTCTGGAATTTTAGAGGGGTTTGCTCTCACCCTTACCTTGTAAGGTCTCTTCATGCTCCTTTTGCAGTACTCGGAGCTGTTCAGCAAGTTTTTCACGAAGCTCTAATTCCTGTTCATCCACCACCTGGAAATAAGGCAGGCCCAGGGGAGAGTGGGATGGAGTCAATTAGTTGCCTACCATTATAATTCCAAGGGCAAGTTTCATAGACATTATGACTGGCAAGGACCTTAAAGATCACATAGTCTGATTCACTCTTTTTACAAAGGAGGAAACCAAATGCCAGAGAAGTGAAGTGATGTACCCAAGATCACACAGAGAGTTAATGGCAGAGATGGGAAAACACGTCTCCCAAATGTGAGTTTAGTGCTGATTCAGAAGGGGTGAATTATGTAGAAAATTCCTTTTTGCTCTTAAGAATAAGAGGTTTAAAAACATCAAGGAAAGGAACTCTGAGCCTATTAATACTGGGTTTTTCATTATGGAATGATTGCTTCTTGGTTATTTCTCTCCCACATTCCTCCAAATGTTACATCCTTTCAGGCAGGAAACTGATAGGGTAAAGGAAACTACTAGAACCTGGGTCAGGGAACCCACCTGGATTTCCACTTCCCTGGTCTGATGCTCTGGTCTCGGCTTCTCTGGCTCTTCTTGATTCTTCTGGAGAACATGCACCATGTCCAGTTGCTGCTGCTTATCACGGAAGAGATGGGGATTTGGGTCTGAAAAGAAAACTGGATCATGGTTCCATTGGGGTACTTAGGGGATGGGTTTGGGCACAGTCCCTGTCCTCATGACTAGGAGGACAGTGGAGTTAACCAGATAATGCTGACCCAAGAACAATCATTAGGGAACAATTAAGGCCTTTAATTATATAATATTGATTAACTTTTACCAGACCTATAATTTCATATATCTCAGAGACTCTTAAATGAAGGGATAATCCTCTATCAATGCAACCTAGCACCTTCTTTGACACAGTCTTACAAATGCATATTTGTTACAAGGGTGGTTTTTTTTTTTAATCAGAGGAAAGTATGGGAGGGCAAAAAACAAATGATTGCTAACTGAAAAAAATTTGTTTTAAAGAAACATATTTTGGAGAGCTGCCTGGACACTGACAAGTTCAGTGCCTTGCCCAGGGTAACATGGTATGCTTCATAAGCAGAATCTGAATGCAGGTTTTCTTGTCTTTAAGTCCAGTGCCTTATTCATTATGCCATGCTGCATCTCCAAATATTCATTTTGTGGAGGAAGAAAATGAGGTCCAAAAAATGGCAGCATGGTAGAGTGGAAAGAATACTGTATTGGAGTTAAGAAACACCTGGCTTTGAATCACATCCACCTCTGACATCCATTAAGTAGAGGCATGAATTGATAATTAATTTATGAAATCATGAAATGGGGGCAGGCACACCTGGTTCTTTGACTACGCACCAGGAAAAACTGCAATTGGCAGAGGGAAGCACAGTAGCTATCACACTTAAATGATATACAGAGACAAGTGGCAAAAAGTAATACAGAGTATTACTACTAAAAAGTAGTACAGAGTAGTACAGAGTAGTACAGAGGCACACAGTGACATGGGGACAGAGATATGGGACAGTGAAGGGAGGCAGGGTGAGAAAAAGGCAGAGGCAGAGGATATCATAGCCATGGATTTGGGAGTTGGACGCGATTGAGAAGACTACCAGGGGTTGGGGGTGGGCAGGAGTTTGAGGTCTCACTTTTATAGGGTTTTTTTAGGGAAACAAACCTATCCGTGCCACCTTGGGGTTAGTTCATGAACATATCCAAATTATGTCAAAGTTATTGGTAAAACTTTAATGTTGACATGGCTATGTCATCTCAAAGTCATCAGTACCTTTTGGTGTTCTGCTAGTCTAGAGCTGTGGAGGTCTGTATTTTTTCTAGAATTTACATAACATAGGATTGTTTTCCTAGAATTTACATATCAGTTGACAAGTAGTGCCTAGATGGCTTCTTCTGGTTAAACATATTATCAGAATGTGAATTTTGGTTAATATATGATACAAATTTGTGAATTACTCTGCTTCAGTGGTTGGGAGAGTTTGTGCATGACTTCTAGGTTCCCCTTTGCGATCTTACTTCCCGTTATTGCCTCTTTATACTGGCTATCACAAACTGACAAGGGGATGAGACAAGGGCAAGTCACTTCCATTCCTTGAGCCTTTGAGGTATCTGTGAAATGGGAATAATATCTGTAGTGCCACAGGGCTGTTACTCAATAATATTTATTAAGCAATTTCTGTGTGCTAAACAGTCACTGTGCTGGAAATACAAAGAAAGGCAAAAACATGTTTGCCCTCAAGGAACTCACATTCTTTTTTTTTTTTTAATTATTTTGTTTTCAGTTCTCTACAATCACTTCCATATATCTTACATTTTTTCCCCTCCCTCCTCATTCCTCCCTCCCTTCCCCATCTTTCCCCACTCCCTCCTGAGATGGCATGCAATTTTATATAGGTTCTACACATACATTCCTATTAAATACATTTTCACCTTAGTCATGTTGCATAGAAGAATTAAAAATGAGAGAAACCATAAAACAAAACAAAACAAAACAAAACACAAGAGAAAATGGTCTGCTTCATTCTGCGATCCAATTCCATAGTTTTTTCTCTGGATGTGGAAGGCATTTTGCCTCAAGTCCATTGAGAATTTTTTAAATCCTTGCATTGCTGTGAAGGGCTAAGTCTACCAGAAAAATTCCTCGCACACTATGGTTGTTGCTTTGTACAAAGTTCTCCTGGTTCTGCTCCTTTCGCTCAGCATCAGATCATATAAGTCTTGCCAGGACTCTCTGAAGTCTTCCTGCTCATCATTTCTTATAGCATAATAGTATTCCACTACATTCATATACCACAATTTATTCAGCCATTCCCCAATTGATGGGCATCCCTTTGATTTCCAATTTTTGACCACCACAAAGCTGCTATAAATATTTTTGTACACGTGGGACCCTTTCCCATGATCTCTTTGGAATACAGTCCTAGAAGTGATATTGCTGGGTCAAAGGGTATGCACATTTTTGTAGCCCTTTGGGCATAGAGGAATTCACATTCTAAGAAAGGAGACAACAAGCAAACAATTATGTACTTAGAAGACTTATAAAGAGTAGGTGAAAAGTAATCTCAGAGGAAGGGCACTAGTAGTGAGGGTGGGGGTAGGGCAAACTGGGAAAAGCCTCCTACAGATTTGAGCTGAGCCTTGAAGAAGTCAACATTGAGTGGTCAAGAGGGAGAGCTTGGAGAACAAGCCAGTGAAATGGTACCGGGGTAAGACGTGAAGGATCAAGTGCAAAGACCAGCAGAAGGCATTTGTTGCTGGATTGGGGAATATATGGAAAGGAGTAAATTGAAAAAAGACTAGAAAGATTAGGAGGGGTACAAAGGAAGTGCTTTAAATACCAAAGTGAGGATTTTATGTTTGATCTCAGAGGTAATAAGGAACCATTGGAATTTCTTGAGTTGGGGTATGTGTGTGTGTGTGTGTGTGTGTGTGACGGTCATATCTGTGCTTTATTGCTATGTTGGCTGATATTATTGGAGTAGAAAAGGTGCCCTAAAAATTGTCTGCTTACCCAACTCTGGCCAGATTACCACGGCAGGCAAGGAATCTCACTCTGTAGTTAAACCGCAAAAAAATGTACAGAATATACAAAAACATCTGCAAAGACAGTTCCACTCACCATCAGCACATGGAACGTGTACACACTTATAGACAACAACAAATCCAGTACACCTGACAGATCAACAGTTCTTGTTGCAAGAGACCAACAAACTCTTCAATTTGAAAAGGCTATAAGCCAAGACCAAAGTGGAGGGAGTGTTGGTGCATGATTTTCTGTTTGCAGATGATTGTGTATCAATGCAGCCTCTAAAGCTGAGATGCAATGAAGTTGGGATAAATTTTCTGCTGCCTGTGCTAATTTTGGCCTAACAGTTAACACCAAGGAAACACAGGTGCTCCGTCAGCCACCACCACACCTTCTATACATGGAACCATTGGTTACAACAATTGGAGAAGTTTTGAATTGATAATGTTTAATATAAAATTTTAGAATAATCTCTTTGTTCTCTCTGAAGCAAACTCAGAGGGTGCCTCTTCCTATGTCAACAAAGCCAGCCAAGGCTGACTCTACATTCCTTAAGAGACCTTTAACCTAAGACACTATCTTGAATAATGGGACATTTTCCATATCTTAATATTTGTAGACATATACTATGTTACGGCATGTTAATGGTAAAGAAAATATAGACATCTTAGGTCGTAATTTCTACTGAACTTTGTTTACCCTTTCCTATGTCAGTTATCTGTTTAGGGCAGGAAGCCTGCCACTCACTAGTGGTGGGATTTCCTTATCACCGAGACATATGTTTATCCAGCCTGGAATCCCAAGGCCTGACCAACATTGCTTTGTTAATTGTCCTGTCTTACTGAATTTACAATTTGCTCAATTAGGAGAGTTCCTTTCTCACGGCAAAATGTATGTAAGCCAGAAGATTTCTGCACTGGGTAGCCAGAACATTTCTGGCTCCATAATGCATTATGTAACTGTTTTCTTTATGGGGAATTGATCAATTAATTAATTAAATCATAAAATGTATGCATTAGCCTGTTGCCTTTCTTTCAAAGTTTCAAGGTCAACAGAATGCTGTGGATAAGTTCTCTTACCTTGGTAGTGTATATTCCAGGGACGTACACATTGAGAATGAGGTTGATGCACACATTGCGAGAGCTAGCTCAGTGTTTGGGAGGCTCCAAAGGAAAGTATGTGAGAGAAGAGGTATTAAACCGACTTTCAGACCGAAGGTCTACAGAGCTATTGTGCTGACCTCATTGTTGTATGCCTGTGAAACATGGACAGTCTACCAGTGCCATGCCAAGAAACTGAATCACTTCCATTGAAAGTGTCTTAGGAAGATTTTGAAGATCATCTGGCAGGATAAGGTACCAGACACTAAGGCCCTTCCTCAATCTAAACTGCCAAGCATTTAAACTTTGCTTCAGAAAGCACAACTCTGATGGGCTGGCTAAGTTATTCGAATGCCAAACATATGCTTGCCAAAAAGACTATTTTATAGAGAACTCACACAAGGCAAGTGATCACATGGTGGTCAGAAAAGGCAATACAAGGACACTCTCAAGAACTTTGGAATTGATTGTGTGACATGGGAAACAGTGGCACAGGACTACAGAAAGTGCTGTGCTCTATGAGCAAAACAGAATTGAAACAGCTCAAAGCAAATGTAGGATGCGCAAATTTGGAGTATCCACCCCAAATGTTCTCAAGGCCTATCTGTGTCCAATCTGTGGCAGAGCATTCCGAGCTCATATTGGTCTAATCAGCCATAGTCACACACATTGAAACTTGACTTTATCATGGTGATGTCATTTTGATCCTCTTGGAGAACAAAGGACAACAACCAACCATCCTAGTTGATATTGTTTGTCTTTCATTCTCCAAGAGGACCAATGACATCAGGAGGGTGATGTCTTGACTTGCAAGTGAATAGGATTTAAGTGAGGCAGAGCTGTGCAAAATCTTCAGCCCCACTCTCTCCTCCAGAATTATTGGAGTCCAGTAGCAAGATGACTGGTGATTGGCCCCCTTTGCTTTAGGAAAATCTCTTTGGCAGCTGAATGGAAGACAGATTGTAGTGGAGAGAGCTGTGAAGTAGGGAGACCAGGGAGGCTACAGCAATAATCCAAGTGTTAGATGTAAAAGCCTGCACCATGTGGTAGCTTTTAAGTAAAGAGAAGTAGATGTATGCAAACAGTATTGTCAAGATAGAAATAACAAGATTTGTCCACAGATTGGATATGTGTAGTGGGTATGAGAGAAGAGTTGAGGATAACACAGAGGTTTCAAGCCTGATTAGTTGGAAGGATGATGGAGCCCTCAAAAAAAAAAAAAATAGGGAAGTTTGGAAGATAGGAAGGTTTGAAGGAAAAAGTGTTCTGTTTTAGTCATGTTGAGTTTGAGAGGCCTACAGGACCTCCAATTCAAGATATCCAGAAGGTAATTGATGATGTGAGCCTGAAAAGACTTCAGAGCTGGATAGATTGATCTGGGAATCACTGGACTACACAATGTTGCTGTGAAGATCAAATAATATAATGTATGTAAAACATTTTGTGCAACAGAGGGGTGGGGAACCTGTGGCCTCGAGACCACACATGGCCTTCTAGGCCCTTGGATGCGACCTTGTGACTGAGTCCAAGTTTTACAGAACAAATCCTTTTATTAAGGGAATTTGTTCTTCAAAGTTTGGATTCAGTCAAAGGGTCACACTTGAGGTCTCAGAGGGACACATGTAGCCTTGAGGCTGAAGGTTCCTCACCCCTATGATACCGATGTCTATTAACATTGTTAAGCTACACTGGTGAAAAACCTTCAATATTTTTCTATGGCTTGTTTGCCTTGTCCAGAGTTCCAGTGTCCTTCACCCATATCATCCCCTGCTCTGGAAAACCTAGGGAAAAACCAGTGGAATTCCTTTTCACTGAAGTATCGGTGACTGATAAAGCCTTAGTATAAGGTTCCTCCCAGGGAAACACTTCAGAGAAGAGATTTTGCCCACTGGGGTAAGTCTTCCAAAGGAAAGATTCTAGCTCAATCTTACCCATTCCCAAATCACACCATATAAGCCATGCTTTCCAGTGAGGGCAGCCATGGCCACACTCACTTAAAGAACAATGATCTTTTTATAAAGCCCTTTGCCTCTCACATGTGACCTAAGTGAGACTTTACCTCTACCCTCTTGAAAGGAAGCATCTGTCCCTTATGAAAAGCTTATGCAGAGGAAGACCTGGGGATGGGTGAGCCTCACTTGTTTGTACTTCATGTATCTGGGCTGGGGGTGGGGTGGAGGGGGAAGGGGTTGAAGGGTGGGTGAAGAACTTCCCTTTGGGTCCAGTGGTCTAGAAGGAAGGGGAATCTGCTCTGTAGGCTGGTGGGGGAGAGCTTTCTTTTCCCCATGTAATTATCAATTGGAGATAAGAGCCAGGGACTTTCCTTTCCCAAAGAAGGCCACACTGCTACAGTCTACCTAGCTCTCAACCAGCCAGTCAACTTTGAGATTCACAATGGATAGTATAGTTAAAAGGGAATTAGAATTAGAATGTACTTTAAAGACCACTTTGTTCAACACTCTTATTTTACAAAGAAATGGGGGACCATGTGGGAGAAAGGATTTGCCCAAGATTACAATTAATTCAGTATACTTAAGACCACATTTTAGGAGGAACACTGATAAGCTAGAAAGTATACAGAGACAGAAGTACAAAAATATTTAAAATACCTCTTTTCATGGTGGTAAATAACTAGAAACTAAGGAGGTACTCATTAATTGGAGAATGGCTAAACAAATTTTGGTATATTAACATAATAGAATACGGATGTATTGTAAGAAATGATAAAAAGGAAAAGTTTCAGAAAAATCTGGGAAGATTTATATGAACTGATACAGAATAAGGTAAACAAGACCAGGAGAAAAATTTATAAAATAACAACCACTCTAAATAAAGTTAAATAACTTTTAAAGTCTTCAAAATTCCAGTCAAGGCAACCTAGATTCCAAAAACCTGATGGTGAAGTATGCTTCCCACCTCCTGACAAAAAAAGTGACAGTTACAAGAAGTAGAATGAAACATACATTTGTGGACACAATGCAGGAATTTGTTTGGTTTGGCTATGCATATTTGTTACAACGGTTTTGTTTTGGTTTGTTTTCTATTGGAAGTGGAGTGAGAGGGAGAGAAAATAAATGCTTTTTAAATTAAAAGAAACTGGGGGAAATAGGTGTCCAGAGAAAGACAACAAGGATTTTCAAAAGCCTTGAGATCATGCTATAATAAAGGCTGTTTGAAAGACCTGTGGATGTTTAGCCTATAAAAGGTAGACAAAAGCAGTTGGGATATTTCACTGACTATGGGGAAGAGGCATTTGGTTTGTACTTGGCCCCAGAGAGTAGAAGGGAGAAAAGAAAATAAGGGAAAGAAGTGACAAAGAGGCAGATTTCATCTTGATGAAAGGGAAAGCTTCCTAAGAATTACAATTATCTTACACTGGAATTTGTTGCCTTGGGAAGAAGTATGTTTCCCCTCCCTTAAGGTCTTTGGGCACAGGCTAGATGATACGATACTGGTATAGTTTTGGAGATGTTATGGGGGGTGTCTGTGTGTGTGTGTGTGTGTGTGTCTGTGTGTGTGTCTGTGTGATTGCTTTGGTATGAGCTCAAGGTCCCTTCCAACTCCAAGATTTTCTGGTTCTGTGACCCAGGCCACTGCCAATACTATACTGAGGAAGGAGTCAATCAACTGAGACCCCTCTCTAGAAACACAGTTCTGATCGGAACACACTAAGCTAGCATTTTATCAGGGGCCCAAGGAGCAAAGAGAGGCAGATGACAATGTCAAGATACAGACAAAATGGGCCAGGTACAACTTAATAGGATTAGGCTGTTTCAGTTGTGGAGATGTGGTCTCCTCTTCCAGTAGGAGACTTGTGGGGTAGAGGGTATTAAAAGTGCTTCTCACCTTGGTCTTTCTGCAGGGGGTCCAGCTCTGTGGGCTCAGGCCTTGGTGGCTGCCCTGCCTCTCGGTGCCTCTGAAAGAAACCAAATGTTAGAACCACATCAATAAAAAACACAAATGATGGTAGCTAAAGGAGAGTTAGAGACTGGAATCCAGGTTCTGCAGATGGTAGCTAACTCTTACAGGGAAGAAAGGGCAAGGAAAGTCTTAGAACAGGGAGAATCCTCCTCTTGGCTCTTTCCACAACCACTACTGTCTAGCATCCCTCAGTGGGTGTTTTCACTGTCCTGATCAGCTGGTCTGAGTTCTTCAGCTAATTGTCTTTTCCTTAGATTCCTGTCTGTCTCTCCTCCACCCCCATCTTCACTGAAACCTGCCAAGCCTCTCAATCTACCCTGTTTCCTAATCTAGCCTAACCTTCAGGGGCATTTACCTTCAGGAGCTGTTCTGATCTCTCTAAGAGTTACACTCCATACCCATACCACCCAATGGTGTGAACTGCAACCCATTCATACCTTCTCATTCTCTATGACTTGTCTACATCCTCCTCTAAATCCTCCTCCATGATGGGGGGAGAGGAGTATACTCCTTTAGGTCTTTCTGCTTTAAGTGAATACAAATAAAGTGCTCTCTTTGAATGTATGAACTATCTCTTTTTTCTCCTAATTTCATTTGGAGGAGCAAGGCCACAAAGTCAGTAAAACCGGAGTACAAATCTGGTCTCAGACAGTCAGAAGCTGTGTGACTCTAGGTAAGTCACTTAACTGCTATTTGCTTCACTTTCCTCAACTGTAAAATGGGCATAAAATAGCACCTCCCTCACAGGGTTGTTGTGCAGATCAAATGAGATAATAATTATATTTTAAAAAATCATCCCCTGGCAAACAGTAGGTGCTATATAAGGGCTATGCCCTTTCCCCTCCTTCACTTAAACTCCCCTTTCTTCAGATCTAAGCCCTCATAGAGCCTGGGACACTGTCCTGTTCATCCAGCTTCTACATCTTTAACTACTCTCTGATTTGGAAACCTCTTTGGTGACTAAGGCTGAAGGGAGGGGCTGAGGGGTGAGGGGGAAGGATACCCTGCTGAGGCTTGGACTGGATTGCATTTGGGAAATGATGCAATATTTTCAATGATCTCATGCTGTTCTTTTTGATACAACTACTCTTCTAGTAATGCTATTGGACAGCAATTCCTCAAATCTCTCTAAAGAAGCAATATTTAAAGGGCTGGAGAGACAAATGGTAGGTGGATATGGGGTGAAACATATTCTGAACAATGAATTGTATGCATGAGCAATACAGAAAGAGATTATCAGAGAGAAGTGTGCAAAAAAGGAGGTGGGCTAATCCCACAGGGATAGTAAGGCATAACACAGAGACAAATGCATTTGTAGCCACATAATGTCAAAAGACCTAGAGGAACATTGTACTCCTGTACATTGTGTATAATACCTCATACTTTTAGTACTTAAGGGAAGACAAGTTTCACAGGTACCTGTGTCTGAAGGTATGAATGGGAAGCAATTTGTCTCCCTGAAGAAAGTTTTCATATCAATGAGATTAGAGATCTATCAAACTGCTGGTTTAAGTGTCTTTATCCTTGCTGTTCAGCAATAATGGGAGCTTTTAAAACAAGGGTCTGAACACACAGCTGGCCACACAAACAGGCTCAGTATTTAACTGGTGATTTGTGTAAGCCACAACCCTACCCTCTGAGAACTCACACTCTATCTGGAGACATTGAAGACACTGCCCTACAGGCTAGAAGATCTAAGCACCAGAAGGTCCCTGGGCTCCCTGCCTTCAAGAAGCACCCCCACTGAAAACAGAAGGTCGCCTGGAGGAGTTTTCCTATTCCAGAACAGGGAGTAGTTGGCAAATGCACTAATGAAGTCATTGGGTAGTCATTGGGTGATCCTGTGGTATGGAAGTACTAAATTTCCAAAGGAGGCCACACTATACTTCACCCTTTCCCTAAGACCTTCAGGGAATCAGAAGAGAAGGCAGGGAGATGATCATTGAGGACTATCATGGAGATATTGACCTGAGGTACTATAGAGATTAATAGAAGGAAGATCTAACAGGTAGAGTTGTCTCAAAACAGAAATGGATCATCTCAAGGTTGGTTAAATTTCTCATCAATGGAGGTCTTCAATAGAGCTGGGTGAGCAACTGTCAAGGTTGACAGAGAATGTGCTCAGGTACAAGCTGCATGGTGTGTGCTGGAGAAAGAGCCTATTTGAAGTCAGGAAGCATTGGCTTCAGATCCTACCTGTGAGACCTATGAGTTCTAAATCTATGATTCTGGTATCTCTTTGAGGTCCTTCGAACTATGGTAATCTATGCTCAGAAGAGCTTTGATCTCCTATTGTATCAGAAATTGAAATGGGGTAAAAAATGGGATGAGCTAATCTTACTATAAATTGAGATTCCTCCACTTTCTGCTAAGCTTGATTGGAAGCAGAAGGCCAGCATGTGTCTGTGGTCTTGAGGGCTCGGCCCCAAGACCCACACCAGTGGTAGCTTCCTTGGTAGTGTCTTTGTCCTCTACAGACCGATCCTTGACAAAATGAGGTATAGGATCTGAAAGCTGCCACACACCAAGTTGATTCACCAAGAGGCAGGGAGGGGCAGGAAGGACGTAGAGGCGGGAGGCCCAGGGGGCCTCTTGGGGAAGAGGGGGAGGGGCAGGACGGAAACCCAAAGCAGCAGAGAGATTACTGTGTGCACAACCAGATTAGAGAAACTCAAAGGGAAAATCATTGTTGCCTGATACTAAAAAGGTCTGTTTCCCAATCTGTAAAATGTATAGTTGAATTCCTCTGATTCAAAGATCTAAGAATTTTATTGCCACCAATGCCATTATATAGATACATCTGCTGGAGTATGCCTTGGAGACCAGGAGGGGAATGATTAATTTACATCCTGAACTCCTCACAAGGCTTCCTTAGCCCTCCTTTGGTAGAGAAACCTAAATAGCATGGGGACTAGCTATCCAACAGAACTTCGGTCTTCTCATTGCTGTTGTCCCAGTGGCTGGGTCTCCCAGAGGCAGTCCAAGGTGGTTTGGAAGAAGGTATCTTTCCATCAACAAAACCTCTCCCCACTTTGGGGATTCACTCCTGAAAGTTGTAAATGTCTCGGAATTGACTACATAGGGTCAATGCCTAATGACAGCGAACCATTCATAGGTCAGAGAATTATAGAAATCCAGTCATTCTAACTTCAGACATTAGTAAGGGCAGCTGGGTGGCAAAGAAGATAGAATGTCAGGCCTAGAGTCATGAAGACCTGAGTTCCAATCAGGTCTAAGACACCTACTAGCTGTGTGACCCAGGCAAGTCACTTAAACCTTGTTTGCCTCAGTTTCCTCATCTGTAAAATAAGCTGGAGAAGGAAATGGCAAACCTCTTCAGTATCTCTATCAAGAAAACCCCAAATGGGGTCATGAAGAGTAGGGTATAACTGAAACAACTGAACAACAGCACACATTAGAAGCAGGCCTATGTGCTAGAAAGAGCCCTGGATTTGGAGTCAGAGGACTTGGGTTCAAATCCAAGTCCTGCTGTGGATTAGCTCTGTGATCTTGAACAAATCTTTTCCCCATTTCTAGCCTTCAGTTTCCCCACTTGTAAAATGAAAGGGCTGGATAAGATAACTAACATTTGAAGTCCTAAATTCCTCACTTTCATTGGATTTAGACCTGGAAAAAAAAAGATATCGTCTAGTCCAACTGTCTCATTTGATGGAATAATTAAGGCCCAGAGAAGGAAAGTAATTTACCAAAGGTCAAATACTTCGTGAACTCTAGACCTGGGACAAGGCCAGGGCAATTCCTACCATATCATGCCACTACTTATCTATAGAATGAATTCCTGTACTGGGCAAGGGTGTAGACTAGATAACTAGACCCATCCCTTCCCTCTCTGGTATTCTAAAATTCTATGATTTCTCTTATCAATATTGTATTAATGGCTGTTTCCTACAAGCCAGTTTTATTAACAACAGAAGTATTGGCCTGGAAGGTGAGTGATCAATCTTTTCTAAGTGTGTCATAACTTAGTCAAATCTCATACTCAGCACCTGCTGAGTTGGGGAACCAACTGGTAGGTCCTGACTGCCTGGATGTAATGGGGTAAGGAGGAAGACTGGAGCACCCCAGTCTTCTGCCAGATGTAGACATTATGTGTCAATGGCAGGCCAGCTATCTTCAGCCCTCAGTCTGGCCTGTCTAGTCTCAGGCCTCAGGGAAAGATGATGACAAAGATGATAGGACAACTAGGTGTTGGAGCATTGGACTTGGAGACAGGAAGACCTAAATTCAAATTCTACTTCAGATACTTACTACTGTGTGACCTTGAATAAGTAATTTAACCTCTCTTAGCCTCAGTTTATTCATATATAAAATGGGGGTATTATTATCTCCTAACTCCTAGGCAGGAGTATGTGGATAAATGTTTTAACAACTGGCCATCCCCCCAAAAATGTATTCATGACCCACTTTTATAATTTAATCTGTATCACTAATACTCCAAAGTGTGGTTAGGAACCAGATTAAAATATTATTGGAAAATGCTTAACAAAATAGATAAAAATACAATAGAACATAGACAATGTTAATACTTGGTTTTCTAGGTGACTATGTTCTACAGCGATCCTTATGTACGGTTTAGTGGCTCCTGTTTCTGTTTGATATCATCCGTCTAGACAACTCACAAAACAATAAATCAAGCCTCACTTTGGTTGGCTCTCCCCAGCCAGCAGAAGCTGGTTCCAGCATGTCATTTCCCATTCCTAGAGTTGTTGCAACGACCAAATGAGATATGTTAAACATTACACAAATGTAATTATTATTCTTATTACTACGCTTTTCACCTATTCCAAACATAGGCTAGTCAGGACATTCCGTAATCTCAAAGTATAGGAGAGGGAAAGAAGGATTTGGAATACCATCAAGTCCTAGAATTCTGGTATGTTAGGACTGGAAGGTCATGAGGTTTGCTCCCCATTTCTAAGGATGACTCCCGTGCCACAGGAGTCAAATTCATAGTCTCCCCACAAGGGCTCTGGAAAACTCCCAAGTGTGGGTCAGAACAAGATTACCATATAACTGAGAAATGTTTAACAAAATAAATAAAAATACAGTGCAACACAGATAATGTTAATTTGTGGTTTTCTAAGTCTGTATGCTAACCTACAAGAAATCTATTTCTATTTGAGTTTGACACCATTAACCTCAACCTACACTGTGTAGAACTTTTTTACTTTTAAATATCATCATAATTAATACTAATATTGTTATAGATATTAGTATCAACCCTCCTCCAATTTCTTATCATTCTATAAGGGTATGACATTGAAACACAAGGTCTGGGAGGTCTTATCGCACTCAGAAAAAGTCTTTTATTATAGACTGGACAATGTACCTGCTGCATAGGTTGTCCAAGGATGAGTCTAGCTGAGGGCAGAACAATCCATCATCAGATAAATTCTTTTGATTCCCCACGAATTCTTACTGCCTGCTCAAGTGGCAAGTTGTGTTAGGGGAAGGAGTACCCACATTCATGTTATCATGGCCTCTTGAAATGTTATTACTTCTCATAACAATTTTGCCTCAACTTCTGATTCCATTGGTTTAGGGAATCCTCTGTTAGGTAGCCTGGGTATATCATTTAACTTTACAGGGCTGCCAAGGCCACAGAGATGCTAAATAACTTGGCCAAGGTCACCAAGCCAGTAACTGGCAAGAGGTGAGACTTGAACCCACATCTTTCTGACTCCCGGGCCAACTCTATCCCCTATCTCATGCTGCCTTATTCAACATTATGATTACCATTAAGTAATGACAGCAGTTCATATTTTCATCATGCTTTCCTGTTTACAACTCTATGTGGTTTCATTATCAGTTTTAGACCTTTAATCCCTCCTCCTGTAATTTCAACCAATTTCCTCTCATCCCATCCTCAGTCTTTCTGGGACAGGTTCTGGGGGAACAACAGGACCTACCAGGGCTCTGGGGCAGGGAGCTAGCCGTCCTCTGTTTGGGTAGGGGAAGGTGCCAAGGAGTATGGTCTCAGGAGCTCAGGCTGCCAGCCAAGGACTGGCACCTGGAGGAGGAACTTGCTCGACATCAGTGAGATGAGAGACAGCCTGAACTTTAAACAACAAAAAAGAAACCAGTCCATCCTGCCATGTAAGGGCATGGGCTGGGCACTAACAGTACAGTGTGGGCAGAGGAGAAACACCAGGATACTCATTTGGATCCAGGATGAGTGAGGGTTTCTGTGCCAAAAGACTTTGCAATCAGTGATTACCCATGCTGCCCAGATATCTTCTTGGGCAAGAGGGCCTGGTCAGTTCCCTGTCTGAGGGGGTGGGGAGGGAAGGGACACACCTTCTCCATATCTGCCTGGCCATTCCCCAGGGCAGAATTCTGGTCTTAGGGCTCTGGCCATGCCTGTCCTTTCTTACTCCTCTTTCTCCCTCAGCAGAATAATCTGACTAATACACATCCCTTCTCTCCTCAAATACCTTCAATGGCTCTCCAATTTCTACTGGATAACACACAAACTCCTTAGCTTGAATTTAGGTAACCTAGTCCCATTCTACCTTTCTAGTCTTCTTTAAGTCAATTAACACTTACTAAGTATCTACTGTGGACAAAGCACCCCATTCCCTCTCATACTCTCGGTCCAGTTTGGTTGGAACCTCTCACTATCCCTCAAATGTATTCTCCCTCCCTTTTTCTGGCATTGATGCTTTCCCCCTCATTATCCCTATGCCTTTACTGCCCCATTCCCCTCATTTTTGTTGACTGACATCTCTCAAGGCCTACTTCAAATATTACTTCCTCCAGGAAGTCTTTCCTAATCAGTAGCAATGTCTCTCTCATCTGATCTCATAGCATTCATTTTAGGCACTGACCACACTATCCTTTGTATTTAAAAAGCATTTGTGCCAGCATCCTATTTCCCCCATAGCTTTTAGATTATGAGCTCATTAGAGCACCATGAGGTGGTGCTTCATTTCTTTCTTTCTTTCTTTTTTTTTTTTTTTTGCAGTGGCTAGAATACTGGTGTCAAAGTCAGGAAGATCAGGGGTCAAATGCTGCCTCAGACTTTTATTTGTGACTCACTTAAAGGCTCTGTACCTCAAGAAGCTATTTAAGACTTAAGTACTAAATCACAGAGTTGGAGAGAGAGAATTCCTCTACCAGGAAGATCACAGATCCTTCTCATATTCTTCATTAGTACCCTGTGCACAGGCTACACACTTATTAAATGCTCATTGAATGAATGGGTATCTTTCTAAATGTGGTCTCTTTTGGGGGTTGGGGGTTCACTCTTCCCGTAGAACCAAGGAGTAGCTGTTACTACCTCTGACTCCCTCTTGGAGGCTTGGTCTGAGAGAGCACCTCTCTATTCCCAAAATCTCACTTCTGCAGACAGAGGACCTATCTTCTTGCCAGGTGTGAGCCCTGAAACATGAGAGAAAAGGACCACCAACACAGAAGGATATGCTATACACTGCTACACAGTAAAGTTGGGCTCGATTATCTGAGCAGCCGAAGGAACACAGCAGGGAGAATTATCCACCCCATTTGAGGCAAAAGAAATTTACCTGAACTTTCAATATTTTATAAATGAGGAAACTGAGGCACAAAGTAGGGGGACAGTGACTTGTTTAAGGTCATGCAATTAACAAGTATTTATAAAATGAGGATATTGGACTAAATGACTCTAAGATTCCTTCTAGCTTTGATATTTAGCTCAATGGTCTCTGTATGAAGGTTCCTTCCCGGTCTGACATTCTCTATTTGTAAAATGAGGGGGTCAGACAAGATGACCTTGCATCTAAGGTCCCTTGCAGCTCAGATAGTCTATGTTCGAAGGGCCCTTTGAGTGCTAATATTCCATGACTTTCTGCTCTAGAGGGGCAGGTGGCTCCATACCAAAGTAACTTGAGAGTTCCAGTACCTCTTTCCCCCACCCCCACCCTTGAACCAAGAGCTCACCAAGTCCAGGGAAAGGAAGCGCTCCCTCTTAGAGATCAATCCCGAGTAAGCCCCAGATTTCAAAGACTTGAAGGAGGAAGTAAAGCGGGGGACTCGACCATGGGGTTCTGCCTAGATCATCTCAGATTCCCTACTCCTCTGGGATTTAGTCTCCTACCCCCTGCAGGGCTCCATCTTACCAAATGTGCCCTGTACAGTACTAATCTCAATAACCGTCCCACACACTCTGCCCCGAGCCTGGGGCTCTGCTAGTGTCTCCTGGGGTGGGCTGGGCTCGGCTGGACTAAGCTGTGCTAGGATAGCTCCATCCTAGGGCCGGGCTGGTGCAAGGCGAGCCCACGCACAGAGAGCAGCCTCCTCCTACACCGGCTGATTCCATGTTAATCTTACCAACATAAACCGGTGTCTAGTGGCCAGGGGCCAGCGGAAGAGCAGCTGGGCTTGGGGTTCAGAACAGACAGAGTTTCCCCCACCCCACCCCGGCACCCCAGCGGACCTGAACCCATCAATCCCTCCTGGCAAAGCCCAAAGTCAAAGGCAGCACTTCTGAGGACCAAACTTCAGTGCTGTTTTCTTTACCTTGTTGGGGGATTTGCAGCAGTTTAATTTGCTGCCTCTGCCGCCCATCCTCCTCCTGGGACGATCCACCGGGAAAAGTCTCCAAACTTCAGGCAATAGGGGTAGGGGAGGAGGAGATCAGATTCTCCTAGCGGGACTCCTAGGCTGCCTCTAAGACCCCGAAACTGAACCAGAGAGCAGCCGACTTGAACTTACTCACTGGAAGTGGGTGCCGTAAATGTTGAAAGAGAAGGGCCTCACGAAAGTGAGTGGTGGCTGGTGCCTGAGGCAGGTGAACAGAAATGCTGTGAGGTTCCCTAAGAATCCCCAGCTGAGAGCTAGGCAGGACAGGACTCCCAGGAGGAATAGGCATGGCCATTGGGATTCCTGAGTTTTCAGGGCATCAGATCCAGGTTCTTGGGTTCCCAGTTAAGGGTTTTTTCATTCTCCTTCACTGTTTTTCTTAATTGAGTCATTTATAGTTTGCAAAAAGATGGCAGGGGTGCCAGCCCCTGGTATTTGTATCCCTAGGGGGTGTCCCTAATTTAGTTGACTGTGTTCTGGTAAACGGTAAAACAACTTTATGATACTTTAAACAATTGTTACACACCCAGTGAAGTTTTCTTTTTGAAAAATTATTTAATCTTTCTATTCTATTATATTCCTTATTATATATTGTGATACACAGTAGAATTTATTTCCTTTCACATTGAATAAAGGAAGGAAGGAAATAAGTATTTATTAGGTACCTCCTATATGCCAATATTTATAAATATTAATCTTCACAATAACCCTGGGAGGTTAGGTATATTAACATTATCCCCATTTTACAGTTGAGGAAGCAGAGGCTAGAAAATGTCTGGGACTGGATTTGAACTCAAATCTTCCTGACTTCAGACTCAGTATTCAGTCCACTACACCATCTAGCCAACACTTAGAAAGCATGGGAAACCAAAAGGTATGAAAATTAAAAAAGGTTGGCAATCCTTTGTATATGCTATAATAGAAAGGGCCCTGGATCATAAAGCAGTACAGTATATCTGGCATTCTAACGCTTAGAGATTGTATGATTTTGGTCAAGGCACTTGATCCTTACTTGCTTCATCTAGAAGATGTCTCAGAGGTTTGCTTTGTTTGCTTGTTTTGCATCAATATTTTTTTGGTGCTGCTCTATGACTGGGAATTATGGAATACTGTGATTTCAGATGCCCCAAGAGCTTGTGAACATCTGCAGGCTACAGAGTGTTAGCCATCATGAGAAGCATTTGAGATGCAGTATTGTAGATATTGTGTCAGGAAAGGGAGGTGGGTCAGTCACATAGGGAGGAGAGATAACAAAAGTGGCCTGAAATTTAGTTGGTAGCCATACAATATTAAAAGAACCATAGGAGGGCCCCTAACGTGATGGATGGATGGATGGATGCTCTGTGAAGTATTTATAGAAAGATATAGAGAAGAATCACCCAGAGGGAGAGGGAGAAGAAGGCTGATGTCATAAATCCTTTGGAGTACTGAAAAATGGGGGGAAAGATACTAAATATGAGAATCAAATGAGATGTTTGTGAAAGTGCTATAAAACTATAAAGTACAATATATCCCATCAACTAATATCAACATCAATAGTAAAACTATTCTCTGTATAGCATAACACAGTGTGATGTGACGTGACGTGACGTGACATGACATGACTTGATCCATGGGACAATGCTAAGAAGGAGACAAAGCACTGAGCCTCATTGCAATCTGTCATATGTGGGTGTTTAGGATCCCCCAGAATCTGGATGTGCAGAACCAGTGTTCATTACTAACTCAGTGGAAAATGGTAGCTAATTCAGTGGATAATTTATTGGTGGGTGGAATGAGAGAGGCAATCTATTCTTGGCTTCTCCATGTCTCAGGAAGATTTTCATTCAGTTGCTTTTAGCCTCCCTGGGAAACAAGATCCAACTTCCTGATTTTCTTTTCCCCAGTGGTATGTGCTGGTTAAGTGCTTTGAGATCTTGCACAAATCGATGCTATAAATTATCTTACAGAGCTAAGCTTTGGAACTCCTGACCTGGAGTCACACGAACTGATTGGTGAGAACTCATTATATCTAGTCCTCCAGTTACCCCCCCTCCCAACAGTCATCTTCCTTCTATAAAGGCATGTACTGCCTGGCAAATGGTTGAAATATTGACATATTATAATAATAACCATGTGATAATACTTATATTATAAAATGATAATCATAAAATAATCATAAAAATTGCATATCCATATGAATTGGTATATGATCTGGTACTTAGTTATGTGATCTCATGGCAACCAGAGATCAAATGAAGGAGAGATCAGGCTGATCTAGTGGTTCCTACAGGAGGTGTTACAGTTAATAGATATCATCTTCTTCATCATCATCATCATCATCATCATCCTCACATTTATATAGTGCTTCAAGGCTTGCGCAGTTATTTACACATTATTTTACTTGATCCTCACAACAACCCTAGGAGGTAGTCAGTCAATACACATTTATCAAGCACGTGCCAGGCACTGCACTGAGTGCTGGGGATACGATGAAAGGTAAAAGATAGCTCCTGCTCTCTAGGAGTTCACAGGCTAATAATAAAGCTATTATTCCCATTTTGCAGATGGAGATAACTGAGGCATAAAGAGGTTAAATAACTTGCCTAGGATCACACAGCTAGTGAGGGTCTGAGGCAGGATTTGAACTTATCTTCCCAACTCCAAATCTAGCACTCTGTCCATTACTTAGCTACCCCTTAAATCACTAATTGTCAGGGATTTTCTAGAGGACCTTCCTGCTCAGACACAGTTTGGATTACATGAAAAACTTTTTGTAACTCTTAACATATTTTTTTTGATATCAGTGCTTGTGAAACATGGAATGTTTCAAAATTACACAAGGGATCACATTTTCAACTAGTGCTTTTGTCCTGATTTCAATTGAGCTGAAAAGTCAAACGTAATTGTCACATGTATCATTTTCATTCAAAATCCAAAAATTATGCTACAAATTTCTCTTTATGCAACATTACAACCAATAAGAATACAAAGTAACAAATATTTCCTACCATCAATTTCAACATATGTAATTAAAAGATTATCTTTAACTACATCTGCTGCTTTAGCCATTTGCAATGCAAAATAGGAAGATGTTTGTCTCTCAATTAAGCAAAAAGGTCTATACATACACAAAGAGTGTTGGTAGTGGTGGTTGCCTGGTGGTGTAGTCAACTGTGGGTAATGACCCCACAAGGGGTCACAACTACCGTTTAAGAAGCGCTAAGGGGTTGAGAGTGGAAAAAGTTTAGGAAGCCCTGGTAGTGGACAGAACACTGGATCTGGAGTCAGGGAGACATGAGTTCAAATCCTATCTCAGATAACTTAGCTCTGTGACCCTGAGCAAGTTACTTATTCTCTCATTGCCCCAGTTACCTCATCTATAAAGTAATGGTAACAACAATGATTATTTGAAAACAAGAGATAAACAACATGTACTTACCTCATGGATTGTTGTAAAAATCAAATAAGATGATATATTTAAAGCATATTATAAAGATACAAATGCTAGTTATATATTAATAACTTATGTATGACTATTGAAGTTATTATATTCTCTCTACGGTATTTGTGAGTGGAAATACTCTAGGCCTCAGTTTCCTCAAATACAAGAAGAAGAGATTGGACTAGATAACTTCCAAGGTGCTTTCCAATTCTAAATTTATCATCCTATGATCCAAGTATAATTACCATAACTTGAAATCATTTGCATGTGATTCAACATGAATTATTTTAATCACTTCAATAGCTGCATATAGAACTAATGTTTTTTCTTTCAAATAAGGCTTTTTACATTTAGTAATTTTCTAAGCAAGTTTGATGATGGTCAGCATTTTAAGGTTTGAAAAGCTTCTTACATATTTTATCTCATGTGATCTTTAAAAGAAGGTTGCAGACAATTCCTTTAACATCTCAAATGGAAAGCATCTGACTTTTTCTCTGAATAATTTTTGTCCTGCCAACATTTTTCTTTTTCATAATGAACCTAATAATTGCTACCAAACACAAATATTAACAATATCCAAAGAATAGCAAAGAGAAGTTTGCATATGAACCCAGGAATGTCTGTTACATGTTTGTTTGTTATACAGTTGCATCTGATTCTTTGTGACCCTGTTTGGGGTTTTCTTGGCAATGGTTTGCCATTTCCTTCTCCAGTTCATTTTAAAGATGAGGAAACTGAGAAAAACAGGTTTAAGTGATTCGCCCAGGGTCACACAGCTAGTAAGTGTCTGAGGCTGGATTTGAACTCAGGGTAAGACAGTCTTCCTGACTTCAACCCTTGCACTCTAGCCACTGCACCATCTAGCTACCCCAACTTTTGCCTATTAAAGTGAACAAGGTAGTTAACAAAATTCTTCTGTTTTCTTCATATTTTTTGTTTTATTTGTGCTCTTTTCTATCTTTTTTTTTTCCATTTCTATCACTTTCCACTAATCTCAACACTTCCCTCTTCCCCAGTAGAAGCAAGCTTTCTCTTGCAACTTCTCTTTCTCTACAGTCACAGAACAGAAATTAACACATTGTTTATTTTTTTCAGTGTATGTCATGTCATTATCTAAAAGTTGAAGGGTCAAAGGACATAAATGGTCAATATTTTTTGGTACACAAAAGAAGCAATTTTTGTTATATATTTTGGATATGTAAATAACCATATTTGTTGAAGACTGTCAGTGTCATGATCATATTAATGCATTTATTTTAAAAAGAAAAAGTATATTTCATTCTATACGTCTAATTAGTCACCTTTCTGCTAGGAGGTAGGAGACAGGCTTCATAATTATCAGCTTTCTGAAATCATAATTCATCACTGCATCCATTGATTAGAATTCTGAATTTTAAAAAATGTTTCCTCTATATTACTGTAGTAATTTTAAAAAAATTGATCTGATTCTACTCATTTCACTCTGAATCAGTTCTTCCAAAGTCTTCCAAAGTATCTGTGAATTTCTTATTCCTTATAGTTCAATAATGTTCCATTACATTGATATACCACATTTTGTTCAGTCATTCCCAATTGATGGGTGCTAATATGTTTTCCAATTCTTTGTTGCAACAAAAAGTAAGGACACAAATATATATGTGAATATATATATATATACACATATTATATATATATGCATGTATATATGTACATATATATATGTATGTGTATATACATGTGTGTATGCTCCTGAATTATTTTACTCTTTGACTTTTGGGGGATATAATTAGGCCTGTTAGTAGTATTCGTGGACGTGTTGTTTAGTTGTGTCCAACTCTTTGTGCCCCTATGGATCCTACTGGGTAGGGTCAGGGAAGCCTTTAGAGAGTTATTGTTTAGTCATTTCTGCCATGTCTAAATCTTCATGACTTTATTTGGGATTTTTTGGGCAAAGATACTAGAGTGGTTTGCCATGTTCTTCTCCAGCTCATTTTACAGATGAAGGAACTGAGGCAAACAGGGTTAAGTGACTTGCCCAGGGTCATACAGTCTGAGGCCAGATTTGACCTCTTAGGAAGCTGAGTCTTCCTGATTCCAAGTCCTGTATTGGACCACCTAACTGCTCCATTTGCTTGTTAATTTAGGACTATTATACTTATTATATATTTAGGGCAGTTTCCTAAATACCTATTTTTCACAAAGATAGTTGCTGCAAGATTCCTCCCCCCCCCCATAATGTCTTCTCTTCTATTTTAACTTTATCGTTTTTAAAATAATTCTTTTCTTTAAAAGTATCTCTTTAGTATCTCTTTCCTCAGTCCCTCCTTGGGAACCATCTTTTAATAATTTTTTTAAAGAGGAAGGGGGCGTGAAATTAAGAAAAACTAACACATTAAAAAAGTTTGGTATTATTTGCAGGATCTATTCTCCATGGTACCCCATATCTGAAAAGAAGCAGAGAAGTATCTTCTCATATCTATTTTTTGGGGCCAAGCTTGGTCATAATAATTTTACAAAATTCTTTTTAAAGATGATTGTCATACTGTTATTTTGATTCTTTGTTTCCATTGGCATATCCAGTGTGTAATAATGGGGTTTTTTTGGTCCTGCTTAGTTCCCTTTGCATCAGTTCCTTAAAATCTAGCATATTTCTCTGTAATCATCATAGTCAACATTTCTTATAGCACAATAGTATTCTATTTTATTCAAGTAAGAAGTAAATCCTTCTCCAAACAGTGGATGTTTTTGCTACAAAGTGCTGTTATAAATATTTTGACATATATGAGGTCTTTCTTTGTCAATGACCTCCTTGGGATATATGCATAGCACTCTTGGACTCTTTAAATTGTCCCCAAATTCATAGGCACAACAGTGAATTAACTGTGGAACTGGGAATCAACAAAATCATTTTGGAAAGCAATTTAGAATTATGCAAATAAAGTGACTAACCCAGGGATTCTACTGTTAGGTAGCACTTTTATTGTAGCAAAGATTTGGAAACAAAGTAGATACTCATCACTTGGGGAAATTACTAATAAATTGTGGTATGTAGATGTAATAGAATATCACTGAAAGAAATGAAAAATATGACGAATACAGAGAAGCATGTTTCCATGCTTTTTACTTACATGAATTAATACTGTGAAATATATTTAATACTTAGCAATGCTGAGAAAGAACGAAAAATATACTACAGAGAGGGAGAGAGAGAGAGAGAGAGGGAGAGAGAGAGAGAGAGAGAGAGAGAGAGAGAGAGAGAGAGAGAGAGAGAGAGAGAGAGAGAGAGAGAACAATAACGCAAATGGGAAGAAAACAAGCAAAAAATAAATGCTGCAAAATTACCCAGAAGCAGGGTCCTAAAGAAGGGATATGAGAAGATACCCCACTCAACTCCTTTGTAGAGGTAGGTGATCCATATGTGGAACACTGCCAATATTTTTAAATTTTTTCAATGGATTGATCAGTTTTGCCAATTTTTTTTCTTTAAAAATATTGTTATATGGGATAGCCCTCTAGCAGGGGGAGAGATAACTGAGAAAAATTTTGGCAATACAAAAATAATGTCAACAAACATATATATTAATAAAAATTGTTCCTGAGAAATGACGACTTCAGACCAATGCCTTCCTGGAACCTCTTATTCATTTCAACCACTTTTCCCTCCCCACCCTTCCCCTCATTCTTCCCCCTCTCCTCTTCTCCCTCCCTTCCCCTTCCCCTTTTCATTTCTTGCTTTGAGAACTGTGTCAAATTCACACTACCATTGCCTCTCAAAAAGTCCTGTTAATTTAACTGCCCTATAGCTCTATTCCCCATCATCTTTGTAACTTCCTAGACCTTAATTCCCTGCCCCGTCCCATGTGTGTTTTCCCCCATTAAAAGGTGAGTTCCTTGAGAGCAAGGATTGTTTTGTTTTTGTATTTGTGTTCTCATCATAAATGTTTTTCACTCATCCATTCATTTATTCACTCATTCCTTCTTCCCTGGGTCTCTACTCCAGTTCTGAGAAGGTTTGGATTTTCATATCCGAGAGATTGGAGGGAGGGAAGGAGAACAGTGGCAGAAGCAAAAGTGAGCATGGATGATGGCAAGCTAAATGTTTTAAGTTAAGGAATTGTGAATGTTAAGTGGTCTTAAGAGAAAACAAGGAAAGTCAGTATCCTGGGTTCAGGAGTCCCACTAATAATTAACTCATTGAATGACCTTGGGCAAGTTGCTTCTCTTCTCTGGGCTTCAGTTTTCCCATCTGTAACAGGAGGAAGATGGACTAGGTTGTGTCTAAAGGTTACCCAAATGGCATTTCTAGCGATTCTTCTGGTTCTGAGTCCTATGAGCTCCTTCAGTGGACCTGGTCACACTCAGTCCCATTTGATATGTATGGCAGTTTAATTCACACAAGTCAGTAGAAAGTCTGGTCTCCAGCCTTGGTCTGACCCATCAACTGGTGTAATACGATAACTACAATGACTTCGGTCTCTGAGTTGATAGGGCAGGAGCGGGGAGCAGCTTCCTTTGCTCTCTGACTCAGAGACAGCCCGGAGCAGGCAGTGTTGTGGTTACCAATGCCTAGGGTTATAATACGTTTGTTTTTTAAATTCAGCCTTACTACCTTTTAAACCGGGGCCCTGGATTGGCTCCAGTGACTGCCGGAGACTATTTCCCTCACCCCACCCCATCCCTTTTCTTAAAGGGGCAGAGAACAAGTGTAGACTTGTATTCTCTGTGTGCAGGGAAGAGCGTGTATCTTTCAAGCTGTACTTTTGAGAAGGAATTGTGGTGTTCAGTGCTCCCTACCTGGTCTCTTGACGTCTCTTCACGTTTCCACACACCTCCCACTGGCCTCTAGTTGCCAGGACCTTCCCCATCCAAACTCCCCAAATTATTGCAGAAGTATGAATAGCTGAATTAATATTTTAGTCATATGGGGTTTTTTTAGGTCCCCTTGGTTTTCACCCAAGAGATGACTTTAAGAAAGGACATTTTTGAATCAGTTTCACTCCTCTCCATTCCAAATTGTATCATTTATCTAGTCCCCTGCTAGCCTTAAACTTTAATCTTAAACACTGGAGCTAGATATCTTAGTTTAAATCCCAATTCTACAGATTTTGGAGAAATCACTACACCTCTCTGGGCCTCAGTTTCCTCCACTGTAAAATATGAGGATTGGACTAAATTTACAACTTAATCTTTTTTTGTATTAGCTACACTTTGGGCAATCTGGTAAAAACCTGTGGATCCTTTCTTAGAACAATGTTTTTAAAAATGCATAAAATAAAATGCATAGGATTATAAAGCAAACCAATTATATTTAAATATAGTTATATGTTTATTTAATATTTTATTTTCCCCAATTACATGTATAAACAATTTTTAATATTAGAAACATAGTTTCAAATAATCTTGAAACAATTTTTTAAAGAACTCACAGACCTTGCACCAAGACTCTTTGGGTTAAAATATTCAAAGGTTTATTCCAGCTCTAGATTTTATGATATTTGCTTCAATCAGTATAATATAGTAGAGAGAATTCTTGACAGGGGCTCAAAAGACTTGGGCTCTAGCCCAGCTGTCACTGTCCTGTTGTACAATGTTGTCCAGTTTACTTCTCACTGGGTAGCTAGGGCCAGTGCTTCAAAAAGCGGAAAGGTGCTTAACACAACAGTTCACAGTTATGACTTCCAATAGGTTCTCCTTGCTTTTAAGCAGCCTGAATTAACAGGATTCACTCTGACCAGAGGTGCTGTGAAAATGGGGTATCTCCCAAATGGCACCATTACCGACTCTTTTTTTTTTCCCCAGCCCTAACCTGAAGGGGCAGCAAAATTCTCAAAGTATGGAGTTGTAATATAATTGGCCACCTGTAAGGAGTTTATGTGCTATAGCAGTTATAGTGGGGAGGGAGCAAAACTTGGGAGTTCCCTATAGGGTAGGGAACTCTTGGCATGCAAACTCCCTCCTGCAGATTGAAATTACTTGTCGCTAAGAATTGTGGACTCGTAGACTTAATTAGAGTTGGAAGAGATTTATAGTCTTAGGGAGCTGCATAAGGTTCTGAGAAGTCGTTACTTATTCATGGTCATATAGCTACTATATATCAAAGGCAAGACTTGAACCCAAGTCTTGACTCTACTTCACCATCATGATCATAGCCACAGATTTAGACCTGAAAGCTGAAAGGGATCTTAGAGATCCAGATTCCTTATTGTATAGATGATAATAATAACAACAATAATAGCTATTATAGTTTTACAATAGCTTCTATGTAGCTATCTTATGTAGTTTTATAATGATAGCTCTGTATAGTGCTTACTATGTGCCAGGTACTGTATTAAGTACTTTACAAATATTATCTCATTTGATCCTCATAATAATCTTGGGACATAGTTGCTATTATCATCCCCACTTTACAGGTAAGAAAACTAAGGCAAATAGAGGTTAAATGACTTGGGTAAGGTCACACAGCTAGCAAGCATCTGAAGTCAAATATGAACTCAGGTCTTCCTGATTTCAGGTCAAGGCTCTGTCCACTACCCCTATTACGTAGAAAAAGGAAACTAAACCTGAGATATGAAGTGGTTTGCCTAAGATTACATAGGTAATAAAGGCAGAACTGCAATTTAAAGCCAACTTCTCTGGCCTCAAACTCATTGCCAGGTGGCAAAGTGGAAAACACACTTCACTGTGTTAGATTTCCAGCTCTACCAGTGACTTACTAGTTGTATGATATTGGGCAATTCTCTCTCTCTCTCTCTCTCTCTCTCTCTCTCTTGCTCTCATCTATAAATTGGAAATAATATTTTAATATATATTCATCGATAATTGTGTAGATATATGCATAGATATTAGTACTGAGGCAACTGCCCTGTAAAGTGTTCAGTAAATATATTAATAATAACAAAAAGCATTCCATGTTCAATATTCTAAGGCTTTTTTCAACTCTGACATTTCATGTTCTAAGGTTTCATCACATCTCTTCCATGATCTATTCCCCTAAACTGACTGTTCCTAAACACGCCTATCTTGACTGAACTAACCCAATCACATTACAACTTGGAGGTTTTGGAAATTCAACACCACAAATTCTGCAATTCAAGACAAATCACCCATCCAACAAGGACAAAAGTATCCTCAGGCCCTCCATGAGCTTTGAGTTCTTTTGGGTAAAGGACTTTGGCTGTCTCCAGGCCCAAGACAGAAGATCTCTGGTCAACTTTGAAGGCTGAGCTTCTATTTTTCAGAGGTAGAGCTCTGCTACTTGCTGGTCTGTCATTCTGCATTCATAATCAGATGACCTTAGGTGGAATCCCAACTCTGCTACTTACTACTTCTATGATCTTAGTCAAGTCACTTTATTTCTGAGGGAGTGTGACTACATAATCTTTCGGTTCTCTTTTAGATAGGGGTATGCTGAAGCCAGCTCTATTGGCATCTGACTATTGAATTTTCAGTTTGAGTGCTTATACATTGGAAATCAGCAAACTACAGATCAAACTTTGGCTTTTGGTTTTCTTAATTGCCTAGACTTAAGAAAGTGATGGAGAATATGTTAGGAATGAAGATTAAACTTAAAAATGGATCCTACATTGCCCACCTTACCCCAAACCCTCAAGTCAGATGTTAAAATGTTACCAGTGTATTTCTGCTTCTAGCTCTGAATTAGTGCCCAGGAGTGAGATCAGCAAGGATCTCTACCCTCCCCCTTCTTTAAGAACGCATAAAAAATGAGTCATGCTTACGGTTACTAATCACTTTATCCTTATTATCCCAGTCACAACATCTTTGTGAGGTATTGTACATATGTACTCATAATACAAGGATTATTATCTTCATTTTATAGATGAGGAAAATGAGGTACAGAGAAAAGTGACTTGGTCAAGGTCACAAAACATGTAAGTCAGAGGCTCGGACACTTGTCCCTCTTAGCCCTCTTCCCTAGAGAACCTGTTGTAGTAGAAAGAGACTGGAACCGAGAGTCACAAGACTTGGGATACACTCCAGCCTCTGTCAGACTCGTGTTATTTTGGCTAAGTCATCTTACTTCTCAGAGTTTTGTTTCCTCACTTTTGAAAGGGGTGATACTTATCTCTACCTTATGTACCTACCTTGCTGAGTTATTGTTTCAGATTGAATTATATAAGGGTGTTATGAAACTGCAAAAAAGGACTGAGGTTATCTTTAATATCTTCACAAATCTAAAACAGAGCAATATTGATCTAATGGTCCCGGGGGAAGAGAGAAAGAAAGTAGCTCCAAGAAAAGAGAGAAGACTCTCTGAATTTGGCAGTCTTCTCTTTCTGGGTCTGTTACTGTAGGTGACTGGTCCCTTGAGCCCTCAAGAAGATGGGGAAGTACATAAGGGAGCCGCAAGCCCTGGAAAGGGGCAATCTGTGTGCCCCGATCCCCTTCCCAGCCAGCTGCCTGCCCCCTTTCTCTAGCTCACAAGTTCTTCTGATGACTAAATAAGGATGGAGTGGCACATTCCTACTCAGGCAGCTAAAAATAAACTCCTGTCCCTGAAGTGTGAGCCACACTGAGGCTCAACAACCTAACTGACCCCTCAGGACCTCCCTCCCCTTCAGGAGAATAGGCATTTAGCCAGTTCCTCTCAGCCTTAGCCCCTCTACCCTGTCCAAGCTGAAAGAACTCCTTTCTCTGGGGAATGAGAGCAGGCATCTGGTTGTTCTTTGATCTACCCAGGGCAACCCTCCCTCCCTTCAGATCTGGAGTCTGACTATCGCTAACACAGAATCACAGAATGTTAGAGCTGAAAGTGGTTTTTAATGTAGAACACAAAGTGTCAGAGCCTTCAAAATATAGAAAACATGCACTGAGAGATAGAGGGTGCCTAACATAGGTCAATAAATATATTATTTGCCTGGAGTTTTGTGAATCTAATACAGTGGGCTTTAAAAATGGTGGGGGAGAAAGAAAACTCCACCCCCCTCATATACATGCCAAACAGATACTATAGGGAGTAGAACACACAACATAGAAACAATGCAAAGAAGCGGTCTTTAATTTACAGAAGACAATACCCAGGAAAAGAGGCAATGATGAAAACCAAGGTCTTCAACGTCCAATGCACAAATACACAAATTATGGACAATAAACAAGATGATCTAGAGATCCTGGCAAACCAGACAAATTGGACTTCATATGTATCATTGAGATTTGGGGGCAATGGAAGGGAAATAGGAGAATAAACATTTCTATAGAGCCTATGATCTACCATACATTGTGCTAAGTACTTTTATCTCATTTGCTTCTCACAACAATCCTGTGATGTAGGTGCTATTATTCTCTCCATTTTACAACCGAGGGAAGTGAGGCAAACAGAGGTATTAAGTGACATGCCCAGGGTCCAACAGCTAGTGTCTGAAGTCATATTTGAACTCAGATCTTCCTTACTCCAGGCCCAATGCTCTGTCCATTTTAATAATTAGCTTCCTCTAATAGGGCAATGGGGTTCATGCCTAGAATAAATATGACTTTGGGAGTATATCTTTTATTTCAAGAGGAACAGAATAAATTAAAGGAGTGAGAAAATCCAGGAATTGGGAAAAGCAAGAGTGGGGACCAACGGATGGAGATACTGAAGTTGTATCATGGGAATAAACCACACTCAACCTGTAACAAAGAAGGAAATAGATTACAAACCTGAGATGGCTTAATAGTAGTAGTATTGGTAGATTCCATTTTCAATGGTTCTTTGCTGTTGTTGAGTTATTTCAACTCTTTGTGACCCCATTTTGGGCTTTCTTGGAGTGGTTTACCACTTCCTTCTCTAGCTCATTTTACAGATGAGGAACTGAGGCAAAGAGGTTTATATGACTTACAGAGCTTTTAAATGTCAGAGGCTGGATTTGAAGTCAGGTCCTCCTGACTCCAGGACTGGTGCTCTATCCTTTGTGCCACTTAGCTGTAGTTCTATCTGTGTCAAAAGCAGTGAAGCTGATAAATCTTTGACATGCCTTAATGGTATTCCATTCTCCCATTCTCCAAAACATAAAAGGAACAAGAAGGGTGACGCTATTCTAGATCTGATTATAACCAGTAGGAACTGGTTGCTAAAGTAGAAAAGATGAGAACCTTAGAAGGAAGTGATCATTTTGCATACTACATTTTACAAAGGACATTGACAAGCAAGAACACCATCATTATCATAGCGAGCATTTACGTAGCACTTTCAGGTTTGCAAAATTCTTTACAAATATTAATCAGCTTGATTCTCACAACCTAAGAAAACAGGTTCTATTATCTCTATTTTGGGGTAACTAGGTGGTGTGGGCCTGAGCTCAAATCTAGCCTCTGACACTTACTAGCTGTCTGACCCTAAGTAAGTCACTTAACCCTTTTTGTCTCAATTTCCTCATCTGAAAAATGAGCTGGAGAGAGAAATGGCAAACCACTTCAGCATATTTGCCAAGAAAACCCCAAATGGGGTCATGAAGGATCAGATATAACTGAACAACAATAAATCCTCATTTTGCAAATGAGGCAACTGAGGCAGGTAGAGGTTAAAGGACTTACTCAGGGCCACAGTTCGAAAGTGTTTCAAGCTGGATCAGGACTCAAGTTTTGTGATTCCAGATCCAGCACTCTAACCACTGGACCACTGAATTGCCTTCAAGGACATCTCTATAGGATAGCAACCAAAATAGTAAGAGGACTGGAAACTAAATCACAAATGGAGTACTTGAAGGAACTAAGAATATTTAGCCTGGAGAAATGAAAAGCTATGGGTCTGGGGGCTGACAAAATATCAGACTTCATATATTAAAGAGCTTTCATGTGTAAGAGGGATTACAATTGCTTTTGTTTATAGGCAGAAATGGGATCAAAGTGTATAAATTGTAGGAGGGCAGGTTAAAGTTTGAGGGACAGAAAGAATTCCTGACAATTGTTGCTGCAGTTATTCAGTCATGTCCAGCTCTTTGTGAATCGGTGGACCATACTTGTCCATGGAGTTTTGTTGGCAAAGATTCTGGAGTGGTTTGCCATTTCCTTCTCCTGACAATTAGAACTATTAAATATGGAATAACCTACCTTGGGAAGTAATTCATTCTCTTTCATTAGAGGTTTTCATGCAAAGGATGTCTGACCACCAACTAGAATGCTGTGGTGGGGATTTATGCTCTATTTCTTTTAGATTCTGTCATTCTGGATCATGACTCTGACACTTATAGTGTGTGATCTCTGGACCAGTCATTTAATTGCTTTGACTGTTCTCCCTCTTGGTTCCCTTTTTAAATGTCTGCCTGCTATGCCACAGTGTCCTTTGGTGGACCCTTCATCCATGTTATGTCCAATGCATGTGTTCTTCACTGATCTGTCCTGGGCTCTCTTTTCTCTACATACATTTTCACTCCTTGATTTCATCAATTTGAAGTAATTCAATTATCTTCTCCATTCAAGTGACTTCCAAATCTATAGCCAACCCTAGTCTCCATTGTGAGCATCAATAACTGCCTAACTTTGAACTGGATGTCCTGTAGGCATGTAAAACACAAGTCTAAAACAGAATTCACTATCTTTTCCTCAAAGCTACCCTCTTCCAAACTTCCAAATTTTCCTTTCCAGACTCCTTGGTGTCATTATTGACTCCTCCCTCTTATTCACTCACACATCCCATCAGTTGCCAAGTCTTATTATTTTTTTTCCTCCACAACATCTCTAGCATGTCCCCTTCTCTCCATTCACACAGCTAACACCTTCATTCTTCTGTCTCCTCTTGTCTAGAATATTGCACTAGCCTCCTAATGGACTTCTGTACCTCAGACATCTCCCCCCTCCAATCCATTTGATACACAACTACCAAAATGATTTTTCTAAAGCACAGTTCTGGTCATGTTACAACCTTTCTGTTGTTGTTCAGTCATTTTAATCATGTTCAACTCTTCTTGACCCTCTTTGGAGTTTTCTTGACAAAGATACTGAAGTTGTTTGCTTTCTTAAGTTCATTTTACAGATGAGAAAACTGAGGCAAACAGGGTAAAGTGACTTGCCCAGGGTCACATAGCTAGTAAAGTATCTGAGGTCACATTTGAACTCAGGTCTTCCTTACTCCAGGTCTGGTGCTCTCCTGGTCTACATTGGCACCTTCTCTCTTGCCCCCCAAATTCTATATTGTCAACAGTTATTTTATATGAATTTTATCATTCTATCTCTCTTTGATGGTCTTTGTTGGTAAGATATAGAAATGCTGATGGTTTTACATGAGATGATTTTATATCCTGTGACTGCTAACTTTCAGTTATTTTAACTAGCTTTTTAATTGATTCTCTGGGATTTTCCAAGTATACCATTACCATCACATCATCTGCAAAGAGTGATAGCTTTATTTCCTCATTGCTTATTTTAATTCTTTCAATTTCTTTTTCTTCTTTTTTTTTGTTATAGCTGGCATTTTTAGTAAAATATTGAATGATAGTGGTGGTAATGTTCTAATTGTTCCTTATTTCCTTTAGAAGTAACCATAAACTCTTCAGTTTGGTACTGAAAATTCTTTATAATTATGCCCCATCCCATCTTTCCAATCTTTTTTACACATCAGTCCCCTTTGCATGCTCCAGACATACCGGTCTGCTTACTGCTCATCATATACAGAACCCCAGATCCCACTTCTTTGCCTTTGCACTGACTCTCCCCCAGCCTAGAATACTCTCTGTACTCACCTCCACCTTTTAGTTTCTTGACTTCTCAAGACTCTGCAAGACACACCTTCTTCAGGAGGCTTTTCTTAGCTGCTGATGTCTCCTTTTCTAAGATGTTCCATCTCTGTGGGTATCTTCTAGGTACCTATTTAGATAAACCTTGTGTAAACTTCTTAATGATAGCGAAGGGGTACAGTCTCTAGAAACCTCCTTTTTGCCTGAGACTGTAATTCCCTCCACTGGCCTTTCATTAATGCTATACCCAATTCTCCATTACCCTTAACCTAGCCCAGGCCTTCATGGTCTGTTACTTCCAGATTGGGCCCCCCACCCCCATCCCTCCCACTCCCCCCACTACTTCCTACGTTGATCCTATCTAAACCCCATTCTCTTGGTTCTGGTAGATGACCTCCCATCATATGGCCAGTGATGGCCACTACCATCAAGATCCTCCTTAAACCCTTCATCCAGTCACCCCAGACTACTTGGCCAGCACTAGATATCTCCCACAGTCTTTCTGTATATAAGATCCAGCTTATTTCCATGGAAGTGCTCAAAATTCAATGCAGCCCACTGGCATTAGCTGTACAAATGCTTAAATTCCTTAAGAGTCTGGCTAATATGGCGGATTTTTAGTAAACTTTGTTTTTCTTTGACTGAAAGAAGGTTTGAATCTAATTCATTCCGGCAGGATCCTTGTATAGCTATTTTGGGGTCCTAGCACCTCTAAACCTCAACAGTAGGAGCTGTTTCTGTCTTCTCTTTGCCTCCCCAGAATTTATCACAACATCTGTGTGTGTGTGTCTGTGTGTGTGTGTGTGTGTGTGTGTGTGTGTGTGTGTGTCCTGCTGCGTCTACAATGAATATGATGAGCATCTGTACCATGGCAACCAGCTAGACTGCTTTCTGTTTGTTCACCTGGGAGCCAGGCTTGTTCACTTCTCAAACAATGTGAGTCATAGCCTTGTAGCTCAGGAAGCTGTGAGGTATGTGGGCTCAGTGGAATCATTTTGGTGGCAGTTCTTCACCTTTCCCTGCTTTCTGATGCTTCACTTAAAGAAGTAGGAAAGCCAGACTGAAGCGTAGGGCAGAGGACTTCAGGTGGACTCATCCTTGCTGCTGCTGCTGCTGCTTCTGACGTGAGCTGGGGCCCTCCCCATTAAATTTTTCTCGAGTTTTGTCTGGACTTCTCTCTTTTTTTTCCTGTACCTGCCATGAATTATACTTAAATGTGTATGTGTCATAGATTCCCTCCTAGACTATGCCTTCTGAAGGCAAGGATCACATCATTTTTCATCTTTTATTCCTCAGCATTGAGTACAATTCATTGCATATAGCAGGTACAGTGTTTGCAGAACTGAACATAAAATATCAGAGCTAGACAGTACCTCTGGATATAAATCATTGAAAAATAGAGCTGGAAAGGCTGTTGTAGAGTGTATAATCCAGTCTTCTTTTTCCTAGTGAGAAACTGACACTCAGAAAAGGGAATTAATTTGCTCAAGGCAGGTCATACATTAAATATGTCAAAGATGAGATTAGAATGCACTCTGACTGCTTCCAGTCCTGGACCTTTTCACCTCCCCCAACCATATGATTTATCCAGAGACTTCTGTAGGAATCTGTATTAGCCAATATACTATATTGCTTCACACTTTTTCCCCCTAGGGCTTCCCTGTACCTCCTTCCTTCCCCCCTCCCCAACCATATGATTTTGTAGGATGGTAGCTTCTTATCCTCAAGGAACTGAAATCTGAAAAAAAAGCCTTTGTTAATGGAGCTTGAACCCTCAATGAGGTGAGTCTACTAGGGTGGTAGTGACCACAGAGTGACCAGAAGGTTTGGAAGACAGCAAGAATGAAGGGAGCCTGGTTTTTGGTGGAGTCAAGGGCACTAACCCAAAGGGAGGCCTAGGTTTCCTAATCAGGCCAATGAGTTGATGCCTTTCAAATCCACAAGCACCTATATTTCACGACAGGCAAAAAGACAAAAACATTCTCAGCCAAAGGTGGGGAACCTGCTCAGTCTTCAAGGATTTTACATTCTATAGCTGAGAACAGAGATGAAAAGGTGAAAAATTGTACCAGAAAATAAATACAAAGTAGACACAAAGTAATCTCTGGCCAAGAGGGCAACAGTAACTGGTAGGATCAGGGTAGGATTCCTGTAGAAGGCGCTAGAGGAGCTGAGCGTTGAAGAAAGCTAGGGATTCTAGAGGGCAGCTAGGTGGTGCAGTGGATAGAGTGCAGGGCCTCAGACACTTAAGGCTTTATGGCTCTGGGCAAGTCACTTAACTCTGTTTGCCTCAGTTTCTTCATTTGTAAAAGAGCTAGAGATGAAAATGGTAAAATACTAGTATCTTTGCCAAGAAAATGCCAAAAAGGGTCACGAAGAGTCAAACAACTGAAAAAACTACTGAACACCACGGATTCTAGGGGGCAGAAATAAAGGAGTACATTCTAGAAACAGGGTACACTCTGTTGTTGTTGGTGTGTTTGTTGTTTGTTTTTGAAGAGGACCAAGGGTACAATCTACCTGGATAGGAGAGGTGGATTTTTCGGTACGAGGTACAGCAAAAGTTTGGTTTGATTGGTACTAAACAGAAGGAGAAAGAGAGTAGCATGAAATAAACCTAGAAAGGTAGGCTAGAGCCAGGGAGGAGTAGA
Organism: Notamacropus eugenii; assembly: GCF_028372415.1. Lineage (NCBI taxonomy): Eukaryota > Metazoa > Chordata > Mammalia > Diprotodontia > Macropodidae > Notamacropus > Notamacropus eugenii. The sequence goes on from NC_092872.1 coordinate 379,580,461, forward strand.
CAAGCACAATTCTGACTGATTTTTTAAAAAATTGTATTGATAGATTTCCTGAGAGTCTAAATCTCTTTTGGAATGATTATCCTGCTGAGCTCAACAGATAAAAGTGGAATTTTGGAACCACCCTCTGTAAAAAACAAGGCTTGATGAGATTACCTCTATGGTCTCAGGACACTAAGCAAGTAACAGTCCACCTTCCAGAAAAGAATGGAGCACAAGATTTTGAGGAGAAGGAGAAAAGTAGTTTAAGTAAATTGCCTTCTTTCTCAGACTCAGGACAACCTGGTCCTTCCCCCCAAGAAGTCAAGCCAACAGGAAAATGTCCAGGAGATACATCAGAGCTTCAAATGTCTACTCCACCTCGCACCTCCCATGCTGTCATATAATTTTGGATAAGTTGTACAGCATAGGTCTTAGGACTAAAAGAGAATTTTACAATCTAATATATTCCCCTTTTCCCCCTCCCCACCTCATTTTGCAGATGAAGAATCCAAGACCCAGAGAAGTAGCAAATCCAGTGCTTTTTCCACTAAAACATACAACTTCCCTGGCCCTCAGTTTCTTCATGTGCCGAGTGAGAGTAATATCGACCCAAATGACTTCAGGGGACTTTTGTGAGTGTCAGTGAATTCTGTTTCAAGTGCTTTAAGGTCCTCCAAAGTACTTTGGTCACCACAACCCTGTAAGGTAATTTGTAATGTAAATATTGTTTCCACTTTTCAGCTGATGATCACAGATCTACAGGAATCTCAGGGGTCATCTAGACCAACCTCCTTCTTTTGCAGATGCAGGAACTAAGGTCCAGGGTATTTAATGACTTTCTCTGATTCACATAGCAAGTATGTAGAACTTGAACCTAAGTATTCTTGACTGTGAGGCCAGCTCTCTATTCACTACTCTCCAATTATTCCTGGAAACAAGCTCTAAGTTAAATAATTTGTCCAAGGTCATACTACTGGTGTCTGAGGTGGGCTTTGAGTCTCCTTGACTCCAAGATGAGTACTCCAGTCACTATCCTATGCTGCCTCTTAAAAGAGGCAACAGATGGGAAACTTCTTCGAAAATTGATGAAAACAATATATTTAGATGTAGAGAATATTCTTTTCCTTCTCTAAGCCTTAGTTTCAACCTGTTGCACTATTTGATTTCCAAAATCCTTTCTTTTCCAGTGCAAGCATTCTGTGAACATCCCTCAGATGCCTAATCTGTAGTTCCCACGTTTTCCAAATGTCAATTGTTGGGTTTCTTTTCCTAAGGGAGAGGTGTTTTGCTGCTGGGGATTGTTAGCTTTTCTCCCACTTAGTTTCCAGGAAATTATTCTGACAGCCTTAAGCGATGCTTGGTTGTTCTAAGTGGGATCCGATCCTGCTATGAATTCGTGAGCCAAGGTCACCCAACAAGGGACGTGAAGGTACATGCGACCCGGCTCAGCCATGACAGACTAGGTAACGGCTGGTAGGGAAAGAGAACAGATACATTGATCCAAGGCTGGTCAAAGCAGCCACAAGTACTCAGTTTTCATCATTCATTCACCCTTCTGTCCTTTCCAGTTCCGTTCTCATTTCCCACCCTTCAAAAAAAAATAAGAAAAAAAAAGCTCGTAGAATCTGAGAACGCCAGCTAGGATCCTTAGAACTGAGAATTTAAGGATATAGGAAAGTAACGTGATATAAGAGGAGGCTTGGGTACGAATCCCAGCATTGCCACTTACTAACCACGGGACAGTGACTGTAGTAAACAACCCGCAGGGACCTTCCCCCATAGGGCCGGCTATGAAGGTCAAAAAACATAACAGATGCAAATCGCTCCTTCCCTTTCCAAATCCCGAGGCCCTCCAGGGTCGGCTGGAGCCCCCAGGACAGAGGCTGGCGATTACCATCTCTCAGCCTCTCGGTCCTGCGCCAAGCACCCGAGCCCCAGCTGACCTCAGCTTCTGGACTCAGGGAGGGGGTGGAGCAGCCAGGACGGAAGCCCTGATGCCAGGAGCCCCACGCCACGGGAATGCTGCAATCTGGTGCAGGGAGGCGGGGCCGTGGGAGGGGCGTACCTTTGTCCCCCCGCCCCTCCAAACCTTAAAGGGGCATCCGCGAGGGCTGCTACCTACGTCTGCTGTCAGACACGATGAAGTCCCTTGCTCTAGGAGTGCTTTTGGTCGCATCTCTGCCGTGGCCTGCGCCCGCGCACAAGGCTTCGTTGCACCTGGGCAAGGTGAGTGGCCGAACGTGGGGCGCCCCTTCCTTACTTCACTCTCGCTCTTCGGGGCTATTGCCCTGTCCTCCCGGAGAATGGATTGTGGGGGAAGGGGTCTCTGGCTGTGGGGCATGTAGGGAGGGAACTGGGGCGGGCCCAGGATCCAATCAGCCCCAGTGCTGATTGAAGGACGGGCCAGGTAGAGGTAGGATTACCATCTCCAGCACCGTCACACACTCACCCAGGTTAAACCCTGGGCCGAAATATATATATCTTAGGGTCCTCCCTTACCAAAGATCATAGGGTTGAAAGGGACTTCAGAGTTGGTATTCTTTAACCCTCTTATTTAACTGGAGAGGAAAACGGGCTGTTGGCTTTGGTCAAATCACTTAAACTCTCGGAACATCCATTTCCTTCATTAGTGAAGCAGGAGTCTTGGAAGGGTGATCACCGAGACCCTGTCAGCTCTAAATCCTATGAAGTGCCGAGTCCCAGGGCCACACAGAAAAAGTGGCAGCATCAGGTCGAATTGACTGTTGGCTTCTATACCAGTAGTATACCTCTAAATTGAGCTGCACTAATTGGAGATGTTCACCGAGGCAGCTAGGGGTCTGACTATGTAACCTCTCAGTAGTTTGGCTTTGGGATTCCAGACTTTCCAGGGGCAACCAATGTGAGCCCTCCTTTTCTTTCTTGGGGGGCTCTGGAAAGCCCCAAGCATATGATGCATAAAGGGAAGGGGAGTAGGAAGGTGGTTTAGACAGTTCCCCATTCCTTGGTGGGGATGGTGTTCCTCCTTCAGGTCCATTCGTTCCTATTCAGCTAATCTATGCTTTTCATCGAGGCATACATGATGACTTGAGTGCTAACCATCGCATAATCGCGGTATTTTAATGAAGGTAACTGGCATTAGAGGTTTTTTTTGGGGGGGAGGTTAATCCCCCCACCTCTTTCCTGAACAATCCTCTGCTTCTGATCATAAAATAGAGAATCTTAGGCCATAGAATATTAAAACTGAGGAGTGTCAGATCATCTATTCCAAGTCCCCTCTCTTTAGAGAAGGGGAAACTGAAATAGAAGGGTAAATGACTTATCCAAGGAGATAGATACATAGCAGAAACCAGACTAGGGTCAACCTCTTCTGCCTCCTAGGTCAATTTTCTTTTTTCTGTACTGTACTGTGAACAGATGGGTTTTTCATTTTTGGTAAGAAAAACAAAATACTGCTCTTAAACACCTCATTTCACTATCAGAGTGTTTGGTAGTCATTGATATCTTTTAACTTTTTTTTGATTATTAAATATTTAAAAACCAGTGCACTCCTGTGTGTACTTTTTAGACTTTTCCAGGGCAAGGAGGCCTGTGTTCCTGAATGATACCCAGTACTCAGTTCCCTGAAGTTTTGCCCAATAACTAATCTTTGGTACCAGGTATCCTGAAGCTGTTAACTAACTGATGAGGGAGGGAGGTAGTGGGGGAGGGAATCATTCACCTTCCCTGTCATGAGTTCGTGGCTTTTCTTAGTCCTTATAGAAAGTGTGTTATAAGAAGAGCTCTGGACTTGGAGTCCAGAGATTCCTGGGTTCCAATCCCACCTTTGACACTTGCCGATTTGATTATGTAACCCTGGGTAAATTACAACTTTCTGAGCTTCAGCTTTTTCACCTGTAAAATGGGTATTAAAAAAAACTTGACAGTACCTTTCTCACAGTTACCATGAGGAACTATATCTTAAAGCACCACCAAAATTCCATGTAATATTCCACTTTTTGGGGGGAGGGGGAAGGAATTGGGGGTAATCGACTTGCCTGAGGTCATACACAGCTGGTAAGTGTGTGAGGTGGGATTTGGGCCAGTGCCCTATCTTGACTGCCATCCAGCTGCCCCTAACAGTCCATTCTCAAACAAGCAAGACAGTATGCTTAAGCCAAATGTGTCCAAACTGGGAAGGCAGCTTGGTGTAGTAGAAAAAGTGAATTTTATGTTGCCTTTGTTAGGGGGAAATCATGTAGTCTCTTCCTAGAGATCTGAGGGATAAGAGAGTTGCTATTCTCCAAATATGGCAGGCTTACTCAAGGCCTAGAGAAGTCCTATGACTTAAACTCAAATCACACAGTTGGAACTCTTTATAATAATAATAGATGATATTTACTTAACACTTTAAGGTTTCCAACATGTTTCCATTTGATTTGTACAATAACCTTGTGAGAGTGGTATTATAGATTATGTTGCCCATTTTATAAATGAGGAAAACTGAGTTCAGAGACAAAGATTTGAATCACTCCAAGTCCAACACACTTTCCACTATACTGTGCTGCCTCTGGACTGGTGAGATGCATTACTTATATATAAAGCTGTGTTCTAAGGTGTAGGGTAAACTGAACAGGACAGGAGCCTTTTGCTGCCTATAGAGATAGAGGCCCCAGGACCCCTGCAAAGGGCAAGAGTAACTTCCCCATATAATCATACTATATTTGCTTCCCTAGAAGAACTGTCAGCATCTCAGCACCAACTGACACTTTATCTTGTGATTCTGAGATCATCAAGTGTGTGTGTGTGTGTGTGTGTGTGTGTGTGCATATGTGTGTGTATGTGGATGTATATGAGGGGATGGAGGTGGGGGGCAGTAGGGAAGAAGACTTTAATTGAAGAGAGGCCTTGGGGGAGAGGCTATAGATGTAGTCTGACCCAACTTTGAGTAGGAACCCCCCTCAGCAACATCCTTGACAAGTGTTCATTATCCCTTCTAGAAAACCTTCCACAATGAGGAACTCATCCTGTTTTAAGACAACCCATTTCACTTTTGGGTAGCTCTTATTAACAAACTTGCTTATTTTGAGCCTAATTTTGGCTCTCTGCAGCCTTTGCCTTCTATAGTTCCTAGGTCTGTTCTCTAGGGCTAAGAAGAGATAAGAGTTTATAGGATCATGGAGATGGGGCAAAAAATGGACCTCAGAGGCCACCAACTAGAGACACTGCTTTTCCTATTGTATAAGCTAAGTGCTTTCCTTTTTATCATAACAATCTTTAAGATATTTTAAGGCCCACATAAGTTTTCTCACTTAGGCAGCTAGGTGTTACAGTAGCTGAACTGGAGTCAAGAAGATTCTAGTTCAAGTTCAACCACAGATAATTCCTGGCTTTATTGTTGTTACTCAGTTGTTTCGGTTAAGTCCGACTCCATTTGGGGTTTTCTTGGCAAAGATACTGGAGTAGTTTGCCATTTCCTTCTCCAACTCATTTTACAGATGAGGAAACTGAAGCAAACAGGGTTAAGTGACTTGCCCAAAGTCACATAACTGGTAAGTGTCTGAGGCCAGATTTGAACTCATGAAGAGGAGTATTTATTCACTGCACCACCTAGCTGTTCCTTCCTGACTATATCATCCTGGGCAAATCATTTAACTTCTATATGCCTCAGTTTCCTCAGCTGTAAAATGGGTATAAAAATAGTATCTTCCCTATAGTGTTGAGATTAAATGAGATATTTGTAAAGAGCTTAGCATAGTGCCTGCTATGTAGTAGACACTTGTTACTTAACCACCCCCCTGTTCTATTCTCACTACAAGTACCATTATTAAACATTAACTTTCCAATTAGCATCTGAGGGTGGATTTGAACTTGGGGAAGACTATTCTTCTTGTCTTTAATGCCTACAACTATCCACTGTAGCTGCCCCTGGTTCTTATTACAACCCATCTTTTCATGCTATCATGTGTGTCCTTGTTTTGCATCCCTAATTAAATTCTGGGAGTAGGACAGTTACAATTCCTGAACCATGATAAGATAGAGGGTTTATACTTAGTAATGTAGAAAACTATATTTGGCTAGTACAGTATTTTCTAACAATTAAAACCTTTATTGATACCTTGTTTTGTTTTGTGGCAGTCTGAATTAAGTGACTTGCCCCAGGTCACACAGCTAGTAAGTGTCTGAATTTAGTGTTTGAATTTAGGCCCTCCATGACTCTATCCGTTGCACCACCTAGCAGCTCCTGCCTTTATTGTTAAAGGCAGGGTCAGTAAATGCAAAGAGCTGTAAGACAAACCCTACCCTCAACCTGGTTAAGTTGATTTGTTTCTCTAGGGCCTCATTTTCCTTTTCTGTTGGAATTTCTAAGACTCTTTTCAAGTCTGACAATCTATACTATAATTAAGGCACATAACTATGGATGAAAAAATAATACTGTACTGTGAGTTTTTAAGCTTTAGGAGAGCCATTTTGAGTTTTGAGGAAAGAGATATGCAAACTGATCTGGTCCTTCATACCTTCTGCCCTAGGTGATAGGGCAACTTTTAAAGGGATTTTGAACCTTGACAAAAAGATTTTGCTTAGGGAAATAGTTAAGGGTGGTTCTCAATCTTTTAGCAAAGTAACTCTTGTTTATATTATTGCCTCTCCACCTACACTGACTCCATCCATCCTTCTTCAGAGATAAAGGATGTTGGGAGTTTAGTCTTTTTTTCTGGGAATATGGTGTGGTGGTCTAGGAGACAGCTGGAAAGGGGATGGAGGTGGGATTGGGCTTTGTAATTCAATAATGTTAAGCTAAACTGTATTTTTACATGCTAGACTTTATTCCAGGGGCTTTCCCATGGATTCTGGAAAGGGCTTTTTAGAGCAAAGCTATATTATTTCATGTTATTTACTAAAGAGACTAAAAAGGAGGCATTTAATAGGGGTCCACATAAGGCAATAACTTAATTTTGGAACAAGTGCTAAACTTGGGTACTAATAATGCTCACTGGTTCATTGGCAATATGGAAGACTTCTTGGGGGAGGGAGGAATTAAGCTCAACCTTGAAGAATAGATGGGCATTAGAGGGTATTAGAGGAACCATCTGATCAACTGTGGGAATAAAGCTGGTATGTTCAGGGAAGAAAGTCTTGTAGAGGGTATATATCTGAGAGGTAAGAAAATCTTGTATTTGACATGTGAGTGAAGGAAATGGAATGGATTGTTAAAAAAAGGCTTTGGATGCTAGATAAAGCTTGGTTTCAGAGGTGATTGGTTAGCTGAAAATGACTGGTTGGAGGTAGTAGGTAGGCAAAAAAATCTTTGAGAGTTTGTTAGATAATTTTCTTGTTTTCCTTCCCACTCAATGCTTTACCCTTATCTCAGGTCAGTGATTTTTCATGGGAAAACTGTGATGGTGGACAGGACCCAGTAGTGATCACCAGCATGCAGGTCGAACCAGTTCCTATCAGAATCCCCGGAACAATAACCGTTAGCATGGAGACCAAGACGAATGTACCCCTCACTTCTCCTGTGAAGGTAAGCCCTGGGAATGGGGTGGAGGCAAAAGGCTATCACTGGAGCTGAGGATGAGGGACACATGGCAAATAGACCCCTACAGGGAAGCCCTAGAGAATTTGAGAACTACAAGGGACCATAGCTAAAAGTCCAAATTTTACTAAATGTAATAATTATCGCCTCCTATACTTAGCTGTGTAATGTTCTCACATAATAAAATGCTAGAGACAAGTAGTGGGGCAAAGATTATTATCCCCATTTTATAGGACTAGAGAATGGAGTGGGGAGAGTGCTAGACTTGGTGTCTGGAAAACCTGAGTTTGAGTCCTAGATCTGACATTTATGTTATAGTGTCTGACTCCAGGCAAGTGACTTAACTGCTGTCTGGCTCAGTTTCTTTATCTCAAAATTGAGAACAGTAACATACCTACTTCCCATGGTTATTGTGAGAATAAAATGAGATATTTATAAAGCATTCTGCAAACTTTAATATAGAATATAAATGTTATTGTTTTTTTTTTCTTATTTTTAGAAGGAGATGGTGTGGTACAGTGCAGAATCCTGTAGTCAGAGGATCTGAGTTAGAATCCTGCCTCTGACACTTAATGTCTTGGTTGGTCAAGTCACTCTAAGTGGCATTTATTTTCCTTAAGCCATAATATTATCTCTTTCTGTGGTAGAGAGGAAAAATACAATACTTAAAGACAGAATTTGGTTTGAATCCTAAAATGGCTATGTGACCATGGGCAAGTGTTTGGTTTTGTTTTGTTTTTTAATATCTGTCTGCCTCTCAATTTTCTCATCTGCAAAATAGATCTGTTTACAGTAAGAAATTATGAAGGATTCAGAGTAAAGAGGGAACACTCGTATGAACTGATTGTTGTTCAGTTGTTTTCAGCTCCTTGATCTCATTATAGTTTTCTTGACAAAGATGCTGGAGTGGTTTGCTGTTTTCTTCTATAGCCCATTTTTCAGATGAGGAAATTGAGGCAAACAGGGTTTTAAATGACTTGCCCAGGGTCATACAGCTTTGATTTGAGGCCAGATTTGAACTCATGAACTCATGAAGATTAATCTGAAGGTGAATCTTGGCTTGGTACTCTATCTTCTGCTACACTGCTTAGCTGCCACATAAAAATACAGTCTCTCTAGAATTGCATTTTTTCAGATCTATAATAACCCTTGCACTAGCTCTTCCCCTTAAGACAGCATAAAATGCTATAGAAAGTTGAGTTCCTTCTTAATTTCTCTGTCTTCCATATGACAGGAATGTCCCCAATGGCTAAATCTTCCTCTGAATGGGATCACTAGGCCTCTACCTGCAGTGTCTATCCAGGACTCTGGATGTTAAGAGCCACTTACCTCAAGGCTTGGTATGAGCAAAGAGTCCAGGCAAGATTCTAGCCTGTCTGAGCACTGGTCTTGCCTGCCCCGACTCATTGATCCACTCCCCGGCAAGCATTTAACTTCATCTAAATTGTAGTCCTCAGACTTGAGGTCCCTGGTTTTCCCATCTCTAGTACTTTCTGAGTTACAAATTACAGTAAGGGGTGCATTTTATGATCATACATGCCTGTCAGATCTAGGCCTACCACAGGTCTAGGAAATCATTTTTTACTGAAGGGGCCTTGACACAGCTGGATGGTAGCAATGTCATCATCATCTTGGCATGTAATTCTCTATCGTCAAGTTATTTCCATCAGCTGAAAAATAATAGTAGCATTTTACTTCCTGCTTTAAGGCTTACAAAGCACATTCCTCAGATTCTGTGATGTAGGCAGCATAGGTATTATCATATTTTAACAGGTGAGAAAGACTAAGTAGTTTGCCCACAACCCTCATGTTGCTAGCAAGTGTCGGAGGTGAGGTTTGAACCAGGGTTTCCTGACTCCAGGTCATATACTCATCAAGTCTTTTATGGAGCACTTAGTGACAAAACTTGTTGTGGAAAGAGAGGAACATAAAAGAAGGCGATATTATCCCTTACCCTTAAGGTATTTATAGACTATTATAGTTAGCAGGGCTGGCATTGCAAAGTGTGCTAGCTAGCTGAAGTAAGAAGTTGAGGAAAGGCCTAGATTCCAGTTCTAGGCCTGTCTACCTCAGATATGTTTGGTCCTCTTGGTTCAGTTTCCTCATCTACAGAAAATAACAGTTTTAGATTAGATGGTCTCCCTTCTCACTTCTATTATCTGTCAATGATCAGCTAAGGTTCTCATACAGTAACTTGAATGAATGTGAGATTGTATGACTTATAATTCCATGTACTTCCTTAGGGAAAGGAGAAACCATTTTTTAAAAAACTACTAACCAGTTAAGCTTTTTAAAGATACATAATTTACTGATTCCTTTCTTTATATCAGTCATTTCCCATTATGTATATTCTCTTGTGACAAAAACAATTAAGCAGAAATACCTGATATAAAGATCCCATCAGACAGTTTGTATTCCCTTTTCTATTTAGATCCATCTCCTGACTCTGTTGCTTTTGAGGGAGTATTCTCATCTCTTTTGTGGGATCTTCATGCCTCTCATTTACAGCTTGACTTCCCTTTAATTATCTTTATTTTACATTTTGTTGTCATTATGCATCTTCTTGGCTCTGCTTAATGTAATCTGCATTAGTTCATAGACATCATTCAATATTTCTCTGAGTTTCTCATAAATAGTTTATAAATAGTATCCCATAGTTTTTTCCAGCTGTTTACCAACTGATGGGTACTCCCCCCACCGTTTGTTTTATCATTCTTTGCTAACTCAAAGAATGACACGAATATTTTAGTATATATTACACCTTTGTTTCTGTCTTTGACTTCTCTGGGGCGTATATGTCTAGTACAGGGTTTGCTAGGCCAAAGAGTACGTATAATTGATTACTTCTTGTATAATTACAAATTAATATCCAGAATACAGGACCCACTTTAAAGCCCCACCAACAATGTGTTGGTATGTCCATTTTCCCTGTTTTTCTTCTAAAATTTCCAGCTCTTACCATCTTTTCTAAAAGATGCACATGAGGAAGAATCTCCTATCTGTTTTGATTTGTTTCTCTTTATTAGTGATTTGGAGCATTCCAAAATTAGTAGGGTAGGTAGGCTACCCCTTAATAGTTGGTCACCATTCCCTTGAATTATTTGTTCCTGTCTTTTGTCCATTTATCTATTGAGGAATGATCCTTGGTGTTATACTCCATGTCAGTTCCCCACATGGAATACATTTTCAGTCTCAGAAGAGTTGCAGGTTTGGCTTTCAGTGATACATGGTATAGTAGAAATTGTGGCATTTGGGATCCGAAGACCTGACTGTGAGTCATAGGGATGCCACTTAGTAGTTGTATGCCCTCAGGCATAGAGATCTAGACTTGAAGTCAAGAAGATCCAAATTAAAATTCCACTTAGCTGTGTGACCATATGCAAGTACTCAGTTTCCTCACTTGTAAATGATGATAATAATAACCACAATTCTCACCTGACAGATTATGAAGCTTAAATCAGAGTGTATGAAGTACATTGTAAACCTAAATTAAATCATTATTAAGTCACAAATTCTGTAATCTTGTTTCCTCATCAATTTTTTCATAGGTGAGATAACCCTGGATTTATTATGAGGAAAAGGTAGAAGTTAGACCTAGAAGGAACCCTAATTCATTTACTTCCAACTTCCTTTTACAGACACAGAAGCTGAAGCCAAGAAAGGGAAAATACCTTACCCAAAGTCACATAGTTAAATACCAGAGCTGTGGTCCAAACCCAGAGAGGCCCTCTGATTTTCAAAATCTACACTGGCAGAGAAGCTTAAGGACCAGGGAACAAAACTGCTTTTTCATAGAATCGAGGACGTGATGCTTGTTTGAATGAGTTTGTGTTATTATGTAGAATCAGCTGTGGTATGGCTCTGGCCAGTTCTATTCATTGTAGATTTTTTCCAGAAGGCAGTGGTTTTTGATTGGGTCAATGGGGATAGGATTGGGGAGGATAGCTGAGTTCAGAAGGAAGCAAGGTAGTTAGGCAAATGTCAAAGGAAAGATAGTTGTTTATTCAAGAATTAAGACTCAAGTTAAGTGTGTTGTCTTTCCCTATTCCCCCAAATATTTTTGGAAGAGTCTGGACAGCATGTGGTTATCACAGTTAGGAACCTGTGCCATGGCTAGGAGGCCACCTGATTTAAAATTTTTTTTTAAGCAGTCGGGTCATGGTGGCCCTTCTGTCTTTTTGGACTCCAGATTAAATTAGGGGCCGCCTAGGGTTTTTGTAAAACACCAATGAAGCTTCAGTAGCCCAACAAAACAAGAATGGAGGGTATTGTATCTATGTTAGGAAGAACCCAGGAGAGAAGATGGTTTGGTTGGAGGGTAGGGAATGGATAACTGGGTATCTCACAAACTATGAGGTGTGGTGAGAAAGGGAACAAAGTGTACTCAAAGATAGAAAAGTAGCTCTGGGTTATTTATCCCTATGTTGGCATGTATATGCAAGGTCTAGAAAAACCCTTGGGACCAGTCATATGTTCATAAATTATTATTATAGATTAGGAACTGAAGCTGAGAATGGGGAAGAGACTTGTTCAGTGGCTGGTTAGTATTGAAAATAGAACTGGGACCCAACTCTTCTGAGTTCAGGTCCAATGCTGGCCATTATACTTTTGAGGATCTCTCATCATAAGGATATTTTCCTTACTTTGATCAAAGGAAATTACTATTTGTAAAGCATTTAGCATAGTGCCTGGCATATAGTAGGCACTTTGTGAATTCTGGCTGTTAATCTAGTTACTATAATTATAATTATTATAATTCATTTCCAAGTATGCCACTTGTCCTACTTCTATTAAATGGTGTCAAACAGATCAAATAGACACTTCTTTATGTTCATATATTTAAAGACAAGATGCGAATTCCCACCTGAGTTTGTTCTCCAGGCTAAATATCCTCAGTTCCTTCAAAGAGTTCTTTTCATGGCATGATTTCAAGTCTCCTCACCCTCCTCACCCTCCTTTGTACTCCGGTATGTTGATATGTCTTAAAATGTGGCAGCTGGAATTGGACACAATCTAAACAGGATCTGATCAGGATAGAGGGTGGTGACTGCATGTGTTTTCATAGCTCTTTGTCTAGACATCATGTTTTTAGGTATGGAATCTAAAATCAATTGATAGCTTTTTTGTACAACCCTGTTACACTGCTGACCTGTATTGCTGTTGGCTAAAATCCTTGTCATTTTGACACAAACTGCTTCCTAGCCATCTCTTAACCTATTCTACATTTACATAGTAGATTTAAAAAAAAGAAAATCTCAAGCATAGGATTTTATATTTATTCTTATTAATTTTTAACTCACTAGAGTCTGTTCTCAGACACTTAGTAACTGTTTGACTTTGGGCCAGCCACTTAACATCTGGGTGCCTTAGTTTCCTCAATTGTAAGATGGGGAAATTTAACAGCAACAAAAGTTGTTGTGATGATCCAATGAGATAATCTTTGTAAAGCACTTGGCACAATCTATATAAATGCTATCTCCTTCCTCCGAACCATTCTAGCTTTTGATTAAAAATGGAGCAAGGTCCTGTAGCATTGCATTAGTGACCCTTCCCTTTTTACTGGAAGGTATCTAAAGTTTCTATTACACTAAGATGCCAAATCCTTTTTGAAGAGAGGATCTGAGACTAAAATCAAAGAACCTAGGAGAGTAAGAGATTGGGGTGGCTAGAGAGTGCAGGGAAAAAATTCAGCTCTCAGGCCATACCAAGTGAATTAGGCACTTAAGAAGAAATTAATTTTTTCCTCATTGTTTTCTGATTTATTTTGGGGTCTTTATGCCGTTCAGAAGGTTATTTTTGCTGCAATATACAGAAAAACCCAATGAGTACACAGGAATAACTTCTGTGGTCAGTCATGGAGCCCAAAGATCACATGTTCATATTATTTCCACTAAAATTAGGAGTAAAAAGGAAAAATACTCAGTGCACATTTGTGTTTGCGCAATGTTTTCTGCTCAAATCACATTTGTATTAGTGGAAAAGAGACCTGCCCTCAAGAGACAAGAGAGTTGGTTCCTATTCCTAGATCCTGACACTAACTGTGACCTTGGGCAGGTCATTAAAACTTTGCTCCTCATGTTTCATCATCTGTAAACTGAAGACAAAAAATACTTGCCCTGCTGGTTGTGAAGACCAAGTAGATGGGTTCTGTCTACTTCTAGGACCCCCTGCTCCCCTCATGGATTGTATCTTTTTTCTTAAAGACAGCGGTAACTTTGGAGAAAGAAGTGACTCCTGGGTTCTGGTTGCTAATCCCCTGTATTAAAAATATGATCGGAAGCTGCACCTATAAAGATATATGTGAGACAATTGACACCTTCATTCCACCTGGACAGCCCTGCCCTGAGCCTCTCCATACCTATGGCCTGCCCTGTCACTGCCCTTTTAAGAAGGTAAGTTCTTGGGAAGGTCACTTTACACGGTTGGTATGAGGAGAAGGGAATGTTGGGTGGTCCTCAGGTCTGGCTCCTGCTAGGGAAACTTAAGGAGATTCCTCTAAGTTGCCCCTATCCTGGCTTGGGGAGGAGACATAGGTCCCAGTTGCAAAAAACGTTGCAGGAAAGGAGAATGGTGGGTGAGATCCTGAGCGTGGCAGCTACTGTGGGAAAAGCTTGAGAGAATTCTCCTATTTGGGGACTGTTGACCTCCTAAGGGCCAGTGAGTAGTTCTGAAAGCCAAAAGGGAAGCCTAGAAAAAGTAAAAATGATGTAGTGGCTAAGGGAAGTGACCACCATTGACATGAAACTTTCACGTGCCTCTGGTTGTGTGCACGTTAGCATTACAGAGAAATATTTCCTGTACCTGTCTGTCATCCTGGGGAGTTGGGAGGAGAGTTAACTGTGCTGGAGCTCTCAGAGGGGGAGGGCACTGCTAGAAAAATTCTTTCCCTGACTCTGGGTCTTCATTCATCTCTCCACAGGGTACCTACTCTCTGCCCAAGACGAACTTCCAGATACCTCCTCTGAAGCTGCCACATTCCCTTAGCAGTGGCAACTACCGTGCTCAGATCATTTTAAGCAATGATGAATCACGTCTGGGCTGTTTCAACATCAAGGTCTCTCTCACAGAGAAATGAGAGACCATGACCCATGCCTGGATAGAGCGCTGTGGACCTCTGCTTAGAATAAAGAGTCCAGCTCTAGCCACTTGAATTGGGCCCTCCCAGGACAGCTACCTCTCTGTTCTTTTGTCTTCCCACACAGTCCAGGCCTCTCCCTTTTCCCCAGGCCTAGGGTCTATGAACAGCTAAGCAAGAGCAGTTCCCAGGTCTCTTCTCCCAAGGGAAAACCCATTCAAAGGACTGGCCTACTTTTTTAGTGTTGAGAGCAAGCACCTTCTTGGTAGTATTTTTTCTCAGTTTAGCATAGGATCTTTTAAAGTAGTAAAGTAATGTTTTAAAGTAATTATAGCTAACATTTACATAGTTTGTGAAGACTTTTATATATATTTTCTCATTTTAATGATCTTCACACTCAAACTTCTCCCGATTTCCCCTGCCCCCAGTGCCAACCTCTTTGGGGAGGGGGTGGCGGTGACAGAGTGAATGGATCTATTCCTATGCTTTCTGGAAAAGCAACTAGCAGTCAGTACACAAAATGGATTGATCTTCAGACCCCTTTTGGAGGGGGATCCCCAGGGCCCCAGTTTTCACGGATAGCAACCCTAGCTCATTTTCAAAGTACTAGAGCTGGTGATCCAGCCAGGAGGCCTTGGTAGCAGTGACTGTCTACTTTTTCTAACCGTGGAGTCAGTGTCTTGAGTGTCAGGCTCTAGGTTTTCTGCATGGACCAAACCCTATCATAGCCCAGGTTGCCCTGAGGTGTCTTCTACATTTGCCAAAGCTCCTCAGCTAAGTCCCCCAGCTGAGTAGCTGGAACCTGAGGTGGATGGATCAGTCCTAGCCCACTTCTACACAGGGTACAGAAAGGCCAGTGGGTGACCCCAAGTGGTTCACAGGAAGCTAAAACTGGACTAAAAATAAATCTATTTACACTTCAGTAATCTGTGGTCATATTTGCATTCCTACATTTGTTATTCTTATCAGTTAAAGAGGTATTTTAGCTTTGGGTTTGGATTTGTTGCTTTATGAATTCTGGATAACTTTTTCTCAAGCCCCACTCCTAGATTATCCCAATTACACAGCCCTAGCCCTTTCTTCCTCCCTTGAGTGGTCAGGGTGTGCCAGGGGAAAGGAGGACCACCCAGCTTCAAGGACCCAACCCATCCCTTAGCCAGAGTCACTGTTGCCCCTGAAGTCATGCCTAGTCTCTTAATCTTACTGGATTAAGTTCCTTCATTAATTTTACTTTAATCTTTTTTTTTAAGATGGCTCTGTTCCTATTGGCTCTTCCATCCTCTCCGCCCCCCGCCCCAACCCTCCATCCTCTCTCTTTGTTAACTCTTTTCCTTTTAAGGTTTTGTTTATTTGTTCCTCTCCTTTTTTCTGGTTATGTATTCCCCTCTTTTTTTCTTTTAAGTTTATATAATTCATTTTTGTACTCCTTTTCAAAAAGGATTTCTCAAACTTTCCTCATCCATCTTTTTCTTTTCTCTGATTCCATGATCCCTATAATTTCCTTTTCTCTTTCTTGTTTTTACAATCAAAGCTTCCAAGGTATCCATTCTAGACCCTGACCTCTCTGTGCTTTCTGCCACTGACTGGTAGGGCTCACCCCATTGATTCCCCGTTTCTGTGGCAAGGTCAATTATGGCAGATGTCAAGAGTGGACACTGCCCTAGGGTGGTGCATTCCCCACACTGATCTGTACCATCTCTTGCTAATCTTTTTTTTCCCTACATTTGCCTGGAAATCTCCCTGTGTCCACACTGTCCCACCCTGACAGGTCCTACTTGCCTCTGGGGGTTCCATCCCTTTTCCCTCCTCCAACAAGTAGACTTTTCAGACCTAAATCCCCCAGCTTCATCCAGTGTAAGATCCTCATCCCCCTTCACCCATAGGAGTATTCATTAATGAACCCCCTCTCATCTCATCTCCAAAGGCAGGCGTCGCTTTCTCTCCCTCCTCACTCCCCTATAGACTGAAGCCAGAGATCACCCTCCCCATCAATGTTAGTCCTAGGTTTGACCCCAGTGCATCACTGTCCCCCTGCTTTTTTAGCCCCCTTTCATGTACCCTTTCATTGTAGTATAGTCCCATAAAAGCAGCACTCACCTGTTGCCAGGTTCTATCCATTATGCCCCCTCTCTACCTCTTCATTGTTACCTCTATGCAAATTTCTGACTTCGCCCCATCTTGTATACTTCCAGAAAGAATTTGTGTCACAGTTCCTGCTTTCTGCATTTATTCACTCCTGCAACTCTGTTTGCTGTGTTTGAGAAGGAAATACTCTTTTCAGTTCTTGTTTTCTAAAAATGTTGCAAACTCTTATTATTGAATATTCAGTGCTTTCTGGAAAACATTCCATTTCTTTTTCTAGTAGATATGGAAGTCTTTCTTTAGATCTTTCTCCTGAAGACGTACAGTTTGTTGTTTCTGAATTAAGTTTAAATACTGTCTTGGCATTTGTAACCTAGGGTTTTTTTTTTCCTGGAGGAATCTATGATTTCTTTCAATTATAATTTCATTTTCTGTGTTTAGAAGTTTTGGGTTGTTCCTAAAGATTTTTTGTCTTGTCGTGTTCTTCGAGGAGACCCTTAGGTTGTTCCCACCTATTCTGTCTTTAAGAGCTGTATGTTTTGCTAGCATAATGAGTGTATTTTCTGGTAATGCTTTTGTTTACTCGATGGTCCTGTGTATTTGCACTACCAATCTACTCTTATTTTTTTCTTTCTTTGGTGAGACCATTGCAGATTGAAGTTTTCTGTGCCGCTCATTTTTATTATGAAGGATGTAAATTCTGCTCATATTTCTCATTTTTCTTTTAAACCCTCAAGAATAGCATGTTGTGGTGGTTCCATATTCTCATTCCAGAGGATCCTCTGTCTCATCAAGTGTTGGATCATTTCCCTTCATTTTGCAGTATTCATAGATATCTGAACTTGTGTATTAGATCAGGAGGCCATATTGCCTTTTGCTTTTGCTGTTAATTTATCTGTTTATGTTTAAGGTCTTTGAGATTTCCTCCTGAAACCTTTGGTACTTTCAATTCTTACCTGAACCTCCTTATTTTCTTTTATCACATACTTTCTGACTCTCCTTGGTTACTGGATCTCAAAGCCTCTCAACCACCCCCCACACTGGGCCTTCATGGTTCATGTGCCTAGGTCTCTGCCTCAACTGACTTGGGTGGTCAAAAATGGTCCCAGCTGGATACTATGCTCTTTCCCTCAGCCTTAGTGGAGTGCTCACAGCTCCTCACACAAGAATATTCTATCTCAGTAACCTATTCCACTCTGTTCCTTAGTTCTCAGAGTTTTGCCACTCAGTTACGTCTGGCTTGCAGCTCCTGGCAGACTTACTACTTAACCAATGTGTTCAGGCTGTCTGACACAACTAAATTTCTGCAGCATTGGAGGCAGGCCAGGGTCTCTATGGCATTGGAAAGAGGGAGAGTGAACTGGGTTCTTATGGAAATTAAGTGCCTTCTTCAAGGCTACCCAGGATGTAATTGTCAGGTGGGATTTGAACTTAAGTCCTCTGACTTCAAGGCCAAAGCTTCTCCTGTACTGTACATTATCTGGGCTGATTATTTGTATGTTCCAATTGGAACTAGGTAACCTCAGTCATCCCAGCTCTGATTTTGTGATTTTATGAATGTTCCTGATTATGGAAGACTTTGAATTAAATTTGAATACTATACATATATTGCATTCCCTGCAGCACCATTTTAACTCATAAACTACCAACCAATTAGTTCTTGAGTATTGATTCACTCTCTGGGGATACAGGAAGAAGCAAGGTCTGGGTCTTCTTGGATTCCCTTGGTTGGAGAAAAGAACCAGCCCTAGGTTTTGCCATACCAAGGTGCCAATTGTGCAGCACTTGCTCCTCTACTTCTCCTTTGTAGGAGAAAGTAGTCCAGAGTCTTCTTTTAGCTCTGGTTTCTCCATCATGGTGTGGTATATCTATCACCACTTGTCGGCTGCACCCTCCCGTGTAACTCTTCCTCTAAGCCAGTCTCAGATTTGTCTCATTATCGCCATCTTATGGATTCTCATTGCTACAGCCTTTCCTTTCTGAACAAGAATCCTTCAACACTCAACTTACTACTAACTACTTATTTTAGAATGGCATACTACTCCTTCATTTTACAAGTGGACAAAATAAAGACCAGAGGAGGAAGGCAAAGGGCTTCTCAAAATCATAGTATGATTCAATGGCAAGTAAGTTTTCACTCCCACTTTCTACTGTAACCCATTGACCTTCTTCTGGACAGTATCTGCCTTACTTCATTTGCAGACCTGCAGGATGAAACGGACTAACCAAGCAATTGGTGACTACACCACGTTCCAGAGTTCGTGAAAAGATAACAATTTAGCTAATATCTTCAATGAATAATTAGATTTAGAAGTGAGATCTAATTCTAAGAAGGGACAAGAGGATTTCTTATCGTGGATTTTCTTTTAAAAAAAAAATGAAATGGATAGAGATCTGTAACTATCAGTTTGGGAAGATCTTGGTGTGAAAATTCCCTTCAATGAAAATCAACAATTTCTATCTAATTTTATTTTTCCCTGGAGGCACTGAGCGGTTGGGATTTGTCAATAGTCACTCAGGCAGGATTTGAACCTGGGTATCTCTGGCTTCAAAGTCAGCTCTTTATGCACTATAACAAATTTCTCTTCCATGATTTAATGTTAATCACATCCCCTCAGGTTAATGTTTTGGTTTTTTTGAGAGGCAATAGGGGTTAAGTGACTTGCCCAGGGTCACACAACTAGTAAGTGTCTGACACTGAATCTGAGTTCAGGTCCTCTTGACTTCAGGGCCAATGTTCTATCCACTGTACCTCCTAGCGCTCTTGCTGCCCCTCCATTCCCACCCCCCAAAGTTAACGTGAAGATCTTGGTCAATTTAAGACTCTTAGACTTTACTGTCACTGATTCTAATTCTGGATGTGCTAATAATTACAGTAAATGTGGGAAGTCACTTCCCCTTTTTGGACCTGTTTGCTCATTTGTACAAGAAAAAGTTTGGACCAGATGACCTCTAAAGTTTCTTCTAGTCCTATATCCATGTTCCTATAATTCAAAGATATGAACATGGAAAATGGAAAAATTACTGTCCTCAATTTTTCAATCTTGTGAATGAGAAAAGGAACAAAGACATCTTTCTGAATGCAGTTGACCCAGCTTCATCACTTCAAGCCTACTGATGAAATAAGAAATTCAGGGAACTCCTACTGAGTTCAAATCTGGCCTCAGATACTTGCTAGTATGACCCTGGGCAAGTCACTTACCCCAGTTTGTCTCAGTTTTTTCATCTGTAAAATGAGCTAGAGAAGGAAATGGCAAGTTACTCCAGTATCTCTGCCAAGAAAACTCCAACGGACACAAATGAAAAGCAACTGAACAAGAAAATGACTTATGGAGACAGGGATTCTTTAATAAGGAATTTCTAATATTAACAAGTTTGTGCTGATCGCGTCACTGAACAGGAGTGAAACTCAGTCTCCCAAGCCAGATGAGAAATAGTTTCTTTTATTTTTCTCTCTTTTTAATTTAGCATTTTGTTTCCCCCCATTTGAAAACAATTTTTAACAATTTCTTTTAAAATTTTCAGTTCCAAATTCTCTCCCTTCATCCCTACTCACCACCCCTCCCCCCCATTAAGAAGGCAAGCAATTTGATACAAGTTATACACGCATGGTCTTGCAAAATATATCCATAATAGTCATGTTGTGAAAATAGTTTCTTATCCCATTTCTCAAGCCATAAGATATTTTTATAATATGCTAATAAGCCTATAAATTTAGAGTTCAGTGAACAAGGTCACAAGGCCCCTGAGGATCATGCAGGGGGATGGGGAAGTGTGTTAGTCTGGATCTGTATTATTACAAGGATAGAAGGTGTGTGCTTGGAAAATAAACCATGGGGATAAAGTCAGGAGGCTGTAGCATCATCTCTCTTGTTCAACCTTTTTTGGGGAGGCAGATGTGAAGTAGAAGGATGGAGATGTATGTAGCTCTAGGTGCCATGTCTGGAATGTCCTACTTAAGAACTTAACCATTTTTGTGTCCTGGGCCCCTTTGGCAGTCTGGTGAAGCCTATGGATCCCTTTTTGGAATGGTGTCTTAAAATCCACAAAATATATAGAATTACAAGGGAAACTAATTATAATGAAATATAATTCAGGGTCAATGCAGCCCATGTTTAAGAACTCCTAATTTACCTTCTCACCTTTACCTCTTAATATCCCTGGCTTCCTTCAGGATTCAGCTTGACATTATCTTTTACAGAAGACTTTTCCTGGTCCTCCTCTCTGCTAATGTCTTCCTCCTCAGATTGCCTTTCAGCTATACTTGGATATTTATATGACTCCTGCCTTTGAATGTACCTTTTCAGAGAGCTGGGACTGTTTTCCTCTCTTTGTATCAGTGCACGGTACACAGTAAATGCTTTTTTTTTTTAATCTCTAATAAAATTTTTTCCAATCAGCAAAAATCTGCCTTCTCTTTTTCTCAATATGCTCCTCTCCTTACTCCAAGTGAGAAGGAAAGAAAAACAAGTATAGTCAAAACACATTTGTACATTGCTCATGTCCGAAAAATGTTTCATTGTGCTGAATCTTTTACCTCTGTCAAGAAGTAGGTGGTATGTTTCATCATTAGTCTGGAATCATGATTGGTGAGAGTTCCCAAATCTTTCAAAGCTGTTTATCTTTACCATTTTGTTATCATTGTATAAGTTCTAGTTTTGTTCATATCAGTCTGCATTATATGTTCATAAAAATATTCCCAGATGTCTCTAAAACCATTCCCTCCATTTCTGCTAGCGCACTAGTATTTTATCACGTGTATATACCATAACTTGTTTAATAATTTTCCAATTGATGGGCACCCTCTCCGATTCTCATTCTTTGCTACCTCTAAAAGTTATAAACACTTTTGTATGTCCTGAGAGTTTGTTTTGTTTAGGCCTAATCCTTCCCTTATTCTAACCTCCCTCCAATTCTCCCTTCTCCCTCCCCTTCTTTCCATCCTATTTCCTTGTTGACTGAGACATAGTTCTGTATTCAGCTCTGTGTGTGCATGTATTTTAATCCTTCCTTCGATCAGTTCAACGAATGAGGTTGAAGTGTTAGGTGTTCCCCACCTCCTTTGTTTGCATAGATGTCTACTTGTACACTGTAACATAATTTTCCCTAATCTCCCTTTCTCTTCCATCCTCCTCTTTACTCCAGTGTATTCCTGTTCTCTTCTCTTTCCTTTCTTAAGATCATCAAGACATGATAGAACAACTCGCAGATCTTGTCTAGTTAAGACACACCTCTCTGACCCCTGATGAGAAAGTTCAGAGGAGACACATATATCATGGCTTCATATTTAAATGCAAGTAGTTTGTCCTTGTTTAGTTTATCCTTGTTCATTCATGTTTGCCTTTTAATGTTTCTCTTCACTTCTGCTGATCTTCAAAGTTTCTGTGCAGCTTTCATCTTTTCATCAGGAATGCTTGGAAGCTATTTTTCATTAAAGGATTTTTCCCCCCATCCAAAAGGATACTTCTCAGTTTTGCTGGGTAGATTATTTTTGCTTGCAAGTTTATGTCCTTTGTCTTCCGCAATACTGTATTCCAAGTTCTCTCTTTTATAGTGGTAGCTGTTAAATAGTCTGTGATCGTGTGGCTCTTTGGTACTTGGATTCTTTTTAGCTGTTTGTGGTATTTTTTTTATTTGGAAGTTCTGTATTTTGCCTATAATTTTCTTAGGAATTTTCATTTCGGGATTTCAGGGGTGAGTTCAATCTGGGCAATTTTTTTTAAGATTTCTTGAAATGTGATATCTAAGCTCTTTTTTTGGGTTGTACTATTCAGGTAGAGATTCCTACATTTTTTCTATCTTACCTTTTTTTTCCAGGATCGTTATTTTTACTATAAGATACCTTACATCTTCTATTTTAAAAAGTCTTTTGACTTAAAAAAATATTTCCCACTATCTCATGAAATTATTGGCTTTTATTTGATCCATTTTAATTTTCAGGGAGTTTGTTTTTTAGTAAAGGTTTTGTATTTCTTGTGCCATGCTATTAATTCCCCTTCCAATTCTTTCTTCCATAGCTCTCATTTTTTTCCTCTAGTACTCATTTAATTTATAATTTTTTTTTTTTATGTTTAACACTCGCTTCATCCTTTTTCGGTATTCTCGTTGAGTTTTTGCTCTGGCTTCTTTGAGGATTTCTTTGTAGATTTTTGTAATCATTTCTTCTGGTTTGAATGTCTTTGTCACCATAATGACTTTCTTTATTGGGATTCTTGGTGTATTTGTTCATTCTTCCAGTTTATTTTCCACTGTCTTGATATTAGGAGTCAGGCTCTGTACATCTAGAGGCAAGATCTGGGCTACTTCTTCTATTGCTGCTCTTTCGGAATACTGAGGATTGTGTAATTCCAGGATCTTAGAGACAACTCACTCTGAAAACTTTCTGTGCTTCCAAAATGATCTGGTCCAGGGCAAAGTCTGATTGGTCTGAGTTCTCCAAGTTCTTGATCTGGGTTTGGATCTGAGCAAGAGTAAAATGCTGAGGGATTCAGCCATGAGACCAGTTGGGAAATTTTGCTGTTTCAGAATGATAACTGGGTCCTCTTTTGGTCTGAGATTCATGCCCTTGTTATTCCTCTGCAGAACTTCAGACTGGACTAGAAGCTGGAACTGAGACCCTACTCTGCTTCTGATGGTCTGAGATATTCTACACTTGTTGCTTTTGAACTTGCTCCTCTCTTGGTTTATCACCTAGGGTCTGTGATCTCTCTTTATACCAGAATTCCACCACAAGGCACAGCTACTCTTCTCAGTCCATTATAGATCTATGACTTGGAATTGTGCCGTGGGCAATGAAGCTGCCTATTCTTGTCATTGTACCCTGATGTAGGTTTGGGATCTTTTTTTCCTGGTGCACAGCCTCTCCCTTGGGCTGGAGTGCTTTGCCCAGAACACTTCTCCTGGCCAGAACCCTTCCTCAGGGTCCATGGACCTGTCTGTCTGTCTGTCCTTTATGCTGACCTAGGCTGGAAAAATTTACTCACTGTGACTTTTTAAAAAATTTCCTCATCAGGCTTCCTCTTCCTTCTACTAAGACATTTTATTACTCCTTATGATCTCTATTGCTAAGGTGACTAATGAATATATATTTACCCCTAAATCAGATTAAATATGAAATTTAAATTTTAGATTAAAATTATGTCTCATTAATTAGATTTAAGTTTAATAGATTAAAACATCCCTGTTATTGAATAAATCCTGAGCTTGCAAGCCAGTCTGGTAAAATTTCTATATCTGTTTGGAAGTGGGAAAGGTTAGTGGTGGTGACGGGGTTTACTGTACTTCTCATTACTCTGCCATCTTGGCTCTGTCTCCATGGTAAAGGCTTAATAAATGCACGTGGCTTGACTCAGTGATTACCACCTTAAAGACACTAACCTTTTGAAACCACAGGTGGGAACCTAAGTTGACCCCAAGTCTAAGGCAAAGCACTGAAGAACTCATCCTGAAGCTTAATTTCAAAGGGGCAAGAGAAGTAATGAGGTGGAGCCTCAATCCAAAGCCTTCTTCTACTGCTGATTCTCTGGGTGACCTTGGCAAGTTATCTAAATCTCTTTGGTTCTCTATTTCCTGAAAAATGAGAGTGAGACTAGATAAACTCTGAAGGCTATGTTGGCTCTAAATTTATCATCTATGATCCTATGAGCCTTCTCATTTTCTTCTTCTTTCTCTCACCTTTACTGCTCTGCCAGAAGAAACTATACCTACCTATTTGTTCATTTTATTAGATGCTTAGCCTGAAGGCTAAAGTTTTCTTCCTAACTTATTTGTGTCTTGGACCCCTTATGCAAGTGAGGATGAGAATTTTGGAGATTGCAGGAAGTATGATGGGGAAGACAAATAGACCCTTAAGGCCATAGCAATATTAATAGCATTTATATAGTGCCTACTATATGCCAGGGACTATGCCAAGTGCTTTACAAATTTTACTTCATTTGAACTTCACAGAAATCCTGCAAGGTGGTATTTCCCCCATTTTACAGTTGAGGAAACTCAGGCAGACAGTGGTTAAATTATTTGCTCAAAGTCACATAGGTAGTAAGAGTCCGAGGACAGATTTGATTCAAGCCTTCTTGACTCTAAGCCCAATGCTGAATCCATTGAGCAGCCTGGATTCCTCAACAACTTGAATCACTGAAGACTGACATTACTTCAACATATCCTTTTTCAGAGGCCTGAGTGATTTTATCACTTTGTATTCTCTCCACCTATGAAGATTCCAACTCTTCCACGATACCTTAGTAGACTTCAGTTTTTCATAATTATAGCCATAGAAGCTAATCTCCCCAGTGGCCAACCTTGTGATGATGATCTTTTGTGAAACACAGCTAGGTTGACCTCAGATAGCAAACAGGCCTGCACCTAACATCTCATTGGTAGTCTCATTTCTGGAGCCTAAGCTCTTGCTCACAGCTCTTATGAGTGCTAAGGTCCTCTGATGCCTGCCATATACATGCTCAAGAGAAAAGGGAAGGATTCAGGAGTGTTTTTTTTAATGATGCAGGTGTCACTGCCCACACAGGAGTTATCCTTGAGCAATTCTTTGGCATAATTTACTCCTAAGACCTCAGGCAGCTTTCAACACAGTCCAAGACTTTCCCAGGGGCATGCAAACAAAGAGATGCTCAGGGAAAGTCATCCAGAAAACACAGCTGTTCTCCTCTGACTGACATTTGCTCTGACACAGACTTGCCTAGCTCCTTTTCTCCTTTCTATCAAGACAACTGACTGCATTAGAAGGACTAGTTAAGGATTCACCATCCAGAATATCATCTAGAGCATAGCTACGAGCATCTGCTTTTATACACTAACTGTAGATAAACTTGCAGTGGGGAAAAGTAGATGCTCCCTTTAAGACTATAGACATCAATTGTTATAGACTTCATTCTCCCATAGCTCTACTGCTTTGTCTCTTATATTATTGTGGGAACATCTACAGTCTAGGTTTTAAGCTTGACCTAGAAGAGGAAAAATCACTGACACACAGTAGGAATTCAAAGGTGAGGTGTGTATAATAACACTTTAAAATCCCAGTATAGGAATGTGGTGGTGAGAGAAAAGATGTTAAATAAAAAGTAGATAATTACACAAAGGCCCTTGTGGAATTTTGTGAGGAACTGAAAAAGATCCGGTGGATTATTTCATAGGAGGCTTGGTAAGTTCCCATTATACACCCAAGAATGCCCAGGGTACTGATAAAGATATCTTTCATAATGGTGAAGGAGCTTAAACCATCCAAGTAATAGGTACAGATCTCCAGGAGTGGTGGGATAATCAGAGCCAGAACACTACAGCTTGCAGAACCCAGCAGTGCAACGACCAGCTCCATTTGGGGAATCATCATGGCAAATATATCTGTAAGAGGAAAATCGCCAAGGTTCAGGATTGTGCTAGTACCAAAGAAAACTGCTACCTAAAGCCTACAGTTGTCACCAAAGAGCTGGGATTGAAAAGGATGTTAAGAATTGGCTGTTACAATCTTCCTTGCACGTGTTCCTTGACATTCAAAGGCACCAAGACATTCAGACTCATTCAACAGGAAGAAAATTTTTCCCCTTTTCAAGAAGAGAGCTTGTTGAGTTCCATTCCAAAATGATGACCATATAACCAGATGAGAACACTTAGAGGGAAGACTCCTTCTGCAACAGAGCAGAGATAAATGTACTCCCAGACTGTTAACCATATGGTTCACTGCAGAGCTTTAGAACAACCAGTGCTTTGGTCCAGGGTATCAATTTCAAGGCCACAAAAAGTAAACACATGTACTTACTTGCTCATCAGAAACAGCTGAGTTTTAAGAGAAACAACTAGTTAGCAAGAAGAGTTGGTCACTTGATGACACTGTTCTGTGAGCCCCTAACATAACTGATTCCCCTCTTACTCAATTGAATTTGTTATGCTTACTTGTATTATTTTTATATCCTGGAATAAAAGATTGCCTTGACTGTACCTTTTATGCTACTTGCCTGGTGACCAAAATTAAGTAGCTTCAAGCTCCATCTGAAAGCGATAGTCCTGTTACCCTTTTTAATCACCAGAAACTATGTGCTGTCCACTTACTCCATTAAAATGAGTGGGTTATACCAGATGATCATAATTAGGTTCCTTCTTGCTCTGCTTTTTCAGTCTGTCTTAAGAAGTTCTACCAGCTCGGATGTTTTATGCTTTATGTTGTAAGATTCATTCCCAGCTCTAACAGCCTTTGAACTATGAGCTTCTCTAAAGTCTTTTCCTCAGTAGGAAGAGACCACATTTCTGCCCCCTACATTTCTTTCTCATTTAATACCTATCAGTCTTTCTTCTAGGGAAGAGCTGAGCCTGGAGTGGGTTCATAACTCTAAATAGATGATTTTTTGAGGAAAAGGTGATCATATACATTCATTCTATCAATTGTTTTCTACTGATTAAAAACTAAATAGATTGATCTAATGCCACCCTTGCCCTTATTACTTGCCCAGCTCCAAGGTGAGAACCAAGTGGAAAGGGAAATAGAAAAAAGACAAGTGCTTCCTGGTCTCTCAGTAATTCACTATATGTACCTTCAGTTCAGTTTGCAAAAAGGTCACCACTTCTACTTTCAATCTCTTCCCATCTACTGGTTCCCGTCCTCAGTGCCTATAAACACTCTCAAGTCTAACTAGCCTTAAAAATTAAAATTTCATTCAACTCTATCCACCTGGCCAAGCTATTGTATGATATCTCTCCTCCCTTTCACTTCCAAGATCCTGGAGAGCTTCATCCATACTTACTGACTCCATTTCCTTACTACCTATTCACTCTTCAGCTTCTTGTAATCAACTTTCTAATGTGACCACTCAGCCAAAACTACTTTCTTAAAGGTTTTCTTGACTGCTGAATTGGATGACCTTTTCTCAGCCCTCATCCTCTCTGACTTCTTTGTCAATTTTGACACTAGTGATCGACCTCTCCTGAATACCCTCATCTTTGTGTCTCATGACAAGACTTTCTATTTTACTCTACACGTCTGCTTGTCATTTTCCTACCCTGGATCTTCATTTATCTGCCACCATTAAGTATGACTGCTTGGGCAGGTAGGTGGTTGGGTGGATAGTGCTGGGGTCTGGAGTCAGGAAGACTTCTTCCTGAGTTAAAATCTGGCCTCAGATACTAACTAGGTGACCCTGGGCAAGCCAATTAACCCTATTTGCCTCCATTTCCTCATTTGTAAAATGAACTGGAAAAGGAAATGGCAAACCATTCTAGTATCTTTGCCAAGAAAATCCCAGAGTCACAAAGAGTTAGATATGTCTGAAAAATGACTGAATAACAACACAGCTAGGAAGTATCTGTGGCCAAACTGAACTCAGATCTTCTTGACTTTAAGTTCAGCACACCTCGCTGCCTAAGTGAGAAAACTTATGTGGGATTTAAAATATCTTAAAGATTGTCATGGAAAAAAGGAAAAGCCCAAATGAGGTCATGACTGAAAATTCTAAATGAGGACATGACTGAAATGACCGAACAAGTGTGATTGCCTTCTGAGGCTCTGTCCTGAATCCATTTCTTGCTACACTCTTTTATCTTTATGCAGAGAAAACTACCAATTCTTTATGTCCATCCCTGCTTTACTTGACTGCTAGGTTTCTCTAATTGGACCTCTCATAGACATCCCAAATTCAACAGGTCCAAAATGGAACTCCTTTTTCTACCTTAAATCCATTTCTTCTCTCTAAGCTATTTCTGTGAAGCTGTCACCTATGGCTCTTCTTTTCTCTCACTCCCACAAATCTATTTAACTGCTAAATTGTGTTGATTCTGTCTCCACAAATTTCTTCTATTCTCTCATACCTCACCACACTATAGTTTAGGTCCTTGTCCCTGACCCCATCCCTCCCTGCCACTTCCATAGACTATTGCAATAGCTTCCTAAATGATCATGCTTCTACTCTCCTCTCTAATCTTGCCTTCACACAGCTATAAACACTATAGAATGTTAGAGCTGAAGGGGACCCTGGCTGAAATGGACTTTGTAGTGGTATTTTAGTCTAGCCCTCTCATTTTATAGATGAAGAAACTAATACTCAGCTGATGTGAAATAAACACCTTAATAAAAAATGCATCTTGCTTTCAACTCACATGTCATACAGACCATGATGGCACGGACAGACAAGTCAACCAACAATTCCCATTGTTCTGGTACCCAGGAGATGACAAGAGGGATGATGATCTCTGCAGGAACATAGAACTGCAGGGCATAGGTGAAAAAAATCCCAATGGAATAGAGCATCTTGACAAACTGATATATCCTGAAAACAAAATTCAGATGGTCAGCTTGTTTCAGAAAATCCTCCCAAGATCCTAGTATGACTCTTTAGCCCTAAAGTAACTGTATAGGTGCATATGATAAGAACAGATTGACCCCAATATGGTATGATATCAGTAGGATTATTAGTATCATTTATGATCTTGGGGAAAATAGAAAGGGGTTTCTATTCTAATTCTATTTTATTTTTTTCCTTTATAAGTGGATTAGGAGATGGGAGACCTGACTTCTAGTCATAAGGCTGAATCAATAAAAGTCTAATGTCCCAAGTAAGGGATAGGCTATTCACACTGACCAATCATTGATCACAGATGGAGTACTGTATCCAGTTCTGGGCATCACATTTTAAGAAGGCCATCAGTGGTGCAGAGTGTATTCAGAAGATGCTAACCATAAATGGAAGGTGACTGAAAATGAATGTGTCATAAAAGGAGTAAATGTAGGAATTGGGATAAAAGGAGAAGACATAATCACATATCTAAAAGCTTGTCATGTGTAAGAAGGCTTTGGCTTTTTCTGCTTGGTAGTTTCAGGATGGGACAAGGTTAAGAAGGAGGGGAGTATTTACAAGGAGTTAGATCATCCCCTTTACTCTGTGCCTCACTTTTAGTTCTAGGTTCTCCCTGTACCACCATCACTCAACAACTCCTTCCTGGGAGGAGAGGATAACATTTATCTCTCAATCTAGATCATAGTGACCATATTTTTCTACTAGCTCCAAGTCATGTTCCTTTTTTTCTCTAGGAGTTCAGTACCTGGATTACTACCCTCTTCTCCTCCCCAACTCCTAACATTATTATCAGAGGACATTAACATACATGACAGTGGTCCTTCAAACAACTTAACTTCTTTATTCCTCAGTTTCCCATGCTATGACTTATTTCCAACTCCATATCACCTTCCAGCAGAGTTGATCACAGCCTAGATCTTGCCACAAGTGTTTCATATTCATGATTTAAAAACAAAACAAAACTGTGACATTCTTCTATCTGGGCAAAAGCTCTTATCATTCCATGTCCTTATGCCTCACCCCCTCTCAAACATATTCCATGTCCTCATTTTGACTTCCAATCCCTTCATGCCTCTGTACTTTCTCAGTTCACGATTCCGCTCTGACTTCACTTTCTTTATCAATCTAAACCCTAAAATTAGCCATTTCAATTACACATTGTCCTCTCTTTCCTTCCTTTACCTCTTTGTCCTGTCACTACTCATTCTTGGATTATTCCTACCAATCTCCTCAATTCCTATTCATATGCTATTAAATAGAACTAGAGGAAATCACAGTTTAGATCACCCAGGTTCACTAATTTATATTACTGGATCTGGATCTCACTGCTTCTTTTTACATTCATTTGATAACCTTATTAATTCATTAATTCAGGGTTTCATTATCATATATATTCAGATTATCCCTAGATCTATGTATCCAACCCCAGTCTGTCTCCTGAGCTCTAGTCCTACATCATGATTCTGACAAGTGAAACTGTACGTCTCATATACATATCAAACTCAACATATTTAAAACAACCTTTTCTTTCAAACTCACCCATACTAAACTTCTCTAATTCTATGGAGGATACCATCATCTTTCTAAGCTCTCAGATTGAACTTGGTTTTATCCTTGAGACCTCACTCTTCCTAACCCCACATGTTCATTCAGTTTCCAAATCTT
Source organism: Notamacropus eugenii (assembly GCF_028372415.1). Lineage (NCBI taxonomy): Eukaryota > Metazoa > Chordata > Mammalia > Diprotodontia > Macropodidae > Notamacropus > Notamacropus eugenii. The sequence continues at coordinate 379,611,050 of NC_092872.1, forward strand.
ACCATTTCTACCATAACATCCTTTCCATTCTCTTCTCACTACTCACACAGCTCTACCTTAGCTCAGAACCTTATCAACTCTCACCTGGGCTTTTTTAAAATAATTTTTTACAATTGGTCTCCCTTTCTTGTCTTTATTGCAATCTATCCTCCACAAGCTGCCAAGTGGAGACTTGTCAAGATTTAGATTGGGATCCCAATTCTGTTGTTCAGTTTTTAGATAACCTTCCCACCTTTGTGCCATCTAAAATCTGACAAGCATTTCTTTATCCAAGTATTTATAAAATGTTGACTAGTAATGGACCCTGTGCACTCTACTATAGATCTCTTATCAGGCTGACATCACTCTATTCATAAAATCATAGATTTACAGTAAGAAGGAAACTTAGAGGTCATTTGGTCCAACTCTCTTATTTTACAAATGAGGGAACTGAGGCCAGACAGGTAAAGTGACCATTCCAGGATCCTGTGTTAATCTCTGGTTGATTAATGAGCTGCCCTCTTCTTCACTGAGAAAAACCCAACTGCAACAAAGAATGTGTTACTTGGCTCCATGTCTAGCCCTCTTCCCATCCTAGGACATACCAGCAGTTGGGCAGGTTGAGGGTTATGCTGGCCTGAATGGCTTCTCCAAATCTCATGTAGCCCAGGGTCCCCAGACAGACATAAAGAATAATGATGATGGGCATCACCATGTACAGGATCACAACATAATGATTAGGATACTTCATTTGGTTTTCAAGAGGGAGAATCTGTATAAGAGTAGACAGAAAAGGGTAAAAGAAATATAAGGTCACTTGAATCATAAAATCCCAGAGTTTTGAGCTGAAAAAGAACTTGGAAGAAAGAATGTAGATGTATAACCCTCATGGTGGAGAGGACCCAGGTACAATTGGGACTTTGTCTTACTTTCTTGAGTCATATGTAGTTCCCAGCCAGGAAAGCTGGGATTATATACACACATACACAGATACACACATGCACACATACAAACAACACATATATACACACATGCACATATGTATATGTAGATACACATATATGCACATATGTATACGTGTATGTATGTACAATATCTCATGTTCTACTGACATGGATTCCTGGTTAGTGAGCAAAAGGAGGAAAATTAATTCTTGAATGAATAACCAGTTCTAAAGGGATTGGTTAAGGGCTGAACCTGTGATTTTACTGATATAAGACACTCCCAGGTGAGAAAATTCCCTCTGCCAATGGAGGTCAGCACATTCTCTGCAACTTAAGAGTCTTAGAGAGTTGCTCAAGGTCATATAGCTAGTATAAGTGAGAGCTGGGACTTCAGCCCAGGTCTTCAAGGCCAATTCTATCCACTATTCTATGAAGCTTTTCACCACCACTCCTAAAAGATGTATAGAAATCCCCAGACTGATTTACCATTGAAGACTTTTGGTAGAGGCTCCTTCCCCTACAGGTCTCGTCTCTGCACAGTGTTCCTTGCCTCATTCCTGTGGCTTGAAGGAGGTGGAAGATTGGTAGGGAGTATATTCTTTTTCTATCTTTCTCTAACTTCCTGTTACTGATTATGACTCTGTAGCCTGGTCACCCAGTCTACTATTTCAGACTAGACTGGGTTTCTAGAGACTCCAGGTATTTTGATACCTTCTCCCCAGAGTAAGAAAAAGAAAGACATGGCTAGAACATTTAGCTGTCTTGGTCCTTCAAGCCTTTGCTTTCCCATGACCAGCCCTACCTATCACCAAACCTAGCTCTTTAGATGAATGTTATTTTCCGCACTTACTCAAAAAGAAGAAAATAAGGGAAATATGTCAACACTTGATGGAATTTGCACCAGTCAGAAAATTTGCATTCCTTGTAGATTATTCCAGGTACTGTATATAACATTTATACAAATGTATTCTCATGAGTAGAGAATATAACAATATGTAGTATAAATCTGAACGAATTTTGCTTAGACCTGTAACTGGTAAATTCCATTTACATATAAAGATTGTCAGCTTATACTTTTACTGAGTTATATATACTATAATTAATTTATGATCTTCTCCTACACATACTATGGTGCCTATAGGGACCTATGTACTAGTAGTTATATATCATCATTCATTGTTCCTCTCCCACCCCAATATGTCATTAGTTAACTTAGTCTAAACATCTCTGTTGAAGTGCCATCTCTCTCTGGAGTAGGACTCTCTTGACTGGAGTTTTGGATAGCAAACCTCAATATTGCAACAGTTTTGGTTATTCCTCAGGTCTTATGCTGAAACCATAGTTAGAGGGTAGGGCTCTCTCAGGCATTATCTCATTTGGACTTGAATCCAGTTAATATTTTTCTTTGAGACATTTTTTTGTGGCTGTTTTCATATTGTTGTCTTCTGAGTTTATGTCTTAAGTCTTCTCTGCCACTATAGTAGCTTTGTTTGGTGAAATTACTTTTTTGGAGATCATTCCAATATAATTGGCTCACACTCATGCCCTTTATCTAAAGTCCTTTTAACTGCCCTAATAATGATAGAGTTGCAAGTAGCATCGTCCCATATAGGAATATAAACAGCTTAACTTTCTTGAGTCCCTTATGATTACTCTTTCTTCAGGTTAACTTTTAATGCTTCTCTTGAGTCTTCAAATGAATGTCAAATTTTCTATTCACTTCTAGTCTTTTCATCAGGAATGCCTGGAAGTCATCTACTTCATTAAACATCCATTCTTCCCCCTGAAGGATTATACTCAATTTAGTTGGGTAGGTGATTCTTGGTTGCAATCTTAGTTTCTTTGCCTTCTAAAATATTGTATTTCAAGCATTCCACTCCTTTAATGTGGAAACCATTAAATCTTGTATGATCCTGGCTGTGGCTCCATGATATTTGAGAAAGAGGGATACACCAGGAGGAGGGGAAAAGGAGAGGTAGAATGGGGAAAATTTTCTCATGTAAAAGAGGTGCACAAGAAAGAACTTTTACAATGGAGGGGGAAATGGAGGGAGTGGTGGCGGAAGGCAATGCTTGAATATCACTCTCATTGGAATTGGTTCAAAGAAGGAAGAATATATACATACACTCAGCTGTGTATAGAAATATGTTACTTATCGGGATACAGGGAGGATGGAGAAAAGAGAAAGCAGGAAAGGTGTTGAAGAGAAGAGCAGAGTAAGGGAGGTTTAAAAAAAGCAAAATAGACTTTTGGGGAGGGACAGGATAAGGTGTGTGTATGTGTGTGGAGGGAGAACAGAAGACAACGGGGTGAAGGGAAATACAGTTAGTAATCATAATTGTGAATAGGAATGGGATGAGCTCACCCATAAAAATGGAAGCAGATAGTAGAATGGATCAAAAGCCAGAATCCAACAATATGTTGTTTATGAGAGACACACTTGAAACAGGACACAGAGTAAAAATAAAGGTCTGAGGCAGGATCTAACAAGCTTCAAGTGAAGTAAAAAAAGGCAGAGGTAGTAATCATGACCTCGGATAAAGCAGAAGCAAAAACAGATCTAATGAAAAGAGATAATCAGGGAAATTTATTGTTAAGTGATTTTTCAGTTATGTTTAACATTTTGCTAAAGGGAACAATGAAATAATTTCAGAAATTTTTAGAGCAAGTTTCTCTGATAAAAAATTTCATAAAGGTCATTCCATTTCATTTCTGAAATGTATACTAAACATAGAGTCAAATTTGCAAAAATAAGATCCATTTTCCAATTGGCAAATGGTCAAAAGTATGAACAGGCAGTTTTCAGAAGAAGACAGCAAAGCCATTTACAGTCATGAAAAAATGCTCTAAATCTCTATTGATTAGAGAAACGCAAATTAAAACAACTGTGAAGACCACCTCACACCTATCAGAAATGACAAATGCCGAAGGGGATGAGGGAAAAATAGATACACTACTGGATTGTTGGTGGTTTTGAATTGTTTCAAACATTCTGGAAAACAATTTGGAACTATGCCCAAAGGGCTATAAAACTGTGTGTACCCTTTGAATCAGCAATAGCACTATTAGGTCTGTATCCCAAAAGTATCACAGAAAAAGGAAAAGGACCTAGATGTACAAAAACAACAACTCTTTTTACGGTGGCAAAAAATTAGACCTCCCCATCAATTGAGGAATGACTGAACAAATTGTGGTATATGATTATGATGGAATGCTGCTGTCCTATAAGAAATGATGAGGAGGGTGGCTTTAGGTCCCTGGGCACACCCTATATCCCACAAATACAGTGGATATTTTGTCTAGATGAAGAACTATTTCTTCTTCAGGTGATATTTCCATTTTGGAGATACTAGATAGCCACACTGAGATGAAACATCTGAGGATCCACAACAATGCTGATAACTCAGGGAACTTGAAGTGCAGGATTATAGAGACTTTTGTGTTTCTTGCAAGCATTTGCTTTCTGTTTTTGTAAACTACAAGACAGATAACCAAGATTTTGAGGTACTGGAATCCTGTGCTCCCTGTTCATTAAACTCAACAAGCACTTGGAAAAAGCTCGAATTTTTTTTTCCCCAACAAAAGCACAAACTCTAAAAATATCACTTGGGTCTGGACACACCAATGTATCTGTGTCTACCTGTTCACTAGCACCAACAATCTTCCTTGGAAGTTCCATATACATCATGATATAGTTCCTTTCACTAAGGTCACAGAGGCCTAGCTCTCAGAAACTATAAAGGTATATGACTTAAGTTTTGCTTACAGGATGACTCAAATACAATGGTCATCAGACACCTAATGTCAAATACTTGTCAATGTCAGTGTCACCCAGTGTCAAACAATGTCCACCTCTTCCTGTCCAGTCGTTTTCAGTTGTGTTTGATTTTTTGTGACCCACTTCAGGGTTTTTTTGGCAATGATACTGCAGTGGTTACCATTTCCTTCTCTAGTTCATTTTACAGATGAGAAAACTGAAAAAACTGGGCAAACAGTTTGCCCAGGGTTACCTAACTAGTAAGTGTCTGAGGTCAGATTTTAACTGAGGAGGATGAGTCTTCCTGACTTCAGGTCAGGCACTCTATCCACTGCGTCAGCTAGCTGCCCTTTCTACTTCTTCAGTCATTAAAAAACAAGATTATGAATAACATTGAATATCAATATAACCAATTAAACTTACTTTGCAACTGTTCAGAGTTAAAAAGGGAAATTCATCTCATGCAATGCCATAGCATACAACAAACACTTAATAAATGCTTGTTGATTTACTCTGTCTCTATCAGGATTCTTTGTTCATTCATTTTCCTTATATGATCAAGTGTGTAGTCTGTTCTTCTGTTGCTATTTCCCCACCCCCAACTGTGCATTATTTCATAAAGGTCTTTCCATATTTCCTTATGTGATCGTTGAGGGCAGTTTCCTCAACTTGATGATCCTACAGGATGGTGAACCTTCTGTATTTTCCTGTGAAGGGAGTAGATATTACTAAATCAATCAATAAACATTTGTTAAGCACCTACTATATGCCAGGAACTGTGCTAAGCACTAAAAAGAGGCAAGAGGAAGTCTCTGCCCTCAAGGGGCTTACAACCTAATGGGGAGACAATATGGAAACAAATATATAATACAAAGCAAGCTATAAGCAAGATGAATGTTTGTTTGTCCTTCGTTCTCAAAGAGAAGCGTGACAACAGGAAGGTGATGCCACGACTTGCAAGGGAATAATTAGGGAATTATTAAAAGAGGGAGAACACCAGAATTAAGAAGGGTTAGAGAAGGCTTCTTATAGAAGGTGGAATTTTAGCTGGGTCTTAAGGGAAGCCAGGGAAGTAAAGGAGGGAGAGCATCATAGGCAGAGGTGCAGAAAATCCTAGAGATGGAGTGTCTCCTTCATGGTCAGTGTTACTGAATTAAAGAGTAGGTGTAGAAGAGGAAGGTAGAAGACTGGAAAGGTAGGAGGAGGCTAGTTAATGAAGGGCTTTCAATGCCAAACAGAGGGTTTTGTATTTGCTCTTGGAGTCAATAGGAAGCCATTGGACTCTGTTGAGTAGAGGGATGTCATAATCAATTGGCTGAATGACGAATGGATTGGAATGGGAAGAGATTTGAAGGAGAAAGAGCCAGTAGGGGCTATTGCAGTAATCCAGGTGTGAGGTGGTAGGGGCCTGTACTGCCAAGGTTAAATCTGCAAAAGTAAAATCAACAGGTTTTAGCAACACCTTGGATGGGAGAAGTGGAGAAGGGGGAGAGAAAGCTAAGAGTTCAGGATGACTCCTAGGTTTTGAGCCTGAGTGACTGAGAGAATGGTGTTGTGCTCTACAGTAAAAGGGTATGTAGTTGGGTGGGAGGCTGGAAAGTTAGGGACATAGATAATGAGTTCTGTTTTGGACATATTGAATTTAAGGTTTCTATTGGACATCTAGCTTGAGATATCTGAAAGGTAGTTGGAGATGCACGGTTGGAGTCAGCAGAAAGATTGGGGCAGGAAAGGTAGATGTGAGAGCAGTAATTAAATCAAGGGGAGCACCACCAAGGAAATTATATATATATATATCTCTATATCTCTATAGACAGAGATAGAGGGGGAGGGAGAAAGGGAGAGAAAGAGAGAGAGAGAGAGAAAGAGAGAGAGAGAGAGAGAGAGAGAGAGAGAGAGAGAGAGAGAGAGGAGAGAGAGAGAGAGAGAGAAGAGTCCTGGGGGGCACCTGTTTTTAGAGGGTTTAGGCCAGAGGAGATTCCAGCAAAGGAGACACAAGGAGTGGTCAGATAGGGAGGAGGAAAAGCAGGAGAGAGGAGCCATTGAGAAGGTTATTGGGAAGACCAGGCCATTTGCTGGAGTTTGTCTTTAGAGAATGAGCATCTCCTTAAGTCATTTGGGGAATAGTTGATAGGATGAAGGTTCTGTATGTCAAAGCCACCCTGGTACTGGTCCTATTAAAGGGACAGTTGCTGAGTTTCTTAAGATCTCTTTCCCCCTTTCAGACAGATCCTGAGAGAGTGGAGCACAGACCTGAGACAAGGAGAGCTAAGAGCAGTCTTGGGACCAGAGAGTATGTGCCCAGCCTTTTCTAGGCAATTAAGTGACAGAGGATAAAGCCTTGGGCTGGAATAGGGAAGTCAGATGCTTACTAGCTATGTAACCCTGAGCAAGTCTCTTGACCTTTGGTTGCCTCAGTTTCCTTGTGGTAAAATGGAGATAATGATGGCTGTGTGACCCTGGGCAAGTCATTTAACTACTTTCCAATATCAGCTTCCTCAGTTGTAAAATGGGGATAATAACAGGGAGGACCAAATAAGATGATATTTGTAAAGTGTTTAACAGAGTGCCTGTCACGTAACTGTTGTTCTGATCTGACATAACCCCATTTAGGGTTTTCTTGGCAAAGATACTGGTAGGTGCTTAATAAATGCTTATTTTCTTCCCCTATCATTTTCCCTCTGGGACCCATTCATAGCTGCCTTGGGATAGTCTCATGATAATCCCACAGTCTCTTATCTCCTTAGTCCAACAGGTGGCAGCATAAGACAGTGGTAGAACCTTACAACCCCAAGGCAGTTCAAGAAACCTGATTGTATCTATAGAGCCTTGGCCTCTCAGCCCAAGAAATACGGCAATCATTGAGTGGAGAGCCATGGGGCTGAGAGTTGAGAGCCCTTGAGCCACTCTATCTATCCTTAGGTAGAGGAGTAGGAAATTCCTAGACAATACTGGTTTCTTAGAGAGCTCCAGGCTCCAGCCTTCTAGAGACACCAAGGGAGTTATTAGACAGTGCCAGACTCTTGTGGGGAAAAGTATTAAGCACATGGTCCTGGAGCTGGCGTTGCAGCTAGGGCCCAAGCCACGATGTCGGGTAGCAAAGCATTTGGAATTTGTCCTTTGCTATTACCCTGAGTTACTTGGATTGGGCAAATTCAATGGGAAGGGGTTTTCCTCCCTAGTGACAGGTACATTCTTCTTCTGAGGGGAATCCATATCTCAGGGTGGCAGTTTGAATTTGTTGAACTTGCTGGTGTTCACTTGTTTCAATTGTGTCCAACTCTTTGTGACCTCATTTGGGGTTTTCTTGGCAAAGACATTTCTTTGCTATTTCCTTCTCCAGCTCATTTCATGGATGAGAAGACTGAGGTAAACAGGGTTAAGTGACTTGCCCAGGGTCACACAGCTAGTAAGTGTCTGAGGCCAGATTTGAACTCAGGAAGATGAATCTTTCTGACTACAGGTCATGCATTTTATACACTGTACCACTTAATTGCTCATACTTTGAATTTAGGGCACTATATAGAAAAAACCATGGGGGCAAAGCTGCACTCACTTAAGGAGTATTATATCAGTCACCTATTGGCTACTGCAAAACTTTACCTATTTTCTGTGCACTATTGCATATAAGTTGCGAATTGTTTTACCCAAATCTGTGAAGAATTCGATATGATATATGAGGTATTTTCTGAGATTTATTTTGATATTTTCCAAGAGAAACTCTAGGAGCAAAACAAGCCAGAAAGATATAATTTGGGGGACCAAGACAGAGCCTAACTTATATAAACCTAAACTTTGGGTTGCTGAGCCCTAGATTGCACTTATATTCCTCATACCTTTTAAAATTTATTATAGTATTTTATTTAATTAAAATGCCACAATTTATTGGATAATTCTCTTATTATTGGACATTTGAGGGTTTTTTTGCAATAAAAAATAATTCCCTCAATCTTCCCAATTTCTTTCACCCATGGAAGAATAAGTCCAAGGGAGAAACATTGACCAAGCTAGTTTCTACCCCCAATTCCTTTGCCCTTTACCCATTTCTAATGCCTGCAGGAAGGAAAAAGCATTTATGTGATTATTAGGTGCCAGACACTGTGCTACGAACCAGGTGAACGGATGGAAGCAAAAAGAAATGCAGTTCCAACCCTCAAGACATGTCCATTCTAATGGAGGATGAGAATGACAGGAAGTGGAAAAGGTGTGAGCTGATGGGGGGAAGGTGCAAAGAGAAGATGAAGGTACCCACTCAGGGGCATAGATTTAAAGTCCAGAATGCCAAGAACAGGACTGGGAGGAAAATGAAAGCAGGTCATCCTGGGACCTTCCACAAAATAGACTCCAGGAGGAAATTACCACTGGAGACCTGGGGAGGGCTTTGTGGAGGGATTTTCCAGGGTGAGCAGACCATGGAGGATAGCAGAATGTTCCAGGGGCAGGAGGCCCCAGGAGCTGAGGCAAGTTCCAGGATAAGATGCACAGTTTTGAAGGCTAGAAAGTTGGGAACAGGGAGGAGAAGAGAATGAAGGCTGGGCTAATTCTAGCAGTGTGATGGCTCCTGCTCTAAGCAGCCCTTGAGAACCTATTGTCAGATTTTGAGTGTGAACATTTACACCTTGGAAAGATGAATACTGCAAGCTGGGCTGGGTTTATTTTTTGTTCATTGTCTAGATTTAATGAAATTGTAGATCAAATATTAATAATGCGGTTTAAACTCAGAAGTGTATCACATGCACATCCTCCCTCCTCTACCCCCCCCCCCCCAGAGGTAGCTGTTAAACATTTACCAGCATATACCTGCATGGGTCTCTTCCATGAGCCTCAAAATAGAGGCTCCAGAAAGAACAATCACGTTTCTGGAATATCAACGTGTGGTTTTCTTCTTGAGCACACTCAAAGCTTAGATGTCCTTCCTGCTCACATCAGTTATTTTTTCCATTTTTAAAAGGGGCTAGCCAAGCACTCCAAGTAGGATCCCTTGGTCAGTTGATCTCTTTGGTACCTGAGCATGACCCTCCCCAATTCCAGTAGAAGTGAGAATTCCAGCAGTATTCTGGACTGCAGGCTTCATGGCTTGGACATCTTTGGTGCATTTGTGCCCACTCATCTGCAGTATTTGAGCACTTAGCACATGGATCCAGGTGGTTAACTTTTATTTCTTCCAGCAGTACTCTTTATAGGTTGGTCTTTCCATTCCAATGGGTTTTCTGCATTCTGAGTAACTTAGAAGCTGCTCCTGCCTTTTTAGCCTGTTCCAGCTGTCACAATCAGAATTCGTCATCTAAGGTACCTCCCACCATCCCTTCCTTTAAAAATTTTTTTGAACTTAACAAGCATCAAATAAAATGATCAGTTCTTTATACACTGTAGAACAGAAGGAAGAAATATAACACAACAACTGTGAATCTCTATCATGTATAGCTTACCTTTTTTTTCAAGTCTATAATAAATTTTAAGGGGCAACTAGGTGGTGCTGTGGATAGAGCACCAGTGCAGGAGTCAGGAGGACCTGAATTCAAATCTCACCTCAGACACTTGACACTCACTAGCTGTGTGACCTTGGGCAAGTCACTTAACCCCAATTGCCTCATCCTGGGTCATCTCCAGTCATTCTGATGAATATCTGGTCACTGGATTCAGATGACTCTGGAGGAGAAGTGAGGCTGGTGACCTTGCACAGCCCTCCCTCACTCAAAGTCAAGTGCAAGTCATGTCATTATTTCTTTGATGGCATGGTCTTCTTTGGCAACAAAGGGCGAACACGCACAATAAATTTAACATGTATCTTTCAAAGATGTCCTGTTTGTCTATGATTCCTTCGGGCTTGTTTTTTCTGGTCTGTTCATTAAAAAAAATTCTAAACCCCTTCTCCCTCCTCCTGCTGACCTAATCAAAAACAAAAGCAAAGCTCTTGTAATACATATGCATAGTTGGGCAAAACAAATTCCCACATTGGTCATGTCTAAAAAACTGTTGTTTCATTCTTTCTCTTGAGTCTATTACTTCTCTGTCAGGAGGTAAGTAGTAGTGCTTTATCACTAATACTCAGCAGAGAATTATGGGTGATCGTTACATGGATCAGAATTTTAAAATCTTTCAAAGTTGTTTTTCTTTACGTTATTGTTACTGTGTATACTATTCTGGTTCTGTTCATTCCACTCTGCATCAGCTCATCTAAATCTTCTCAGGATTCTCTGAAGCTGTGCCTTTCATTATTTCTTATGGAGACTCCACCCATTCAAGCACTTAAGCAAGCAAATTTAGAGTCTAAAGGGACCATAATAACCACTGACTCTAACCTCCTCATTTTACAAATTAAGAAATTGGCACTAAGTAATTTGCCTAGCATCACACAGATAGAAAGTGTGAGGCAGGACTTGAAACTAGGTCTTCAACCCCTGGCTGCCTTGATCATTCTTTTCACAACTTTTTACAACTACCATACAATCACATTACAATTATTGTACTTTACAGAAGTGTTTTTTCTAACTATTATAAGGAGCTGGAAACTTTTCCATCTTCCCCTTGGGTTAAAGTTTAAAAACTGAGGTGGAAGTCCTTGGCTCACCTAATGCTCCTTCCTCTAAAGTGTTTATTCAATACATAGATGGAGTTTCCAATTTTTAACATATGCAACACCAAATGTAGACTCTCTCAGTTTTTCTCTTTACTTTTCTATGATTTCTATCTGTCACTCTCAGAGCATCTCAGTAGTATCTGTCACCAAACACGTGTCTTCTAGGGTGGCATTATCTTCTAAGAATGACAACTTGCTAGAAGTGCATCATTTGGGGTAATTTTTGTCTCAGAACCTGACCAAAGACTCAAATTCTGGTGACATGACTGCGAACTCTTTCCCTAAAATAGTTTCACCACAGCTGACAGTTCTCTCTTCTTTCTCTAGGAAGGAGATCAGTTTTTTCACGAACTCATCTCTCATGATCACCTTACATGCACCCACTGTCTGGGTATCTCTCTAGAGAACTTGGAAAGTGCTACTGAGCAGGAAACACAAAGGACAGTCACATAGGCATTGTCCTCCCTTCTGAACATGTTTGTGCAGTATTCCTTACCTACCTAGAGATGCCAAAGAAATCTGGAGAGTGTTTTTAATAGGGCCTTAGTCACAGTTCAGGAGTACTATCGAACCAGACCACTTGTGTGGGTCTGACATCATCCCCATGACGATGGCATCTCTGCATTTCACTCTCACACCACAGTCCTATGTTAGTTCCTGTCTCCTCCTATTCACCATTTGCTACTTCACAATAACATTCAGTTACATCTTATACCACAGTTTGTTCAACCATTCCCCGATCAATAAATACCTACTTTACTTTATATGTGTATGTATGTAATCACATCTATTATATGATATACAATCATATATAGTTATATGTAACAATCATAACAACCCATCAACTGAATTTCTCTACCTACCAATCTCACAGATTGCCTTTAATGCTTGCAAGGGATTTTATACAGGCTCAACTATGCAAAATGAAATTTGAATACTCATGGACAACTCCTTGAAAGGTAACCCTTTTTGTTAGTATGTGTGTTTCCTTTTTGTGTTCCCCTAGTTTGGGGAACATACCTTAGTTCATAGTCCCAGTCAGGAAATCTGGAAATATGAATACATGATCCCCTTGATTTGCTCTGGGCCAAAAATCATGTAGTATGCTTAGGGGATGGTAAGCAGAACAGTTTGGACACTCAGAAAGAGCAAATACTGATCCTTATCCTTAGACTGATATTAGAAACCAATTCTTTTGACTCTTAATCTAATGCTTTCTCTACTACAGCAGAGGAGGTGGGTAGTTTCTGACAAATATGTTACTTCTATTTTATTTTTAAAAATAAAATTTACAAATGTCTTGGTTTGGTTTTGTTTTTTGTTGTTTTTAATATTTCTAGATATACTGCCCTCCCATCTCCTACTGAAATAAAACTCTTCCCTGGAACAAAGAAAAAAATTTAAGCAATTAAAAACAGTACAGTGTGGTTGTATCTGATGTTGCTATACAACCTTATGCTTCTCTAGTAAATCTAGGGAAGGAGGGAGGCAGGTTTCATTATCTACTCTTTATGATCGAGACTGATTATTACAATCATTTTAATTGACAGTGTTGTGATTCTACATTTAATAGTTCACGTTTATACAGGGCCTTAAGATTGGCAGTGCTTACGTATATTATTTCATTTAATCCTTAATAACCTTGTGTGGAAATGATAACTAACATCTATATAGGGCTTACTCTGTGCCAGGCACTGTGCTAAGCACTTCATAATTATTTCATTTGATCCTCACAGAAACTCTGGGAGGCGGGTGCTATGATTATCCCCATTTTACAGATGAGGAAACCGAAACCGAGTTGTTAAGTGACTTGCCCCAGCATTACATAACTAGTAAGTGTCTGAGGCCAGATTTGAGCTCAGCTCCTCCTGTCCAGGCAGATGCTAGTATGAGCCCCATTTCATAGGGAAGGAAGTTCAGTCTCAAGGATGTTAAATAACTTACTGCGTTCCCCACAGCAACTTAGTATCTAAGGTAGGACTTGCATCCAGGTCTTTCTGGCTAAAGGTGCAATATTCTCTACTACCATGTTGCCTTTCACTATTTTGTTATGGCTTTGCTTACTTCACTGTGCATTAGACCATCCAAGTCTCTTGGAATTCCTTATTGTCATCATTGTCATTTCTCAGTAATATTCTGTTACAACACATACACACAAAATATACCTATATACCTCAGTTTGCTCAGCCATTCCCCTAATTAATGGACACCCACTTTGCTTTCATTTCTTTGCTACCAAATACATAAAAATGTCTTAATATAAGTTTATCAGGATAAATATTATATAATATATAATTATATCAACTCCATGATTATATCTTTATACTATGTGTAAATTTATATTACAAGCAGATATATTTATAACATACATGTATGTATATATGATATATTTTACATATATATGTTTATCATTTCCTATAATAGGCCTAGCTAGGCCCCTGAAACACTGAATTCCTCAAGAGGAGGATATAAATATGCATTGAACATTCAGTTTCAGTTCCTGTTCAAACCTTACCACTCCAATGCCTTCAAGTGAAAATATGGCTGTACCAAAGAATAGGAAGTATGCCTGCCAATTTGTTGACCTGGGTAGGTTCTTAGGATTTGGTATGTCCTGCAAAAAAGGAACAGTGATGACAAGTTACCCTATTACATCAGAAGATAAGCTCAAGGTTTTTTTTTTGTTTTATTTTTTGTGACAAGGAAGATATTCCAAAATGAGAGTCAAATTTCAGCTTAATATATTGAAGTGTTCAATTAGGCAAGTCGCTCATCAGTCAACGGACATATATTAAGTGCCTGCTATATGCTAGAAACTGGGGATACAAAATGAAAAGTGAGACACACCCTACTTTTGAGGAACTTACAGTCTAACTGTACAGAAACAGATAGGTAAGTAGATAGATGGACAGAAAGAGATGGACAGACAGATAGATGGACAGATAGACAGAGATAGATAGACAGATAGATGAACAGATAGACATAGAGATAGACGTACAAATAGATGGACAGACAGATAGAGATAGATGGACAGATAGATAGAGACAGATAGAAAGACAGAGAGAGATAGACAGACATACAGATAGATGGACAGGCAGATAGAGATAGACAGGCAGACAGAGATAGATAGACAGACAGACAGACAAATAGATATAGCTGTTATAGATATAAGATAATTGGGGGTTGAGGAGTTGCTAACAGCTATAGGAGGATTCATGTAAAAGGTGACACTTGAGCTGAACCTTGAAGGTTCTTATACTCCTCTCCCTTCCCACTCCCATGCTTTAATAAAATAATTTATTTTTAGTTTTCAACATTTACTTCCGTAAGTTTTAAATTTTCTACACCTCCCTCCCCTCTCCCCAAGACATCATGTAATCTTATAGACCCTACATTCACATTAAATGCATTTTCACCTCAGTCATGTTGTATAGAAGAATTAGAATGAATGGGAGGAATCATGAGAAAGATAAAACAAAACAAGACAAAACAAAAAAAAGAGCAAATAGTCTGCTTTGATCTGCATTCAGACTCTATATTTCTTTCTCTGGATGTGGATGGCATTTTTTTATCATGAGTCTTTTGGAATTGTTTTAGGTCCTTACATTGCTGAGAAGAGCGAAGTCTATCAAAGTCAGTCAGTTGCACAATGTGGCTGTTACTGTGTAACAATATTCTCTTAGTTTTGCTCATTTCACTCAGCATCTGTTCATATAAGTCTTTTCAGGTTTTTCTGAAGTCTGCCTGCTCATCGTTTCTTATAGCACAGTAGTATTCCATTACATTCATATACCACAGCTTGTTCAGCCATTCTCCAATTGATGGGCATCCTATCAGTTTCCAATTCTTGACCACCACGAAAAGAGCTGCTATAAATATTTGTATACATGTGGGTCCTTTTCCCATTTTTATGATCTCTTTGGGATACAACCTTAGAAGTGGTATTTCTGGGTCAAAGAGTATGCACATTTTTATGGCCCTTCGGGCATAGTTTCAAATTGCTCTTGGTGGATCAGTTCACAACTCCACCAACAAAGCATTAATGTTCCAGTTTTCCCACATCTTCTTCAGCATTTATAATTTTCCCTTTTTGTCATGTTAGCCAATCTGATAGGTGTGATGTGGTACATAACAGTTGTTTTGATTTGCATCTCTCTAATCAATAGTGATTTAGATCATTTTTTTCATATGACTATAGATAGTTTTAATTTTTTCCTCTGAAAACTGAGTATTTGTATCCTTTGACCATTTATTAATTAGGGAATGACTTGTATTCTTATAAATTTGACTCAGTTCTCTATATATTTTAGAAATGCCTTTATCAGATACACTGGTTGTGGTAAGGATTCTAAGAGGTAAAAATGAGGAGGATATACATTCTAGATATGGAGGACAGCTAGTACAAAGGCTTGCAGGTGGGAGATGGAACACTATGCATGAGAACGATAAAAGGGCCAGTTTGACTGAAGTGTAGTGTGCATGAAGGGCAATCTTGTAATGTCTGGTAAGGTTGGCTGGAATCATGCTCAGGACTTTAATTGCCAAACAGAGGTATTTATGTTTGATCTTACAAGTATAGTGAACAACTAGAATTTGTTGAGTAGAAAGGAGTGACAAGGTCAGACATGCACTTAAGGAAAATCATTTTGGCAGTTGTTTGGAGGATGGATTAAAATGGAGAAAGAGGCAGATAGATGAGGTAAGGCAATGTAGTGTAACATTGCTTAACCTCCCTAAGCCTCACTTTCTACATCTGCAAAGTGAGGAGACATTTTTATCTTTAGCTCTGTGATCTTAGGACCAAAATACAGGATTTTAGAGATGGAAAGGACCTCAGGGAACATCTAATCCAATTTCCTACTTCTACAACTGAAACAATTTCTATGATAAGGGTTCTTGACCTGGATGGAGAGCAGGAGCTTGTTTTTTGCAAAATATTTTGATAATAGCATTTCATTGTAATTATTTTCCTTTTAATCTAATATATTTTATTTTAAGCATTTGAAAAAATTATTCTGTGGAAGGATCCATAGGCTTCATCAGACTGCCAAAGAAGTCTAGGTCATTAAAAAAGGTGAAAATCCTTTGTTTTATGAAGATAGCACCTAAATCTGTGAGTTTGCACATATAAACATATATATGTATGCATATAATACATACATACATGTGCAGGTATATATTATGTATAGCCTCCCCATTCTAAGATAACTTGTGGCTCCAACATTCTATAATTCTCTGATTTCCCCAACTGCTCATGAGAATGTTGCTACTTATCCTAATCATAATTCTTTCAAAAAATCCTTATTAATATTTTTGTTTTTACATCATCTACTTTTTCTTCCTCTCATATTCCTTTCCCTTCCCACTCCAAGAACCATGTCATATAATGAAGAATATTCACTCATGATTTCTAACCTGAACGACTTGTTCTCACCCAAAAGAACCCACTTGTGGCCTCGGGAAAGTACCTGTAAAATGTAGCCAAAGATCAAAGCCACACTCCCCAGGATGGCAATATTGCCCACAGTGGAGAAGATGGACAGCATCAGGAAGTTGTGGAAAAACACCAGGAGGATCACAAAGGGTAGGAAGGTGAGCATATAGAGGTGCAAATTAAGAGAAGGCAGCATCTCCTTCAACGTCTCATTTTGCTGGCACCTGTTGCTGAGGGAAATGGTTTCTGCCACCTAAAGCAGGGGAGAAGGAAGAATAAGAGAAAAAACGGGCCTCATGGGAAATTGCGCACAAGTGAGGACAAAAAGATTTAGGGTAGATGAGAAAAATGAAAATCCTGGCTTTTAGTCTAGAAAAGATGTTACTAAAACAAAGCATGGAATTTCCTTGAGGGACTATTATGAAAGGCAGGTGGTGGATCTGTGGAAGTTTCCATGCCATCTCTTCTAGAGGTAGGGTAGCCCAAGGGTGCATCTTTGTTATAGCCCTAAAATGGGGACAGGCCTCCCGATGGAGTGAAAGGTATGCTGTAAATGCTCAATTCTGGGTCCTTTCACTCCCTAGAGCTGGGGTAGTATTTGAGCATTCTCTTCGTGTGAATAACTGTCCCCAGAAGGCTTTGAACTTTTATTGTACTACATCCAAGTCAACTGAGCCTTGCCTTAGCCTTAGGTCTTAGAGTCCCATGGCATTAGAAAGGCATATATTTACAGAAAGTCAGCTATGTTGCTTTCATCTGTTCTTTACATCCTAGGCAAGTCAGCTCCCTGATCCTCATCCCAGCACTGCCTGTCCTCACCTTTGCTCCATTGGAAAGAAGATGTGCAAAAGAAAAGATTCCTTTGTATCCCACCACTCTCCGCTTCTCCTTTGTCACAGCTTTACCTGTTTAAAGTTGTCAGCCAGAAACAAAAAATACACACTGCAGAAACCCAGCTGAGTAATGATTAGCAAGGACCTCACGAGTTGCCTGGGGAAGGTGGAACAGATAGAGAGCAATCATTTTTATTTTCATTTTTTGAAGAGGGAATTTAAGAGGCTTTATTAGTTTAGCACCTTCTTATTTGCACAATTTTTTTTATCATGTGTTTATGTTTCCCAACTAAGGTTCCTCTGTTCATCCTCACTCCTTCACAGCCACCACCACTAGAAGCCACTTGCTATAGCCAAGTGAGTAACAGGCTGAAAGACAAAAATAATTAGATCTCAAGTCCAAACTGTGCTGCTAATTTCCAAATGAATTTCTCTCTTTTGGCCTCAGTTTTCTTATCTATAAAATGGGTCTAGAATAATTTCTGCCCTTCTCAAGGCTATGGTGAAAAACGTAGTAATCTAGAAAGTTCTTCACTTGCAGGAGTTCTTAACCTGAAGTTCATGATCATGTCTTTAAATATTTTGATAATTGTACATACAAACTGTAACCAGTTTCCTTTGTAACCATATATATTTTATTTTCTTCATTTAAAAACATTGTCCTAAAAAGTAGTGCGTAGGCTTTGTCAGATTGCCAAAGAAGTTCATGGCATAAAAAAAAAATAAAAATAAAATAAGAAACCCTGTTTGAAGGGCAGCCAGTTGGTGCAGTATAGAGCACAGGCCCTGGAGTCAGGAACTCAAGTCAGATACTTGATGCTAGTTAGGTGACCCTTGGCAAGTCACTTAATCCCTATTGCCTCACAAAACAAAAACAAAACCCCCAAACAAACAAAAAAAACCTGTTTGGCAGAAATATCGGTTATTATTAATCCTATCTCTACCATTAACACATAGTGTGACTTTGGACAAGTCACACTCTGTGCCTCAGTTTCCTTCTTGAAAATTGAGTTTTATATAAGATTGAATGCCATCTTGGGGAGGGAGAAAATCTAACACTTGTGAAAGTGACTGTTGAAAATGAAATCAAATAAATTAATAAAAAAAACCCTAAAAAATAAAAAGAGGAAGAAAATTGGGTTTTGTGTAGATGGTCTATTAAAAACTCCCCTGCTTCTCAGATCTTTTAACTGCCACCAGTGAGCAGCAAGATAAAGCAAGGATGGGAGACAAGACTAGGCCTCTTATTCATTTGCATTTTCAAAAGATTATTGAGATCTCTTGGGGTCAGGAGACACTTGACTTAACCAGAAGGGGTGTATCAGCTATTTCACAGTGCTGCCCAAATGGAGCTCTCAGCTCCTCCTAAAGTCCTGGCCTCGTAAAAGCTGACTCCATCAGATCAAAGGCTCCCTTGGACACTCTTGCTCAGGTCTGGATTGAGCTGACATAGCATTTTATCTGGACTCTCTATAATTCTCTCCAGGTTTCTTCTCCCTACTCTTCCCTGCCTGACAGCCAAAGAGAGCATTTCTAGGGATGGGCTTGAGGGAGAGAATCAGTATTAAGTAGGTGCCTACTATGTGTCAGACACAGTGATAAGCATTTTACAAGTATTATTCTCTTTGATAATAGGGGCCCTTTGTTCTTGAGGACCATATGGACCAGGTCCTGGAGTCACTTCCAAACTCAAGGCTCAAGGGAGACATCATGTTCACAAGTTCCATGGAAGTTATCTGAAGTCCTACAGTGCAGGAAGAGGGCTTTGAAGAACATCTAAGATTAAAAGCTCTGTTCTGATTAGGAAGCATTAAGTCCAGGGAGCAACCCAAAAATCAAAACTTAAACAAATGCAGGAAGGGGGTGTGGGAGATCTTAGAGATTCTTCCAGTGTTAGGATACTCTGAAAAGAGGAAGAAAACAGTTATTCTTAAAATTATATAAATTTTTGTTTTAATGTCTATTCTTCTGCAGATTATAATTTAATATACTTAATACAATATATACTTACATAATACTTATGTGTTATAAGAAATATGTACTTATATTAATTAATATACTCCAGAAATAATAGTAAAACTCACATTTATTAATTTGGGGGTCTGAATTTGTGATTTTCACTGTGTGGGAACTGCTGATGTTGAATGATCTATCAATCAATTAATCTCTAATTTATGGATTATAGGATCACAGATTTAGAACTAGAAGGATCCTTGGAGATCTCTCATTTTGCACATGAGAGAACTGAAGCCCAGAGAAGTGGATTTGTCCAAGGTCACATAGGTAGTAAATGACATAAGCGGGATCCAATCCCATGTCCTCTGATTCCAAATCTAGCACTTGTCATTGTGTGTACTACTCAAGCTATC
Organism: Notamacropus eugenii; assembly: GCF_028372415.1. Classification (NCBI taxonomy): domain Eukaryota; kingdom Metazoa; phylum Chordata; class Mammalia; order Diprotodontia; family Macropodidae; genus Notamacropus; species Notamacropus eugenii. The sequence continues at coordinate 379,630,946 of NC_092872.1, forward strand.
ATAACAATGCTTTCAGTGAGCCTACAGAAGGTGGATCTATCTGCTAGGACTTTTAGTTCTTTAAAAAAAATCATGCTATACACTTGTGCATAGTCCACAGAACATTAAATGCCAAATAATAATAGTAGGATAATTTGTCCTAGGATAATTTCTATCTGAATTCTATCAAAATGACTCATCATCATCAATCATGATAATAATAAAATCTTTCCACTTTCAGGTTTATAAAAGGATACTTCCCTCAGTAATGGTTAATGCAAGTGCTAAATAAGTATCCTTGCCATTTTGTAGATGAGGAAACTGATGCTGGGAAATGGTTAATGCAAGTGTTAAATAAGTATTCTTGCCATTTTGTAGATGAGGAAACTGATGCTGGGAAATGGTTAATACAAGTGTTAAATAAGTATTCTTGCCATTTTGTAGATGAGGAAACTGACGCTAGTGTTAGAGAATTGCTTTGCGTACTAAGAGGTTCGTGCAATTTATCCACAGTTATAGGTATGTGTCATAGGATGAACCTAAGTCTCCTGGACTCAGATTCCAATTCTTTGTCCAAAGTCCCTGGCTGCCTGCCTCTTACTTTGCATTTATGTAGTGTTTTAAAGTTTACAAATGAAATGGAATTTGAAGGAAACATTTCACTAATGCTACCATTACTGTGTTTTTCCACGGTGCCCACCCTGGTGCAGTGGTCAGCTTTGGCACATACTCTCACAGTGTGCTCAGTGTCACGGGCTGTCATGGGCTGCTAATGAGATGAAGCAACTGGAAGGAGAGCACAGAGAGAGATGCAGAAGACCTCCTCTGCCTACATGGAGTGCTTGTCCAAGGGGAACCCAGCCAGTCCAGTACACAGCACCCCTTAGGGAATCTGCAGGTGCCATGGGACCATCATGGCTTTGATGCCTTCTCTTTAAATGGGCCAGTGCTATAGTTTGTTGACTTCTGTCAACTTCTGAGAGACTAAGCCAGGAAAACTAAAGGAAAAGATATGCTCCTGCTCTGGGGGGAAATCCATTTGACAGAGTAGAAAGAACACTGTAGTTAGTGTTAGGAGACCTGGGTTCACATTCTGGATAGGGTCAAAAGCTTTGAGTTTGGAGTCCGAAGAACGGGGTTTATATTGTAGCAGAGCTGGGGAAAGTGCTTGAGCCAGAGATTAGGTGCCTGGATTCAAAGCTAAGTTTTAACACATACTAGCTGTGTGACTTTGGACAGGCTGGTACAGCTCTCTGAACCTCAATTTCCTCACCTATAAAATGGCAAGAATACTTACTTAATACTTGTATTAACTGTCTCCCAAGGTTACTGGGAAGAACATCCTTTGTAAACCTAAAAGGGCAAAATTTTTATTATTATCATTATTGATGATGACCATGATTTCTTTTGATGGAATTCAAATAGAAATTATCCTAGGACAAATTGTTATCCTACTATTATCATTTTACATTGTATGTTCTGTGGACTGTGCACAAGTATACGGATGATTTTTTTTAAACTAAAAGTCCTAGCAGGGAAGCTCATCTTCTGTAGGCTCACTGAAAGCATTGTCAGGATAATCTGAGTAGTAGACAGGATGACAAGGATGATGTGTACCCCAGTCTATTCCCAGATGGTTTTGATTTCTTCCAATAAGTTTTTATATTTTGAAAGATTTTTTGGAGTTAGGAGTATTCACTGTAGACAATAATCTTATATTTTTATTGATCAGTGGTATGGCAATTATGGGCAAAGAATTCATTTATCATAGTACTCCATATCTACTACAGCTTATTACTTAAATTCTCCAGTATATTTTGGGGTAAGTAGTTATAATACGAAGATTTGTTCTCTGTTAGTCTATGAAAGATAACAAGTTTCTGTTGTATGATTCTGGTTCACTTAATTATGTCTTCTAGAACATTGAGCAGGTGCTACACTTTGCAGCCTGCAGTGATCTGTCGCATAGTTTCTTCTGTGCATAATATACTGAGGTATAATATATCTCCCGTAATAAGTCCAGGTTCCTTAAAGATAATTTTTTCTATAATTTCTGGTGGCCAAGATCTCTTGCTAAATCACTACCTCCTCCTCCTCCTCTTCCTCTTCCTCCTACTCTTCTGCAAGCAAATCTGTATGACTCAGTCATGTTACTTGTTGTTAGTTGATTCCATGTGGAGACCACCCATGAAGGGTGAGCAATTTTCCTTCTGGATCTCAACTATTTCATAGGCTCCCTCTGGGGTAAATGTCTTTCAGTTAAATTCAACAAATCTAATAGTATGTGGGGTTGGTCCAGATGTGGTTTAGTGGATAGAGCACTGGACCTGGAGTTAGGAAGGTTCATCTTCCTGTTTTTAAATATGGCCTCAGATACTTACTAGCCATGTGACCTTAGGGAAGTCACTTTATCTTGTATGCCTCAGTTTCCTCCTCTTTGAAATGGCAAACCACTCCAGATCTTTGCCAAGAAAATCCCAAATGGGGTAATGAAGAGTTGGACATGACTGAAATGACTAAACCACAACAAAAATAGTGTTTTTTACTGTTTTCTTAAACTGTTTTTACTGTTGTTCTGTAAAGCTACATCTGTTCATTCCCTAAGTGTCCCTTTAAATTTTTCACATATTTATCCTGAGCTCTGAGAACATCTATCAGTTTCTCTATCTCCTTTTCCACAAAGAAATGTTCATCTTTCTCTGGTTGCCAGTCTCAGAAAATTAAAAGGCTTCACAGGACAAAGAATCCAGATCGTTATTTCAGTTTTTAGACAGTAGACACCAATTACATTCATGCTTTTCTTTTTCCTAAGATCACAAAGATAAACTGTCTTTCAGTGCGGCCTTAATGTATATTTCCCACTTACAGGTGAGGAGGCAGGCTATTACCTTGCCCACAGGGAATGAGTCCGAAGCCAGAGGAAGGGACTGGCTTCCAGCCCATACATCACAGTATCTTCATAATCCACAAAGGGTTTCTGCATTCTGGAGGGAGACATAAATAGACATTAGCTGTCAGCTAGTCTAGCCAGAGCCTGTAAGTCAGGGGTGAAAAAGCACAGATTCATAGAAGCCTAGAACCCTGGACTTTTAGGACCATGGAGCCTAGGAAGGCATTCAAGAGTTCGTCCAGCCCAACTCTGACTCAAGCAAGAATCCTTTCTACAGTATCCCTGGCAAAACAACATCTCATCTCAACTAGAAATTTTCCAAAGATGAGGAATAACTTGGCAAAATGCATAGAGTGCTGGAAATCCTGGGTTTGTACTCTGCCTTGGATACTTATCAGGTGTATGTCTCTGGCATGTTCCTTAACTCTTCTACATGATGACCCTTCAGGTAAGTGAAGACATTTGTCATGACTCCCTTCCATTCTATTTCTATCTTTTCATTTTCTTTAAGAGATTCCCACAGAGATTTCACAGTTTCCAGTCCTCTCTCCACTCTGATTACCTTTCTCTGGACAGCAGGGATGTTCAGAATTGAGCCTGGTACCTGAGATATGATCTTAAGAGGAGGGCAGAGCACAACTCAACTACCATCTCTCACATCTCTGAGCATGAGACTTTGATTCAGGGGGTTTAAAAAAATTGTGTGTTTTTTGTCCTTCATTTTCCAAGAGGACCATGACATCAGGGAGATGATGACTTGTCTTGCAATTGAACTGGATTTGAGTGAGGGAGGGGTGTGCAAAATCACCAGCCTCACTTTCTCCTCCAGAGACATCTGGGTCCAGTGGCCAGATATAGATCAAGATGACTGGAAATGGTTCCAGATGCAGTGGGAGAACTTGGTCTTTTTAAACTGAGGTGTTTTCAAGTTCTCACTTGGAGTGAGGCAATGCCCATCCAGTGAACAACCTCTATAAAAAGTGAGTTGGGATGGCCCCTTTAATTAAAAAAAATCAAATTGGAAGGGGAAGACCCTCAGGGTTGCCTTCTCATGGGGTATCATGTCCTTACCTGAGGGTGTTCTGCCCAAAGGAAGGCAAATTTTGATGGCCAAAAGCTGCATAGTTAACTTGGGGTTTACTGGCTAAATTTCTTACTCAAAGACCATTCCTTAAACCCAATTCACTCTAGATCTCATTGATTGGATAACAATAGGTCCCTGACCAAGCAAGGATGTATTGACTTGCTTGGCAATCCCATAATGCTTTTTATTCATATTAAATCTGTGGTTACTAAGATCCTAAAGACTTTTTTCCAAAGGAATTATTATCTGATCACATCTCTTATATTATGCAGTTGTAGAGCTGATTTTGTTCATGTGCTACACCTTACTTTCATCTTTGTTAAATTTCACTTTATTAGATTTAACCCGTTGTTTTGGTCTGTTGAGATCTCTTTGAATTTTGATTCTATCATGGTGGCTCAATGGATAGAGTGCTGGACTTTGGGTTCTGACCTACCCTTAGGAAGATGAGTTCAAATCTAACCTCAAACACCTATGAGCCGTGTGACCCTGAGAAAGTCACTGAAACCTCTGTCTGCCTCAGTTTCCCCATCTGTAAAATGGGGATAATAACAGCATCTATCTCCCAGGGTTGTTGCAAGAAACAAATGAAATATGTAAAGAGCTTTGAAAATCTTAAAGTGTGATATAAATGTTCATATTTATTATTAATGTTGCTGTTATAGCTCTTCTAGTCTGATGTCACCCACAAATCTGTTAAGGATGACATTTATGCCTTTGTCAAAGTCACTCCTAAAATCATGGAACAGAACAGAGCTGAGGACAGAATGGGGCCCTCTGAAAGAGTGAAGACAAGGAAGGAAAGAGCGAAGACAAGGAAGGAAAGAACAGAGACAAGAATATAGATAATGTGTTCTCCTTGGGGGACAAACAGTGGAAGGCATCTGTAGGGAGAATGGAAGGACAGAATTGAAGAGACAAAAGTCAGCCTTGGCCTGTTCCCTCTCTTTTAGTGATGCCATCAAGTGTCCTATTTTTTTAGAGTAATTGTTTTCCCATTCTTCTGGGCTAAATATTTGACTTACTGAATAAAGGGACTAGGTGAAATGAATGAAAAGAGAAATGCAAATCCCCCTACAGAATTCTTAACCAAATACAGGATAAAATAGATCACTTCAATAACAAGAAACTGAAAGACTTTTTCAGGAACAAAATTACCAAACATAGAGAAGAAGGGAAGCTGTTGATTGCAGAAAAAAGTTTACATAAAATTAGAGGTCTGATATCTAAGATATGTGGGGAAGTAATATACATGTATAGAACCAAGAGCCATCCTACAATACATGAGTGATCAAAGGTTATGAATAAATAGTTCTCAAAGGAAGTATAAGCTATTAAGATTATGAAAGATATGAAAGATTGCTGCAAATCACTAATAAGAGAAATACAAATCAAAACAGCTCTGGAGTTTTGCCCCACATTCAGCAAATTAGCAAAGATGACAAAAATTGGGAATAGTCAGTGTTGGAGGGGCAGTGGAAAGCAAGGCACGCTCATGCACTGTTGGTAAAGACGGGAATTGGTACAGCAATTCTCGAAAGACATTTGGAATTCGCTTGAAAACTAGTAAAATGTCCATACCCTCTGACTCAGACCCTTTAGTAAACATATACCTCAGGGAAGTTGAATGCAGAAAGGTCCTATATATACATCAAAACATTCATAGTAGCACTTTTTTATATGGTTTTAAAGAACCAAAACCAAAACAGATTCTTTTAGATTGAGGAATATAAACATGAAGGAAATGGAATATTAGTACACTGAAAGAAATAATGAATATATAGGATTTAATGAAACATGGGTAACCTTTGAGGGAACAGCTTCAGGGAAGTAGTGGGGCTGGATGCCAGATTACAAAGGTCTGAGAAGTGAGTGGGTAGTAGGAAGCAGAGCCAGAAAGTGTGGATAACTCTTCCTACAGTTTGATAGTAGAAGGGAGTAGATATACAGGATGATAGATTGAGGGGTTGGCAGGTTCAAGTAAAAACTTTTTTCTTTTATTATTTTTTTTCTTTTTAAGAATGAGGCAGTCTGGTACAGTGAGAAGAATACTGATTCTGGCATCAGAGATTTGAGTTCTCCTCTGTGCTTACCACTTCTGCGAACCTGGGCAAATCTTTTGATCTCCCCGGACCTCACTTTCCTCTTTTATAAAGGGAAGGGTTTGGACTAGATGATCTCTAAGATTCCTTACAGTTGCAGACTTATGATCTAGGACTATATGAGCCTGGGTACATCTGTAGCCAATAGCAAAAGAGTTGGTACATAGAAATTAACTGAAGATTAGAAAGGTTGAGATAATAACTGATGGGACAAATGCCAAGAGGAAATGAAATCAAGATCAAGGGTATAAATAGAAGGACTAGTCTCAACAAGTTGAAAAGAACTTGCTCTTCCTTGGGGAAAAAGGAGAGATCAATTAAAGATGTAGAAGACTTTGAGGTGTGAAGTAGGGGAGAGAAGCAGTAGGAGACATGGCTTTTATTTTCTGAGTAAAATGAGGTCTTCTCTGGTGAAAGAGTTTTATGAGTGATATTGGAGACATCAAGAGAGAGGAGAGGGTTTGAACAACCACCGAAGAGGTCACGATGGAAACTGAACCGTGAAAGAATAGATGTGCATCAGTAAAAGCCCAGTGGAGACTACATGAGATGGTAATGAATGAAATCAGCATGATTTCATGACTTCTTTCAGTAGCACTCAAAACTTAAGAATAGAAGTAGAAAGGGAAGGTGGTAGGGATGACATAGGGTTGAAGACTAGCAGAGTATGTGTGGTGGTAGGACAAGGGGAAAACACATTCAAAGGTGGAATGCAATTCACAGAAACAGTAGTTAACTATTGGGTTGACTTTTAAAAGAAAAAAATATGCAAGAAAAAGATGGATGGGACCTCATGCATTTGTAAGATGAACCAACCCACTGGTCCTACTTGGGTAGTTGATCCTCAGGTTAGAATCCCTGGGGTAGAAAACTTAAGGGTTGTGGATGTCTTTGTCATGTCTTATGGTCTGTGGCCACCTGAATATGCAAACCATAGGGATAACAAGCCACTGATATAACTAACTCTGTGACATGGACATCCCTGTCTATAAACCCAAGACCATCAGCAGGATGGTTTTTCTTTTTTTGCATTTGCAGCATTGTGTTCATCTCTGAGCCCTAGAACTTAAGGAGGAGTCCAAGGGAAATCAATCAGGATGTTGAAGGACCTTCAGTCCATGTCATATGATAATTGGTTGATGGACTGGGGATGGTTAGATTGGAGAAAAGAACAGTGAGGGGGGATATGACATAGTTCTAAAAGTATTAAAAGGATCATCATGTGGAAGAGGTATTAAGTAAGTTTGTTCTGTTTGACCCCAGAGGGCAGAACCAGAAACAATAGATTACTAATATGAAAATCTAAACTTGAGATAAGGAAAAACTTCCACTATCCAAGAGAGTAGTGGGTTGCCACAGGAGGTCACGGGTTCCCTTGAATTAGAGGTCTTTAAACCAAGGTTGGATGACCACTTTTTTAAAAAATTAGGTATTAGATAGTGGGGATGGGTTGGACTAGTTGGCCAACAACATCCCTTCCTGCTCTCAAATTCTCATTCTCTGAGTTTGGAAAGAAAAATCTATAGAATGGCAGGGGACTCCTTAATCATAGAGCAGAGGCTCCAGAGGGTATAATAGAAAGAAAGGACAGAGGAGGAAAGGGACCAGGCAGGAATAGAGCTGGCATGAGCTAGACTGGGATTTGTATTGACCATGGTAAAAGGAGAAAGTCATTTTTGTTTTGGTAGACTCTGAAACACAGAGATTAAGAAAGGAGAAGGAAGCAGTTTGTCAGGCTTAGGAGAGAAGAAATATTTACAACTTCAGGTCCCCACCTTCCTGGATCCTGTGATGAAAGAGGGTAGAGTCAGTATGGGACAGATGTAACAGAAACAGAAGCATATTGTCTCTCCAAACTGGAAACCTAGAGATGTGAGTGACCAGAAGTTTGAGTAGGGCGTCTGGGTCAGTAAGACTGATGGACTTGAACTCAGGGTCTTTACGGCCATGTAGGAAGAGAGGGAGGGAAAAAGGGAGAGCATTCACAGGAGCCTCTATAGATGGTAATGGGCTTTTTAACGTAGGTTGCATATAGGGGAATACGTAAGGGTTTACTAGCCAAACCAGACAGTTCTCTGTCCTTTGAACATTTTCTGTCTTTGTTACTTTGCTCATGCTGTTCCTTATGTTGAGAATGTCCTTCCCTCCCTTTCTTTGCCCATTGAATTCCCACCTATCCTTTAAAAAAAGTTCTATTCAAATACTGCCTCTTACATGAAGCCTTCCTTGATCTCCCCTTCTTCCTTGGATCTCACAAAACACTTTGTTTTATCTCCCAAATTTACTATCATGTAATAAGGTTTATCATAGTTATCTCCTATTGTAAGTTCCAAAGGAGCGAGGATATTGACCTCTAAATTTTGTACCTCCTCTAGCATATAACACAGTGACTTACATGCAACCAACCAATCCATAATCACTCTTCTGGGTGCCAGAGAAACAAAAACAGAGAAGGAAACAGCCCCTGCCTTTAAAGAGCTTATATCCTATGTTGCAGATCATTTGTGTGTGTGTGTGTGTGTATTATGTTTTGATTTGTTATATGATTTCTTCCATTTATTTTAGTTCATCTACACAGTATGACAGTAGTGAAAAAACTATTCAATAGGAAAGTATGTGTAGATCCTATATAGAATTGTATGCTGTCTTGGGGAGGGAGGAGTGTGGTGGGGGATAGGTAAGGGGGAAAAATTTAAGTTTTATGGTAATGATTGCAGAACATTAAAAAAAATTAAAAAGAGCTTATATTCTGTCAGGGGGTATATAAATAAGTAAATACAAAATCAATAAAGGCAAAATTATTTGGAGGGGAGGATACGAGAGGTTAAGGGGAGGGGAAGATCAGGAAAGACTTCCTATAGAAAGTCTTTTTGTTTTGAACGAAGCAAGGAATTTTGAGAGGAAGAGGTGAGTTGGGAACTACACAAATGTTTCTTAAATTAATGAATGAAGGTATTAGGGCACGAAAAATTCCAGAGATTGTCTAGTTTTGAAGTGAGGGCTTCTATAGCTTATAAGAGCAATAGCTTGGATAGAGCAAAAATTGGAATTCTATATACTATACATGAATACCAAGGTCATAAGAAGCAGTGTCTTCCAAGTGGAAAGCACTGAATATAAAGTCAGAAAACTTGGACTGGATTCCCAGATCTACCATTTACGAGCCTGGTAAACTAGGAAAAAATCACTCCACTTTTCCCAAGCCTCTATTTCTTCATCTTTAAAATGGGGCTTATAATACTTGCATTGCCTGCTTTACAAGGTTATTGTGAAGAGTGTACTTTGAGAACTGTAAAATGCTGTAGAGCTGTCAGTTGATGCTAATGTTACGATTATTTTGAGCTATCCTTCCTACTTTATCCCTTAAAAAACAGATCAAGCAGTTCGCAGGAAGGACGCCAACTGTCCAACAGAAAGAACACCAAGTCAGTGTGAGTGCCCTGGAAAGTAGCGAAATGCAAGGAAAGGTGTCAGCAGCAGCAGCATTATTCATGATAATAAAAATAGTTCTAATTGGTATCAAGGAATGGTTGCAGTGTCTAATGGTAATGTAGCAACATAGCAAATTATATAATGAAAAAGCTACGTGAGGATAAAATAAGTCTATTCTAGTCAAGAGTATGCCCGGGTCCCTGATACAAACCAGTTTTGAAAACTATAAGAGAATAATGAGTAAATGCCAAGCATGATCAGAAACTGACAGATAAATTAGAGATGGACAGAAAGATGGTTAAATAGATAGAATTGTTTAATCTACTTTTCATGAAAATATTCCTGAGGATGTTGCATCCATTGGTAAATAATTTTTTTTTGGTTGGACTCTTACCACCTTTACCTATAGTAATGCTACTAAAAGATCCTGTTTTCTGACTAATGAGCCTCAGGAAGAACAAGTGAATCACCCTGGTCACAGAGCTAGTAAGTGCAAGTGATAAGATTCAAAATCAGGTCTTTCTTGTTTGAGGTCTGCAGTGTATTCACTGCACTATGCTGCTTCTCTAGAAGGGAGTTATGTGATAGTGTGCTGGACTTGGAATCAATATCTAAATTCAAATTTCATCTCGTGACTCTGGGAAAATCACCAGCCTCTATCTACCTCAGTTTCCTTAACTGTAAAATGGGGATAGTAATCCCAGGGTTGTGAAGCTCAAATAAGATATTATATCTAAAAAGGGCTTAACATAGTGTCTGGCACATAGTAGGTGCTTAATGAATCCTTTTCTTCCTTCCTTCCTCCTTCTCTAAAGGAAATTCATTTTTGCCACTGACACAGCTGGGTGGTACAAAGGATAGAGAATTGGGCCTGGAGTCAGGAAAGTTGTTCAGTCATTTCAGTTGTATCTTAGTCTTCATGACCCCTTTTGGGTTATTTTGGGCTTTTCTTGGCAAAGATACTGGAGTGGTTTGCCATTTCCTTCTTCAGCTCATTTTACAGATGAGGAAACTGAGGCAAACAGAGTTAAATGATTTGCTCAGCGTCACACAACTACTGAGTATCTGAGGCCAGATTTGAAGCCAGGCAGATGATTTCAATCCAGGCACTATATCCTCTGTGCCATCTAACTGGCCAGAGTCAGGAAGACCTGAGTTCAAATGTAACTGAAGACTAAACAATGACAACAAAATTTCCAAAATCTCTCTCTCTCTCTCTCTCTCTCTTTCTCCAAGGAAATACATTCATTAATATATTTCCCATATTCAGAATCAATTAAGTGAAAAATTGACTTCATATTTTATTCTGTCTCATCTGGAGTAAACATATAAGTAGGCAGAGTAGGTAGCTTTCTGTGTGGTGTGGTTTTAGAGTGTGCTTCAAAGATCCTCCCTTGGCACAACTTTATGAGACAGGTAGTGGATAAATTATCTCACCCATTTCATAGATGAGGAAACTGACACTTAAGTTAAATGAGCTAGTGCGTGGCAGAGCTAGGACTTGAACTTGGGCCCTTTGGCTCCAGACCTGGTGTTCTTTTTATTACATGAAATATCTGAAGGATTCTTCTGTGGACTAGGGAACTACCATCTCTGCTTGGTGGAAAAGCAGAGAAAGCATCAGAAAAAAGGAAGTTATTGCTGCTCATAACTAAGGATCATTGGTGCCCAACAATGGAAAAGGCTGTCTTGGGGAGTGGCTTACTATTTCAGGTTGGGTGACTGTCAGGATGTAGTAGAAAAGATTTCTGCTTTTAGTAGGGGTTGAACTAGATGACTTCTGGGGCCCTTTCTAGATCAACCAAGATTCATCAGTGTTTATTTATTAAGCATGTTATTATGTGCAAGTCATTGGGGACACAAGTACAGGAATGAAACCGTCCCTGCACATATTACACTTAAATTCTAATGAGTGAGGGAGACAAACATATGCAAAATATAATCAGCATAAAATATAAAGGTAATAAATTATGCACATGAGTACAAGCTATTTCAATATCAAGATACAAGGAAATTTGAGAGGGAGAACACCAGCAACTGTAGGCATCAAGAAAGGCTCCATGTAGAAGATGGCATGGCTCTTGAAGAAAGAGAGGGGCTCTGAGAAAGGGGTAAGGAAGAAGCACATTCTAGGCAGGGGGGATGGCTAGAGCAAAAGCAGGGAGATGGGATGAGGAATGTCATGAGCAAAGAAGAGAGAGAAATAGCCTGGAGGAGAGAGGGTAGTCAAACGAGTCCCAACAGGTCAAAAAAAGATCAGGACTGAGAAAAGACCATCAGCTTTGGCAGTTGAGAGATCAGTTTGAAGTGAATAATTTCAGTTGAGTGATGAGGTTGGAAACTAGACTGCAAGAGCTGAAGGAGCAAGAGGAGAAGTGGAGCCATCAAGAATAGACAACTTTTTAAGGGTCTTTGATTCTAATGAAAAGTAAATTGGACTAATTAGCTTGAAGACCTTTGGAAAAGTCACTCAACCTCTCTAGACCTCAGTTCTCTCACCTGGGAAATGGGAAAAATAATTCTTTGCCTTGCCAACCTCACATGGATCATAGGAGTTAATATGATATGGAAGTATATCAAAAAAAATAAAGCACTATCAAAAAAATGCTTCATCATTTTTCAGCATACTATGTGTTATGCAGAAAAAAAATTAGATTTTTCTGCCCAGTGGCATCAAATCAATGTAGACAGATTGGTGTTTACAAGGTACTTAGGAAAATGCAGTGTGATACTGACTTCAGTCCTCTTAAGGGAGAGTTTTCCATCAGTAGGATTATACTATACAAGTAAGTACAAACTAAATGAATTGTCATTTTAATAAGGTCAATCAGTTAATGAGAAGTGAACCAAGGGAGCAAGCCATTCATTTACTCATAATTAGGCTGTAGTTCAACAAAACTAACCAACACATTGAAAATATCTGACATATGCAGCATTCCAAACCCATAACCAACCTCCCTTTCACCTCAGCAAAGAAAGCAGGTGAGGTGGCTTTTCAGTCTACCCTTTGGAACCAGTCTTGGTCAACTGGAATTTCACAGCCTCCAATTTCTATTGTTTTGCTGTCCTATTTATTTTGTTGTCATCATATAAATTTTCCTGGTTCTGCCTACCTCACATTGCATCAGTTCGTGGATGCATTTCCATACTTCCTTGTGTTCATCAGTCATTTCTTCTAGCACAGAATTATTACGCAATGTTGATGTATTATGACGTGCTAAAGCCTTCCCCAATCAACGGGCATTTACTATATATTTCCAATTATTTGCTGCTACGAAAAGTGCTGCTATGGCCTTTTTGATTTATATGAAACCCTTCTTTTTATCACTGACTCCCTTAGGTTATATATCTAGTGATCTCTGTGTCAAAGGTTACTTTTTGTTTTAACCAGCTCTAATATCCTTTGGACTTGTGATTCTATACTCTTTCCTTCATGTAAGAACAGGGATAAGCAGGGCTTACCTGTGGCAGAAGTGTTGAGCACACTTTACCAGGATGCCCATACAGTGTACAATGATGACACCCAGCACCAGCAAACTGATGGGACCCACCTGGGAGAAAAGGATGGAGAGATTTCATTCACAAATTATCAAAATCCAGCTATGGCTGGAGCAAATTCTTAGAATATAGCCCTGAGGAAGGTGGCTTGGCAATGAAAAGGCAGGAAAGATAGAAAACGCTCTGAATTAATTATCTTATCTATCTTTCTTCTCAGACCCTCCTTCCTAATTTCTCTATTACTGTCGAGGGTACACCATCTTCCTTCATTCAGGTTCACAACATAGGTGTCGTCATTGACTCCTCACTCATTTTCACTCTCTACCTTTATACCTAATCAGTAGTCAAGTTTTGTCATTTCTACCTTTGTAACATGTCTCAGATATCTCATCTCTTCTGAAACCCCCCAGTGCCTGGCCCTTATCACCTTACACCTAAATTTTTGTAATAGCTTGCTGGTTAGTCTCGTTACCTCAATTCTCTATGCCAATCCATCCTTTGCTCACCTATCAAATTAATCCTAAAACACAAGTCTGACCATATCACTCTTCAATAAACTCCAGAGGCTTCCAGGTACATCCAGGATTAAATATAGTATCCACTATTTGGCATTTAAAGCCCCAAACCTGGCCTTCTCCTACCTTCTCCTACCTGTAATACCTTACTCCCCCCACTACTTTGTGATCTGGTGACACTGACATCCTTCCTTATTGTTCTTCAAACCCAACATGCCATCTCTCAACTCTGTCTTTTCACTGGCTGTCCTCTATGCCTGGAATTCTCTCCCTCCTCATCTTCATCTCCTGGCTTCTCCTGCTTCCTCAAACTAAATTTCACCTTCTGAAAGGATCCTTTCCAAATACTCCTTAATCTTGACTTCTTCTCTCTGAGAATAAATCCAATTTATTGTGTGTGTGTGCACATATATATGCATATGTATATATACATAGGATAAATTGGAGGATATATGTATGTGTATATTACATATGTGTGTATATATATGTAGTTTGTACATAATTGTTTGGATTTTTTTCTTCCCCTTTAGCCTGTGAGATCTTTGAGAGTAAGAACTGTTTTTTACCTTTCTTTGTATCTCTAGCATTTGACACAGGGCCAGCAACATAATAGATGCTTAATAAATGCTGGTTGACTGAATTTTTCTAAATTCTAAATCCTATCTCATGCCCTAAAAAACTATGACAAATCTGGTAACCAAGGGAGTCCATTTCAAACAAGAGAAAAGGAGAGCCATCTGTCCTAAGGACCGCCATCCTGATCAGAGTCAGTGGTAGGTTGCCTATGAGGATGTGCACAAACTCCTTTGGCCATTGGAATTCTGCATGTTTGAAACAGATCAATGTATGGGGTCAGCTCACTGGCCCTGGAGAGGCAGAGCTCACTGTGGTGAAAAGAACACTTTGATTGAACTGAAAAATCTTGGCTTCCATCCTTTTGGCCCCAACGCTAATTTGAAGCTTAATTGAGTATTGTAAGTATCCAATTAAATATACTTAATTGAGTATTTCCCAAACCAAAACCATACCACTGATAAAATTATAGAAATACATTACACACACACATACACACACACACACACACACACACACACACACACACACAAAACCTTTGATTTCATTGGCATGTGGAACCTCCTAAGTAAGCAAACTCCTTCTGCCAAAAGCAGGTCAGCACCTGCACTCATACTTAAGAGTCTTATGTAGTCACCTAGAGCACTTAAAAAATTAAGTGACTTCAATTTAGAAATTAAGTGTTCAGGAGTCACAAAGCAGTAAATCACATTTCAAAAAATCTGTGATTTCATCAGTTTTGATACTTCCAATAACTGTGAACTTTCCAAGGCTCAGTAGACAGCACCTTAAGAACTTCTATGGTCAAAAATAGTAATCACCCCAAAAACAAATGTATTTATTATAGGGGAAGTATGACATAGTGAATACCAGCCAAGAAGTCAGAAGACTTGAATCCAAATCCTGCTTCTGATTCATAGTGGCTGCATGACTATGGGCAAGTCACTTAAACTCTCAGAGTGCCGAGCAACTTTTCAGAGATATAATTGGCCTTTGCAGAGTAGGCACCAATCCACATTGATAAAAGTTTCCTCACTGGAAATTCCCTATACTAATGGGACTAATTAAAAAAATCTCCTATAAACTGCAAAAGAAATTTAAATTTATCATGAAAATAAAATAATAATTAAAATATATATTTAGAGATCAATACAGCCTATGTTTCCCCCACTAAAACCCTTCTCTGGATTCATGGCTTTGAGATGACCTTAGGTTCTCAAAGGCCAGGTCATTGGAAGGCAAATCTGGAGGATTGTACCAAGACTTTGAATATGGACCCAGGGATGGACTATGTTGTCTAGAGAGCAGCCTATATATTTGTGGTCCAAAAACAAGACTAGTTAAACACAAAGTAGCTCATTATTCTAAGGCTAGCCACCAAATTTTTTATCATTATTATGATTATTATCGTTGTTTTTGGCTATAGTAACTAATAAAGACCAATTTGTGAACAAATAGAGGAACTTCCTTCTCTACGTGGAGAACATAAACTCTTTGGAGGCAGAGACTCCATACGTTTTGAGTCCTTACTCTTAGTATCAGACTTAGCATATAATATTGAGTTTTCTAGGCAAAGATATGGAGTAGTTTGCCATTTCCTTCTCTGGCTCAATTTACAGATGAGAAACTGAGACAAATAGGGTTGAGTGACTTGTCCAGGGTCACACAGTTAGTTTGAGGCTTGATTTGAACTTAGGTCCTCCTGACTCAAGGCCTAGTCTATCCACTATGGCTACCTAGTAATTGTTTGTTGAATTGAATTGAATAGTGAATATATGAGTGAAATCATGCATCCTTAACGTATTCCGGTATACTTCAGACCCATTTTAAATTTTAAAAAATGAATCAATTTTCTCCAAAATAGAGATAATGACCCTTTGTTCCCATGTATGTCATAGAATTATGGTGAAAGAGCTTTTGAATTCTATAGTGCTATAGAAAGACATGCTCTTATTGCTATGTGCAAAGGAGGCTCCAAGCTGGGGTGGGGTAACCTGAAAGTTCTCAAAATTATTCCTCACTTGCAGGCAGAGTGATAGAATGGAAAAAGCCCTAGCCTTGGAGTCCTGGCTTTGTCACTACCTCACTCTGTAATACTCAATGAGTCCCTTCTGCTCTCTAAGCCTTCGCTCCCACCTTTGTCAAATGGGAATACTAGTATCGATACCACCACCCTCACAAAGGTTTTCTGAGGACAAAATGAGGCGGTAGACACAAAAGTGCTTTGTAAAAGGGATATTTGCTCGACAACTTGAAGAATTTGCGATTTCACCAGTGTGTGAGCTCCTTTTAGGAAGGAAGATCACAACCCTTTCATCTTTAGTATCTTTAAGAGTTACTGTGGCACTCAACCAGAATGATGCACTTCTCCAATTTAACCAAGCTGATTCTCCTGCAATTCACAAAGTCTCATTACCTTGCCTGAATTCAAAGCGCTTCTTCCAGGCTATAGGATATGCTAGGGGTTATGCTCCACTTGAGATCTGACAACTCAGGATTACCTCCACACTATAATGTGATATTGGAAGAAGACATTGCTTGGCAGCTGTAAGTATTCCTCTTGATTACTGATTGAAACATACCCCAAACAGTTTTCCAATTTCTAAGTAATTTAATAGTATTTGAACACCCTCTCATCTCCTGCCAAGTTGGTTTTCACAGACTCCCACTTACGATGATGCCTGCATTCTTCATGGCCAGAGGCAGCCCCAGAAGACCTATGCCAATGTTTGCTTTGAACAAGTGGACCAAGATCTGAAGTCCCCTGAGGATGGAAGCAGAGAAACACAAGGGAGTGTTAGTGTGGAGGTATGTTCTGATCCCTTAGATAAAACATCGGTAAAATGTAAAAGGAGGTACCTGTCAGTCAGCTCTGACTCCAAGAGGACAAAGTAAAAGAACTCTTTTGGTGACACTGGTGGGATCTTTTAGCTTCAACAACCTCCCTTGGAAAATCTGGAGTCTATGATAAATGCCCGAGTTAAAAGTCTTAAAGATTTTTTCTCATAGTTGCAGCACAGGCAGCCCCAAACTGAACTGGGCTACTGGGGATGCAGGGACGGTAGTACAGAGAATAAGAAGAAAAACAGAAAAGAACCAAAAATGAACTTCTCCCTTCAGCCTCCATTGGTCAAAATTCTATATATGAACCAATAAATATTTTTCCTCTTGAAATTTCAAAGGGGAAATCCTAGAATATAGAATTATGAAGGACCTAAAGATAGTTTAATTCCATTACCTTCATTTCACAGAAGAAGAAACTGAGACTTGGAGAGAAGGGACTTGCCTAAGGCCACATAGTAAGTGGCAGAGCTGGAGTTCTAGTCCAGATGCTCTAATATATAACTTTTTTATTTTTTAAATTGAATTATTTTATTTGTTTTCAGTGCTCGACAATCACTTCCATATATATATATATATCTTCTATCAAATTGCTTACCATCTTAGGGAAGAGGGAGGGAAGGGAGGAAGGGAAAAAATAGGAACCCAAAATTTTATGAAAAACATGTCAAAAATTGTCTTTCATGTAATTGGATAAAAAGAAAATACTATTAAAAATCAATTCAAAAAGGCTAAAACAACAACAATAATGAAAACAAATTCAGGTGCTCTGACTCCAAGTCTAAGTGCTCCATTATACCATAAAAATAAGTAAATAAAAGAATTTATTAAGTGAATTTTCATATTCTAAATTCTGGGGAAGTAAACACAATATAAGAAAGTCCCTGCCTTCAAGAAGCTTAACAGAAGAGGGAGACGCACACATTGGGTCAGTCAGTCAACAAGCCCATTACGTGCTAAACCCTGTGCTAACTAAGCACTGGGGATGCAGAGAAAGGCAAAAGACAGTTCCTACTCTAAAGGGGTGCTTTGTTTCTGGGGAAAAGTGTTTTAGTTTATGAAATCACAGGGATGGTGAAGAGGCCAGAGAGTAATCAATGGACACACCATTTCCCAGAAGCAATTGCAGTATTGATTTAATTACCCACAATAAATTTAAGTGGGGAGGGAGAGTGAGGAGTACATTCACATGGCGGCATGTCAGGAAGACTCTGGGATGCACTGTGGTCAAGGCTCTGGAACTGTACAAATAGAGTAGGATCTCACCAGCTAGAGCCACATGACCTAATGGCAGGGGTTCCAAAGCTTAGTGGATTAGACATCAGGAAGTCCAGTGGTACAGAAGTAGCATTGGCAGAGCAAATGACAAAGAAAAGTCTGGAAGTGGATATCTGGATAGGCTATGAAGCATGCCCTGGGGGCTGGGGTTGAGTAGGTACAACCTGAGTCCCAACTCAGCACATGGTGCTGGGCCAATGTTTATTTTGAATAGGTAGTTCCAAAACTGAATGGATTACATCACCCAAGGTGTGATTTCATGAGGTCCACTGATTCAGGTGAAGGCAAAGCAGAGTAGATGGCAAATAGATGGCCAGGTTAGATAATCAGATGGGATGTAAAGCATGATACAGCATTTAGGGCTGACTTGATAGAGTGGGTCTATCAATATAGTATATCAGCTATCATTGGGGTCTGAAAAAATGGAGCTCCTAGCATGAAAGGAGACATGATCCATCTTGCCTGGGGCTTTGCCCATTGTTGTTTCTCTCTGATACACTTCATCAATTGGCCAGTCCCCATACCATGAAGTAACCTCTCTCTTCTATGTCACTTGTTGCTAT